>NC_090647.1:416958753-417558753 GCF_040937935.1 Hyperolius riggenbachi | reverse complement strand
TGATGCAAGCAAATGCTCCCCTTGATTACTGCAATTGAGGAAGCAAACAGGGAATGGTCTCAGGTCACTCTCAGGGCCATGGGCTGTAGTGCGGGCCTAAAATCCCTAGAAATGGGAATGCACTACAACACAGAAGGGATCATGAATGTGGCAGCTAGACAATCGGTCATAAAAGCAGCAGCTAGACTCAGACTTTACATTGTAAGCCTTTAACAAGGTTGTCGTCCCGCCCCTGCGTATCCTTCTTAATATTGCGAGTTCACCAATGTCACCCTTCAAATAGACTAACTTGGACTTGAATTGCTGGGTTTCTGATTAAATGTATAACATTGTGCTTCCTCTCTGTCCGACACCCCTTGTTAACATTGTATGTATCACTATTTATGGTCTATTATTGCATAATATGTTGGCACTATATAAATACAATAAATAATAATAAAATAAATGGATGCCCCTGTAGCATGGAGATGTGTTGCAGGAAGGTAAAGCACAGCTGCAGAAAGGGATGAAACAAAATGCCCTCTCTATGTTCCCACACATGGCAGACAAAGACTGAAATCATTTACCACACAAATATCAGTTCTTTTGAGAAAGCTAGTTAAAGAGAAACCGTAACCAAGAACTGAACTTCATCCTAATCAGTAGCCGATTCCCCTTTCTCATCTATTGCTATTCTCAAATGGATCATCAGGGGGCTCTGTATGGCTGATTTTGTGGTGAAACCCCTCCCACAGTGTGATGTCAGTGCCTCATCACCCTGTGGGAGTCTTGTTGCATTGTGGGAAACAACAGTTGTTTCCAACTGCCAAAAAAGCAAGCAGCATCTCCTTCCAGAGACATCACCTGCCAGCAGTAAAAATGTCTCCATGTGATAAATGTCAGAGTGTGAATCAGGGAGAGGTAAGATTTTACAATGGGCAAACGCTGACTAAATCATTGATACATTATTTTTGTAAAACTTAAGCACTTTTTAATTACGTTATTTTCACTGGAGTTCCTCTTTAAATGTGGTAAGATGCATTGCCTAAATGTCAATAAAATGACTTACCAAAGTCTCCCCACAAGCAGCCAACCCCCACTTCCAACTGTACTGGTTATTACATTTCAGATCATTTGAGGGAAGATTGAAAACATTTTTTTATTAACGTTTGTGCACATTTGCAAGTGTTCTTCACCTATTTTACTAAGAGGTACCAATATGAGTTTCGTATGCATTTTGAAGAGTTGACAGACATACATACTCCATGTGTACAATACCATGCAGGAGTATTCAGTACTTTCAGGATTCTCACATTGGTATACATGAGATCCAAAGCACAACACTTTCAAGTAGTACCCAACTTTTCTGACCAATTAACATAGTGGTTAGCACAAGTCCATGCTTTTATAAATGACTATTCATGGTGCTAATTGGCTGGTTAATTCAGTGTTAACTATCCTGCTGCTGGTGATGTATATGTTACGGCCAAAACCAGAAATCGGCCAATTCTAGAATTGGCCGGCCGTTTCTAGAACTGGCCGATTTGACGTCGGCCAAAGTCCAAAATGCAGGGAATTTCTGACATTGGCCGGCCAGTTCTAGAAACGGCCAAAGTCAGTCGGCCAAACTGCAAAACGCACAAATCCCAGAGCATCCCGGGTCCTGTGCAGCACCATGAATGGCACTCAGAACTTCCTCTCTGCTACAGATGCAGCATAATAATATTTTTAAAGAAAAGCATTTCTTAGTTACAGCTGATAAAAATCCTGCAATAAATCTGCAGTGTGTCTGCTTCCTGCTTTCATGGGAGCAGACATATTGTTAACATCCTGTGCTTTCAAATTAGCTGCTCTGCTGTGGCAGTCAGGTGACACAGGAGAGAGCAAATTACAATGGTGATTAGTTACAGATGAGGGTGAATTAGACAGGCTAAACTCTCTAAATACATATAGTGTGCATTTTGCCATGGTTTCCTTCTGTCCAGTGCAAGAGTTTAGATCCACTTTAATAAAGCAGACATATTTAACATCCTGTGCTTTCAAATTAGCTGCTCTGCCGCAGTAGTCAGGTGACACAGGAGAGATCAAATTACAATGGTTTTTAGTCACAGATGAGGGAGAGCAGGCAGACTAAACTCTCTAGAATACATACAGGGTGCGTTTTGTAAACCTACCCTTCAGTCCTGTGCAAGAATTAAGGTCCACTTTAAATTAGGTGGCTGGGAGCGGTGCACTGCTTGGGATTCGGGAAGAGGAGAAGATAGAATGCAGAAGGCTGGGAGAAGATGCATAGAAGACAGAAAGCGGAGAAAGAAGGCTGCGGGAAGAAGATGGAGAGAAGACGGAAGGCAGCGGGGGAATCGGCTGCAGCCGGCAGCATACAAGCCAGCCCCGGGTCCATACAGGAGAGGAAGAAAGCGGCTGCAGCCGGCAGCATACAAGCCAGCCCCGGGTCCATACAGGAGAGGAAGAAAGCAGCTGCAGCCGGCGGCATGACAGGAAGCCCCGAGTCCTTGCTTGCAGGAGGAGAGGGGGACAGAAAAGGGGACGAAAAAATAAACGGCAGCAGCAGGAGGGACAATGAAGCGGAGGTAACGGTACTTCGGGACTTGGCCGGCCACATCTAGCCAGAATGCGTTCTGGCCGGCCAAAGTCCGCAAAAAGCCTCCGTTTTGCATACTGGCCAGATAAGCCGGCCACTTCGCATTCTGACCGGCCAGAACCCGAAGTGGCCAGACTTCGGGTTCTGGCCGTAACATATACAAAGCAAGGTGCTTGAAAGCAGCAGACAGCTAGTCCATGCTCCAGTATGCTCTGTGTCCTCTAATTTCCTATTCTTCCACCGAACGAGAACGAGAGGAACCGTCCAAGGAAAAAGAACTTTTAGATTGTAGAAGCAAGAAGCTATTCCATTCACACAATTATATTGGATTGTAAACGGTAGACCTTAAACACAGTTCTGAGTCTTCCAGGTCACTGAGTGGCAGCTGTTAATGGGTGTTAATACAAAGCTCCTACCAGTTAAGGCCGCTGATGTATTGGATCCAGCTGACAGCTGTTTGATTTTATACTGAGAGCTGAAGAAGTTAATTTCTTGAAAGCTTGTCCTTTCTGTAGTGTCACCAAGTCCCAGCTGCCCTTCACTGTTCCAGCCAGAGGAGTAAACCTTTCCTTGTACTGCAAAAGATAAAACACAGAGGGGTACATTATTATTTTCTGTAGGCAGCTCTGGCAGTGAACCACACAGGCTTTTTTGCTTTTCATTATATAGCAAAACAGCCTCTAGATTCAGCTGACAGGTTTGTCACATGCTGAGATCTATTTGTTTGGCAGAATGCTTTACCGCAGTTATAAAGCACATTTCTTCTAGCTGTGGGTTCCTTTTTGGTCAGTATCTAAACAGTCTGCTGCAAGCTTAATTTCTACTTAAAGAGACACTGAAGCGAAAAAAATATGATATAATGAATTGGTTGTGTACTATGAATAATTACTAGAAGATTAGCAGCAAAGAAAATATTCTCATATTTTTATTTTCAGGTATATAGTGTTTTTTCTAACATTGCATCACTCTATATGTGCAGATTACACAACACTCAGCATTCAAAATGAGTCTTTCAGAGCAGTCTGTGAAGTAATGAACTCTCCTCTAGCAGAGGAAAAGTAAACGGTTCAATTACAGTTGAGATAATAAAAGTCAGATAACAGCCCTCTCCACGACTAAGTTAGTTGGAGAGCTTAATAGCTTTTTTGCATAGAGATAACAACTGGAGTTTCTCAACTCTTCCTGTACTGGAAACAATTAGACTGATGTATCTGATCTTAATGTTTTTTTTCTTAGCTGTACTACACATACAAATCATAATATCATCATTTTTTTTTCACTTCAGTGTCTCTTTAATGCATGAACCATAAGCCACAGTACAGCAAAACTACAACTTCTCCAAACAAGAACTCTGCGCATCATTAAATGAAATGCTGTCACTGTAGGAAATCAGCAATTAAAGCAAGCCTGAACTGGAAATAAACAATTGTCTATGTCCTATTACTAAAAATTATTTTTAGAATCTCCCAGTTTTATTTTAAGTTCAGTTAAAAAGTGGGTTTAATGTTTTACTGTCTCAGCTGAATGACAGTCTTTTAGTGTCCGAGACCTACAATCTAAGAAGCCAAATCCGAGTGGTGTTGATGGAATCCTGTTTTCCTTATTCAGAAATCCAGATAATGCCATATAAAGCACTTCAGCACCTTTATGTCCAGATTCAGGGAGCAGCATTCCACGTCATGCTTGATTCATACTTACATATTTAGTTTGGTAGTCCAACCAGAAAAAAAAACAAATAAATAAAAATAAAACACAATTCTGAACCTGCACATATCCCAGTTGATCCAGGGGAAGGCAAAAAAACCTTACAAGGCCTAGGCAAATTAGCCTTAAAAGAGAAAAATTCCTTCCCGACTCCAGATGGCAATCAGATAAATACCTGGATCAACTCTTCCGGGAACTACCGCATATACTCGAGTATAAGCCCACCCGAGTATAAGCCGACCCCCTAACCTTTACCTTAAAAATCGGGATAAAATTATTGGCCCGTGTATAAGTCGGGGGTAGGAAAACAGCACCTACTGAGGACATTTGAGGGTTCTCTGATCACTACATTCAAACAAGTGGGACTTAATAATATTCCCCCAGGAGGAGCAATAAGGCAGTTCTAATTGTAGGCAGCTCTGTAAAACTGTAAAATGAGTAAACAAAAATGCTCTGAGTCTAGTTGACCAAATAAAGCCCTGTACTACCTAGGACCGGTCTCACCTGTATATGGTGTGTGGCTGACTAGAGAGTCAAGCCTGGGCTCTCTGGATGTCAGCAGCAGTGCAAGTTGAGTTGCTGGTGTGAGATCTTGTGGCTCTGGGAGCAGCAGCAGCATTAGCCCCACAGCGAGACCGCCAGCTCACCCCTCACGGTGTAGCAGCGAGGGAGCGGAGTCCACGTATCAAATGCTACTGCCGGTCAAATGCAGGGAACAAGCGTCATCCAGGTTGCTAAGCAACACAGCGGCTGAAAGTGGAATAGCGGGGGACTTAAAGGTAGTTTACTGGGCAATAATAACTCGGTCCCCGGCATCTGTAGAGCGGTGCAGAGTGTCAGCATTCACTCGCTGGTTCCCGCCGCAGTGATTCCTCTTCAGATTCTCTTGCAGTCTCATTTCTATGACGCACTCCAGTGGCGCCTCACATTACGTGTGACTGCAATAGAGACGCTGAAGAGGAATCCTAGGGAACCAGCGAGTGAATGCTGGCACTCCGCTCTACAGATGCCAGGGGCCGAGTCCTTATTGCCAAGTAAACTACCTTTAAGTCCCCCGATATTCCATTTTCTGCCGCTGCATTGCTTAGTAACCAGCATGACGCTCATTCCCTGCATTTGGCCGGCAGCCGCATATGATACGCGGACTCCGCTCTCCCGCTGTTACTTACACCGTCAGGGGTGAGCTGGTGGTCTCGCTGTGGGGCTAATGCTGCTGCCGCTCCCAGAGCCACAGGATCTCTCACCGGCGACTCAACTTGAAGGTATGCACTGCTGCCTGGGGAGGTACGGGTACACTCGCCGGCAATCACTGACTTGGGCATACCACTGCAGGGGAGGAGGTGGAGGCACATACCAGTGGAAACCACAGGTAATCACAGTTCAACACATAACGCTCTGGCGGTGGGTGTGGGAGTCCACATGCCAGGGACCAGAGATCATTTATTCATGGCTTCACACACAGCGTCACCTCTCCTTAGAAATATGACGCGAGTATATGCCGAGACCCCCACTTTTGGGACACTTTTTTTGTCCCAAAAACTCGGCTTATATTCGAGGATATACGGTACCTAAAATTTATAGCCATGGAAGGAGGACACATCAGAGTCAAATAAAGCATGACGTGAAACATAGCTTTGTGATTCTCTTCGAACATAAGATGCTTTGGACAGCATCATACAGATTTCTGAATAGGCAACAATACTAAGAACTATGGACCTTTTTAATGTCAGAAACTGTTCTCTGCCAGGAACAAGTTCTATGGCTGTAATAATTTATTAGAGTTATTAGAGAGGTATGTAACAGAAGAGCAGGAATGCACCACTCAATTATATCATATAAATGACACAATTGTTATGAGCATATCATATGCATATCAGCATATCTGTGATGATCGCTGCTGCAGCAGCTGTTGCTGGAAGTAGTAGTGCTGCAGCTCAGGCAGTTCTGATCTATTTCCATGCAAGCTGCATAGCTTTGTCTGTCTTTCCCTGCTGTCAGCTTGTGACTGATTATCATTCACCTGTGTGGGAATCTGCATGTCTGCTCCCATTGGATGACCTCAGTATAAAGATCTGCTTCCTGCAGGGTTTCCTTGGGTTTTCATAGCTTCAGTTTAAGCCCGTCTTGCTGTCGCTTCAGCCCCCGATCGTGTTTCTTGTTCTAAAGATACTTTGCTGGTTTTGCATCATATATTGGTTCATTGCCAATATATATGCATACCAGCACGTTTATTATTTTCCTTGTATTCGTGTTACGTTGATACATCAGTGTCGCTGATATATACATACACGAACTGTTTATTTCCTGTGTTCAGTTAGTCAGTTTTCCAGCACGTTTTGGTAGTTTGCGCGTACCGTGAGCACCCGTGCTGAGCTAGTTATCCTGTTCCTGGTCCTGTTTGTGGATTGCGTTCATCTCTGCGAAGAGATAACGAATCCTTCTGAATCCTGTTCTGTTACTGTTTGTGGATTGCGTTCATCTCTGCGAAGAGATAGCGAATCCTTCTGAGTCCTGTTCCCTGTATTACTCCAGTCCTAGTCAGCGTTCCTGCTTATGTCATATATCGGTTCATTGCCGATATATACATATGTTAGTCAGACGTTACAAATAGTTTCATTGATAGCTGTAATTGTAATACGCTAGGAAAACATACTTGTTGTATATTTATCTGTGTTACGTTCATCTATCTCGATCCTGCTATTTCCTGACTATCCTGTCCTGTCTTTGTGAGGCACGCCATCGCCGCAACGCATTGGCTGCCTCATTCCAGTCTGTCTGGTTTTAGACGCTTGCTGTCGCTAAATATCCGCTAGCTAGCAAGCGTTCATTCTGTCTACCTGTCCTGATCTCCTCAGTTCTGGTTTATGCGCTCAGCGCTACTTTGCGCTGAGACGTTATAACGAAAGCATTGTTTGTGGCTGTCAGATCTGCACCGGCTCTGTGCGCCACAATCTCCTATTGGAGTCAGTCCTCCCCTCCACTATACTAGGGATAGCCTGTTTCTTTGTGCTAGTGTGTGTACCTCCTCCACGTCAGCTCATGCGTTGCATGCTGACTGTGGAGAATACACCACCAAGCCTTACATTATCATATCAAAAATCATTTGCAAACAATATGCACCAATTTGTCATAATATATACTTAGAGTAAACCTGAGATGGCATAATAAAAAGATTTGATACTTACCCGGGGCCTCTTCCAGCCCCATGAGCATAGATGCATCCCTCGCTGTTCTCCCGACTGCCTCCGTTCAGCCACAATCAGTCCTGGTAATCTGGCTCAGTCACACCAGTCGGCTTTTCTGTGCATGCACGGCCCCTGACTGGAGCGACTGAGTCAGATTACCGGGACTGGTTGCGGCCAAACGGAGGCACTCAGGAGGACGGCGAGGGACGCATCGGTGCTCATGGGGCTGGAGGAAGCCCAGGATAAGTATCAAATCTTTTTATTACACCATTTCAGGTACACTTTAATAATTCTTAAAAAAAATGTTTTACCTTAAAACAAATTTAAATATTATATAGCGTTCAGCACCAGGATAATAATTTAATAAGTTATATACGGGAATGACACATAATCATGTATTGGTGTTATTTCAGGTACCCGTTAAAGCAGACCTGAGCTTGCGCCTTTAAGCTAAGAGAAAGGCTGCTATTCCCAGGCACCGTTACTGCATACATAGAATAAATGCACCCAATAATTTTGGTGCCTGGCAGGGTTTCCGAATTTTTCCAAATTATGCCTTTAATTGCTGACTAGTCTAAAGTGTACAGGTTCTGGGGTTACTTACATATACTCAGGCCTGGACTGCATCCATCTACCCTGAGACCTGTATAAATCATGTGTGTCAATTAATGGCATGAGTTGGCAACATTGGTGTTGGGCAATGCTGATAGTAGCATATTAGCAATGTTACCAATATTGTACTATCACCTTTGTTAACCTATTTCGTACACTAATCTTACTCCACCTACTCCTAACACAAACCTTCTCCCTACCTACCTAACAATAATCTACAGCTGAGGTGGAGTTCAGCTACATAACAGCCTGACCCCACACGCCTGATTATTTGCCTACATTTATATCCTGTATTCCTGGCACTCTGCTCTACTATAGCCAAGTGCCTACTGCCATTTCTGGCACCCTAGTTATTTTCCTAAAGAGGAACTATAAATGTGTCCTTCCTATTTTTACATCCTAGTTAATACAAAATAAACCACAACTATTCTTTCCTCTCCTCAAATTACCTACTAATGTACCCTTAATTCACAATTTCTTCCCATGCACGTCTCTGAGGATTTTTTAGAACTTTTTCCACTCTTTGAAATTTACTACCCTGCCATAGAAACCTTGCTATGCAGCATTTAGAATGCTTCCACACAGGGACGTTACAGGCGCACGTTAGTGTAGCCTGTAACGCTCCCCCAACGCACAGCAATGTAACACAAGTGGGCTGTTCACACTGCCCACGTTGCGTTACATGTAACGCTGCACGTTGTAGTGAAGGTGCAGCATGCTGTGCGTTCTAGCGGCTTCAGCCGCGTTAGACTGTTTGCACATGCTCAGTGGGGGGCGGAGAGGAGGCGGGGAGATGCCGCTACAGTAGCCGCGCACATGGCTACTTGATATGCACTGCACTGGCGGCCGCTGATTGGCCGGCGGGACCACGTGATGTGGAGTGTCTCTCTCCGCATCACGTGGTCCCGCCGGCCAATCAGCGCCACTCTGGGAGACCTTATGTGGATAGAGCCGCCTAACGCAACTCACTCTACCATCCTCTCCCGCACCACCATGCGTTGCGTTAGGGGCACTTTATGCGACCATAACGTCCCCTAAAACGCAACGACTTGGTGTGTAAGTAGCCTTAAAGAAAGTTTATGCAGGTCCTCCTCTTCAAAATTACGCATCTTCCTTTCTGCCATAACCTCTCAATATGGAATTGCACTACTGTTTTTCCTACCTAGTGTATGTTGTGCTGCATAACCGCTCAAATTCTATTTGGATTATGCCGGGTCATAAACAGTAAAAACAATCTGCAGCAGCTCCATACCTGTACTGAGATGCAGCTCTGAGCAGACACCCTAAGTCAGGGGTGTCCAACTCACACGTAATAGGACAAAATCTAAAACATAGTCTAAATCATGGGAAGAAAATGTTAATCAATATTTATCATATACTGAAATGCAGACATCAAACCAATAAGCGTTGATTCCGGTAATACCTTTGATGACTAACTGTACATGGTTTATTGCAAGCTTTTGAAATGGAGTTTCTTCTTCAGGCATTATACAGACCATTGGGGGCAGCTTCTCCCCCTTCTGCAGAGTAGCACAATAGAGCAGTTTAATAAATACCTAGTCCAGTGCAGCTTTGGGTCTCTTCTGCTCTTCCTGACAGCCATATGCGCTATGCTGCATACCTCTGGCTCCAAATACATGATCGGTGTGGAGGTATGGAAACATAGAGTGTACAGCTGCTGGGAAGAACAGAAACCCGATGCATTTGGAGCAGGTAAATATTACACTGCTCTGTTGTGCTACTCTCCAATATGTGGAGAGGGTGTTCGGGGTGGGGAGAGGGTGTTGGGGGGAGGAAGTATGTGTTTTATCAACCAACAAGAGGCGTTATGGATCCCAGCACAGGGCCCCAATCAAATTTCACTATGGGGTTGTTGCTGCACCCTGACAAGTGACACGTTTTTAACCAGAAACACGGTCACCGGTGTGCTCCTCTAGATGGAAAGGCAATGAGCTGTTGTTCTCTCACTGCTGACAATGCTGCACACTTAAAGCTCTCAAGGGTCATATAAAATGAGTAGGAGGGCCGCATTTGGCGCTTGGGGCTTGAGATTGACACCTGTACCCCAGGTTCATACCTATATGAACCTTAGTTGTTAAGAGATAACAGTAAATCAAAGGAGATGTAACTATAATGTCAACTGTTCAAAATACGTATTTTTTTCTTTTCACTTTTGTGAATGGAGTCCATAATTTACATTCTCATTGACACCTGTACCCTAGGTTCATACCTATGTGAACCTTAGGTGTTAAAAGATAACAGTAACTCAAAGTATATGTAACTATAATGTCAACTGTTCAAAATATGTATTTTTTTCTTTTCACTTTTGTGAATGGAGGCCATAATCTACATTCTCATTCTGGGCCAGTGGTAAGTATTAAAAGCAAATTACTACAAGACGTAGGAAAACAGCATTTCATGAAAAAAAAATGCAGGCACTGGCATTTTCCATATTTCTATCATCCCAGTTGTCCTTTATCCACTTCACCCCCAAGGGTTTTTACCCTAACGGACCAGAGCAATTTTCACCTGTCAGCACTCCTCCCTTTCATTCGTCAATAACTTTATTACTACAAATCACATCAAAATGATCTATACCTTGTTTTTTTCGCCACAAATTAGGCTTTTTGTGGGCGATACTTGTTTTTAGTAATTACTTTATTTTCTGTGCATTTTATGGGTAAAAAAAAAGAAAAAAAATGAAAAAATACACTATTTCTCCAATTCCATCCACTAAAGTTTTAAAATATGCAATGCTACTATAAATAAATCCCACACATTTTATTTGCCCATTGGTCCCGATTATCACAACATTTAAATGGATGTTCCTAGTACAATGTATGACGACAATATATTATTTGGAAATAAAGGTGTATTTTTTCTGGTTTGGGTTGTTTTGTATCTGGCCAATAATTACACGCCCATATTACTAAAATAACAGTAATATACCCATGACATACAGTAGATATTATTAAAAAAAAAAAAAAAAAAAAAAGCTCAGTTCTTACTGCAACTATTCATTGGTAACTATAGTAGGGAGGTATTAATTTGTTTTTATTTCATGCAAAAAGCGTAAAATGTAGTGTGAAATGTGTATTTCTACTTTAGTTTTACTTTGAGCAAGCACACAGACAGTGTTACAGCAAAGATCATTTGCATCACGTTGAAGTCTTAAAGGGAACCTGAAGCGAGTAAAATTATTTAAAATAAACACATAAGGTAGCTGTAAATTAATATTACATACTAACCTCACTGTCAGTTCATCTCAGAAGCTCACCATTTTCTTCTTACAGAGATCCCTTCCAGTTCTGACAATATTTCGTCAGAACTGAAATATACCAGTTGCTGTCAGTTATATATCAGCAGCTGTCAGTTACAACTGAATGTGCAAGGTAACGTCCATGTTTCCCTATGGCCCAAGTGGGTGATATTAGAGTTTACCAGTGTGCTGACCAGGAAGCTGTTAAGGGGTAATGGCCATTTTTAAAATGGAGGACGGAGAATTCCATTGATTACAGTGGACAAATGGGACGCAAGAGAGGAGAAAGAGATTGCGGAGTAGACTACACAGGAGGTAAGTATGACCTGTAATGGAAATAGAAACACAGTACCTGGCACCAAATGCAGCAGGGCAGACACACCGGAGATGGGAATCGGAGCGTGCACGTCCAATAAACAGTTGAAATCCAATGTAGTAGAAAGCAAAGGAGGAGGCACCGCTTCTTTAAAATCCCTTTATTCCGGTGGGAAAAATAGCAGGTACATAGCAGTGGGGGTATCAGATGCCTGACAGCTGTTTCGCCTCTGAGGAAGCTGGTTTAAACCAGCGAAACAGCTGTCAGGCATCTGATACCCCCACTGCTATGTACCTGCTATTTTTCCCACCGGAATAAAGGGATTTTAAAGAAGCAGTGCCTCCTCCTTTGCTTTCTACTACATAAGTATGACCTGTGTATGGTTATTTTGACTTTTTATTTTCAGTTCAGGTTTTCTTTAAACTTTCCCTTACAGGCACTTTGATTGGTTCAGGGAATACTTTTCACCAATCGCGGCTCTCAAAGTTGCAACAATTACGCGCAGCGGGCACCCTGGTGCACGGCAGCAGAGGACGTTTTAAAACATCTGTTGGTCCGTTAAGAGTGACCAACCGGACGTTTTAAAATGACGCGTTGTCGAGTAGTGTTTAAATTACTCAAAACTAAAAAATTCTGTAAAGGGACAAAGGAAGAAGAGCGCACTCAGTATAGTGGCGAGACAGCTGGCCAATGGCTGCTGGATGGTGGACCTGTAATGGGCTGACCAGCGTGCAGGCAGTGTCTCACTGGCCAGGGACTTGGCTTGTAAGGAATCCTGCCACTCCCGGCGATGTGTAGAAGATTAGGGTGGTTCCTCGTCTGAAGTGTGTACCCCAATGCCGTGTGGCATCCCTGCACTCTGCAGGCGCTCACATAGGCGGGTAGGTGGGACCACTCTGCGATTTGTGTGAAGACTGCAGCAGCCAGTTGGGAAAGCCTGTGTGCCTTTCTATGCCGCGTCACAGCACTTGCAGTGTATGGCTAAGCTAGGCTGGTCGGAGAGGAACGAAGAGGATAATATAATGGGGGTAATGCGTGTAGGTCTAAAAAAAAAAAAAAAACAACAACAACAAAAAAAAAAAAACGGTGTCTACAGTTATAGAAAAGCAGTAACTTTAATCTGTCTATGGGAGGATACAATAAAAATTGGTAATAAAAAATAAAAGATGATAGTAAGTAAAAATCAGTAAAAAGTCCTTATTTACTAATGGTTTCCAGTGATACATTGAGCCAATTAGGGGTGAGGGTGTCCAGTTGAAGTATCCAAAAAGTTTCCCTAGTACACAAGGTTCTAAATCCTACCTAATAAAACCTAAGTGTCTCTGCATCCCATGTCCCTGTGTGTTTTCTCTCTGTGCATGTGAAGGGACGCAGAGACACTGAAGGGGAGTGACGCGCAACTTGCAGGGGAGGATGGGGCCAAGGGGCGGGCGGGCAGTTTGTGTGCACGCACGTGGTGGGCATGTGTGTACGCGGGGCGGGAGTGTGTGAGGGCGCATGCGCACAGACATGCGGCAGAGACAGACTAGGTCACCTAGTCTTTTATATTAGCCTCAAGTATTTGTCCAACGATTAAAACTTGTAATAAGTTTAAAGGAATACTGTAGGGGGTTCGGGGGAAAATGAGTTGAACTTACCTGGGGCTTCTAATGGTCCCCCACAGACATCCTGTGCCCGCACAGTCACTCACAGATGCTCTGGCCCCGCCTCCGGTTCACTTCTGGAATTTCAGACTTTAAAGTCTGAAAACCACTGCGCCTGCGGTGCCGTATCCTTGCTCCCGCTGTTGTCACCAGGCGCGTAATGCGCAGTCACAGACCATACTGGGCCTGCGCAGTACGCTCCTGGTGAAATCAGCGCGAGCGAGGACACGACAACGCAGGCGCAGTGGTTTTCAGACTTTAAAGTCTAAAATTCTAGAAGTGAACCAGAGGCAGGGCCGAAGCATCGGTGAGTGGTTGCGCAGGCACAGGATGTCTGCGGGGGACCATTAGAAGCCCCGGGTAAGTTCAACTCATTTTCCCCCGACGCCCCTACAGTATTCCTTTAACTATCTGTCATGTTAGACACAAATAAAGGACGTATTAGCCTTTATATACGTATACCCAGTAGTCCCAAAGGATCATGTGATTCCCCATTTTTGCATATACTCTGTGATTAGCCATTCTGGAATTCTGGTTAACCAATGAATGTTTCTGCCACTACTTAAATTGACTGTGAATTTTTGGATATGCTTGGTCTGATGAAAGGAGCATGTGCTCCTGAAACGCATTGCAACCTTTTTGATGAAAGTTACTGCTCATCTATAACGGTAGACGCAGTTTGTTTGTTTTTTTCACACCGCCATGCATTACCCCCAATTGTATTATCCTCTCCATCCCTTTCCGACCAGCCTAACTTAGCCGTATACTGCAAGTGCAGTGACACCATAGAAAGGCACACAGGCTCTCCAACTGCCTGCCGCAGTCTTCACACAAACTGTGGAGAAGTCCCACCTACTCACCTGAGTGAGCGCCTGTAGAGTGCAGGGATGCCACACACCTACGCAAGGAGCCAGCCTAATCTTCTACACATCACCGGGAGTGGGAGAATTCCTTATGAGCCAAGTCCCCGGCTAGTGGGGCACTGCCTGCATGCTGGTCAGCCCTACATAAGTCCACCAGCCACCACATCAGGTGGGACCTTTCCAGTGGCCATTGGCCAGCTGTCTCACTTTCCAGTGGCCATTGGCCACCTGTCCCACCACTATATTGAGTGCGGTCTCCTCCCTTTGTCCCTTTACAGAATTACTTTGTCACCAACGGTGAACTACAGATTAGCACCACCTCTACCTGACACCTACAAACATAAGAATGCCACTCTGATCGCTCCTCCCGTTTGCAAAAGGCAATTCAAACATATTCATGCACAAGACTAGAAAATTATGCCCTTCTACAATGCTATGTTGGAATTATTATTTATGTTGCAAATAAATATATAAAATGTACATCTAATTTTTACCTGTATAGATCAAAGTGTGATTTCTTCCACAAGCAGCAAGTTTTACTTTTTCAGATTTCAAGGCTATAAAAAATAAAAAATACACAAAACAAATGTTATTTAAAAAAGCAATCCAACATTTCACTTGGTGAATTCAAAACTGCTAATTTGCTGAACTCTTCACTCATGCCAGAGCGATAGGGGTTAACAAGGCAGTGTGTCACTACCCTCTGGTAAAGAACCACGATGGGGTACAGAGAAAGAGCTTAGACATCACATTGCCAAATAGTCTTCCTAAAAAATGATTTTTAAGGATTTTTTTTAATTAACCAAAAAGAAAAATTCCTCATTTGTAGCCCTGAGCTGTGATTTTAAAGAGGAACTCAAGTGAAAATAATGTAATAAAAAAGTGCTTCATCTTTACAATAATTATGTATAAATGATTTAGGCCTGTTTCCACTAGTGACGCATGCGTCTGCGAGACGCGAGGCATCACTTCCTGGTGTGCAGATACTGAGACGAATCAGCCGTGCCATGCCGCCACGCAGCCTCCCGCACCATTTCGGATAAAAATGCCGGCCGAATCACTAGTGCAAGCGAATCGGCCATTGGTGCCCTTGTTCCCTATGGCAGAGTTTCCCTGCCCGATTTGCCTGCGGGGAAACTCTGCAAACTCGGCGAAACCGCGCCAGTGGAAACGGGCCCTCAGTCAGTTCTTTTTATAGTAAAATCTTTCCGCTCCCTGATTTACATCCTGACATTAACCACATGGTGACATTTTTACTGCTGGCTGGCAGGTTATGTCAGAGGAAGAAGATGATGCTTGCTTTTTTGGTAGTTGGACCCAGCTGTTAACAGCTGTTAATTCCCACAATGCAATGAAGTTCACAGACAGGAAACTGTCAGGACCATGGTCCTGACCTCACACTGTGGGAGGAGTTTCACCACAATATCAGCCACACAGAGCCCCCTGATGATGCGTTTGAGTAAAGGAAAAGATTTCCCGTGGGAAAGGGGGTATCAACTATTGATTGGGATGAAGTTTAATTCTACGTCACGGTTTCTCTTTAAATCTAACTAAAGAAGAAAGCTATGTACCACCACTACTTTCCAACTAAGATGGCATAATGGCATATTGATCATGCTTTTTTCAATGTACTAATTACTAAACACCAAATTAAAGGGAATCTGAAGTGAGAGGGATATGGAGGCTACCATATTTACATATTTATTTCCTTTTAAACAATACCAGTTGCCTGGCATTCTGCTGATCTTACTGGTTGCAGCAGTATCTGAATCACACACCTGAAACAAGCATACAGCTAATCTTGTCAGTTTTAAAGGCAGGGGATCTGCAGGAGAGCCAGGTAATGTGTATTGTTTAAAATTAAATAAATATCTCAGCCTCCGTATCCCTCTCACTTCAGGTTCCCTTTAAAGAGAGCCTGAGGTAGGCTCAAAAAGATAATAAAATAAAAAAAAGTAGTTTACCTGATCCGCAGGGCTGAGCGGATCAGGTAGCCGCAAAAACCACTGCTCCCCGACGCTCCTGTGGGCCGCGATGGCCCACTTTCACTTGCATGACCCCTGGGTCACATAGCTGCACTGAGAGAATGTGTGGTCTCTCATAGCGTGCAGGGAGGTGGGGGAGCGGCAGGAGGCGTGGCCAGGGGAGAGAGCTTCCCAATGGCAGCTCAGGAAACCTTGTAGGAACGCCCTTGGTGGACGTTTTAAGCAGGGAATTCCTCTCCCCTCTGTTTACCTCCGAGTTAGCAACAAATCTTGTTGCTTAACTCGGGGGGCTATAGAGCGGCGGTGGGGGGCGGAGAGCGGCGTTTGGGGGACACAGAGCCATGTTATTAGGCAGAGAACTTGGCTCTGTGTCCCATCTGCCCCCCATATCCTCACCTTGGGTTCTCTTTAAAGGATTGACAAATGAAAATCAGTTCAGCCATTATAGAAGCACACTTTTTTCAGTCATGGGGGTCATTCTAGCATTGGACATTTCAGCTTCAGCTGAAGCAGTCCGCACACTTTTCAATTTGGGGGCATTAATTTTGGCAAAAGGCATTTAGCTATCACACAGCCAAAATTCCCAACTCTGTAGATGATGTCTGTTGATGATTATTAGAATGTGGTAGAGGGAGATTAGGTTTAGCTGCCAGGGTACACAGATTAGATCAATGCATCAGATAAATATTATTATATTAGAGAGGAGATTAGAGTTAGTAGTCGGGAAGGATTTAACATTAAGGGGATGCTAGGCAAAGGTAAAGTTTTGCTTTCCCAAGATAGATACAGCCTAACTGCGCATGTGCAAGCCTGGACTAACGCATACGCAATACGGATCTGCTTGTCTGTTTTCAATGAAAAATTATCTCCTGGGAGAAAACTCAAGAGAAAAGTTAACTGGATAAGTGGATATGTGTGGGACTGACAAAGTAAGGTATTGGAGTCCTGTGCTGCAAATGACTGGCTTTTCAGTTATTCAGAATCAGAATCGTTTATTTCGCCAAGCATGACTGGGTCATGCCCGGAATTGGTTTTAGCATCACAGGGCAGTTCGCAATGATAAGTTACAGTAGAGACATAACGTGAGAACAGTGTACAGTAGAAACATAACGTGAGAACAGTGTACAGTAGAGACATAATGTGAGAACAGTGCACAACATGAAGTTACAGCAGAAATATACAATGCAAGGAAAACCGAGGCAGTTACAGCAGAAATATACAATGCAAGAAAAACCGAGGCAATTACAGCAGAAATATACAATGCAAGGAAAACCGAGGCAGTTACAGCAGAAATATACAATGCAAGAAAAACCGAGGCAGTTACAGCAGAAATATACAATGCAAGGAAAACCGAGGCAGTTACAGCAGAAATATACAATGCAAGAAAAACCGAGGCAGTATCACAGCAAGAAGCAGCACAACGTTCTCAGAAGAATCCCAGTACTGTACACACTCTTGGGCCATGGGTGGTGACGGCAAGTACAAGTGTGAGGGGGGCGCCATGGGATTTATAGGGAGTTTAATAGCCTCACCGCCGCGGGGAAGAAAGTGTCTCTGTGCCTAGATGTCTTGGTGGGGATGGCCCGGAACCTCCGACCCGATGGGAGCCGTCGGAAGAAGCGATGACCTGGGTGTGATGGGTCATTGGCAATCTTTGCCGCTCTAGAGCACAACCTAGAGTTGTGGATGAGCTCCAGAGGGGGGAGGGGTTTCCCAATTATTTTCTCTGCTGATCTGATGACCCTCTGAATTTTGTACCTGTCGCTGGCGGTGGCACCAGCGTACCATACAAGTATCGAGGTGCAAAGGACAGACTCTATGGTGGCGGAGTAGAAGGATTTGAGGAGTTCTTGGGCCATACCGAACTTCTTTAGTTGGCGCAGGAAGAAAAGTCTCTGCTGGGCCTTCTTTTGGGTTGTGATGGTGTTGTTCTTCCAGCTCAGGTCATCAGATATGGTTGTGTCCAGGAGTCGAACGCTGGAAACGATTTCGACTTCAGCCCCGTAAATGAGAATTGGGCGGGGGGTCGTCCTCCGCCTTCTGAAGTCAATGACCATCTCCACAGTTTTGGTGGTATTGAGCACCAGCTTGTTTGCTCCACACCAGTGGCAGATTCTATCCACCTCATCTCGGTAGGCCTGTTCATTTCCCTTGCTTAAGAGGCCAACAATGGTGGTACCGTCGGCAAATTTGATGACCTTAACAGAGTTGTCCTTAGACGTACAGTTGTTGGTATAGAGTGAGAACAGGAAGGGTGACAAAACACATCCCTGCGGGGCTCCAGTGTTGGTAGTCCTTGGCCTGGACGAGATTCGGATTTGGGAATAAAAAAAAATAGGTTTGCTCCTTTTATGGAGGTTTCTCATCTAGTGGCCTGTTTTCTGTACATAGTGTAAATATTCTTTAAGGCAGATATAAATATGGGTGTTCATGAATCTTAAGGACTATCTCCACATTTGCTTTGCACTGTGCCTGTCCCTGGAGGCAAAAAGCACCTGCTGCCTATCACCTTGTGTTACACCGGTTTGTAAATATTTGCAGAGCAGTCATGTGACACTTCCAAATTATTTTTGCCTACCAACTGGCAGGTCCCTTGGATGTTCTCCCAAAGCATGTCAACTGGAACTACACCCCCAGTGCAATTAGAAGCACCCCTCTTTTGACTCCAGCACAAGGGCAGACAAATAGCAGCTTGGCCAAGCCTTCATCATCCTCTTGAAGCAGTAGTAAGCTTCTGCTTGACCATGCCTACCTTCCCAGAAGGCATTGCTTCCCAAGGAGAAGAAAACCATGCTGCAGATTATTAAATGAACAGGGGCGTAGCAATAGGGGGCGCAGAGGTAGCGACCGCATCGGGGCCCTTGGGCCAGAGGGGCCCCGAAGGGTCCACCCTCTATCACAGTATTAGCTCTCTATTGGTCCTGTGCTGATAATAATCACTTCTATAGATGCTTTGAATAGTAGTAATCCTTAACACACTGTTCCCCAACCCCTTCTTGCACCTCTGACACTGGGGTTGTCCTTGGCAGGTTTTGGTGCGCCGTATCAATTGTTATGTATAGAGTGCTTGGGGGGGCCCCATGTAAAACTTGCACCGGGGCCCACAGCTCTTTAGCTACACCACTGTAAATGAAGGTATCTGGAGAGAGTTTTAAACGTTTATTCTAATGTTAAATTACTTCTGGGGGACGATGGAGGGACATCATTAACAAGAGAATAGGCAGGAAATGGGCTTTAAAGATGATATTTCTGTTCGCAATACAGCAGCCAAGGAGTTCCCCCATCTCTTTATGATTGCAGGCTACACTTGCATTATTAATCAAGGGCCAATTTGAAGGTTTGATAGCATATTTATAAAAAATTAACAAAGGGAACAATGGCAAGTTCAAAGTACAACTGTCTGTGTTCCAAGAACTGAATCAGAAAACCAAAGCTAAGGAACAGCAGGATTTTTCCTTTACGTTTGTGCTCAGAATGGCAATAAGATACTGTACTGCCTTCTGTCAGACCTGGAAAACTATAAGAGCAATCCTACAATATGTATCAGAGATTATTATTAGGAAAGATAACAAGCAGTAATGTAACTATTGAGGTTTGTCTTTCACCATGTCTTCTACAAAAATTTGATGACAGGCATAAATGACATTATAGCAAATAGGTCATTTGTCATTGAAAGTTGCTCTGACACAGTGACAGCGTCAGATGACTGCAAAAACACCAGGCACAGGTCAGCCTCTGTGACCTCTGCAGTGTCTCTTGAAAATAACTATATCAGTGTTATCAAATAAATGTCTGTCCTTTAAACTATTCAGTAAGCCGTACAATAGACAGTAATCAAGGTAATCGGAGTCAGAGCCAGTGCACACCAAAAAACGCTAGCGTATCCGCAAATGCTAGCGTTTCTAGAAGCGTTTTTTCAGAGCGGTTCTAGGCATGTTCAGAGCGATTTTCTACCCATGCCTAGCGTTTTTTTGAGCGTTTTTTGGATGGTGTAGCACATTTTATATTTTGTTAATGTAGAGCTGTAACTGAACAGCTTGTGTAACGAAAACGCTTGGAAAATCCCTCTGATCTAGCGTTTTCAGAGCAATTTTCCACTTTCCTATACTTAACATTGAGGCAGAATAGCTTCAGAAATCCGCAAAAATGCTGCAGGACCCGAGTTTGCGTTTGGGGGGAAAACGAACCGCTCTGGTGTGCACCATCCCATTGAAATACTGTACACTAGCCAAGCTGCTTTCAAAACGCAAGTGTTTTTAAAAACGCTCAGAACCGCTCTTGGAGTGCACCAGCCCATACATTCATTCTTCGATCTGATAGCTGATTTTATGTACTGTATTTATTTTTTTCATGCCTTGGTTTGCTTTTTTCAGTATGTATTGGGTATTTTTATTATCTTTGTAGGGATACATACATATATGCACATAATGTTTTCCAATTCCAAAGTACAGACATATTCCACGTTACAAATGAGTAAAACTATGCCTTTTCTGCCTCAATCAATATTTGAATTGCTTAGAAATTGCAATTGCTTAGAAACGACATTACACATTGTACTCATTGAAAGACTAAAAAAAAAAAAAAACCAGAAACATATACTCACCTAAAGGATTATTAGGAACACCTGCTCAATTTCTCATTAATGCAGTTATCTAATCAACCAATCACATGGCAGCTGCTTCAATGCATTTAGGGGTGTGGTCCTGGTCAAGACAATCTCCTGAACTCCAAACTGAATGTCAGAATGGCAAAGAAAGGTGATTTAAGCAATTTTGAGCATGGCATGGTTGTTGGTGCCAGATGGGTATTTCACAATCTGCTCAGGTACTGGGATTTTCACGCACAACCATTTCTAGGGTTTACAAAGAATGGTGTGAAAAGGGAAAAACATCTAGTATGCAGCAGTCCTGTGGGCGAAAATGCCTTGTTGATGCTAGAGATCAGAGGAGAATGGGCCGACTGATTCAAGCTGATAGAAGAGCAACGTTGACTGAAATAACCACTCGTTACAACCGAGGTATGCAGAAAAGCATTTGTGAAGCCACAACATGCACAACCTTGAGGCGGATGGGCTACAACAGCAGAAGACCCCACCGGGTACCACTCATCTCCACTACAAATAGAAAAAAAGAGGCTACAATTTGCACGAGCTCACCCAAATTGGACAGTTGAAGGCTGGAAAAAATTTTCCTGGTCTGATGAGTCTCGAAGAGTCAGAATTTGGCGTAGACAGCATGAGAACATGGATCCATCATGCCTTGTTACCACTGTGCAGGCTGCTGGTGGTGGTGTAATGGCGTGGGGGATGTTTTCTTGGCACACTTTAGGCCCCTTAGTGCCAACTGGGCATTGTTTAAATGCTACGGGCTACCAGAGCATTGTTTCAGACCATGTCCATCCCTTCATGACCACCATGTACCCATCCTCTGATGGCTACTTCTAGCAGGATAATGCACCATGTCACAAAGCTTGAATCATTTCAAACTGGTTTCTTGAACATGATAATGAGTTCACTGTAGTGTGGCCCCCACAGTCACCAGATCTCAACCCAATAGAGCATCTTTGGGATGTGATGAAACAGGAGCTTCGTGCCGTGCCTCACAAATCTCCATCAACTGCAAGATGCTATCCTATCAATATGGGCCAACATTTATAAAGAATACTTTCAGCACCTTGTTAAATTGATGTCATGTGGAATTAAGGCAGTTCTGAAGATGAAAGGGGGTCAAACACCATATTAGTATGGTGTTCCTAATAATCCTTTAGGTGAGTGTATGTTCAGCAATATGCATGTCTCACTAGCCTGCAGGCTAGTGACACATCTGTACAGCAATGTTAGAATTTTACCCTTCCTGAAGATTTCAGATAAAACTTGTTCCGCCTTGTTGCTTTATACACGGTTTTAAATGGACAACTGATCTTGTGGTTGTGGCTATTACTACTAGAATACATTAGAAGTCATAGAAGAAGAAAAAAAAACTTCATTAGCTAGAAGTTTCATATCCTTTTTTTAAAAAATATATACATTCTTGGGTGTTCCTTCACTCACTCCATACGGATTTATAAAGCCACTTGGTTAGCAGTGGAATGTTTTCAAAGATACATTAAAATCAAAACTGCTGTTTTTGTTTGTCTGCCCTTCTTATCATCTCTTTGCAGCTTTTATCAGCTCTTCAGCGTACAGGGAGTACAGGAACAGAGATGAGTCACATCTTAATATGAACAGTGTGAATTTCATGCTAAGATTTTAACCACTTGAGGACCGTGGGCTTTACCCCCCTTAAAGTGAACCTAAAGCTGGTAAAAAAAAATGAGATTAACTCACCTGGGGCCTCCCTCAGCCCCCTGCAGCCGATCGGTGCCCTCGCAGCTCCGCTCCGATGTCCCAGGACCCGCTGGCGAGCACTTCCGGTTTCGCCGTCACCGGCCGACAGGCATGGGAACGCGAGTGATTGTTCGCGTTCCCAGCCTGTATATCGCCCCCTATGCTGCTATTGCCGCAATAGCAGCATAGGGGGCGATATACAGGCTGGGAACGCGAACAATCACTCGCGTTCCCATGCCTATCGGCTGGTGACGGCGAAACCGGAAGTGCTCGCCGGCGGCTCCTGGGACATCGGAGTGGAGCTGCGAGGGCACCGATCGGCTGCAGGGGGCTGAGGGAGGCCCCAGGTGAGTTAATCTCATTTTTTTTTACCGGCTTTAGGTTCACTTTAAGGAGCAGGCACTTTTTTCCATTCAGACCACTGCAGCTTTCACGGTTTATTGCTCGCTCATACAACCTACCACCTAAATGAATTTTGGCTCCTTTTCTTGTCACTAATAAAGCTTTCTTTTGGTGCTATTTGATTGCTGCTGCGATTTTTACTTTTTATTATATTCATCAAAAAAGACATGAATTTTGTCAAAAAAATGATTTTTTTAACTTTCTGTGCTGACATTTTTCAAATAAAGTAAAATTTCTGTATACATGCAGCACGAAAAATGTGGACAAACATGTTTTTGATAAAAAAAAAAAAAAACTCATTCAGCCTATATGTATTGGTTTGGGTAAAAGTTATAGTGTTTACAAACTATGGTGCAAAAAGTGAATTTTCCCATTTTCCAGCATCTCTGACTTTTCTGAGCACCTGACATGTTTCATGAGGGGCTAGAATTCCAGGATAGTATAAATACCCCCCAAATGACCCCATTTTGGAAAGAAGACATCCCAAAGTATTCACTGAGAGGCATAGTGAGTTCATAGAAGATATTATTTTTTGTCACAAGTAAGCGGAAAATGACACTTTGTGACAAAAAAAAAAAAAGTTTCCATTTCTTCTAACTTGCGACAAAAAAAAAAATGAAATCTGCCACGGACTCACCATGCCCCTCTCTGAATACTTTGAAGTGTTTACTTTCCAAAATGGGGTCATTTGTGGGGTGTGTTTACTGTCCTGACATTTTGGGGGGTGCTAAATTGTAAGCACCGCTGTAAAGCCTAAAGGTGCTCATTGGACTTTGGGCCCCTTAGCGCAGTTAGGCTGCAAAAAAGTGCCACACATGTGGTATTGCCGTACTCAGGAGAAGTAGTATAATGTGTTTTGGGGTGTATTTTTACACATACCCATGCTGGGTGGGAGAAATATCTCTGTAAATGACAATTGTTTGATTTTTTTTTACACACAATTGTCCATTTACAGAGATATTTCTCCCACTCAGCATGGGTATGTGTAAAAATACACCCCAAAACACATTATACTACTTCTCCTGAGTACGGCGATACCACATGTGCGGCACTTTTTTGCACCCTAACTGCGCTAAGGGGCCCAAAGTCCAATGAGTACCTTTAGGATTTCACAGGTCATTTTTGTTTCAAAACTACTCCTCACGGTTTAGGGCCCCTAAAATGCCAGGGCAGTATAGGAACCCCACTAATGACCCCATTTTAGAAAGAAGACACCCCAAGGTATTCCGTTAGGAGTATGGTGAGTTCATAGAAGATTTTATTTTTTTGTCACAAGTTAGTGGACATTGACTTTAATTGTTTTTTTTTCACAAAGTGTAATTTTCCGCTAACTTGTGACAAAAAATAAAATCTTCTATGAACTCACCATACTCCTAACGGAATACCTTTGGGTGTCTTCTTTCTAGAATGGGGTCATTTGTGGGGTTCCTATACTGCCCTGGCATTTTAGGGGCCCTAAACCGTGAGGAGTAGTCTTAAAACCAAATGTCGCAAAATGACCTGTGAAATCCTAAAGGTACTCATTGGACTTTGGGCCCCTTAGCGTACTTAGGGTGTAAAAAAGTGCCACACATGTGGTACCGCCGTACTCAGGAGAAGTAGTATAATGTGTTTTGGGGTGTATTTTTACACATACCCATGCTGGGTGGGAGAAATATCTCTGTAAATGACAATTGTTTGATTTTTTTTACACACAGTTGTCCATTTACAGAGAGATTTCTCCCACCCAGCATGGGTATGTGTAAAAATACACCCCAAAACACATTATACTACTTTTCCTGAGTACGGCGGTACCACATGTGACACTTTTTTGCAGCCTAGGTGCGCTAAGGGGCCCAACGTCCTATTCACAGGTCATTTTAATGCATTTGTTTTCTAGACTACTCCTCACGGTTTAGGGCCCCTAAAATGCCAGGGCAGTATAGGAACCCCACAAGTGACCCCATTTTAGAAAGAAGACACCCCAAGGTATTCCGTTAGGTGTATGGCGAGTTCATAGAAGATTTTATTTTTTGTCAAAAGTTAGTGAAAAATGACACTTTGTGAAAAAAAAACAATAAAAATCAATTTCCGCTAACTTTTGACAAAAAATAAAATCTTCTATGAACTCGTCATACACCTAACAGAATACATTGGGGTGTCTTTTTTCTAAAATGGGGTCACTTTGTGGGGTTCCTATACCGCCCTGGCATTTTACAGGCTCAAAACCGTGAGTAGTCTGGAAACCAAATGTCTCAAAATGACTGTTCGGGGGTATAAGCATCTGCAAATTTTGATGACAGGTGGTCTATGAGGGGGCGAATTTTGTGGAACCGGTCATAAGCAGGGTGGCCTTTTAGATGACAGGTTGTATTGGGCCTGATCTGATGGATAGGAGTGCTAGGGGGGGTGACAGGAGGTGATTGATGGGTGTCTCAGGGGGTGGTTAGAGGAGAAAATAGATGCAATCAATGCACTGGGGAGGTGATCGGAAGGGGGTCTGAGGGGGATCTGAGGGTATGGTCGAGTGATCAGGAGCCCACACGGGGCAAATTAGGGCCTGATCTGATGGGTAGGTGTGCTAGGGGGTGACAGGAGGTGATTGATGGGTGTCTCAAGGTGTGATTAGAGGGGGGAATAGATGCAAGCAATGCACTGGCGAGGTGATCAGGGCTGGGGTCTGAGGGCGTTCTGAGGGTGTGGGCGGGTGATTGAGTGCCCTAGGGGCAGATAGGGGTCTAATCTGATAGGTAGCAGTGACAGGGGGTGATTGATGGGTAATTAGTGGGTGTTTAGGGTAGAGAACAGATGTAAACACTGCACTTGGGAGGTGATCTGACGTCGGATCTGCGGGCGATCTATTGATGTGGGTGGGTGATCAGATTGCCCGCAAGGGGCAGGTTAGGGGCTGATTGATGGGTGGCAGTGACAGGGGGTGATTGATGCGTGGCAGTGACAGGGTGTGATTGATGGGTGATTGACAGGTGAATGACAGGTGATCAGTGGGTTATTACAGGGAAGAACAGATGTAAATATTGCACTGGCAAATTGATAAGGGGGGGGGGGGTCTGAGGACAATCTGAGCGTGTAGGCGGGTGATTGGGTGCCCGCAAGGGGCAGATTAGGGTCTGATCTGATGGGAAACAGTGACAAGTGGTGATAGGGGGTGATTGATGGCTGATTGATGGGTGATTGATGGGTAATTAGTGGGTGTTTAGGGTAGAGAACAGATGTAAACACTGCACTTGGGAGGTGATCTGACGTCGGATCTGCGGGCGATCTATTGGTGTGGGTGGGTGATCAGATTGCCCACAAGGGGCAGGTTAGGGGCTGATTGATGGGTGGCAGTGACAGGGGGTGATTGACAGGTGATAAACAGGTGATCAGGGGGATAGATGCATACAGTACACAGGGGGCGGGAGTCTGGTGAGAATCTGAGGGGTGGGGGGTGATCAGGAGGGGGCGGGGGGGGGGGGGTTAAAAAAAATAGCGTTGACAGATAGTGACAGGGGGTGATTGATGGGTGATTAGGGGGGTGATTGGGTGCAAACAGGGGTCTGGGGGGTGGGCAGGGGGGGGTCTGAGGGGTGCTGTGGGCAATCTGGGGCAGGGGGGGGGGGAAATCAGTGTGCTTGGGTGCGACATAGGGTGGCTGCAGCCTGCCCTGGTGGTCCCTCGGACATTGGGACCACCAGGGCAGGAGGCAGCCTGTATAATACACTTTGTAAACATTACAAAGTGTATTATACACTTTGTATGCGGCGATCCGGGTGCTAGTAAGCGCGAGGTGGGCGGAGCCAGTCCCTGGCGGCCGATCACGTCATGAATGACGCAATCGCGCCGCCCATGCCCGTAAAAGGACCGCCGCCATTTGTCAATACGGCAGTCCTTGCAGGGTCCCCTTCCCGGCCACCAATTGTCTATACGGCGGTCGGGAAGTGGTTAAACCAGGACTAAGTTGAAAATGGTTTGATCTAGAATATATTTTTCCCTGCTTTGAGCAAATGATCACCATCTTATACCTAGAAACCTTTTAACCACACGTATATCTATAGCACAGTAACACTTTAAGCTATACAATCATAGCTGCCATGGCATGATATTCTTTCTGGTCGCATCAAGAAACAGTGTCAGAGTTTGCTGTAAATTGTGAGACATGGATGGAGAACATTTTTGACATTTTAGTATAAGTAAAACAAAAAAACAAACCCTTCCACTGCTTCATCATGTGGAATATGACTATTAAACGGGTAATGCTGGTTATCTCTTGCACATTATCTAGTGTAAAACATTCAAACAAACCTTTGACACATGTTGGTATGCTGATGACATTTCCAGACCCGATACCAAGCTGTCCGCAGATGTTGCTGCCAAATACATACAGCTTGCCATTTCCTGAGGGAAAATAAGGACAGAATGTAACATCAATAACTTACTGTTCCTGGTGTATGTTAAACCCAAACAACCATCGTATACAATACAAATATCACATTTGTGACAAAACTGAATGCATCTCGCTAATATTATAAATGCGAAAGTTTGGAAGTTTGGATGTTTGTTACTCAATCGTGCAACAATGGCTGAATGAATTTGAATGAAATTTGGCACACACATAGTACATTACCTGGAATAACATATAGGATACTTTTAATCCCCATAACCAAAGAGTGGGCGGAGACAAATACAAATTTCACTGGGAAAATGTAAACTGCAGCAATTCTTACACTGTTAATGGTAGGGCTCTCAAACTTTGCACAGTTGTTCACTTGGTGACTGGGATTAATATTCAGAAAAGTGAGTGGAGCCTGCAAAAGCCAATCAAAATTCACCTATTGATTTTTTTTTTTTTTTTGTTAAAACTTTTTATTGAAAGGATTTTCAAACAGATAACATACAAAATACAGACAAACGATCTGGAGGACATTACAAGCAAATATGTTTCCAGGGTGTACCTGGCTAGTACACTTTATGATTATAAACTTTGTGATATAGACCCATGGATAGCTATGAATGAATATATATGTTATAACCATTTCTCATAACTCAAGACCAGCAGTTCTTCAGATTAGGGACGAGAGACAAGAAAGAAAGAAGAAGAAAAAAAAAAAAAAAAAAAGGGAGATAGAAAAAAGAGAAGGGTCCCCACAGAAGGACCCAAAGAGACAAAAGGAAGACAGACAAGGTGGTCCATGTTCTTCTAACATTCAACTGATATGATTGCCCATAACGTATTGTTATGGTGTGGAATACTTTTCAAGGCCGTCATTTACAGACACAAATATCTGGGGATATGCCATTGAAGTGCTATAATCTGAGATTGGAAACACCATCATATGTTATTAAATTCAATCAAATTTAAGATGGAATCAGTAGTCAAGGACTGGGTCCTGAGGGGGAATTGCCACGTAAGAGGGATTTGGCTTCCTCCGATTCTCTGTATTCGTACCAGACTGCCCATTTCCTGGTGAAGGCCTCATTGCGGTCATGCGCGCTATGGAACAGCTCATCTAGTCTACATATCGTATTCAGTTCAGAGAAGATCTGACTTGTGCTTGGGATATTGGAGCTTCTCCAGTTCCTTGCAATTAATAATTTGGCTACAATCATTAAAGTACCAGTTAAGTTTTTTTTAGCTTGGGAAATTTTACCCGGGAGCATATTTAGTAGAGCTATAGCTGGTTGAAATGGTAAGCTTTCCAAATACAGAAAATTATTGATGTTAAAAATTAATTCCCAAAATGGTCGTATTAAGATGCAGTCCCACCAAACATGAATATATGAACCCACATGATTCTGACAACGCCAGCATAAATCACTTTCACCCTCTCTAAACTTGGCAATGAGAGAAGGGCATCTGTACCATCTAGTTAGAATCTTATAGTTCCTTTCCTGGAAAGATGAAGAAATAGACGATTTGTGTGTCAGAAGGAATATCTTCTCCCATTGTTCAGCTTTAAGAGTTACTCCTAAATCTAAGTCCCACTTGTCGGTTATACGTAGTAGATGACCAGTGCTGGATGAGCATATTATCTCTGAGTATAGGAGTGAGATCTTATGTTCGGTATCAGCTGAGGAGGAACATAGCAATTCGAATAAGGTAAGGCTTCTATGAATATTCGTTTTAGGGGATATGGAACCATAGAATTCCCTTATCTGTCTCCAAGTGAACCAATTAATATTGGGTTTATTGTCAGGATTACCCAGGTCTTTCCAATCTAAGATTGTGTTGTTTCCTAGGATGTGACGGATCTGAGGCCAGTATTCCCTTTTCCAACCCAGGATAGAACTAGAGTGGAGACCCATGGCTAGATAGGGGTTGTCAAGTAATGACGTAAGTGGGCTCGATATTGTAGATAGATTATATTTCCCCCTGATCAGATCCCAGCCTCTAAGAATAGTCTGAGGAGCGAAAGCCATCAGATTTCTTTTGGGCCTAGACGTTGGTTTAACCCAAAGTAAGGCCCTTGGATCACAAACCGAGAAAGCTACATCCAGCATGACCCATTGTTTAGATCGTCTACTCTGAAACCAGTCTAATATTTGGGTTAGTAAAGTCGCATGATAATAGGCTCGAATATCTGGTAATCCTATTCCCCCTCCTTCCTCGGGCCGGCTAAGTAGTTTTGCATTTATACGGTGGGGTTTTTTATCCCACACAAAATTTAAGAATTTACTCTGGAGCTTTTTAAGAAAGGGGCCCGGTAACCATATTGGAAGAGCTTGCATTACATAGAGGAGTTTGGGAAGAACATCCATTTTGAGCACACAGATCCTACTTGACCATGACAGGTTCAACGTTCTCCATCTTTCCAGGTCACTATATATTTTCGAGGTCAGGGGAGGAAAATTAAGTTGGAATAGGTCGTTAAGATTTTTAGAGATATAGACTCCCAGGTATTTAATCTTGTCATTTTGCCATTTAAATGGGAAGGAGGCAGATAGGTTTTGTACTATTTTCCCAGGTAGAGTAATGTTCAAAACCTCCGTTTTAGAAATATTGATTTTAAAATTACTTAATGAACCATATTCTGACATTTCTTGTAATATGTGCGGAAAGGCTATGTTAGGATTCGAAACATAGAGCAGTAAATCGTCAGCAAATAATGCTAGTTTGACTTGAGCATTTCCACTAGAGATACCTTGAATGGATGAGTTTCGACGAAGCGCCACAGCCAAGTGCTCCATGCAGATTACATACAAGAGTGGGGACAGGGGGCAGCATTGTCTAGTCCCATTCCGCACCTGGAAGGCATCCAACAGGGTCCCATTAATCTTAACCCTTGCAGAGGGGTAGCCGTATAGTGCCATCACTCTGTCGATGAATTTTGGTCCCAGGCCCAGCTTGGATAACGCCCCCTCTAAAAATCGCCAATGAACCCTGTCGAATGCCTTCTCCGCGTTGACCGAAACAATGCATAGTGGCAATCTAGAGTGTTGTGCTCTATGGATTATGGATATTGTTTTGAGAGTATTATCTCTAGCCTCTCTTTTAATAACAAATCCTGTCTGGTCATTATGAATGATGTCAGGGAGTAAGAGCTTTAGCCTTTCAGCTAACATTTTGGAATAAAACTTTAGATCTAAATTAATCAAGGAGATAGGGCGAAAGTTAGAACATAAAGATATATCTTTGTCTGGTTTAGGGATTACCGTGATGTGTGTAGTAAGGGCCTGGGGAGGGAAGGCCTTCTCCTTAGAAATGTAGTTAAATGCTGACAACATCAAAGGAGAGAGCAGAGTGCAAAATTTTTTGTAGAAGGAGCCTGTGTAGCCATCTGGGCCCGGACTCTTGCCCGATTTAGTGGCCCTGATACACTCCAAAAGCTCCTGCTCAGAGAAGTCCGCATCTAGCTCTTCTTGAAGTTCTATGGGAATAGAGGGCAGTTTAGTTTTCTCTAGGTAGGAGTCTAGACGTGACGTAAAGTCTTGTGGACTCGTCGCCTCAACTTCATTTCGCAGATTATATAATGATTCATAGTATTGTTTAAATGTGTCAGCAATTTCGGATGTTTTGTAAACCTTTCTGCTGTTTGCTTTGTTTATAGAGAATATAGTAGAGGAGTTATTCCTTGGATGCAGATACCGGGCTAAAAGGCGACCACATTTACCCCCATGCTCATAAAACATACCCCTGAATCTCATTCTGTCAGATAATGATTTCTCATCTAGCCTAGAAAGGAGGTTATGTCTGGTGTTAGATAGCTCCAGTTCGGTCAGTGGGGATGGGTTAATCTTGAGATCTTCTTCTAGTTTAGCAATTTTAAGGAACAACTCTTTAATCTGGATGCCTCTTTCTTTCTTAACCCTGACTCCATGAGAGATTAAAACTCCTCGTAGAGTGCACTTGAGAGCCTCCCATTTAATGCTTGGGGCAGAGTCATCCCCTTTGTGATCTTGTATAAATAGCTCAATAGTTCGCTTGATGTCTGCTAGGCATATGGGATCTTTAAGTAGATTGTCATTAAGTCTCCACGTATAATGGGAAATACCCACCCCACCTGTGGAGAAAGAGCAGTATACAGGAGCATGGTCTGACCATATTCTGTTTCCGATCGAAGTATAGGATATCCTGTCCAGCAGAAAATGGGGGACCAAAATATAATCTATGCGGCTATGGGACCTGTGAACCTGGGAGTAAAAGGTGTAGTTACGTTCATTAGGGTGGAGTGTTCTCCATGCATCCACTAAGGTATGTGAGGTAAGTTTGTGGCGTATCTGCGACAGGGCTTTATGTGGAATAGAGGATTTCCTGGAGGAGGAGTCCCATTGAGGGTTCATACAAAAATTGAAGTCTCCGCATAAGATTATATGGCCTTTTGCGAAGGGAAGTAGTTTATTAATATATAACGATAGCTTCTGTGTTTGGTTTTGGTTGGGAAGATATATATTAGCTATTGTATATTTAACCTCAGCGATTTGAATGTTTATGAATATATATCTGCCCTGGGGGTCTGATAGAGCGCCAATTAGAGAAGCTTTAAGGGATTTATGCAAACCCAATGAGACCCCTTTAGATTTACCGTCCGGATTGGAGCTATGGTACCATCTGTCGTACCACCTTGATTTAATGTTAGGTATGGCATCAGTTTTAAAGTGGGTTTCCTGAAGTGCAATAATTGAGGTTTTCTGCTTATGAAAATGATACAGAACCTGGGACCTTTTTTGGGGGACATTAAAGCCCTTGACATTGAAAGTGGCAACTATACAATTCTCCATCTTTTACTGCGTAAGTTTATGGTGGACCTTGTTAGCTTATAGATCATGCACATTCTATCATGGACATTCCCCAAAACACGAGTATAATCCCCACCAAATCCAGAAGAAATATACTTCAAGCCTGTGAAATAAGAGAACATGGACGAATAGACAGACATACAAAGAACATAAACATAAAGGCTCGGTATTTACATACCGAAACTCCTTATTCTCCTCCAGTGATCAGAAACAAACCGTGAATCCTCCGGAGTGCTAGGCTCTGCACTCCCGGATGGATCTCTGATCCGGGGAACAAGGGAACACATAGCAGGTGTGCTCCGCTACCTCATAAGGAATGTAAAAATAGTACCGTAGCTCTCAGTTAAAAGTTTAAAGCATACAATCAAATTAGCCTATGTGATAAAACTCCCTTAGACAACATTTATATAGCATTAACTATGAAATTCAACAGGATATAACGGGCCTTAGACCCTTATTGGAAAGAACAGGGAAGAGACACCGGAAATCAGCTGTAGGACTAATGATCAGACAGACATAAAAGATAAATGTGCTTATACTTTGGTAGTAATTGAGGGCATTTACAGCGTTAAGTGTTAATATGGATATAGAGATTTTAACCGCTAGAGCAAGGCTCTAGTCTAACCATTATCCTGAGATTTTTTAAGTTAGAGTTTAAGGACACTAACTATTAGCTCCATCCCTTATGACCGCAAAGGAGCCCTGAATGGTCCTAGTCAAAGGAGGAATTACTTTCTTGTGGTGATGTGCAATCTTGCGTTAGGTAATTCCGTGTTATATATCAGAGTTTTGAAAATTTCAGGAGGTCTGCCCGAGAGAAAGAGTCTCACAGATGAGAGGAAACCTCCTCTCCTAACCATAAACAAGATTCCGGGTGTCCCTCGATTCATCTTCTGCGAGGATTTCCTCGTCTGTTTACAGTGTCCCATCTTTCTCTTTGCGGGCGAGCTGTAGGGGCCTGAGATCTGGAGAGCGGCCAATCATTGATAGTAATTAAGGGAAGGTCAAAGGTCGATCTGATTTTGGGTAGGTCATCCGGTGTTTTGAAGGTCTCGGATTTGCCTTCATGTGATATGTATAGGGCGAAAGGATAACCCCAGTGGTAGCTTATATCTTTATCCCGCAAGGCCTCGAGGAGAGGGCGAATTGCTCGTCTGAGCTGCAGTGTTAGAGTAGATAGATCTGCCATGAGCTGAACTTTGACTCCATCAAAGTCAATTTCCCTCTGGGATCTAGCTGCCATCATAATGGCTTCCTTCTCTTTGTAAAAATGGACCCTGCAGATGATGTCTCGTGGTCTAGGTGGATTCGTTAGGAGAGGGCCCAAGGCTCTATGAGCCCTATCGATCTCTATTTTGCGGTCTGCAGGGGCGCCCAAAATCTGCTTAAAAAGACCTTCTATTGTCGGCATAATCTCAGGGGGTTTTGTGGATTCAGGTATTCCCCTTATTCTGATATTGTTGCGTCTATGCCTGTTCTCTATGTCATCCATTTTTAAATAGATGTTATCAATTTGTTGAGCGTTATCGGCTGTAGCTTTCTCCTGCTTCTCCATTCTGACTTCCAGGGAGTCCTGTCTTTTCTCCACCTCCTCCACCCGATGTACCATTTGACCCGCTTCATGCCGGAATTCTGACATCTCCCTCTTATAAACCTCTTCCATACGTACAATAAACTTTTCAAAGTCCAGTTTAGTCGGGAGAGATTTAACATAGTCTTGTAACTCTACTTCTATATATGAATCGGAACTTACTGAGATAGACAGTGATGGAGGGTGTGGGCTAAGATGGCGCCCGTTGCTTACCGCCTGCTGCCTCTGATGATCTATTTCCATCTCTGTCTCCGCGTCTGCCGCTTGGCGCTGAACGGCCTGTGTGCTGTGGGCGGCGGAGATCTGCTGCCGTGAGGGAGGCGAAGTATGGCCTGCAGGTATGGAAGCATGGTGCGGGGCCTGCGATTTACCGCCATAGTGCGGCGGAGACCCAGGAGACGAGCGCAGCTCTAATGTGCGGTCAGCCTCTGATTGTGATGGAGACGTGGGTGAAACTGACCTGTCCTGTGGTCCGCCTTTATCGGCGGGGTCTCTCCGTAACTTTGTCTGGGGTGGGGAGGTCTGCTGTTGGCCTTGTGGGGACGCCATCTTGCCTCCTTCTGACTCTGCCAGTCTCCGTTCCAGCGGCCTCAGGAACTTCAAGATGTGCGCAGAGCTGCGGTGTTTCGGCGACTTCTTCTTCCCCTTTTGCTTAGGGGGGCCCATGGGAGGTTTGGCGGATCTTAGTGAGAGCTTTTGAGGGTAATGTTCGGTGAGGTAGCGGGAGCTCTAGAACAACACGTCCTCACTCTGCCATGCGTAGGCCACGCCCCTCACCTATTGATTTTTAAGGGGAATATTTAATTGCTGCTATTCTTGCACGGTTAATGGCACAAGCCTCAAATCTGGTACAGTTGGTCATTGGGTGACTGGGGTTCAAATTCAGAAAAGGAGGTGAAGCCACAGTCAATCAGATTTGTTTCATTTCAATGCAAATTATCTATGCCAAAGACCACAAAGCTCCCAAACTAGGTCATTGAGTAATTGTGTGATAGGGTTAGAAAAAGTGGCGTAGCCAACACCAGCCTAATACATACCCGAGCAATGTCAGGTCATCAGCTAGTACATAATAAAGCTCAAAAGTAGAGTAAAAAAGACTGTCATTTTTGGGTCTGCATATTATTATATGCTACTACCTAAATAGTTATAGTTGTGATTAGATTGTTTATGTCAGCTGTGGAGGTTTGACTGATGTGTCAATAAATGCAAAAATAAACTTAACACAATACGTAACAGAACATTTAGAAATGAACTGATACTTCAAAGTACAGTTAGAAAAGTACATAAAGTTACAGTCCAACCGAGACACAGACCTAAAAACACAATCTAATAGCTTAGAAATCTCTGTATTCAAATATTAACTTTTTGTGTGAATGGCCAACGCTGTTATGATAGGTCAGATTTCAGACTCTATGGTTATAGCTGCGGCAATTGTCTTGACTGCCTCACGTCCACTGTTCCAAATGCCAGAGTGCTGGCACAGTCTGAATCAATCTGAAATACATTGAAGCTTATAGTACAGTATAGGACAGTCAGTGATACAAGAAGTAGTCATCGTCTACTGTAGGTGCTTTAGTGGGTATTTTATAAGCCTGGCGCCAGCTTGTGGAGAAGCAATGTGTAAGAGCAGGATGCCTCATGCTTGTGCAGTAGCCCAGAGCTGCTCTTGCTCCTTGCACCTGCACAGTGTGGTCGCACTTGTTCACAGACAGGAGAGCAGATGCAAATTTCCTGGGTGTCCTGGGGCCCTGCATTAGTCTGGAGGAGGATGTACGAAGCTTCAGGAGGATCCAGAGGCTTGCCTCTACTGAGGTAAGTATTGAACATCAACAAAAGTTGCCCAGATGTGGATTAAGAGTATCAAATAATGTTCATGTAATCACTTTAGGGTCAATATATAATACACTTTATTAGGACATCACCAAAATCAATAAAACAATTTCAAACAGATAAAGAGACAGAGACGCACTCAGGGGAACAGTATAGTACTACATCTGGTGAATTCAGAATAATCTCACCTCTAGAAGTTGCCGGTGAACCTGTAGATGCTACTGTTTTAAAGGCTAAGCATGAGTTTGAGTAGCCAGCATGTAGGCTTTTATCCCCCTAGCCAGGGATCAGGCACAAAGGCAGCTGGATTCCTCCATCACTCAGTGGATGGCAGTTGGCAGGCAGCAAGCGGCTCTGAGGTTATACATCCTGTCTATGTGCAAGTACTGCTTTATGTGGCCGCACAAGCAGACTGTGGTGGATTTCAAAGTGTTGGCTACAGGTTCACCAGTAACTTCTGAGAAGTGAGATTATTCTGAAGTCACCCGATCTACTGCTATACTGTTCCCCGAGTTCGCTGTGTCTCTTCTTGTTTCAAGCACAGATACTTTTGCCACTAAGGTGGATACCAAGAGCAGCAACTTTATCCTCCCCCCTTCCACGTTGATTGCTCCTTCGGTTTGCTAGAAGTAGACCTCCTGCTTCTTTTCCAAATATCTGATTATAATCAGTAATGCTGCTGACAACCAGGGTTGCAATGGTATGAAATTCCATGGTATCATAACCATTAACAAAAATAACACGGTATGACGGTATTATGGTATACAGTATTATACAATTATTTGGACCCGCCCTCACTTACATTAATGTGCTCCCCCAACCCAAGTAGTAGGTGGCCACAGCATAGGTAGCCAGGGATAGGTGTAGCCAGTATTAGGTGGCTGCAGCATAGGTAGCCAGGGATAGGTGTAGCCAGTATTAGGTGGGTGCAGCATAGGTAGCCAGGGATAGGTGTAGCCAGTAGGAGGTGGCCGCAGCATAGGTAGCCAGGGATAGGTGTAGCCAGTAGTAGGTGGCCGCAGCATAGTTAGCCAGGGATAGGTGTAGCCAGAATTAGGCGGCCACACAATAGGTAGCCAGGGATAGGTGTAGCCAGGATATTTGCCTGCAGCATAGGTAGCCAGGGATAGGTGTAGCCAGAATCTGGTGGCCGCAGCCTAGGCAGCCAGGGATAGGTGTAGCCAGGATTGGTGCCTGCAGTATAGAGTCCCGAGGGGGGAAATTGAGGAAGGAAACAGCGGCATCGATAAGTAAATACTCACGTTCCGGGACCTTCACGCTGTACTGGATTCATTCTACTTACTGTTCTTGCATCATCTCCTTGTTATAGCGCCCAAGGGGCACTGTTTTAGGGAAATGTGACCAGAAGAAGAATGAAGCACAGCGTGAAGGTCCCAGCAAGTGAGTATTTACTTATCGCCGCCGCTGTTCATGCGCTCGGCGCTGCCTTGCATCCCCGCTGCTATGTCGCCTCGCCCCCGGTAGTCTCGCCCCCGAAAACCGATAAAACGAGATTGTGCATGGTATGATTACCATGCACAATCAAACCGCGGTAGAGAGTCGTACCGGTATACCGTGGCAACCCTACTGACATCCATGAAATAATGAGTAATATCTGATAAATATATGCCCTTCAAACAGTAGCATCTGCAAGTGAAAAACAATACAAAGTAGTGAAATGACTGATCAGTGAGAAATGTAACCAAAGGACAATATCAACGAACAAAATGACATACTTCGTACAGATCAGCTGTCACAAGAAAGTGCAAACACAGATATTCAAGTAAGCAAGAAAAGAAATAAGTGCAGTAGTGCATGGGGCCCTTACAGAAGGGGAGATGGTCACCAGAATGTCAGGGAAACCAGCCTTAAAGGACAACCGAGGTAACATGATGAGACAGACATGTGTATGTACAGTGCCAAGTACACAAATAACTAGGCTGTGGTCCTTATTTTTCTTTCTCTGCCTGAAAGAGTTAACCATCAGGTATCCTAGTGACAGTTTCTATCTGGGTTGGGACCGGATTGGACTGGGTCAGACTATAGCATAACCCTCACTGATAAGTAATTAGAGCCATAAAATACTTTCCTTTCAGTAAATGGCTTCCTGGAAAAGGAAAGAGATAAAAAGGGTCAATAGTTCATAGATTTGACCTCTAGCATACTTCAATGAAGGTGTCATTGAGCAGAGACAATGAAACAGTAAAAACTTAAACACTAGATTTAGATATAAAAAAAAATCGTGGGATAATTAAAAGTCATTTTTTTAGGAGGAGGAGGATAGATACAATTGTTTTTTTCATCAGTTTTTTTTCACCTCGGATGTCCTTCAAGCACTCGCAGCAAACTGCTGCTTTAATGGAGCCTTGGTGTGAAATAGAGGGGCATTAGGCCATGCTCAGTGTGAAATAGAGGGGCATTAGGCCACGGTGGCCAAAACGTTGAATCTGGACACCCAATGCCAAAGAACTTATTTAGTTTTATCACATACTTTGAGGTCGAAGAAAGGGGGTTGGATTAGGAACACAGAAACTATGTTTACATGTATACATGCAGTTATTTACTGCTTATGTACTGTACTGGGCTCACAAGCTCACTAAAGCCTTGTACACACTCTAGATGATGCTCAGCTGAGCCAAAAATCTAGAGTGTATACAGCAACCCCCAGTCCACACAATGTGTCAGCGAGTGAACAGCCTGGTGGATCATCGGCCAAGTGTAGGCTGACGCTATTGTTCTGATGCTCACCTCATCTGCACCACATCATCGACCCCCCTCCCCCCCATAGAAACTTAATGCATTGCTAGCCTATGGGCTAGAGACATGTCTGTACAGATAATGATTGAGTCCTTATCCCTGCAGGCAACTGTTCTCATATATTATGAGAACATTATTCTGTAGAAGAGATTGCAGTCAGCTTTCTCTACTCAGCTACTGAACAGAGAGAACATATCAAACTAGGGAACTCATCCTTTCATACTTTAGAGTGCAAATTGCTATTAGAATATCTTATGAATAAGGTCACAATACTCTTGCTTGGACTTGGACAAGGGATCTTAGCAAAGACCGTAGGGGGTACAGTGCATTAATTTACAAACAGCTCCTCACAGTGGGATTAAAAATGCAACAAGAATTAATAAAACATACAGCCTTGTGGTCTACAATGTAAAATAAAAAAAAGATGAAACAAAAAAAAACAAAAAAAATAAACTCACCTGTAATCAAAACAGAGTGTGACCTGGTGAACTGTGGTGGATATTTGGGCAGAGCTCACGATTAATTCCTGGCACTGGGTGTGAGGGATGTGGCACTATTGCAATACAGTATTATGCTATGGTTTTTATTTCCTTTTCGTTTGAGTGACACAACTTTACGAAGATTTCAAGTACATGTGAGCGCAGCATCTCAAAAGGAATACTGTCATACACATCTGATGCTTGATGATTGGTGCAGCGATCCATGGACACGTAAATTAGCCTTTGGACTTTAAGAGGGACATTGTTTTATTTGTACTATTTTCATTATATTTTTTTGTTTGTTTATTGAATATTTTGTATGTATGTAAGTTATTACAAGCAGTGAGCGCACGAGACATAGATCAAATTATACGTTTAAGTAAGCATAATTGTTAGTGCAGCACACTGGGTATTTGGTGATTGGGATAATATGGAGTTATTGAATGTTTTCAACAGGGGGCAGGTTGACATTGACACGATATTCACCAAAGAGGCTAATCCTCAGAATGGAAATGTGGATAACTGCTTTAGAAATATGCACTCCCTGATGCAGAAAGAGATAAACACATGGTGGGATGCTGCCAGCCTGAGGAAGTCAATCAAAGAGGGAATTATTCCCAAACGGTTTAGATGGGATCTTGTGGTGTATGATGGAGAGGAGGGAGATGAGAATGACAAAGAATTAGGAGTTTTTTTAAATGAATGTGGTATTAACCTCTTGAAAATTCTACTGAAGCGAAAGAATGTGAGAGCAGATAGGATTAAGAAAGAGATTGAGGAACAGAAACAGAAGATGGAGAATTTTAAAGAAGCCAGTGACTTCAGACAGCGTACTGAAACTATGGTGAGGAACTTGGTAAAAATTGATAAAGAAGTCGGTGAAATTAAGGTGGGCCGATTCCAGCGTGATTGGCAGGAGTATCAAAATAAGCAGGCCTATAGATGGCAGGTAGAACAGATTAAAAGGAAAGAAAAAGTGGAGAGGAATTTGGCTGTTGGAAGTGAACATATGGAGATGCAGCAGCAAGGTGAGTACAAACCCCGAACAGACACAAGATATGAAGGATATAGGATGGGACCCCAACAGGTACATTTCAATTCCCCTAGAGCAGAGGAGAGATGGGAAGAAGGGAGCCCGAGAGTACAAATGAATGGGGTAGGAAGACGGGGGAAATCTGGGGGATATAGAGGAGAGGACAGGTGCAATGAAGGGGGGCATAGAGGCCACTTCAACCAACCCAGAACCCCGGGCTTCAGAGGAGGGATGGGCCCACAGAGACCTAGAAGGGAATGGAGATCACAGTATCAGAGAAATGATATACCCAATTATGTGCCCACACAGAATCGCTTTGATCCATTGAATGATGTTAACGATGATTTTTTTGGGGAAGATTTGGGACGAAGTGAGGAGACAGCGAGTGGGAGAGGGGGAGGTGGACCCTGGGGGAGGGGGCAGAAAGCGAGGAATAGAAGAGGGTGCAGAGGGGGGAGAAGAAAAGAGAAGAAGGTGAAGGGGAAGGGTATCTTTAATATTAGCCAGGTCCAGCTTAAACCGGAAGAGATGGCCATCTTGGACAAAGGCCTGAAGTATGCCCCCAAGCAGGGATTAGATAAATTCGGTACGTACATCAATGTACAGAAGTATGTTAGGAAACTTAACATCAAAAAATATTTCCTTTCTAAAGAAGCCACAAATAGAAATAGCAACAGACCAGCCCCTGACTATGTGCACACGGGACTAAAGAATAGGTCCCTATTTAACCCAAATACATATAGTATGGGAAGTACAGTTGAAGTGTTTAGAAGATTGGTCACGGCGGATTTGGAAAAATTGGGTGATCAGAGGAAAGATGGTGAGTTAGTGACAGCACTTAAGTTAGCTGAGAGAAGGGACCTGCTGATTAGGCCTGCTGACAAAGGAGGTGGTGTTGTGGTGATGAGAAAGGACCAGTACACTGATGAACTAAATAGGATAATTGGGGATAGTGCAACCTACGAGAAACTGAAAGGAGACCCTACCAGACAATATAAAGGGATACTAAGAGATATTTTGAAGGGAGGATTGGATGAGGGGATAATTGATGATTCAGAGTTCAAATATCTTATGATCGACGTGCCAAGGATACCTGTGATATATCAGAACCCAAAAATACACAAGGATCTGGAAAGACCCCCGGGTAGGCCCATAATCAGTGGGATAGAGTCCCTAAACCAGAGAATAGGTGAGTATATTGATAAGTTCTTACAGCCCATTGTACAAAAACTCCCATATCTGATTAACCAGTTCGGCCTATCTGGACGAGCTTCCTCGTCCAGATAGGCACTGGTGCTGCCGCCGGCTCGTGCGCGCGATCGGGCGCGCCCCCGCTGCCCGCCGCTAGCCCCCCGATCAGTGAATGGGAATATAATTCCCATTCACCGATCTAACTTCCCCGCAGAAATACCGACGCTTTCTCTCCAGAGAGCGCGGTATTTCTGCCCCCAGGAAACAACTTCTCAGCATTTTAGTTCCTAGATGCGAGCTGGTTCGCATCTAGGACTTTTTTCACTGTGGCCATCTTGTGGCCAAATAGTAAACTGCACCCACATACATTTTTGATAAAAAAAAAAACATTATTTTACATTTAAAATTAGCAGTTTCCCTCCCACACCAAAAATTACCCACATACACTTTTTTTATTTAAAAAAAAAAAAAAACAACAATTAAAAAAAAAAAAAAAAAACAACATAAATAGTTACCCAAGGGTCTGAACTTTTTAAATATGCATGTCAAGAGAATATGTTATTATATTATTTAAAATTATAAGCTTATAAATAGTGATGGACGCAAATTGAAAAAATGCACCTTTATTTCTAAATGAAATATCGGCACCATAAATTGTGATAGGGACATCGTTTAAATGGTATAATAAGCGGGACAGATGGGCAAATAAAATACATGCGTTTTAATTACGGTAGCGTATATTAATTTCAAACTATAATGGCCAAAAACTGAGAAATAATGAATTTCTTCCGTTTTTTTCTTATTCTTCCTGTTAAAATGCATTTACAGTAAAGTGGCTCTTAGCAAAATGTATCACCCACAGAAAGCCTAATTGGTGGCGGAAAAAACGAGCTATAGATCAATTCATTGTGATAAGTAGCAATAAAGTTATAGGCGAATGAATGGGAGGTGAACGTTGCTCGGATGCATGAGATTTTCGGACCGCGGCGCTGAACCGGTTAAAGACACGAAACAAATGATTAAAGAGGTAGAAAAAATTACGTTAGGTGGAGATGATCTTCTAGTAACAGCTGATGTAGCCTCATTATACACAATAATTCCGCATGATCTGGGAATTAATGCAGTAGAGAGAGCCTTGAGGATGGATGGTACACTGAAAAGGGAGCAAATTCTGTTTATTTTACGGCTGTTAAAATTCGTTTTACAGCATAATTATTTTTGGTATGCAGGAGATTTTTTTCGGCAGATAACGGGATGCGCCATGGGGGCAAAGTTTGCACCCAGTCTAGCAAACATTTTTATGGATGAGTGGGAACGACAGGTGTTGGAAAATATCAATAGCCAACCAGTGAGACACTGGTTTAGGTATATAGACGACCTGTGTATCGTCTGGAGAGGAAGTAGACGGGAATTGGATCAATATGTGGAATGGCTTAATTCCAATCAGAGGGGGATTAGACTAACAGTGGAGAGCGATGAGAACAGAATTTGCTTCCTTGATTTGGATCTTTATAGGAAGGGGGATAGGCTGCAGATGCGGACCCATTTCAAGAAAACAGATAGGAATGGGTATATCCCATATTCCAGCTGTCATCATAAGAAATGGCTTACCAACATACCTAAAGGGCTGATGCTCAGAATACGACGTAATTGTTTGGAGATCTCAGACTATAGAGAACAGACAGACATGCTGATAGAGAGGTTCGTGGAAAAGGGGTATGAGAGGGAGATTTTGGGAAGGATACGTGATGCTGCTGAGAAAATGGATAGAGGGCAGATGCTGGAGAATGGGAGGAATACTAATGATGTAGGTGGGAGACAGGAATATGCAATACTGCTTGACTATAACTCCAGGCATGGTGAAGTGGAACGTGTGATAAGAAGGCACTGGAATGTGCTGAGGGCTGACACGGTGCTGGGACGGAATATACCTGTTCATCCACGTTTTATATATAAGAAGGCAAAAAATTTGCAGCAGATCCTAGTTCCAAGTTTCATTGATGGGCCAAAAAGAAGTAGGGGAGATATGATGGGAAATAAAGGGTTCTATCCATGTAGAAAGTGTGTAGGTTGTACAGAATCGCAGGCACAGAAACGCAATGAAGTTGTGGGAAAGGTCAATGGCAAGAAATATGAACTCCGGGACTGCATTACTTGCACTACCACTCATGTTGTATATATGTGCTGGTGTCCTTGTGGACACCAATACATTGGTAGGACCACAAGGAAACTCAAGGACCGGATTGGTGAACACGTTAGAAATATTAAAAAAGGCAACCCTGCACACAATATGTCTAAACACTTTGCTGAACATCATGGGCGGGATCCGGGCATGATGAACTTCTGTGGAATTGACAGATTAAGGGGGAGCTGGAGAGGGTGTAACAAAGTTAGGGAATTGTCTAAGATGGAGTCACGTTGGATTCATGAACTAAAAACGTTGCACCCGAGAGGCCTGAACGTTGAGTTCGATCTGAACTGTTTTATTTCTAATGATTAGGGAGATGTGGGGTAGATGTGTGCCCCCTCCGGTTTCCGGTTTGGGGCACACGTGTACCCCAGTGAGAATATGGGGGGTTTGGATTTTGTAAGTGGGTCCTTTCAAATGGGTTGTATTGTTATGGGGCGTATGGGATAGAAGTGTTTTTTTCCTGGTACTGTGTTTTTGGCTGGGTTTTGGTATTTGTATATTAATATCTAAAGATCACTTGTACGTGTGTCCGGTGATGCTGGCTCTGGCATGCTGTGTTCACTTTCATTCTGCCATGTGTGTGGGGGATGTGGGTGCATGCAGTAACTGGGTCCCGGCCATTGGACCTGATGAAAAAAAGAATCGATTTGCCTTATCGGACCTGGGCTAGTGGATACTGGATGGTAGACTAGGTAGAGAATGGTTAAGAATTATATGGGGGATGTGAGATACTAGTGCGGGTGGGAAGAACTATATGGAGAAAGTTATGTGGATGTATGGTCTTAAGCCATTACGATAATAATGATGTCTTTGGGGGTATGTGGAAACTGACACTATGTACTATGATGGGGTTATGAATGTGGTAAAATTATTGACATTGTGAGGGGGTTTGAGGAGCGGACCGTATTGAAGATAAGGGGCTGAAAACAATTATGAATTCCGTATTGATGCGGAAGGCTCCGTTTGAGCCAATCATAGCGCTGGAGTAGCGGCGGATTGAAACTACTAGCCATGAGATGATGTTTGGGGGCGGCACCCTGGGCGTGATTAGTCGTGGCTGGCCTCCCAATGGAAGTACAGCGGGCGGACTGCAATGACGGGGATGACCCCTGCTGACATGGCAATTTCACATAGGCTGATGAGAAGGATGGTACAGGGCGGAAGTAGGCCGGCGGCCATCTTAGGTGAGGGAAACTGCGGATTGGATGATGGGATGAAAACAATAGTATTTTAAGACGCTGGCTGGTCATGCGCCTCAAGCCCCTGATGAGTGCGCATGCACAAAACGCGTAGGGCGGAGCTACGGGCGGACTGAGCTGGCGTGGAGGATTGTACTGAAATGCTTGTTTTTACTGGATACTTGTGAGTGCACTACTTTTAATCATTTTATTAAAGCGAATGGTTTTACACTATGTGGAGCTTCTCAGTTATTAGGCTGATGTGAGACTTCTGGTCCTATGGAATCATCTACTTGAGGCTGGCAGTGAAAAGATCCGCTGGATGTTTTGAGTGCAGTTGCTGTCTTATAACTTGGGCAGCAAAACAGAAGGTGAGAGGCCACGTATGTTGGTGGTGGTGCTAAGCCTGAGGAAATTCACAGGGTCTGAAAAGTGTAAAGGTGCTATTTTTGCTGTCTGTGGTTGGCGGCCACAGTACATGGTGAGGACCTGTGTGACCTGGTGAACTGTGGTGGATATTTGGGCAGAGCTCACGATTAATTCCTGGCACTGGGTGTGAGGGATGTGGCACTATTGCAATACAGTATTATGCTATGGTTTTTATTTCCTTTTCGTTTGAGTGACACAACTTTACGAAGATTTCAAGTACATGTGAGCGCAGCATCTCAAAAGGAATACTGTCATACACATCTGATGCTTGATGATTGGTGCAGCGATCCATGGACACGTAAATTAGCCTTTGGACTTTAAGAGGGACATTGTTTTATTTGTACTATTTTCATTATATTTTTTTGTTTGTTTATTGAATATTTTGTATGTATGTAAGTTATTACAAGCAGTGAGCGCACGAGACATAGATCAAATTATATCTTATGAATAAGGTCACAATACTCTTGCTTGGACTTGGACAAGGGATCTTAGCAAAGACCGTAGGGGGTACAGTGCATTAATTTACAAACAGCTCCTCACAGTGGGATTAAAAATGCAACAAGAATTAATAAAACATACAGCCTTGTGGTCTACAATGTAAAATAAAAAAAAGATGAAACAAAAAAAACAAAAAATAAACTCACCTGTAATCAAAACAGAGTGCTCATCTCCGCAGGCTATGTGTGTAGGCTTGTCATTCTTTAACCAAAACTTGCTGGGACAGTTGTCTGCAAATTTACTTTTGCCAAATGTAAATATTGCTCCTGAGTCTGCCGCAAATATGAAACAAAAAGACAATATGGGTGAATAAACTTTATTAACATAAGTACACTGAACTCTTACTGCAAGTCTGGTGAAAATAAAAAACTGAGTGTGTTGAGTGTCCCTTTGTTTAACTCACAGCAATGTGCCAAAGCATCTTTATGGTATATCCTCGCTATGAAAACCAGTGTTTTCAAAGTACCCTTTAGTATGGACAATATTATTTTGTAATTCTGAAATCTATTGGAAATCTGCTCCTTGTGTGTGGAACACATCAGGTAGATTCCTGTCAGATTCAGCTTGACAGGCATCTGACAGAAATCTGATGGTCTAATCTGCTGCAAATCTATAAGTGTATGGCCACCTTAACTCTGATAAAGCATGATAACTCTGATAAGGCATGCTACTTGTTATAGTGAATCAACCCCGGCATACCTTATCAGAGTTAACATGCCTTATCAGAGTAGCGTAGCTTATGCCTGCTAATTGGCAATGACGAGAGCTCCACTCGTCCTACCCTGAGTCCAATCACTTTAAAGGACATTATCCCCGCACTTTAATTGGCCCAATAGGCTGCCTGTCAACTTTCCTGTCAAGTGAAGAGCCGAGATTCAAACCCAGGTCTCCTGTGTCAGAGGCAGAGCCCTTAACCAGTACACTATCCAGCCTCTATGTGAGCTTACGCTGATGTGCAAGTCAGTGTGATAATATTGTAAACAGCTTGTTAAGTGCTGTGACCAGTTGGGCCTTCTTGTTAAGATTCTGTAGTGAAGGAAGTTAATCAAGTTGGTAAATATTGTATGTGCAGCTCCAAGGAAAGCAATAAACCTTAAGGGCCCTCCCCCAAGCTAAAAAAGGTGGGAAGAAACGTAGAGTACTCCTGTGAGTGTGATGGCTCATTTAGGCCTTGTTACCAGTTCCTGTGGCCATCATCAGTGGGGGAAGGTGCCTTCCATAAGGAAGCAGCATAGTCTCCCTCTCCTTGCAAAGCACTATAGGTTTCTATAGTAGAATGCAGTAAATTATTCATACCCATTTTTAAAGTAATTTTCCTGGTTTTAGCATCAGAAACATTTCCCATAGCTACATATTGTTGTATATTGGTATGTAGCCCTGCCCTCCCAGTGATGCTTAGCCTGGGCTGCTTAGCTATGCAGAGTTCTCACACTTTACAATGGCTACATTTATAAATGAATATAACTTCAGAATGTGGCTATGAGCGCGCCTCTAACAATTAAACACCAAAGAAGGAAAGAAATATAGTATAGTATAACTGCAGTCCAAGGTAAGTATAGAATAATTTTTAAACCTATATGGGTCGCCACACAATGGGGGGTAACCACCCTGAAAACAATATTTGTAGAAAGTCTGTGCAGGCGCTCAACATATATAATAAATGACAACAGTTCAAGTCTATTGATGCCTTCAACAAAGTTTCGCATCCAAAGAAAAGTCCACACTGGGTACTCTCACCGAATAAGATGGCTGATTGAATTACAGATCAGCATAAATGGCATATCGGTAGCATCTCGTAGGCATCTATCTCTGTATATATCGGATAATAACGCTGATCACATGTGATGACCAGCAGATTGCACTTGTTAGATTATATCTCCCATACCAGTGTTGCCGATCTCAGAAATACATTTTTACTGACAAAGCACAAAAAAAATTTACTGACAGAACACTTTTTTTTACTGACATCTAATATTATTGAAATTAAATGAAAGATATCACACATGCGCCCTTACGTGCAATACACCGGCAACTACGTACTTCATTGAGGAAGAAGAGTAGTGGCGGACACCGGACAGGTAAAGTATTAATGCACGGCATCTGGAGGGGGGGGGGGGGGGGGGGACTTTGATACATTTACATTTGGGGGATGCGACCAGGGGTTTTCGTCACATTTGTGCTCGATTATCGCAGCCCTTACCACGCCTGATTGAGCATGCCAACCTGAGATTTTCCAGCATGTCCGATTGATACATGCGATCGATACATGCAACCAATTTTGGCCCTAAATTGGTTTGATTGTCAACTAGGCATGCTCTTGATGGCACCGATTTTTATAATATCAATAATAATTGTCTTATGGTTGATCGGCCGCCAAGTCTACAGATGTATGGCCACCTTTAGCTAGAGCAGTGTACATTCCACAGTGATACGTGAACTGATAAGCAGTAAGTGCTGTGAATTTCTGGGAAAGAGAAAGGGTTTTTTTTACTGACACCACAAATTTTTTCATGGACTTTACTGACAGCCCAGACTCTAATACTGTATTTAATAAAAGATTTAAAACCTCTCAGTGCACTCACAACTGAAGTAGAACAATGCACATATAAAATACTCCTCGGCAGTCCAAACTACGAGCTCTGTTTGGACTGCCGAGGAGTATTTTATATGCGCATTGTTTTACTTCAATTGTGAGTGCACTGAGATGTTTTAAATCTTTTAATAAATACAGTATTACGCTATGTAGCGTCTGTTTTAAGTTTAAGGATCCACGTATGCCAACCGAGTATGGGAGATATAATCTAACAAGCGCAATCTGCTGGCCTTCACATGTGATCAGCGTTATTATCCGATATATACAGAGATAGATGCCTACGAGATGCTACTGATATGCCATTTATGCTGATCTGTAATTCAATCAGCCATCTTATTCGGTGAGAGTACCTCATTTATTATATATGTTGAGCGCCTGCACAGACTTTCTACAGATTAATAAATGGACTAGTGGACCTAAGCCCGTTTAAAAATGGGCTAGGTCTATCACTGCGCATGCGCCCACCACACACGCACATTTCCGCCCGCCCGCGCCTTCGCCCGTCATTACGCAATTTTCACTACAGTTCCTCTTTAGAGGCACTAAACTAAGGTATTGCATCACATATTTGCAAAAAAAAAAAAAAAAAAAAAAAAAGCCTTTTTTTTCTTTACAAAAAAGAAGAGCTATAAGCCAGGCAAAACATGTTCATTAAAGCATATTTTGATCTTACACGAGCTGTGGAAGTGACATTCTGGACTCAGGGGTTATTCATCAAAGAGAATATAACATCAGTACATAAAGGCACAGAACTGCTTAGCCGACATAGTCAGAGGACACGATACAGTCTAATGAATATGTTCTGTATTAATTAAACATTAACCGCATGAAATAAAATAGTAGGGAAAAAACATTTTTATCAGTAGGGCTTGAAGGTTAATTACAAATAATCAGGGATATTCTGTAACATAACTTGTTTGTAATGCTGCCTACGTGATCACAGGTCCACCAAGGCTGTTAATCACATGGCTGTTTGAACTTATGAGTTGCATCACCCAGTAAGAAATCCAATAATGCTGCACAAATTCCAAACAGACCCATTATTCTATTCAGCATCCATCAAGCATTCTAATGTGCATTAGAGGCATGGATCCACATATGGGCAAACAGGATCAAGGTCACAGTTCTGGCGCTGATTAACAGGACTCGGTACAGATATATTTTGGCACAAGCAAAGGGTTGGTGTGCATGAGGTGGTGCCTGACTCTGTGAAACGTCAGACAATTGCTACATGATGATTCTAGCATAATAATAGCTACAGCATACATCTTTTTGATGGCTAAACAGGGCTATTCATTGTTAAAAAGAATTGTAGAATTTAAAATGTAAACTTTTATTTTTCTGCATTTTTGCAACAGCAGCACTTTATTAACTTGCAGGAAAATGCTGTAAATTATTCAGGATAACCACGTTCACAAATATGTTCCTGGTTTCAGCATCAGAAACACTTCCTATTCAATATATTGCTGTATGTTGGCATGTAGGTCTGCCTTCCCAATGATGTTTAGACTAGGCTGCTCAACTTACTTAAGACAAGGGAAGCCTCTGGATCCTAAAGAGGCTCACCAAACTATCCTCCTGTCCCCCATCGCAGAGTGCGGACGACCCGAATAATTGCAATAAGGGCAGATTGAAAAGTACATTGGGGCCTGTGCAAGTACGGCCTCGCCTGCGCAGTGACTGGAGCGTTCCATGCTATTGCGCAGACACAGCCTGGTTCACGTCTGAAGAGGAGCCCAAATGGATTTTCCAGAGGGTCTCGGCAAACGGAGGGGAGGAGGAAACGAGAAGCCTCTACATCATCCAGAGGCTTTCTTCTTCTAAGGTAAGTATGTTTTTTTTACCCAAGGTGCTCTTCGGGTTCCCTTTTAGCATACTTTTCATGCACTGTATGCTTCACTATATGCACTGCATATCACATGTAATGCGCAATGCAACTTTTCCCCTCTGTTGCATTGTGATGCTGTTGTGCAACGCAACTCCCCAGTGTGAAACTAGCCTTGTGAGAGAACGCGGTAAAGCCGCCGCGTGTGCTACTGAGGAGGCGGCTGATTCCGCGTCCAATGCGGTGGTTTGCACGTGGAAGCGTGTGTCTGGTAGCAGGGCAGAACGCAGAAAAGCCGCCGCATGCAACAACAGTAAGGCGGCTGGTTCCGCGTCCAGCGCGGCGGTTTGCACGCGGCAGCGTGTGTCTGGTGTGGCTGAGTCTGTTAGTGCACAAAGGCTTAGAAATACGCACGCGCGCGCGCTGAGAGGCAGAATTCTTATACTGGGCAGAGAGAGTCAGCTGATGACGCCGATCAGCTCACTCCAGAGCAGGATACTATTGGTTGATCAATTAGGGGTGGTGCTGGAGAGCACTACTCCATATATAGTTACTGCTGGCCAGTTGCAAGTTGTCTGCCGTTGCGAACACTACATGGAAGCACTCAGACCTTAGTCAGATCCAACAGTGTGTTTGAACCAGGAGGACCTGGGAATTCACACTGAGCCAGATTACTTATACTGTTATTCTGTTTATGCTTAGACCAGTTCCAGGGTGTAGAGACCACGGACCTCACACCCAGACTAGGGAACCTGTGTTATCAATCTGTTTATGCTTAGACCAGTTCCAGGGTGTAGAGACCACGGACTTCACACCCAGACTAGGGAACCTGTGTTATCAATCTGTTTATGCTTAGACCAGTTCCAGGGTGTAGAGACCAAGGACCTCACACCCAGACTAGGCATTGTTCGATATCTGTTATGACTTATTGCTTTCCTGACTACTCCTCTGATCTCTGATTCGGTACCTCGCACATCTGATACTCTGTTGCCAAACCCTGCTTGCCTTGGATACCAAATCAGCCTTCTGTCTATGTACCTTATCTGACTGTGTGTTGCCGACCTGGCTTGCCCGACCTCGAGAGCTATCTCTTCCCTTAAGAGATAGTCTCCAGATCAGATAGTGACATCCACCTCAGGTGTCACTCACTCTCTGACCCTTCCTGTCTTCAACCTGACTCCACCCCTTGGAGAGCCTCAGGTTGTGCTGGAAGGTTCCTGTGCTCTGAGAGCTGTGTTCCTTTACTGCCTATTACCACCTGCCCAGCAGGTGCATTACTCAAAGTACTACTGTTACACCAAACACTTACATACCCATAGGTGTCCAGAGGTTAGTAATATATCTGTATTATCGGTGATTCTGCAGATCATCAATAATCAGGTATATATCTGCATTCTTGGTGATACTGCAGATCACCAATAATCAGATTCTCTCTGTGTGCTGACACCAATCGTTACAAGCCTAAATTCTTTTAATAGGCTGACTGCCCGAGAGATACGCAGAGGACGCATTTCTCTTGCTGCAGGCTGGATGTGACGGGAGGAAATTACGGGACCAGCTACCGAAGAGGGAGAAGACTGAGGATGGCATGTGTGGGATAGATCCGTGCGGATGGGGCTGGAAGAAGCCCCAGGTATGTATAAAACGTATAAAGGTATGTATAAAATGTATAAAGCGTTACACACACAGCAGCGAATGCAGGCTTCAATAAAGTCAGAAAGGACACACAAAGCAAAGATAGAGTTAGGCCCGGTTCACATTGGCATTAAAAATGGTCTGTTAGGCGGAACTAAGGCCCGGTTCACATTAGCAGTAAGCAGAACGGGAGCGGAATGTATACTGTACAAACGGACCGCTATGCGAACGGATCCAATGTTAAACCAATGGATCCGTTTACATCCATCCACTTGTACGGATCCATTGTCCGTCGTTCCGCTCAACGGACAAAAAAATGCTGCAGGACCTGTTTTCCCCGACCGTTGTGCCCAGCGGACCGGAAACGGAAGGTTTTGCAGCTGTATAGGAACAAATAGAAAACTGACATTTTACAGCACACTCGCTGTAAATCCATGGATCTGTCCATCCATGGATCGGCATAGCCAGAGCGGCGATCAGCATAGTCTAAGCAGCGAGTGATCACATTAAGCATACCATGAGCAGCAGAGAACAGTGGCATATGCAATGAGGTGAGCTGTGGCTCTGCATAGCCTGAGCAGGAGCAGCAGAGTTGTAAGCTGGAGATTGGCATACCATGTGCCGCTGGCCAAAGCATTTTTAAAATAACGGAGTTAACAAATGTCAATTAAAAACTTGCGCCTGATCGCCCAATTGATGTACTGTTCCTGTCTGCACTCACTACATGTAGTCTTACCAAGGACTAGCTTTGATCTCAACTTAAAGGAATACTTAAAGAGAACCAGAGAAGAAGCACCCTCAAGTAGTTTACCCTATAAATCAGTGGGAACATGACAGTAAACACCTACTCTGCTTTTTGTTTCATTCTTGTCTGCTAAATCAGCATTCAGTCTGGCTTTGCTCAGGAATCATTATAGCGGAGTCTGTCTTCTCTGTGTCTTTTCAAGCCCAAACCTGCCCTCTTCTGGCTCTGCTATAATGACTCAGCTCAGTCTGGGATTCTTACCAGGGCTGATAACAGGCATATTTAGCAGAGAATAATGAAACAAAGAGCAGAGTAGGTGTTAACTGTCATGTTCCCACTGACTTATATGGTAAAATATATGAGGGTGCATCCTCTCTGGTTCTCATTAGATCAAAAGGGGAAAAAAATGATTTTTGACTTACCTGGGGCTTCTTGCAGCCACTGGAGTCGTCCTGTGCCCAAGCGTCCTCCTTATTCTCTCCGGGAAGTAGCGGCAATCCCCACCTTTCACCAACTAGTGCGCATGCCCAAGCCGCGCGCACCCTGATCATGCTCCCGCTGCTGGGAGCGTTCTATGCATGTGCAGTAGCGATTTTCATATTATATACTTTCAATCAACAAGATTGTTATGTGCAAATTAGAGGAGTCAGTGAAAAAGTAAACGGAGGAGTCGGATGATTTTTGTACTGACTCAACAGCCCTGTCCGTTACAACAGATCACCAAACTGACAGCAAGTTTGGGGCGGCTGCAGTAAATCCGGATTGTTGCATTGACCGCACGCTAACTGAACGGAGAGTCACGGATGTAAAACCGATGACTTTTAAAAACTGATCCATTGTACACATCAATTTTTTCCTTGGCTCAGTTTTTCATTTGTCTAGTGTGAACCAAGCCTAAGAGGCACATAGGAAATGGCCAGCTGGCGCCTGCCTGTAAACTCAGCAGTCAGTCTGACAGTCAGCAGTGCTGGTCTTTTGTGCACCCACTAGAACTAAAAACAAAGTATTTTCTTTAAAGGGATACTGTAGGGGGGTCGGGGGAAAATGAGTTAAAGTTACCCGGGGCTTCTAATGGTCCCCCACAGACATCCTGTGCCCGCGCAGCCACTCACCGATGATCCGGCCCCGCCTCTGGTTCACCTCTGGAATTTCAGATTTAAAGTCTGAAAACCACTGCGCCTGCGTTGCCGTGTCCTCACTGCCGGTGTTGTCACCAGGAGCGTACTGCGCAAGCCCAGTATGGTCTGTGCCTGCGCCGTACGCTCCTGGTGACATCAGGGGCAGCGAGGACACGGCAACGCAAGCGCAGTGGTTTTCCGACTTTAAATCTGAAATTCCAGAAGTGAACCAGAGGCGGGGCCGAAGCATCGGTGAGTGGCTGCGCGGGCACAGGATGCCTGCGGGGGACCATTAGAAGCCCCAGGTAAGTTCAACTCATTTTCCCCCGACCCCCCCTACAGTATCCCTTTAAAACATTTTGGAAGTCAAATGAACATTTATTGCGAAACACTGTCTGTTTAATGAGCGCAAGTGGAAGTGCATATACGGCATGTAGCAGCTGCACACCTTTGCAATGCATTGAGCAATACGAAGCTTGCAAATGATGAAGTTCCCATCGTCTATTTTCAATCAAATTTCATCTGAAATCTGATTTGAAATCAAGTGGTGAAAAGCAAAAATTAGCATCACCAAATTTATTTTTAATTAGAGAAATATCAGTTGTTTGGTGGAATGAACACTGTACACTGCATCCCAGTGATAACTGTGTGTAGTTCATGCTGCTGCCTGACACACGATGATGCTGTCAGTAGGAGTACACACTCATATCAGACATGCAGCGTCCTACGCTGAGCCCTGCATGTCAGATGTATGCTAGTGACAGCAGCAACAGACAGATCATGTTAGGAGCAGCAGTCAGGGATGCAGGGAGATGCTGTCTTCACTCACCGGGTACCGGCTGCTCCCCCTCCTCCTCCGTCGCCGCCGCCATACCCAGAATGCAGCTAGCTGCAGCCGCCGAGCTGTTGTGATTGTCATACAGCCACCATCATCCACACAACATCGTTTTCCCTGTGTCTAGCTCCGCATCCGGAAGTAAACAAACTGTCAGACTATAGCAACGGGGGCGGGAGTCGCCAATATTTCCAGCAGTAACCTCACTGCCACTATGCGGCTGGAGGACTGAACTTCTGCTTAGCTCTGGACTAGCGCTGTGTATTGCAAGGAGGTCTTTGCGAAGTAAATATGATGGCAAGAAACCTTTGCCAGGTAAAGGGACAAAGCAGCTATGCCTATGATGGGTTGCCAGTTTTACATTACATCTCTGTGTAAAAGCAGAAATAAATAACTTGCACGTTCCTTCAGTCTGCGTGCTTTGCACTCTGGTACAAACTTTCAATTATGATTGGTCAATCACTGACCAATTTTACCACCTCCATGTTGTATGAGGGTTTACCTACATAATCTGCTCATGGTATTCAATATCTGTTGACCCTCAGACTACATGGAGGTGGTAAAATTGGTCAGCGATTGGTCAATCATAATTGAAAATGTGTACTAGGGTTAGCATTTGTATAAATGTGTACATCCCACTATCCCATTGAACTATATTCCTCTGTATTCGTGCCTTCTGGTATTAACCCCCCTGGCGGTATGAAAAATTCCGCCAGGGGGCAGCGCAGCAGTTTTTTTTTTTTTTTTAAATCATGTAGCGAGCCCAGGGCTCGCTACATGATAGCCGCTGCTCAGCGGCATCCCCCCGCCCGCTTCGATCGCCTTCGGCGATCTCCGATCAGGAAATCTTGTTCAAAGAACGGGATTTCCTGGAGGGCTTCCCCCGTCGCCATGGCGACGGGGCGGGATGACGTCAGCGACGTCGGGACGTCATTGGGAGTCCCGATCCACCCCTCGGCGCTGCCTGGCACTGATTGGCCAGGCAGCGCACGGGGTCTGGGGGGGGGCCCGCGCGCCGCAACGGATAGCGGCGATCGGGCGTGGGCCGGCGGCGATCAGTGTACTGGCGCAGCTAGCAAAGTGCTAGCTGCGTCCAGCAAAAAAAAATTATGTAAATCGGCCCAGCAGGGCCTGAGCGGCACCCTCCGGCGGCTTACCCCGTGTCACACACGGGGTTACCGCTAAGGAGGTTAAAGGAGAACTGTAGTGAAAATAACAATGAATAATATTGCTTACAGTATTCATTTATAGATTATTTAGTCAGTGTTTGCCCAGTGTAAAATATTTCCTCTTACCCTGATTTGCATTCTGAAATGTATCAATGTTCAATCAATCTTCAGTTCTGCCAGGTGATCTGTACAGAATGTTCATTACTGAGAGCTCTATGCACAGAGAGAGACATTGCTTGCTTTGCAGTTGGAAAAAGCAATACTTCTCACAGTGCAATGAGGGTTCACAGACAGCAAACTGTCAGAACCATGGTCATGACATCACACTGTGGGAGGTGTTTCACAATAATATCACCCATACAGACCCCCCTGATGATCTATTTGAGAAAAGGTAAATATTTCTCATGGGAATCCGCTACTGATTGGGCTGAAGTTCAATCCTTAGTTATAGTTCCTCTTTAAATGGGCAGCAGGCACGTGCACAGGGGGGTGCTCTGGGTGCCCAGGCACCCCCCTTTTTAAAATCTTCAAAAAAGGCCCCTCTCGCAGTGCAAAATAAGCTCCGCCCCGACCGCGATAAGCCCCGCCCACCCGCGGGAAGCTCCGCCCCCACCTGGGACACTTTCAAGTGAAGAGGCCCAGACAGGAATCCTAGTGTGGCACCTAGGACCCATACTGACCTCTACCTCCCCCAGCACCCATAGTGACCTCTCCCTCCACCTAGCACCCCGTGACCACTCCCTCCGCTAGCACTCACAGTGACCTCTCCCTCCACCTAGCACCCATACTGACCTTTCCCTACCCAGTACCCACAGTGACATCTCCCTTCACTTAGCACCCACAGTGACCTCTCCCTCCACCTAGCACCCACAGTGACCTCTCTCTTACCCAGCACCCACAGTGACCTCTCCCTCCACCTAGCACCCACAGTTACCTCTCCCTCCACCTGGGACCCATAGTGACCTCTCCCTCCCCAGCACCCACAGTGACCTCTCTCTCCCCCAGCACCCACAGTGACCTCTCCCACCCCCAGCACCCACAGTGACCTCTCCCTCCACCTAGCACCCACAGTGACCTCTCTCTTACCCAGCACCCACAGTGACCTCTCCCTCCACCTGGGACCCATTGTGACCTCTCCCTCCTCAGCACCCACAGTGACCTCTCTCTTCCCCAGCACCCACAGTGACCTCTCCCTCCCCCAGCACCCACAGTGGCCTCTCCCTCCCCCAGCACCCACAGTGACCTCTCCCTCCACCTAGCACCCACAGTGATCTATACCTCCACCTAGGATCCATAGTGACAGCTCCCTCCACCTAGCACCCACAGTGACCTCTCCCTCCCCAGCTCTAGCAGTGATCCTGCCTACCCCAGAACCCTCACTGACCTATCACTCCCCCAGCACCCACAGTGATTTTTCCCTCCCCCAGTGGCTACCCTCCTGTCCCCTGCAGCACCCACAGGGACCTCCCATCCAAAAAGCAGCACCTACAGTGACCTCTCCCATTGCCAGCGCCCACAGTGGCTTCTACCAACACCCAGCATCCACTCCCTCCTCCAGTAACCACACCGACTTCTCCCAGAACCCACAGTGGCCTACCCTTCCCCCAGCACCCACACTGACCTCTACCTCCCTTAGCAGCAACTATGCCATTCATAGCAGCACCCATAGTGACCTCCCACCCCCTGCACCCACAATGACCTCTACCTCCCGAGACCCACAGTGATCTCCCCCAAAGGACCCACAGTGACCTCCCTTTCCTCCAGCATCCATACTGACCTCTACTTTCCACAGCACCCACAGTTACTTCTCCCCCCAGCACCCACAGTGACCTACCCTTCCCCCATCAACCACACTGACCTCTACCTCCCTTAGCAGCAACTATGCCATTCATAGCAGTACCCACAGTGACCTCCAACTCCCTGCACCCACAGCAATCCCACCAATATTCAGCACCCACATTACACTCAACCAGTAACCCCCACTATAGCAAGCACCCAGTACTTGCACCAAGCACCCTGCACCCAATACTCACATCCGGCCTCAATATGGCACTTAGTACTAGCATCAAACAGCCACATGACACCCAATACCTGCACCCCTTTACCCTATAGCTGGCACAAAGTACTCAAACCTACATGGCACAGTACTTGCACCCAGCTCTGACATGTCACTCACTACTCACACCTGCACACAGCCTCCACATGGCACCCACTCACATAACCAGTACTAGCACCCGAAGTACCTGCACTCAGAACCCACGTGACACACAACACCCACCCAGAGCTAGCACCCAGTACAGGCATGGCACCAAGCATTTGCACCTATGTGATACCCAGTACCTGCACCCAACACCCACATGTTTTATCTGCAGTAGTTCCAGTTGCACTAAGCCTCCACTTTGTGCACAGCACCCACATCAAGCACTCACATATGACATCCAGTACTTGCACCCAGAACTCAAAAGGGACTGAGTACCTGCAATCAACACCTACATGATGGTTGATACACACCCATACAGCCAGAATCCACATGACACCCTGTGCCAGCACCTAGAACTCACATGGCACCCAGCATCTTCCTTTAGCACCCACATGACAACAAATACCCCACTAGCCAGCACCCATCACCCATATGTCACCATGTACTCACTCCCAGTACCCACTTGGCAGTCAGTATTTGCACCTAAGACCCACATACCCCCATAATCAACACGCACATGGCACAGTACTCAAACGTCACCAAGTTCCAAAGCCATTATATGCACCCAGTACCCGTCCATGGCCAGCACCCAAATAGTACCCAGTACCCATCCTTGGTCCGAACCCATATGAGACACGGTACTCTCCCATGTCACACATCCAGACCACACATGGCACTCCCTACTCACTCATGTCCAATACTCACATGGCTCCCTGTACCAATTAGCACTCACATGGCACCCACTATTGTTTATCACCATCTGCTAATCATTCAGCACCCAATACTGCATAGCACCCACTGCAAATAAACACCCAATACAAACTGGACCTTGGTAACCAACCTTGGTAACCAAAGCAGCTTGACACAGACTTTACTTTGGCATATCGGCACCCACTGCAACTTACCACAAAGTGAATCTTTGTGTCTTACCATCTACTGCATCTTGTCACCCACTGCACCTTGGCACTTACTGCAGTTTTGCATCTACTATTGCTTAGCAACCACTGCATATTGGTAAACACTTGTTTGCCTGAAAAGAGGCTTGGGTGCTGATCAAGACGGACAGAGGTCCCAATAATGAAAGGTGAGTCTGTGCCTCCACAGTGGGCTCCACTGTGCCCACTCTAACCCACTAACAGTGGGCACCTATCACTGCTGATTTGAGGGTGATAGCACCAAAAGAGTTGGAAGGAGACACAAAGTCTGCCTGATACTGCTATAAAGGTGTGTGTGTGTGTGTGGGGGGGGGGGGGGGGGGTTAAGACTGCCTTATTGCTTTCTGGAGAGTGGGTATTACATACACAATTTAACACGATTTATCGATTTCAAATTTGAGCACGACACCCTTGAGGATCTTCTGCATGGCCCTGCCCCTTCCTGCAGCACCCACACTGACCTCTACTTTTCCCATCAGCCACCCCTTCCCCACATAGCTGGCAACCAGTACTTATATTCACATGACACCAAGTATCTGCACCCAGGCCTAAAATTGCACCCAGTACTCACACCTGTACACAGCTTCCACATGGCACCCACTATCTGCACCAAGTATCCACTTAACCCGTACCCACACCCAAAGTACCTGCATTCAAAACCAATGTGATGCCCAAAGCCCACCCATAGCCAGCACCCAGTACAGGCATGTCACCAAGTATTCACACCCATGTCACACCCGGTACCTGCACCCAGCACCCACATGACATCCAGTACATGCACCCAGACCTTACATAGCACTAAGTTCTTGCAATCAACACCCGCATGACACTCGATATCCAACCATAGCCAGAACCCACATGACACTCAGTACTTACACACAGAACCCACATGGCACCCATCATCTGCATTCAGCAGCATGACAATCAATACCCCCCTAGCCAGAAAAGAGGAAGGGGGGGGGGGCATGCGGGGGAAGGCATTGACAGGCCCCTTTTTTAAATTTGAGCACCCCCCACTTAAGGACCCTCTGCACGGCCCTGATGGGCAGAGTGGGTGCTCCCTGTTACAACTGTGAAAATTTGGGCATAGCCATAGCCCATAATATAATTACCAGCTACGGCTGTGCCAGCGTCCAAAAAGACACAAGGGTGCCCCAAATCTACTACCTTCCTAGGGCCTCATTACATCTTAATACATCTCTGTATACAGGACAGAACTTACCATAATTTATTGATTGGGGGACTTTTATTGTATTTTGTTTTTATCATATTGTGGCTATGTCCCTAAATACACTTGTTGAATTTCCATCAGTTTGTGTGCCCTGATGATTTTTTTTCCAAGTGGACTTCTGTTCTAGTTCTCTCTTGTGTAGACGACTCATTTTGATATATTTTCCATTAAAATAAGGCTACGTTCACAGTGGTGTATTGTGGTGCGGCATAACGGGCTCTCTGTAACATGGCTTGCTGCACTGCAATGCTCCACCACTGCTTTATTCCCAGTGTGGCAGATACATTGCAGTGTAATGGAGTGTGGCATGCTAGTGCACTGCATGCTGTGTCTGTGTCTTTCTCCATTCTCCTCTCTAGTCAGATGGTGCATTGATATAACGTAGGGGCTCACTGACTAGTTTCCACAACATACAAAGGTACAGTGGGCCAGATTTATCAAGAGTGTCTGAGACAAAATATCAGTAGGTTTTTAGAAATCCGTGCAGAACTGTCTCAGACAGCCTAAGAAATCACTAGATAGTGCAGATTCCTTCTTAAACTGTAAGGAATAGGAGGAGCTAGGAAGGTCTCTCAGGCAGTGCAGTGTGTGAGGGAAATTGCGGTTGCTGAGGTAACCAACAAACCTGCTGTCTGCAAGCTCTGAGTGAGGGGGGAGGAGCTCTTCAAAAATCACATCTAGTCTGCACTATCTGTAGAACTTCTAATGAGCACTTCTTAATCTGCAGCAGTTAAGGAATGGATTTGCACTTTTCTTAACTGTAGTGTAGCTCTAGAAATCCACGCTAAACTGCCACTATTACATAGGCTTTGGGAAGTTTCTTACTATCATGCAGAACTGTTCTTCTGCTGGTTAGAACAGTTTTAGAAGAAAAAAACTGTTGGTAATGCTTTGATAAATCTGTCCCACTGAGAGCTGGGACCCACACAAGTGCTCTCAGATGCACTTTGTAATCACCCACAATTCCAAAAGCGTTAGGCTGATGAACCCATAGGAGCAATTGCAATTGAGGTCGGGCTAGCAAATTTCCTGCTTTCTAAATAGTTTAGGAGTCCCGCAAGCGATCGGTGCTGCGCAGCGGGACTCCAGCCTTCTCCCCCGACTACCAGTATCATTCTCCGGTCGCCGGGATCCCCATGTTCCTCTCTTCTTCTGGGGACCCAGCGGATAATCAGAGCGCGGCGGTGCGGCGTAACGTCTCCGGAGGCGGGGGGCGGCACCATTCTTAAAGTGGCCCTGAACTTATTGCACAGGGCAAAAGAAAAACATAGAGAAATATACACTCACCTAAAGGATTATTAGGAACACTTGTTCAATTTCTCATGAATGCAATTATGTAATCAACCAATCACATGGCAGTTACTTCAATGCATTTAGGGGTGTGGTCCTGGTCAAGACAATCTCCTGAACTCTAAACTGAATGTCAGAATGGGAAAGAAATGTGATTTAAGCAATTTTGAGTGTGGCATGGTCGTTGGTGCCAGAGGGGCCGGTCTGAGCATTTCTCAATCTGCGAAATTACTGGGATTTTCACGCACAACCATTTCTAGGGTTTACAAAGAATGGTGTGAAAAGGGAAAAACATCCAGTATGAGGCAGTCCTGTAGTCGAAAATGCCTTGTTGATGCTAGAGTTCAGAGCAGAATGGGATGACTGATTCAAGCTGATAGAAGAGCAACATTGACTGAAATAACCACTTGTTACAACTGAGGTATGCAGCAAAGCATTTCTGAAGCCACAACACGCACAACCTTAAGGTGGATGGGCCACAACAGCAGAAGACCCCACAGGGTACCATTCATTTCCACTACAAATAGGAAAAAGAGGCTACAATTTGCACGAGCTCACCAAAATTAGACAGTTGAAGGCTGGAAAAATGTTGCCTGGTCTGATGAGTCTTGATAGTCAGAATTTGGCGTAAACAGAATGAGAACATGGATCCATCATGCCTTGTTACCACTGTGCAGGCTGGTGGTGGTGGTGTAATGGTGGGGGATGACTTCTTGGCACACTTTAGGCCCCTTAGTGCCAATTGGGCATCGTTTAAATGCCACGGGCTACCTGAGTATTGTTTCTGACCATGTCCATCCCTTCATGACCACCATGTACCCATCCTCTGATGGCTACTTCTAGCAGGATAATGCACCATGTCACAAGCTTGAATCATTTAAAATTGGTTTCTTGAACATGACAAGGAGTTCACTGTACTAAAATGGCCTCCACAGTCACCAGATCTCAACCCAATAGAGCATCTTTGGGATGTGATGGAATGGGTGCTTTGTGCCCTGGATGTGCATCCCACAAATCTCCATTAACTGCAAGATGCTATCCTATCAATATGGGCCAACATTTCTAAAGAATGCTTTCAGCACCTTGGTGAATCAACGCCACTTAGAATTAAGGCAGTTCTGAAGGCGAAAGGGGGTCAAACACCGTATTAGTATGGTGTTCCTAATAATCTTTTAGGTGAGTGTGTATGTATATACAGGGCAGGATTTACCATTAGGCACTTTAGGCATGTGCCTACAGGCACCTGATAATGTGATAAACTCCCCTCCCCGAGTGCCTTTCTACCTCCTTCCCAGTGCTGAGTTCTGATGAGAGTGAAAATGAGAGGTTACTCACCTGTCTCTCGGCATTCCACTGATGAGATCTCCCGTCAGTCAGGGGCAATCCTAAGCTACTTAATACTGAGATTCCTCTAGCTACATAATACTTGGGAGCACCTATAGCTACTTAATACTGAGGGTACTTCTGGCTAACTCATACAAAGGGGCACCTGTAGCTACCTATGACGGGCAAGGTAAGTAAGGGAGAAGTGACAGCTGGGACAGCCAGAACACTTGTGATGCAGTTTGGTGGGATTTATAGGTTCATGGAGGACGAAGTCTAGGATGCCAGGACATCTGTGCCTATAGACTCTTGTGGGGTAAATCCGGGCCTGTGTATATGTATGTATATCTATCTATCTATCTATCTATCTATCTATCTATCTATCTATCTATCTATCTATCTATCTATCTATCTATCTATATATATATATATGTATATATGTATGTCTAATACCTTCTCATTTGTCTCTGATCACAAGTTGTAATTTGATCTCTCCCCTGTGACACCTGACTGCCATGGCAAATAAGCTCATTTGAAAGCACATGATGTTAACAATATAGCCATTTGGTTCCCAACTGCTTCTGAGCTAAGTCCTTCTGCCATACTGTTATCAATTTTTGCCTGGATTTTGACTACTCTCTGCCTGCCGCCTGCACCAATGTCTGCCTGGATTTTGGCTACTCTCTGCCTGCCACCTGCACTGACCTCTGCCTGGATTTTGACTACTTTCTGCCTGCCGCCTGCACCAACCTCTGCCTGGATTTTGAATACCCTCTGCTTGCCTTATTTGTACAGTTTCACAATTTTTAAGTTTATTCATACATTTTATTAAGTCAACAAATTTGTGTTCTACTCTTTTATTTATATGCAGAATGTCTACCAGGCTTTTATTCTGACACATTTTGGTGAGTTATGACTTAAGAATTGGAGGCCTAAAGTTCTTGAAAAAAGAACTAATCCAGGCAGAAATGCACCGCCACGGAGGTTAATTTTCAACTCTTTACTTAGGACACTGTAATCATACTTAACTGCCTAACGACCGCGCCATGCCGATAGGCGTGGACGCGGAGGCTCCCCCAGGACCGCGTAACGGCAATTGGCGTTAAGTCCTGGGGGCGTGGTTTGCAGGGAATCGCGGCTGAATGACGGAGCTCCGCTCTATCATTATCAGTCTTCCAGCGGCGATCGCCGCTAGGAGACTGTTAGACGCCGAAACCACAGTCTATTCACATTGTACAGCGATGTGATCCACGGCAGCACTGTACTGGGGACAGCCGTGTCACTCAGCTGTCCCCTGGGGAGGCACAAGGGCGATCGGCTCTCATAGGCTAATGCCTGTGAGAGCCGATCGCTGTCATTGGCTGGCAGGGGGACAATAATTTAAAAAAAAAAAAGTAAAATTTATTTTTGAAAAATGATAAATTAATAATAATAATAATAAAAAAAACAACAAATGCCTGCAGCAGCCATCAGAGCCCACCAACAGAAATCTCTGTTGGTGGGCAGATTTCTGTTGGTGGGCAGAAACGGGGAAGAATTACTTGTGTGCTGAGTTGTACTGCCCTGCAGCGAGCCCTTAAAGCTGCAGTGGCCTGAATTGTAAAAAATAGCCTGGTCACTAGGGTCTTAAGCCTACGGTCTTCAAGTGGTTAAAGAAAACCTGAACTGAAAATTAAAATCTTAATAAACATACACACGTCATACTTACCTCCCGTGTAGTCTACTACTCAATCTCTTTCTCCTCTCCTGCATCCTGTTTGTCCACTGTGATTGATGGAATTCTCAGTCCTTCATCTTAAACACTTGAGGGCCGCGGGCTTTACCCCCCTTAAAGGGATACTGTAGGGGTGTCGGGGGAAAATGAGCTGAACTTACCCGGGGCTTCTAATGGTCCCCCGCAGACATCCTGTGTTGGCGCAGCCACTCACCGATGCTCCAGCCCCGCCTCCAGTTCACTTCTGGAATTTCTGACTTTAAAGTCAGAAAACCACTGCGCCTGCACGCCCGTGTCCTCGCTCCCGCTGATGTCACCAGGAGTGTACTGCGCAGACACAGACCATACTGGGCCTGCGCTGTGCGCTCTTGATGACATAAGCGGGAACGAGGACACGGCAACGCAGGCGCAGTGGTTTTCGGACTTTAAAGTCTGAAATTCCAGAAGTGAACCGGAGGCGGGGCCGGAACATCGGTGAGTGGCTGCGCCAACACAGGATGTCTGCGGGGGACTGTTAGAAGCCCCGGGTAAGTTCAACTCATTTTCCCCTGACCCCCCTACAGTATCCCTTTAAGGACCAGACCCTCTTTTTCCATTCAGACCACTGCAGCTTTCACGGTTTATTGCTCGCTCATACAACCTACCACCTAAATTAATTTTGGCTCCTTTTCTTGTCACTAATAAAGCTTTCTTTTGGTGCTATTTGATTGCTGCTGCGATTTTTACTTTTTTTATTATATTCATCAAAAAAGACATGAATTTTGTAAAAAAAAATGATTTTTTTAAGTTTCTGTGCTGACATTTTTCAAATAAAGTAAAATTTCTGTATACATGCAGCACGAAAAATGTGGACAAACATGTTTTTGATAAAAAAAAAACCATTCAGCCTATATTTATTGGTTTAGGTAAAAGTTATAGCGTTTACAAACTATGGTGCAAAAAGTGAATTTTCCCATTTTGTAGCATCTATGACTTTTCTGACCACCTGTCATGTTTCATGAGGGGCTAGAATTCCAGGATAGTATAAATACCCCCAAAATGACCCCATTTTGGAAAGAAGACATCCCAAAGTAGTTACTGAGAGGCATAGTGAGTTCATAGAAGATATTATTTTTTGTCACAAGTTAGCGGAAAATGACAGTTTGTGACAAGAAAAAAAAAAAAAGTTTCCATTTCTGCTAACTTGTGACAAAAAAAAAATGAAATCTGCCATGGACTCACCATGCACCTCAAGTGTCTACTTTCCAAAATGGGGTCATTTGTGGGGTGTGTTTACTGTCCTGGCATTTTGGGGGGTGCTAATTTGTAAGCACCCCTATAAAGCCTAAAGGTGCTCATTGGACTTTGGGCCCCTTAGCGCAGTTAGGTTGCAAAAAAGTGCCACACATGTGGTATTGCCGTACTCAGGAGAAGTAGTATAATGTGTGTTGGGGTGTATTTTTACACATACCCATGCTGGGTGGGAGAAATATCTCTGTAAATGACAATTTTTTATTTTTTTTTTTACACACAATTGTCCATTTACAGAGATATTTCTCCCACTCAGCACGGGTATGTGTAAAAATACACCCCAAAACACATTATACTACTTCTCCTGAGTACGGCGATACCACATGTGTGGCACTTTTTTGCACCCTAACTGCGCTAAGGGGCCCAAAGTCCAATGAGTACCTTTAGGATTTCACAGGTCAGGTGACAAAAAATAAAATCTTCTATGAACTCACCATACTCCTAACGGAATACCTTTGGGTGTCTTCTTTTTAGAATGGGGTCATTTGTGGGGTTCCTATACTGCCCTGGCATTTTAGGGGCCCTAAATCGTGAGGAGTAGTCTTGAAACCAAATGTCGTAAAATGACCTGTGAAATCCTAAAGGTACTCATTGGACTTTGGGCCCATTAGCGCACTTAGGGTGTAAAAAAGTGCCACACAAATGGTACCACCGTACTCAGGAGAAGTAGTATAATGTGTTTTGGGGTGTATTTTTACACATACCCATGCTGGGTGGGAGAAATATCTCTGTAAATGACAATTGTTTGATTTTTTTTTACACACAATTGGTTATTTACAGAGATATTTCTCCCACTCAGCACGGGTATGTGTAAAAATACACCCCAAAACACATTATACTACTTCTCCTGAGTACGGCGAAACCACATGTGTGGCACTTTTTTGCACCCTAACTGCGCTAAGGGGCCCAAAGTCCAATGAGTACCTTTAGGATTTCACAGGTCATTTTTGTTTCAAGACTACTCCTCACGGTTTAGGGCCCCTAAAATGCCAGGGCAGTATAGGAACCCCACTAATGACCCCATTTTAGAAAAAAAAGACACCCCAAGGTTTTCCGTTAGGAGTATGGTGAGTTCATAGAAGATTTTATTTTTTGTCACAAGTTAGCGGAAATTGATTTTAATTGTTTTTTTCACAAAGTGTCATTTTCCGCTAACTTGTGACAAAAAAATAAAATCTTCTATGAACTCACCATACTCCTAACGGAATACCTTTGGGTGTCTTCTTTCTAGAATGGGGTCATTTGTGGGGTTCCTATACTGCCCTGGCATTTTAGGGGCCCTAAACCGTGAGGAGTAGTCTTGAAACCAAATGTCGCAAAATGACCTGTGAAATCCTAAAGGTACTCATTGGACTTTGGGCCCCTTAGCGCACTTAGGGTGTAAAAAAAAGTGCCACACATGTGGTACTGCCGTACTCAGGAGAAGTAGTATAATGTGTTTTGTGGTGTATTTTTACACATACCCATGCTGGGTGGGAGAAATATCTCTGTAAATGACAATTTTTGATTTTTTTTTTTTTACACACAATTGTCCATTTACAGAGATATTTCTCCCACTCAGCACGGGTATGTGTAAAAATACACCCCAGAACACATTATACTACTTCTCCTGAGTACGGCGATACCACATGTGTGGCACTTTTTTGCACCCTAACTGCGCTAAGGGGCCCAAAGTCCATTGAGTACCTTTAGGATTTCACAGAACAGGTGACAAAAAATAAAATCTTCTATGAACTCCCCATACTCCTAACGGAATACCTTTGGGTGTCTTCTTTCTAGAATGGGGTCATTTGTGGGGTTCCTATACTGCCCTAGCATTTTAGGGGCCCTAAACCGTGAGGAGTAGTCTTGAAACCAAATGTCGTAAAATGACCTGTGAAATCCTAAAGGTACTCATTGGACTTTGGGCCCCTTAGCGCACTTAGGGTGTAAAAAAGTGCCACACATGTGGTACCACCGTATTTAGGAGAAGTAGTATAATGTGTTTTGGGGTGTATTTTTACACATACCCATGCTGGGTGGGAGAAATATCTCTGTAAATGACAATTGTTTGATTTTTTTTACACACAATTGTCCATTTACAGAGATATTTCTCCCACTCAGCACGGGTATGTGTAAAAATACACCCCAAAACACATTATACTACTTCTCCTGAGTACGGCGAAACCACATGTGTGGCACTTTTTTGCACCCTAACTGCGCTAAGGGGCCCAAAGTCCAATGAGTACCTTTAGGATTTCACAGGTCATTTTTGTTTCAAGACTACTCCTCACGGTTTAGGGCCCCTAAAATGCCAGGACAGTATAGGAACCCCACTAATGACCCCATTTTAGAAAAAAAGACACCCCAAGGTATTCCGTTAGGAGTATGGTGAGTTCATAGAAGATTTTATTTTTTGTCACAAGTTAGCGAAAATTGATTTTAATTGTTTTTTTCACAAAGTGTCATTTTCCGCTAACTTGTGACAAAAAAACAAAATCTTCTATGAACTCACCATACTCCTAACGGAATACCTTTGGGTGTCTTCTTTCTAGAATGGGGTCATTTGTGGGGTTCCTATACTGCCCTGGCATTTTAGGGGCCCTAAACCGTGAGGAGTAGTCTTGAAACCAAATGTCGCAAAATGACCTGTGAAATCCTAAAGGTACTCATTGGACTTTGGGCCCCTTAGCGCACTTAGGGTGTAAAAAAGTGCCACACATGTGGTACCGCCGTACTCAGGAGAAGTAGTATAATGTGTTTTGTGGTGTATTTTTACACATATCCATGCTGGGTGGGAGAAATATCTCTGTAAATGACAATTGTTTGATTTTTTTTACACACAATTGTCCATTTACAGAGAGATTTCTCCCACCCAGCATGGGTATGTGTAAAAATACACCCCAAAACACATTATACTACTTCTCCTGAGTACGGCGATGCCACATGTGTGGCACTTTTTTGCAGCCTAGGTGCGCTAAGGGGCCCAATGTCCTATTCACAGGTCATTTTGAGGCATTTGTTTTCTAGACTACTGCTCACGGTTTAGGGCTCCTAAAATGCCAGGGCAGTATAGGAACCCCACAAGTAGCGACCCCATTTTAGAAAGAAGACACCCCAAGGTATTCTGTTAGGTGTATGGCGAGTTCATAGAAGATTTTATTTTTTGTCACAAGTTAGTGAAAAATGACACTTTGTGAAAAAAAAACAATAAAAATCAATTTCCGCTAACTTTTGACAAAAAATAAAATCTTCTATGAACTCGTCATACACCTAACAGAATACCTTGGGGTGTCTTTTTTCTAAAATGGGGTCACTTGTGGGGTTCCTATACCACCCTGGCATTTTACGGGCCCAAAACCGTGAGTAGTCTGGAAACCAAATGTCTCAAAATGACTGTTCAGGGGTATAAGCATCTGCAAATTTTGATGACAGGTGGTCTACGAGGGGGCGAATTTTGTGGAACCGGTCATAAGCAGGGTGGCCTTTTAGATGACAGGTTGCATTGGGCCTGATCTGATGGATTGGAGTGCTAGGGGGGGGTGACAGGAGGTGATTGATGGGTGTCTCAGGGGGTGGTTAGAGGGGAAAATAGATGCAATCAATGCACTGGGGAGGTGATCGGAAGGGGGTCTGAGGGGGATCTGAGGGTTTGGACGAGTGATCAGGAGCCCACACGGGGCAAATTAGGGCCTGATCTGATGGGTAGGTGTGTTAGGGGGTGACAGGAGGTGACCTTGGTCTCAAGGTGTGATTAGAGGGGGGGAATAGATGCAAGCAATGCACTGGCGAGGTGATCAGGGCTGGGGTCTGAGGGCGTTCTGAGGGTGTGGGCGGGTGATTGAGTGCCCTAGGGGCAGATAGGGGTCTAATCTGATGGGTAGCAGTGACAGGAGGTGATTGATGGGTAATTAGTCGGTGTTTAGGGTAAAGAACAGATGTAAACAATGCACTTGGGAGGTGATCTGACGTCGGATCTGCGGGCAATCTATTGGTGTGGGTGGGTGATCAGATTGCCCGCAAGGGGCAGGTTAGGGGCTGATTGATGGGTGGCAGTGACAGGGGGTGATTGATGGGTGGCAGTGACAGGGGGTGATTGATAGGTGATTGACAGGTGATCAGTGGGTCATTACAGGGAAGATCAGATGTAAATAATGCACTGGCGAATTGATAAGGGGGGGTCTGAGGGCAATCTGAGCGTGTAGGCGGGTGATTGGGTGCCCGCAAGGGGCAGATTAGGGTCTGATCTGATGGGTAACAGTGACAGGTGGTAATAGGGGGTGATTGATGGGTGATTGATGAGTAATTAGTGGGTGTTTAGAGGAGAGAACAGATGTAAACACTGCACTTGGGAGGTGATCTGATGTTGGATCTGCGGGCGATCTATTGGTGTGGGTGGGTGATCAGATTGCCCGCAAGGGGCAGGTTAGGGGCTGATTGATGGGTGGCAGTGACAGGGGGTGATTCAGAGCCGGGACAAGGTCCTCCAGCACCCAAGGCTGAGACACCAAAGTGCGCCCCTCCATCCCTGCCACCCGAGCCATCAAACACTGATTGCTATTAGACTAAGAGGCGCCACAGGGCCCACAACCTCCCCAACACCTTAATATCTAGTTATCTGGCTTGCAGTCACTGCCATGTATCCCCTTTTCTTATTTCTTTCTGCTTCAAACACAATTAGGAATGACAGCTGAATGAATTCTGCGCCCCCTCCTACACTGCGCCCTGAGGCTGGAGCCTCTCCAGCCTATGCCTCGGCCCGGCCCTGGGGTGATTGATGGGTGATTGACAGGTGATTGACAGGTGATCAGTGGGTTATTACAGGGAAGAAAAGATGTAAATAATGCACTGGCGAATTGATAAGGGGGGGTCTGAGGGCAATCTGAGCGTGTAGGCGGGTGATTGGGTGCCCGCAAGGGGCAGATTAGGGTCTGATCTGCATCAAAGGAGAAAAACAATTGAGTCAGGCACTGCAGTGTTTACTGTTTTAATGGTGTTTCTGATTGTGGATAAAATCACCATTGTTATATCAAAAATTGTGACATTCAAAAAGGTAGGTACAAAACATCATCATCTGTAGAAAAAATCGTCATGTGAAAACATCTTGAACATTCAAACAGTTTCAAGAGGAGGATGTCCTACCATATCAAAGGTGGCGGTGGTGGGTGCAGGGAGTGATTGATGGGTGATTAGGGGGGGGTGATTGGGTGCAAACAGTGTTCTGGGGGGTGGGCAGGGTGGTCTGAGGGGTGCTGTGGGCGATCAGGGGGCAGGGGGAGGGGGAAATCAGTGTGCTTGGGTGCAGACTAGGGTGGCTGCAGCCTGCCCTGGTGGTCCCTCGGACACTGGGACCACCAGGGCAGGAAGCAGCCTGTATAATACACTTTGTATACATTACAAAGTGTATTATACACTTTGTATGCGGCAATCCGGGTGCTAGTAACCCGCCGGCGCTTCCGAACGGCCGGCGGGTTACAGCGCGAGGGGGCGGGGCCAGTCGTGGGTGGCTGATCGCGTCACGAATGACGCGATCGCTCCGCCCATGCCCGTACAAGGACCGCCGCCAATTGTACATGCGGCGGTCCTTGCAGGATCCACTTTCCGGCCGCCCCTGTGCAGTGGGCGGTCGGGAAGTGGTAAAAAATGGCAATGACCCTGTAACAGCTTCCAGGTCGGCACACTGTTAAACTGCAATATCACCAACTTGAAATTGAAGAGGAACAAAACTGTTTTACAACAGATGTGAATTGTTAGGCTGCTGAGAGAGTTAAAGAAAACCTGAACTGAAAATAAAAAGTCAAAATAACCATACACAGGTCATACTTATTTCTTGTGTAGTCTAGTCATCAATCTCTTTCTCCTCTCCTGCGTCCTGTTTGTCCACTGTGATCAATGGAATTCTCCATCCTCCATTTTAAAAATGGCCATTACCCCATAACCACTTTCTGCTCAGCACACAGTTAAACTGTAGGATCACCCACTTGAGCCATAGGCAAACATGGACACATCAGTTCTCTCAGCTGTAACTGACAGCAATTGATATATTACTGACAGCAAGGTTCCGTCCTAGGACCACTACTCTTCTCACTCTATACTGCCTCAATTGGCAAAATCATCTCCTCCATGGGTTTCAATTACCACCTGTATGCCGATGACACCCAGATATACCTCCACACCCCAAATCTCCCCTCCTCTACCATAGACAAAGTCTCCGCCTGCCGCACATCCATTTCCTCCTGGATGGCCGCCAGGTACCTGAAGCTTAATTTGGACAAGACTGAGCTGCTAATATCCGCACCCCGCACAGCTCCACCCCTCCCAGATCTGCACATCACTATTGAAAACACTACCATCCGCCCTACCTCCCAAGCCCGCTGTCTAGGCGTTACCCTGGACTCTGAACTTTCCTTTACACCCCACATCCAAGGTATTGCCAGATCCTGCAACTTCCACCTCCGCAACATCTCCAAGATTCGCTCCTACCTGTCCCCTGACACCACTAAACTCCTTATCCATGCCCTTGTCATCTCCCGCCTAGACTACTGCAATTCTCTTTTGTCTGGCCTCCCCTCTAACCGTACTGCCCCACTTCAATTGGTAATGAATGCAGCAGCCAGACTGATACATTCTTCTCAGCGCAGCGCCTCTACAACTCCACTCTGTAAAGCCCTACACTGGCTCCCCATCAGCTTTAGGATCAATTTCAAAATCCTGTGCTTGGCCTACAAATCAGTGCACAAGACCTGCCCAACCTACATCTCTGATCTGGTCTACAGGCACATACCAGCCCACCCCCTCCGATCCTCCAATGACCTGCGCCTAGTCGCACCACGCATATCTCAGTCACATGCACGATTGCAGGACTTCACCAGGGCTGCCCCTACTCTCTGGAACTCACTCCCACCAGCCATCAGACTCGCCCCTCCCTTTAATACCTTCAAACAAGCTCTCAAGACTCATCTTTTAATGCTCGCATACCCCCCTACACCAGCACCATAATATGTTCTGTTAGACACCCTCTCAAAAGATGCACCCATTGTCTCCACCCCCACCCTTTAGATTGTAAGCCTCTGGCAGGGCCCTCCTCCCTAGTATTTCCACCTTGATTATGCAATCTTACTGACAATCACCGCTCTCGTGGACTAGAACAGTCTCTATTTTGACCTATGACACTGTATTGTTATCAAATCATTTGCATGATCTTGTTTTGTTGTGAGTCTCCTGTATGTTCTACCTTGTATGTTAACCCATTTATCTATTGTGCAGCGCTGCGTAATAGGTTGGCACTTTATAAATACAATAAATAATAATAACAATAATGGCTAATTTTACTCTGGAAGTAATGTACTTCTTATTTGTATATGTTTGCACATATTTTAAATTTTACAATTTTTCGTCGTAGTGCCCCTTTAAACAGTAGTAAAACATTTCTAAGTCATTCCCGTTAGAATCTATTACATGGCAAAAGAAGCTTCTATGAACAATTCCTCATTATTTGCATATTGTCCCAGTAAAGGATACTAAGTAAGGAAATGACTCCTGTCCATACACATTGCCTCAGCTGACAATCTCCAAGGTCAAACCAGCCAGCTGAGGGACTTTCTGCCTCAGATGTCCACTCCAATAAAATAATTTTGCCTTCAAGGAGCTAAAAAACAGTTACGTTTAGTAAGTCACTGATGCAGCGAATGAACTAGGGAAGGCTCACTGCACCTTCCAATGAATGACATTTATTCATTGTTAATAGAAATGAAGAAAAAAAGTTGGAAACAGCAGAAGGAATAGCCACACACAGCCAACCACTGCTCTCTTTTATGAATCAGTAGGAGGTAGAGATTTACAGTTATAGTTCCAAAAAATGAGGTCTTCTACAATTGCATGGGAAACTTAATTTATTTGTATTAACAACAGTTAATGCTATGGTACATTTTTAGACACAAACGTCAACTTTTTAAATGTGTGTAGATGGCTTGGTACAATTAAATAACAAAAAATGTGCGTAGTAGATTGCAGAAATCATATTTCTATATTTATTGAGTAATTAGCAATATGCAATAAACAACTGCATATTGCGATCCTCTAGCTGCCTCTTTGGCTATGATCATCGAGTGCTATGACATAGCATTCTGCCCAGGTGACAATGCGGCTGTGATTTGCAGAGAACCGGGGTCTCCCATGGCTCTTCACACATCAGAAACCACAGCTTGCCCCTTTGATGTGATCAGGACATAGTTCACCTGCTTCCTTTCAGATCCTACATTCCAACCTCAAGCATGATCTTACCTATAGCAAAGTCCCTACTTGAATGGGAGACTGGAAGCATCTATTCAAATATTGTTCTCTCGAGGACTTATTTGAACAACGTAAAGGATCTGAAACTGAGAAAACCAATAAAATGCATGAAAGTCAAACAAAGACGGAGTCCAGGAACTAGGCCAAAGGTCAAAACCAGAGGGCAGATGACTGTTAATCCAAGGATTAGACAAACTCAATGTCAGAAGCAAACCAAGGGCCAAACACAGTAGATCCAGCAGACAGACAGATAAACCAAGGGTGAGCATTGTGTGAGTGCCCGCCATCGGAAAAACACCCACATCATCGGGAGAATACTGCGCAGTACTACTGTACGGGCGCAGTATGCTCCCAGTGTAGTGGGCACAATTGTATGTGGGGCAGAGATGCAGCGAGAGACACAAATGACTGCTAGGGGCTGGAAGAAGCCCCAGGTAGGTAAAGCTAAACTTACATCTTCTACTAAAATGTGATAATAAAGCGAGCACAGAGCTAAGTAAATGAAAAACACTTCTATTCATTAACTAAGCAAATTATGCAGACATTACATGCTTAAGAATCCCCCCCCCCCCCAAAAAAAAAAAAAACAACATTGTGACTAGAAAATGTACGGGTAATAGAATAATTGCTCTTCCTAGGAGTGCACTCCAATATCCATGAGGAGGGGAACAAAATAATCTTCAGGGCAGGCCCAATAATGTGACTCAGAACAAATCTGACTCAAGCTTCTTCCGTCACAGCCCAAGTGGGTCTGTGCTACAGCTCAGGTGCAGTGGGGCTATGCTTCGGGGGTCCCTGTTCGCAAATGGCTTGGTGGAGGAAGATGGGGAAGCCTCTTGAGGACCCAGAGGCTCCCCCCTCCCGTGGTAAGTCTGTTTTTTTGCATTAGTATACTAACAGGTTTACTTTAAAAACAAGGGAGAAAACCTGCTGTAGCAAATCTCCCCCCTTTCCTCTGGGTTCTCCCCTATGCTCCGTCAGTCTGAAGCCATACATTATGATGGGCTTCCAGTCAGCACCAAGGCTTTGGCTTAACCTGGCAGAGCAATTACTCTTCCCTCTGCATACATTTTTTATGTAAAATTAATTCAAGATTATGTTCTTTTAAATGCATATGAAAAAACTGTGTCTGAGCCAGGGGTTTTATGACCTCATGAAATGGATCACAAATCCTGAAGTGTATCTTAATTAGAAAATTTCCCTGTGGTGTTCAAACATTTGCTTCTATGTATTACCAATTTACCATGGCAAGACATAAAGAGTCTCCTCACAATGAGCTAGTATGGCACTTTCTCTACTGCATTTAGCAGTAAAAGTAGCAATTGCTAGACATTGGAAAGACTAAATCAGTGGAGTACCTAGGGAATTTGACACTAGTGTTGGGCAAACAGTGTTCGCCACTGTTCGGGTTCTGCAGAACATCACCCTGTTCGGGTGATGTTCGAGTTCGGCCGAACACCTGATGGTGTTCGGCCAAACCGTTCGGCCACATGGCCGAACTAAGAGCGCATGTGATTGGCCGAGCGCTGTGATTGGCCGAACGGGTCACGTGGTTCGGACCCGAACGCGCTCTGATTGGCCGAACTGTCACGTGGTTCGGGTAAATAAATACCCGAACCACGTCATATGGAACACGGCGTGACCAAGCGTCCAGGAGGACGCAAAACGGCCGTCGCTAGGCCCACATCAGTCCCTCACTCCCACCTCCTACACTGACAGGCCCACACAAGGAACCGCAAGGTACTATATATGCGCAATACTTTGCAGACTTTGTATGCAGTTATGGAATATGCCATGCACAGAATACAATTTTGATGTATAACACTGGCAATAAATCTACATGCTTAAGACGGAAGATGCACGCTATCTGTTTCTATATGCATAATGTTCTAAATTGTGGAGCGGAGCACACGTCTTGTATAAGCAATTGTCTATAAGCATATGAAAGTATAGCCTGTCAGCTATTATATTGACCACCTTGGGCACACCGTACTCGCACCAAGACTGGAAGCAACGCATTCCTTAAAGGAGAAGTGCCACGCCATCCTGTTCCCTTCTATATAACGCACGTCATATCTCCGCCATTTGTCTGTGGGTTTAGCTTTGGGTAGGCAGGCAGGGTAGTTCGCGCTCCAGCCACGCTAGCCAGGGTCCCCCCAGTCATTGTGTCGCTGCTGGGAATAGTAGTACACCGCTCGCTCAGCCACACTATATAGCATTCTGTTTACTGCCACTCTGTGTACCTCGCTCAGCCACACTATATAGCATTCTGTTTACTGTTCTGTGTCTGCTGGGAATAGTAGTACACCGCTCGCTCAGCCACGCTATATAGCATTCTGTTTACTGCCACTCTGTGTACCTCGCTCAGCCACACTATATAGCATTCTATTTACTGCCACTCTGTGTCTGCTGGGAATAGTAGTACACCGCTCGCTCAGCCACACTATATAGCATTCTGTTTACTGCCACTCTGTGTACCTCGCTCAGCCACACTATATAGCATTCTGTTTACTGCCACTCTGTGTCTGCTGGGAATAGTAGTACACCGCTCGCTCAGCCACACTATATAGCATTCTGTTTACTGCCACTCTGTGTACCTCGCTCAGCCACACTATATAGCATTCTGTTTACTGCTACTCTGTGTCTGCTGGGAATAGTAGTACACCGCTCACCCGCCACTGTATAGCATTGTGCTCTGTGTCGCTGCTGGGAATAGTGGTACACCGCTCACCCGCCACTGTATAGCATTGTGCTCTGTGTCGCTGCTGGGAATAGTGGTACACCGCTCAGCCACACTATATAGCATTCTGTTTACTGTTCTGTGTCTGCTGGGCAGGGCCGGCGCTACCATTAAGGCAGAGGAGGCAGCTGCCCCAGGGCCACAGTGCTTGTAGGGGCCCCCAGTGGCTACAAGAGGAAAAAAAAAATTCAAATCGGCCTTATAGTTCCTGAGAAAATCGATTTTAAAGTTTCAAAGGAAAAAAAAACACATTTAAAAACCTGCCGACTTTAATGGTTAATAACAAATCCACCTTAAATGCTAGAAACCCTAAATTTGCAGGATATGTTAAGGAGATCATTAGGAATAAGAGGAAAAAACAATTTTTCAAAAAGACCTTATAGTTTTTGAGAAAATCGATTTTAAAGTTTCAAAGAAAAAAAAAACACATTTAAAAACCTGCCGACTTTAATGGTTAATAACAAATCCACCTTAAATGCTAGAAACCCTAAATTTGCAGGATATGTTAAGAAGATCATTAGGAATAAGATGAAAAAACAATTTTTCAAAAAGACCTTATAGTTTTTGAGAAAATCGATTTTAAAGTTTAGAAGGAAAAAAGTATAGTTTTAAATGCGGTAAATGTCACTTTTAGTAGCAAACCTAACGGTAGTGTAATTTTACATGTATAAAAAGAAAGAGCAATACATTTCCTGACGGGGTTTCCAGGGGGTCCATACGCAGCCGCAATGCTTTGGCCAGGGATCGCTATACAGCCGCAATATGGCTGTATGAAGATCCCTGGCATTTTTTCCTATTTTCCCAATTTTTTTTTATGTTTAGAGTGTGGGAATTTTTTTTTTTTTTATTATGTTGGGTCCCCCCTCCTGAAACTTTTTAACCCCTTGTCCCCCATGCAGGCTGGGATAGCCAGAATGTGGAGCTCTGACCGATTGGGACTTCACACCCTGACTATACCAGCTGCAAAAAAGGTCCCCTAATGCTGATTTTTGTTCCGGGGTATATGTTGGGGGGCCCCCCCAGGTTTATTTTGCCCTGGGGCCCCATTGTTGCTTAAACCGGCCCTGCTGCTGGGAATAGTAGTACACCGCTCGCTCAGCCACACTATATAGCATTCTGTTTACTGCCACTCTGTGTACCTCGCTCAGCCACACTATATAGCATTCTGTTTACTGCCACTCTGTGTCTGCTGGGAACAGTAGTACACCGCTCACCCGCCACTGTATAGCATTGTGCTCTGTGTTGCTGCTGGGAATAGTGGTACACCGCTCACCCGCTACTGTATAGCATTTCTGTACTGCCACTGTACTGCTGCCAGTCAGCGTGTACTTTAAGGATAAGTGAAATGAGGAAGAAATCCGGTGAAAGAGGGAGGGGCAAGGGAAGAGGTGTTTCCCCTGACGGTTCACGTACAGGCCACAGGGGAGCACCCAAGAAAACCCACTCAACCGCCCATGTTGTCCAGGACAACAACCCTTGCAAATCCAAAAGAACAGGACCAGATAATTACTTGGATGACCTCTCAAGCGTCCAGCAGTGGGCTAAGCAGCACCAGCACATCACGCACGAGGTCCGAGTCCTCAGCCAGTTACAAGGAGCCAGTGGGCACAAAGCTGACACAACCGGCAGCGACACCACGCACACAACTGCCAGATAACCAGTCCGATGAATTACCTCAGGACACAATGGGGTATTCGCAGGAGCTATTCCCAGCCCAACAAACTTCCACCTTTCAAAGGTCAATGGAGGAACAGCCAGAAATGTTGTGCCCGGATTCACAACCATTAACTGTGGGAAATGCACCGCGCACTGAAATACAAGGCGAGTCCGAGGAGGACTCGGAAACCCAAATCCCAGAGCAAGTTGGGCAGGAGGGGTTGCAATTGCAGGAGGTCGGCCGACAAGATCTGGAAGACGACGTTGGAGTGAGCTGCGCAGAGGTTGTTCTGGGGAGCTCTACTCCACGGCAGCGGCCCCGCACAATGACATATGACGAGTTTCAGGAGATGGAAGAGGAGGGTATGGACAATGTGGACAGAGACCCAGATTTTGTTTGTGAACGAGAACATCGCCGTCGTAGCAGCAGCACAGATGAGTCTGTTGAAGAACCCACTGCTGCATGAGTTCGCCTTGTGCCACAAGGTAGGCGGCGCGCAATTTCAGGCACCACAAGCGTGGAAGTTCAAATGAGAGGCAAAAGAGGCGCAAACAGAAATCGCCAGCAAGGCAGGTGCTCCAAAGTCTGGGCTTTCTTTGAAGACTGCACTGAGGATGGTACTATGGCGATTTGCAAGGTGTGCAAGACCCGCCTGAGCAGGGGGAAAAGTATTAACAACCTCTCCACCACCAGCATGAGCCTCCACATGCTATCCAAACATCCCACTCTGTGGGCAAACGTGGCAGGACAGGGTACCAGCAACACTGCCTCCCTTGGGGTCACCAGACTCACCACCAGACCCGCCTCAGCAGCAGCAGTAGCCCAGCCATTGCGTGGTTCACAACATTCACAAACATCAGACGCTGACACTGTCACTTTCCGGAGTAGTGCTCTTGAGGTCTCCCAGTGTTCATCAAACACAACAACCAACAGCCCTTCAGTGTGCAGCCCTACGATTCAGTTGTCTGTCTCGGAGATGTTTGATCGCAAGAGGAAATTGCCAGCAAATGACCCCTGGGCCGTGGCAGTAACAGCCAGCATAGCCAAGCTTCTGGCCTGCGAAATGCTGCCATATCGAGTGGTGGAGACAAACAGCTTCAAGGGCATGATGTCAGTGGCCATCCCACGTTACGTGGTTCCCAGCCGCTACCACTTGGCGCGCTCTGCAGTGCCTGAGTTGCATGAGCACGTGGTCAGCAAGATAACCCGAAGCTTGAATAGTGGCTGGATAGTGTAATGGTTAAGGGCTCTGCCTCTGACATGGGAGACCAGGGTTCGAATCTCGGCTCTGCCTGTTCAGTAAGCCAGCACCTATTCAGTAGGAGACCTTAGGCAAGTCTCCCTAACACTGCTACTGCCTATAGAGCGCATCCTAGTGGCTGCAGCTCTGGCGCTTTGAGTCCGCCAGGAGAAAAGCGCGATATAAATGTTCTGTGTTTGTTTGTTTGTTTGTTTGAAGAATGCCGTTGCCTGCAAGGTTCACCTCACCACTGACACCTGGACGAGTGCGTTCGGCCAGGGTCGATACATCTCCCTTACCGCACACTGGGTGAACCTTGTGGAGCCTGGCAGCGATTCCTCACCTGCTACGGCGCGGGTGTTGCCCACGCCGCAAACAGCTGCACCGCCGTCCCTCCTACTGGATAACAACAGCAGCACCTACCTCTCTGACTCCTTCTCCTCCAACGCATCTCAAAGCTGTACCTCATCCGGAAACGCTAACCCAGCAGCAGTAGGATCGTGGAAGCAGTGCAGCACAGCTGTTGGCATGCGTCAGCAAGCGTTGCTGAAGCTGATCTGCCTTGGGGATAAGCAGAACACAGGGGAGGAAATTTGGAGGGGAATAAAGGAACAGACGGATTTGTGGCTGGCACCGCTGGACCTGAAACCGGGCATGGTTGTGTGTGATAATGGGAGTAATCTCATTCGCGCTTTAAGGTTGGCTAAGCTGACACACATCCCTTGCCTGGCGCACGTGATGAACCTAGTAGTTCAGCGGTTCCTGAGGACATACCCAGGCGTGGCCGATCTTCTGTTGAAGGTGCGACGAGTGGCCAAACATTGCAGAAATTCCAGTACTGCTTCGGGGGCACTCGCCAAGATGCAGGAGCGCTTCAATCTCCCCCACCATCGCTTGCTGTGTGATGTCCCTACGCGCTGGAATTCTACGCTGCACATGCTAGCCCGCTTTTGCGAGCAGAAGAGTGCAGTGGTCCAGTACATGACGGCGCAGTACCGAAGCGCATCCGGACAGCTGCCAAGCTTCTGTGGATCCGATTGGGCCAACATGTTGGACCTCTGCCAAGTCCTCCAAAATTTTGAGCAGTCCACGTTGCTTGTGAGCAGTGACAACTCTTCAGTCAGCATTACCATACCACTGCTGTGTTTACTGAAGAGGTCAATGTTGAAAATCAAGGAAACAGCTGTCATGATGCAACTGGGGGAATCTGAAGGAGAAAACGATCAGCGTGATGGTACTAACATCAGGCCATCCGCCTCAGGAAACGCTGGCCCCAGCAGCTATGACGAAGAAGAGGAGGAGGAACAGCTGGAGTTGGAGCAGGAATTTCCTGCCACCACTGACGAGGGCCAGAGCGGTGCACGTTGGACTTCCACAATTCAGCGCGAATGGTCAGCAGAAGCAGACCAGGAAGAAGGTGACGACTATGATGCATCACAACAACTATCACAACGCTCACAAGAGGATGATGAGGATTCTGGCAGGACTCTGGCACACATGGCTCAATTCATGCTAGACTGCATTGAACGCGACCCACGCATTGTGCGCATTCTGGACAACACCAATTACTGGGTTTATACACTTCTGGATCCACGGTACAAACACAATGTTCCAAAACTGCTTGAAGAAAGAGTCAGACAGGTCAAAATGGAAGAATACCAGCAGGCCCTTGTGGAGACTTTAGAGAGGAGATTGACATCCTCCCCCTCCTCTAGCCAGTTGTACGCCGACAGACTGACTTCCGCAAACCCAGGACGACCAGGAGGGCAGCAAACAACACAAGCCGCAGCTAGTGCCCAAAAGGGAATGGTATCGGCAGTGTCCTTGGAGTGGGAAAATTTTATGACACCCATGCAGCAGCAGCCCACAGAACAGCAAGCGTGCAGATCCACCTCCAACACCGATCGCCTGGAGAAGATGGTCAAGGACTACATGTCAGATGGCGTAGCTGTGTCGAACAATCCATCTGCACCCTTCAACTATTGGGTATCGAACGCAATGTACGCAATAGAGGTGCTGGCTTGCCCGGCAGCCAGCGTTATGTCGGAACGCTGTTTCAGTGCTGCCGGAGGCATCGTCACAGATCGGCGTATCCGCCTCTCCACAGAAAATGCATGTGAAATGCTGTCTATTTATGTGCCTCATGACTGCTGAATTTGTCTTGTTGGGGGCCTCATGATTGCTGAATTTGTCTTGTTGGGGGCCTCAGGATTGCTGAATTTGTCTTGTTGGGGGCCTCACGATTGCTGAATTTGTCATGTTGGGGGCCTCATTTTTGCTGAATTTGTCTTGATGGGGGCCTCATGATTGCTGAATTTGTCTTGTTGGGGGCCTCATGATTTGTTGGGGGCCTCATGATTGCTGAATTTGTCTTGTTGGGGGCCTCATGATTTGTTGGGGGCCTCATGATTGCTGAATTCGTCTTGTTGGGGGCCTCACGATTGCTGAATTTGTCATGTTGGGGGCCTCACGATTGCTGAATTTGTCATGTTGGGGGCCTCATTTTTGCTGAATTTGTTTTGATAGGGGCATCATGATTGCTGAATTTGTCTTGTTGGGGGTCACATGATTGCTAACTGCGAGACTATGGGAAAAGCTGAATCATCATCATATGAGACAATAGCATTAAACCTACTTTTTTAGCTTTTTAAAATAGAAAATTAAACTGGGAGGTTGTACAAAATGATTTTTTTTTTTACAGGAATAGGATGGATGAAATTGTTTATCTTCACAGTTTATTTTCAACTTGGATTTTCCATAATGTTCATGTATGAGTTAAAACGTTTGTACAGTATTTAGGTTAAATTGCTGTTGCCACAAGGGGGCCCAGTGATTTTCTAGTTACGCCCCTGACTACTACCTAAACTGGGGACACCTATAGACCTGGCTACTTATACTGTACTTAGAGGGGTGTGGGAATGTTGGAGTGGAGGGTCCTGGAGGAATGTTTGGGTGGGAGGTCCGAGGTCCGTGGGGTTGGAAGGTCATGGGGGGGGGGCATACATTTTTTTTTTGCTATGGGGCCCAGTCATTTCTAGCTACGCCCCTGCCTGGAGCTTGCTTCTCTGCTCACTACAGAAGTCAGCTGTCAACACCTGTATCACTGGCTTCTGCAACAGCAGACTGCCCTGCATTATTAATTAATTACTCTGATCAGGATAATTAATCAATTGTCCAAGGCACTCTGGTATTAAAGCAGCGAGCACACATGGCTACTAATGACAGCCAACTTCTGAAGCACTAAACACATCCTGCCACCTCTCTTTGCTGATGTCGCAGCTGCACAGCAATCATTCTCTCTACTCACCATGCTGTTCTGCACATTTACTTACTGCAGGCTGTGTGTAGAGAGCAAAGGAACACATTGCCCATGGAACAGGAAGGGGGGGGGGGGGGAGTGCTACATCTAGTTCAGGAAGTAGTACAGTCCCATGCACTGCCTGCTGCTATTTTCCCCGAATCTTGGCCGAACTATGAAAAAAGGTCCCAGGTGGAAGAACACAGTGGCTGAGCACCACAGTGGCATCCCTAGCCATGGCTAAACCCGGTGCTGTGAGCACCTGCAGCCCTGTGGTAGGTACGTACGCCACTGCTCTAGATTACCCACAATAGAATACATTTTAGTTATAATCAATACTAACAATGATTGCAAAAGTATTTTTGTGAACCTTCACAACAAAAAAGAAAAAAAATAGAATACCTGTGACCAAAATATATGGAACCTCCTTGAATTACTATATTAGTGAGGTTTGTTACCTTTCTTCTTTACTTTTCTATCAGAGTATTTAGATGGGATGCTACCTTATCTCCTTCTTGTGGTCATTACTAAAAACACAATCTAGGTACAGCTCACATGCCAATATAGCATAAGCGTTAATGATTTATGATGAAATATTTTGTTCTAATGGAGTGCAAGCAGTTTCTGGAGCTTATGTTGATCCACATGTGAAAGCTCCATGAGAATACGATCGCATTACGATGCAATGATATTGTTAATTGCGCTGAAAGGGCCCTAAAACATGAATCACAGCTAAAGAGTTGTTGGCTTTATGAGTAATAGAGAAAAGGGGCGTTCCTAGGGACCTTGGAGATCGGGGGCACCTGTGGGCACTAGGCGGGGGGGCACGTGCAGCGCGCTGCGGCAAAAAAGGGCGTGGCCAGACAGTGAGTGGGCGTGGCCATGTGTGGGGCCAAATGTACATGAACTTAGCAGCGATGTAAGCTACGGATAACTATTACAGGCATAGATCAAAGATGTATACACACATACAATTTTGATTGGTCAATCACTGACCAATTTTACCACCCCCATGTAGTAAGTGGGCCAACAGACAATGCATTTGATGAACAGAGCTAAAATTGGCTAATCAAAATTGTATGTGTGTACCAGGCTTTACAGCTAATACTGTACATACTGAAAGTATAAGGGATCAGCACACAATACAGCTGGTTTAAAATCAGTAAAGGCACAGAGTAACACCTTACACTGTACACACTGGAGGTAGACCAGCACACAGTGCAGGCACTAGAGAACAGCTTATACTGTACATACTGTAGGCAGCAGAGATCAGCACACTGCAGCTAGTGCACCCAAAAATATGAGGGTTACGTTGTGCTGTGCGCTACGCGCGCCCAACGAAAAATGGGTGTGGCTATGGACCAGAATGTGGGTGTGGTCACGAGTGGAGATAAATTTACATGAACCTAGCAATGGTGGGACATTAGATTAGGACAGTGGTGGCGAACCTTTTGGAGGCCGAGTGCCCAATCTGCAACCCAAAAGTCACTTCGCATCTATCGCAAAGTGGCAACAGCAATTTAAACTAAATACTGTACAAACGTTTTAACTCATACATGAACATTATGGAAAATCCAAGTTGAAAATAAACTGTGAACATAAACAATTTCATCCATCCTACTCCTGAAAAATGTATTCATTTTTTTTAGAACCTCCCAGTTTTATTTTCTGTTTTAAAAAGCTAAAAAAGTAGGTTTAGGTAGTGAGTGACAGGGACACCCAGGTTAGGTAGTGAAAGGTGCCCCCTAGTTAAGGTAACGCCAGGAGTCCCCCAGTTTAGGTAGTGAGTGACAGGGACCCCCAGGTTAGGTAGTGAGTGACAGACGCCCCCCAGGTTAGGTAGTGAGTGACAGGGACCCCCCAGGTTAGGTAGTGAGTGACAGGGACCCCCAGGTTAGGTAGTGAGTGACAGGGACCCTCAGGTTAGGTAGTGAGTGACAGGGACCCCCAGGTTAGGTAGTGAGTGACAGGGACCCTCAGGTTAGGTAGTGAGTGACAGGGACCCCCAGGTTAGGTAGTGAGTGACAGGGACCCCCAATTTAGGTAGTGAGTGACAGGCACCCCCCAGGTTAGGTAGTGACAGGGACCCCCAGTTAGGTAGTGACAGGCGCCCCCCTTACCTTGACAGCCAGCGTAAGACCCGGCCAGGGGCGTAACCAGGAATCACAGCCCCCCCTGCAGAAATTCTGAGTGGGCCCCCCTACCTCTCCCCCCGGGCCCGCTCAGGGCCGTTTTGGGGGGCTGGAGGGGTCGCAGCATGAGGGGAGAGCTTGGTAGCACATCGGTGGGGAGGGGGGGCGGTCTCCCCCCCCCTCACCTCGGGCTCTCCCCTCTGCGCTCCTCTCCAGCAATGAATAGTGGGTATGCAGGCGGCGGGGCAGCAAGCAGATACATACCTTCCTTGCGTTCCATGGATGTTCCTCTCTCTAGCTTCTGATGCGACTTCCTGTATAAACTTGTTTTTTAAAACAGAAGGTATTTGCAATAATTCAGGTTGGGGTAAGCATATGATGTCTCCCATGATGCATCACTGCTGAATATGTAAATTATCCTTTGTTGTTCTTGTAACCTAGCCACACCTCCAGAACCGCTGGAATGCAATGATATGTCAGCTTGTTAATTGTACAGAGCCACAATAATCCAACAGGCATAAGCCTCAACAGTGCATGGCATGGATTAATGTGGCTCTATGGAGTACCCAGAGTTACAGACTACCCAGAAAACTCATTGGAGTGTAAGGAGCTATGGTCCTTACAGGATTGGAACTAATACAAAACTGACAGGACAGGACAGGACAGAACTGGAAATGTTCAGATTTATGTGTGAACCAAGAGTCCAAGACATAGAAAATGCATCCAAAACTGATGCCAACTGTAAAAATCTGACAGGACAGGACTAGACACCTTTTATGTGTGAATCCTAAAAGAACATAACATTATTGCTCATAGCCCCACTTATAGTACTTTCACAGTAAGTACAACAGGCAAGGAGCACACTTGTCTTTACGTTAGGGGGTGAAGTTTCTGCATAAACTCTGCAATTGCATTCTCTGCACTCGATTTTACATTTTTTTACTTTTTTTTTTGCAATTTTCAGAATGTGAAAAAATGCATTGAAATGGGGAACACGCTTGTCGTGTGGGAAAAATCAAAAATCTCTCTGGTTTAAAATTGGTTGGAGAAATGTGAATGCAAAATGCAAACAAATGTGTACAGTATTCAAACCAATGTGGGAATCCAATAAGCGTGCTCACTGCTTCGTGCTGGAATATATATATATATATATATATATATATATATATATATATATATATACATATATAATGCTGCCCATTATTATTTATACCCCTGGCAAATTTTGACTTAAAGTTACTTTTATTCACCCAGCGAGTAATTTTTGGACGGGAAGTGTCCAGTCCAAAATTATTCATACCTTTCACAGTCTGTGGGAAAATCCAAACTTCTATAACATTCCAAATAGTCCAAGCTGTTTTAAAGCATCCTGATTACCCTGATTAATTGGGAACAGCTGTTTTAAAGGACTACTGTAGGGGGTCGGGGGAAAATGAGTTGAACTTACCCGGGGCTTCTAATGGTCCCCCACAGACGTCCTGTGCCCGCGCAGCCACTCACTGATGCTCCGGCCCCGCCTCCAGTTCACTTCTGGAATTTCAGACTTTAAATTCTGAAAACCACTGCGCCTGTGTTGCCGTGTCCTCGTCCCCGCTGACGTCACCAGGATTGTACTGCGCAGGCACAGACCATACTGGGCCTGTGCAGTACGCTCCTGGTGACATCAGCGGGAACGAGGACACGGCAACGCAGGCGCAGTGGTTTTCAGAATTTAAAGTCTGAAATTCCAGAAGTGAACCAGAGGCGGGGCCGGAGCATCGGTGAGTGGCTGTGCGGGCACAGGATGTCTGCGGGGGACCATTAGAAGTCCCGGGTAAGTTCAACTCATTTTCCCCCGACCCCCCCCCCCCCCCTACAGTATTCCTTTAATCAACTCAACAGGTGAAAAACAGCAGCTCTCTGCGGTTGGTTTGTGGACAGTAATCGCTAAGACAAAGGAGCTCAGTGAGGACCTGCATCAAAAAATTAGAAGGAAGAGATTCACTCTCTGCTGGCAGATCTGCATTTTGTGCACAAATATCTGGACCATGTGACTGACATTTCCAAGGGGAATTTCCGTGGAAAGGTTGCATCAAATATAAAAATTGTGCAAGTAATTATATCGGCCTCATTCACCTATACAAACAATTAAAAAACATTGAGGATGGATTATAATCCCTCTATTTTTTCTCTTATGTCTATAGGTTTTTACACTCCCACACCACAAGAATAAATTACAAGAAGAGAATGTTCAAATCTAGTGTAGCCCAATAAATACCACATTAATATTGGTCTGCTTGACAGCTTTTAATATTTAGAGAGCACTAGGACCTACTTATCATTGACTTTACTCAGTATGTATTTTTTTAGTTATCTGTGACAGCTGTTTGCTGCTGAAAACCTTGATAAAGTCTTCTAAGCAAAGGGCAGGGAATATTTCCAGCCAGACACAAGTACAAGTGAGAGGCTGTGTTAGGTCTGAAAATAAACCTATATGCATTATTTATGTGAAGAGGAGGAATGACAGATCACGTTAGCAGGCGCTTCAGGGACTGTATGATAGATATAAGAAACAGAGGATGAGATTCAATAGGGGTTTCATGACCTTCAGTAGGAACTTTGAGCCTGAAACCAAGAATATGCATCGTATGTGTGTACGTATTCCAGCTTGATCACATTAGCTCAAAACATGGCCCTGACTAAATCATTTTTCTTCTTAAGCGAAGATATTTTTGCAGTTGAACAATCAAATACCTTTTTCAGGCCTCAAAAAACAAAAAAACGATGTCTCAGATTTGAGTTTGATATTACTTTTTAGGCACATTTTTTTAAATACTTTTTTCCCCTGTATTGAGCTGATAATATATTGCCTTGTTCGTGGGATTCAAGACAGCATTCGGGCTCTATTCAATGGTATATATCTTCACATACAGCTTCACTTCCACAATATATCCATTTCTGCTGCTGGTTGTTGTCTTGCCAGCTGTGTCCTTGTTTTCTTGATAACTTCTTGCCTCTCACACATGCCCATGGTCAATATGCTAATAAGGGAAGCAATTAGCTTCCTGGTTTCCTAGAATGGACTACTATCTCAACATTTCAGCCTAACCACCTGACAGTGATGACTCTCTGCATGATTGTAAGTACATCAGGATTATGCAACACTGATACATAGTTCCCGACTGTCCCTCTTTTGGAGGGACAGTCCCTCTTTTTGAACCCAGTCCCTCTGTCCCTCTTTCTTCCTCATTTGTCCCTCTTTCTTGACTGATGTACAGATTTATGTAAATGTATGTATTTTTCAACTTAAACATGAGTTTAATTAACTTTAAACTTTATTCACATCCTTTAAATCGATATATTTCTTATTTTGAAATGTAAATATGAAGAAAAATGAGCCAAGATAGAAAAGACCAGTGTGGTTTGAATTATAAAACAACATATTTTTCTTATAAAATCTTTAAAGTATGTGTGAAAGGGTTGTGTCGGGGGTGTGGTTAGAGGTTTGGCATGCGTGTGGTTTGATCTAAAAAAGTTGGGAGGTATGCTGATGTACAGGAATACTCAGGACAGATAGCATTTGTATGTTGGGACTCCAGCGTCACACTCCAGATGGCTTTTCTTGCATATTGGCTTCCTCTACCTATGCAGCGGCCTGGACCTTTTTGCTTGCAATAAGTGTATTGACATGGGAAAATCCCTCACACCTAGATGTTTTCAGCAGCAAACATCTTAAAGAGGAGCTGTCAGCTATACTATCTCAGAAAAAAACACATATATAAGTAGATAAATACTTGCTCTACTTACATAACAACTTTTTGATTTTAGTGATTTTTCTACAGTAAAAAAATAGAAAATCCTTCTTAGCATTTCTCATTTTAAATGTGGCTATTTTGAAGCCAATTTTGATGTCATTTCCTCCCTTAGTCTCCTCTGCCCGATTTGCCCGCCCTTCACTATAGAAAGTGCATTGTCTCAGCATGAGAAATATTGGCCAATCAGAGCGGAACAGAGGTGTGGGAGTGGAAGACAGAAGGAAAAGAGGCTTCAGCCAATCAGGCTGCATTAGTGAGGGGAAGTACAGGAGCAAAAAAAGGACAACCCAGCATGCCCTGCAACTTCTTTTTAGGTGTACCAAATTTTGTGTGTGCCACCAAGTCAGGTAAACTTGGGAATGATCATTTATCAACAAGAAAAGTAATAGAGATTTTAACTTTTGGATTGCCTTGTTAACATCCTTATTACTTGTTTACCAGATAAAAATAAAGAATTGAGTTTTGATTGTATGCCCGACAGTTACTTTTTAAGATGAATACTATGGTCTAGTGAGAACCTGAAAGGCAATTGAAGCATACACAATTCCACAAAAAGTTATTGGATTAAGTATTAAAAAAAATAACATTTGTAATTTCTACTTATTGTTATTTGTTTATTCCGATTATTGTTATTATTTAAGTCCGATAAAAGCTATGAGCAGCAACACTTCTGAATACTGCGCAGACTTCACACCTGACAAAATTAAAAGTTTTACGCAATGCAAAAATACATTAGAACTGACAGCCGATTTAAGTCAATGGTTCACTGATAATTGTGAATTTTGGCATGAGAAAAAATTTAAAAAAATGACAACGCACATACTTTTATTCATTTACTTTTTTACATTAGCTGCTGTGTAAAAGAGAGGACTTATTTCACAACAAAAGCATGTGAGCTCTGGAAAAACAAGCGCAAAAATATGTGTTTTCTACGAAAAAATAACAAGTGTCAGCCCTGCCTAAGGCCTTGTTCACATTGCGTTCAGCTCACGTGTCAGTCCTCTTTGGACTGTTTTTGAGGCGTCTTTTTTTTCCGACACTTGGGTGGGCGATTAATTTTTGTGCTTAGTGGTTTTCTAAGTGTTTTTTTCTGAGCGGTTTTGTAATTCACTCCCTGATGCAAGTCAGGAAGTGAACTCTTTGACCCGGAAAAGAATAAATACAATGTATTTAATCTTAAAACCGCGAACGCAATCACTACACAAAGAGATTAGTTGTAAGCGTTTTTCTTTTCTCCTATACTTTCCATTGAGGCGGAATCGCCTCAAAAATGGTCCACGCACCACTTTACTGAACGGACAGCGCACGACCCGCGCTGATATGAGTCTTTTAATAGACATTCATTGCACAAGAGTTTGGTGGGTGATTTTAAAAATCGCCTGCGTGTAAAAAAAAAAATGCCTACAGTGTGAACGAGCCCTAAATCAGAATTCAGTATTAGGTTATGTACACACCACGGGATAAAACTCCCTGGCCTATATGCAATTAACTTTTTCTGCTAGGTGATATTTTCACACCTTGTCAATAAAATACTGTTTAAACCACCATCAAGCAAGAAATGCTGAAAATAATGTTCATAGTACTTTTTCAAAGCCTTCTTTTTTTATTTTTTTTTCAGGAGAAAAATTGAGTTGAATAAGGGCCCCCTGTGAGCAAACGTTTCCTGACAAACAAATGACACCTGACAACAACGAGACACATATCCATAATGCAACAACAACATTTTTTTATGTGCAGAAGCCTAGCTTGTGTACTAAGATTGATGTCCGATGGAAAGTTCCTTACATACTCAGTCCATTGTGCTTGCATACTTGTACAAACATCATTTATGCTCTAACAATGTTTGTACACATTTGTGTCGCAGGAACGATAACCGCTCGAACAAATCAGGCAGGTGGGATTCTCAAAATGCCCCCAAAAAGTTATAGCTTCAAATCTTTTCACGTCCGCTGGTACTTTTTTGATTAATGATAATCACCCTATTATCAGAAATCCTGTTGAACAATTTTAATCTAATGTGTGTACACAGTTTAAGGGCTCTTACACACTTTCCCCTCCTCCTCCTCACAATTGGGCAGAATGTGCTGCTCAGCAGATAGCTGAGCATTGTATCCATACAGCAGAAGACACACAAAATGGTTAGAGCAAGTCTGACCACAGCCAAAGCCATGCTCAGACATAACATGACACAAATTCTCTCTCCTGCCTGATAAGCACACAGTTCAGTCATCCATCTGAAAGAGGTCTACCATGTCAAGGGCAGAGAAACGCATATTTCAATTATCTAAATCAGCTGCTTATAAAGGAAGGAAATATGTATTTAATAATATTTTGTGAAATTCTGCTTTAGCAATTAAGGCGCACGGTATTTCCTTGCGTAGTAACATTTGTAACTTGCATTCAATAAAGGAAAAGATAAATTAGGCCTGTTGTGATTTTACTTTTTGAGGAGAATGTCAGAGTAAATGACATAAAAAAAGAAACATTCACCAGTCACCTCTGTCTTTCCACATCACTAATAAATATTACACAAGACTGAATTTGAATCCCCTGTCCAGCGCTGATCTGGCCCTTTGGTCAGTTGTGAAATCAGTACAAGCTTTCACAAATGTAAGACTTAGTTATAGGTCATTCTGAATACAGCAGCAGAACCTGAACATTGAACTGCAAATTTGTTTTACATTTCGGCGGGAAACTTTCACTGTACAAAATGCTATATCATCTGAGGACCATGCTGAGTGCAGCTTCATATAGGCTCGGCAACAAGGGCATTGTTCGTCATTTCCAGTAAGTTCATTTTTCTCTAATTTCTTATTTGAAAATCAATATTTTGGTCTTACAGATCTTATCAGACAGAATGGGATAAATCACTGAATTCCTTTCTAAAACTGAGTTATGGGAAGCAGCACCACAGTTTTATGTTTTACAGGTTTCCTAGTAAAGTGGCTAAAAATAGTAACTGTACATATGATACAATAGTGACAGTAATAATGATACACTGATGCATTTGCACTGAACCCCTGTCTATGGAGTATTGAAACCACAAAGTGGCAGTACTGTCTGTATGCTGGCACTACTGCTGCAGGTGCTAACAGTCTTGGCATAACGGATTTTTGCAGAGACTATGGCCCTTATCCAATTAAGTTTTTCTCCTAAATTTTCTCCCAGGAGATAATGTTTCATGTTATGTAAAAAAAAAAAATGTCAGTACTTAATTAAAAAAAATACTGAATTTAAGCGTTGCATTGACATCCACGGTCGGATGCATTGCACCATAGGTGGCTATAAGTACCGTAATACATTTGCTCATTCCGTTTGCCACAACGCAGCGAACGGATCCATTATTATTAACAATTGGAAGTGTATCCTGTTTTTAACATTAGGATCCGTTTACTGTGATGAGCAGAGTTGCAAAAAACGTACTAAACAGATTTTTTTTTAACATGTGGGAACCGAGCCTTACTAAGATAGTATTGCTAATGATGACTCCCAAATGCTGTATACACAAAGCCAGCACCCAAGAATGCCATGCTGCTGTTTACATGCAGAACTGAAGTAAGCAAGGCTTTCCCCGAAAAATAAATTTTCTGGGTAGAAGCAATTGTTGCTCCAAAACCTGTATATGTTTAATGCTGGGAATACACCATGTGTTTTTCCAGAAGATAGATGGTTCGATAGATAATATCCGACATGTCCGATCTCACGTTCGATCGTTTTACCGATCGATTTCTCATAGAAGTGAATGGAAAAAGATAAGAAAACCAAGCGGCAGATAAGAGAATCGAGTGGCAAAATCGTTCGAGCAGAGAATTGAGCGGAAAAAACGCATCGTGTATTCCCAGCATAACAAGCCCTCTCTTATGTGAAAATTACCCATGTCAAATGCACAAATGGTTCCTCAATGCCATTAGTAGATGCTGATAACAAGTTGCATTGTTGAAGCCTGTTATGTGCCTGGAGATAATCTACACCAGAAACTCCAGGCACATTCCCTGCAATAACAGCCACATTGGCCTCAATTCACTAAGCTTATCTTCTGTCTTTAATAACGTTTCTATAGTTATCACCATGGTGATGAGGCATGTAGTATTCAGGAAACATTTTACCTCAGGCAAACCTAAAGTTAACTCTTCTGTCTTTAAGTTAACTCTTCAATCCTTAAAGTAACTCCAGAATTCTAAAGTTAAAGACAGGCTGTTAATTAACTGCATGTGAAAATAACTACAGAGGAGGTAACTTAACTACAGAGAAGGTAGCTTAAAGAGAATCTGTATTGTTAAAATCGCACAAAAGTAAACATACCAGTGCGTTAGGGGACATTTCCTATTACTCTCTGACACAATTTCGTCGCTACTCGCCGCATTAAAAGTGGTTAAAAACTGTTTTAAAAAGTTTGTTTATAAACAAACAAAATGGCCACCAAAACAGGAAGTAGGTTGATGTACAGTATGTCCACACATAGAAAATACATCCATACACAAGCAGGCTGTATACAGCCTTCCTTTTGAATCTCAAGAGATCATTTGTGTGTTTCTTTCCCCCTGTTCTCATGCACTGAAGTTTCAGACTGCTTGTTTCTTCCTGCAAACAGCTTTGCCCTTGTCTGTAATTCTTCAGTATGTGAAAGCCCAGCCAGCTCGGAGAACGATTTATCCAGCTTGTAAAAGATAAGAGAGAAGAGAGAAGCTGCTCTAATCCTAAATAACACACAGGCAGTGTGCATAGAGGGGCCTGGAAGGGGGAGTTCATAGCAGAACCACAACACTGAAGAACTTGGCAGCCTTCCAGACACAGGCCGACAAGTCTGACAGGGGAAAGATACATTGATTTATTACAGAGACAGTGATAGTAGAAAGTGCTGCAGTAAGCCAGAACACATTAGAATAGTTTTTTGAACTTGTAGGATGATAAAAAAACAGGATGCAATTTTTGTTACGGAGTCTCTTTAAGAAATGAAGAGATAAGATAACTCTCTCACTGTGTGGAGGTAAGTTTTTTCACTTGCCTTATTATCTCCAGCATGATCTTAGTGAATTGGGGCCATTGTGCACAAGCCAAATACAAATACCAAACTCACAGAAATATGAAATACCAGACCAATTTTCCTGTGAGTCATCCAATGTTGTAAACATGATACTCCGCATGAAATGCCCATCAAGAAGAATCTATATAGGACAAAACTGCACACAAAAATGAACCATCACCGCTAGAGATGGCCCGAACGGTTCAACCGCGAACCGATTCACGCAAACTTCGGTGGTTCGCGTTCGCGGTGAACCGTGAACTATATGCGAGTTCGATCCGCCCCCTATACTACATCATTAGGCTTAAAGAGGAACTCCAGTGAAAATAATGTAGTAAAAAGGTGCTTTATTTTTTACCATAATTATGTATAAATGATTTAGTCAGTGTTTGCTCATTGTAAAATCTTTCCTCTCCCCGATTTACATTCTGAGATTTATTACATGGTGACATTTTTACTGTGGGCAGGTTATGTAGCTGCTCCTAGCTGTTTTGGCTGTTAGAGACAGCTGTAAACAGCTAATTCCTGTCTGTGAACATTGTTACATTGTGGCAGTTTGCCCAGAGTACCGCGGTACTCAGAGCTTCTTGTGGGAGGGGTTTCAGCACAAAATCAGTCATACAGCGCCCCCTGATGGTCTGTTTGTGAAAATCATTATATTTCTCATGTAAAAGGGGGTATCAGCCACTGATTGGGATAAAGTTCAATTCTAGATTGGAGTTTCTCTTTAACATTGACCCTCTACATCACAGTCAGCAGACACATAGTAGCAAATCAGGCTGCACTCCTTCCTGGAGCCCCCCCCCCCCCCCCCCCCCCCTAATAAAAGGCAGGCAGTGTCGGCCATTTTCCTCATTTGTGTAGCTGCAGTAATTAGAGAAGGGAGAGGAACCTGCATAGACATAGGGAAAGCTTAGTTAGGATCTTGTTAGGCTTGTTAGCTTGCTCTTTGCTGATACTTATTGCTAAAAAGTACCCCTCAACAGCTCTTTTGAGAGCTAATGTTGTTCTTGTGATCTATTTTTGTTTTGTTTTTTGTGTGTCCCACTGACACTTGCATATAAAGCCCTGTCAGTCAGTCGCATCTGACCCTTGGCCCCTTGCTAATTCCTACTGTGCCACTTCCAGGCCCAGCACATTCAGTACCTTCCTTTTCACTGCACATGTGTGTGTGACAGCTGCACATTTGTAATACCAGTCACTGAATACCTGTTTATGTTTACTGCACCTGCATGACAGAAGCATGCAGTGTTGTATACCAGTCACTGCACCTGTTCACGGTACCTGTGTGTGTGACAGCTGCACATTGTATTGATACCAGTCACTACATACCTGTTCAGTGCACCTACATGACCGCATGCAGTGTTATATTATATACCAGTCACTGCATACCTGTTCACAGTACCTGTGTGTGTGACAGCTGCACATTTGTAATACCAGTCACAGCATACCTGTTCAGGGTACCTGTGTGAGTGTGTGACAGCTGCACATTTGTAATACCAGTCACTGCATACCTGTTCACTGCACCTGTGTGACCGCACGCTGTTTTATATACCAGTCCGTGCATACCTGTTAACTGCACCTGTGTGACAGCTGCACATTGTATTGTAATACCAGTCACTGCATATCTTTCACTGCACCTGCGTGACTGCACATTGTATTAGTCAAGTCAGTGCATACCTTTCAATTTATCCCCCCCTGATATGGACAAAACAGGTAGAGGCAGAGGCAGACCCAGAGGCAGGCCACCCAGCAGGTCTGTTCGAGGTCGTGCTGACATGATTTTGTGCGGCCCTGCACCAAAGTACAGTGCTCATAAGAGGGCACGTGCCATCAACTCCCAAGATTGTCAGGACGTGATTGACTATTTAACACAGAACACCTCATCTTCCGCAGCCACCAGCGCTACATTTGACACTTCGCAGGAGTTATTTGGTGAGGAATTCACTGATTCACAGCCATTATTGTTACACCAAAATGAAGGCGCTAAGCAAGTTACACCACCTCATATGTCTGAGTTAGGCACCACTATGGACGTAAGGTGTGAGGAGGAGGAGGATGAAGTACCTGCTGTTGGTGCAGTTTTGGAGGTGTCTCTGATACAAGTGAAGCTGGGGAGGATGATTATGATGATGATGATGATACTGCCATGGATGCCACGTGGGATCCTAATAGACAAGATGACCAAGGGGACAGTTCAGAGAGGGAGTCAGAGAGGAGTAGGAGGAGACGAGTTGCTGAAAGAATCAAGGGGAGCCCGTCATCAGAAACAGCAGGTGGCAGTGTCCGGCGCCATGTATCGCCACCTATGGACAGCCAGCCAACATGCCCTTCAACGTCAGCTGCTGACGCCACCATAGTGCCATCACCCCAGGGCTCAGCGGTGTGGAAAATTTTCGTGTGTCTGCCTCAGATGAGAGCAATGCCATCTGTTCTCTCTGCCACCAAAAATTGAGCCGTGGAAAGGCCAACACCAGCGTAGGGGCAACTGTCTTACAAAGGCACATGGAGAAAAAGCACAAACTGCAATGGGAAGACCACCTGAGGAAAAGCAGCACACAAAAGCAAAGCCACCCTCCTTCTCCTCTTCCTCCTTCAGGTGCCACTCTCCTCCACTCCGCCTCTCACCTTGAGCGGTTCCTGCTCCTCTGCCCACAGCAGCAGCCAGGTGTCCTTGAGGGAAATCTTTGAGTGGAAGAAGCCAGTGTCTGCCAGTCACCCCCTTGCCCGGCGTCTGACAGCTAGCTTGGTGGAACTGTTAGCTCGCCAGCTGTTACCATACCAGCTGGTGGACTCTGAGGCCTTCTGAAAATTTGTGGCCATTGGGACACCACAGTGGAAGATACCAGGCCGCAATTATTTCTCAAAAAAGGTGATACCCAAACTGTACCATGAAGTTGAAAGGCAAGTGGTGTCATCTCTGGCACACAGCGTTGGGTCAAGGGTCCATCTGACCACGGATGCCTGGTTTGCCAAGTACAGTCAGGGCAGGTAGATTACTTACACAGCCTATTGGGTCAACCTGGTGATCGCTGGCAAGCAGGGAGTACGTAGCTGTGCAGCGGACCTAGTTGTGATACCTCCACGCCTTGCAGGCAGGCCTGCTTCCACCTCTTCTCCTTCTCCTCCTACTCCTCCTGCTACATCCTTTTCGCTGTCGTCCTCCTTCTCCTCCTTGGCTGAGTGGCAGTGCTACTCTACTGGTGCTGCGATCTCCTATCCAGCTACACAGCCCCAGCTCCCCAGGGCCTATGCTGCATGCCAGGTATGATGGTGTCACGCCATCTTAGACATGTCTTGCCTCAAAGCGGAGAGTCACACTGGAGCAGCTCTCCTGCCTGCTTTTAACAAACAGGTGGATCAGTGGCTGACCCTGCACCAACTGGAGTTGGGCAACGTGGTGTGTGACAACGGCAGCAATCTCATTTCGGCTTTAAATTTGGGAAAGTTGACACATGTACCCTGCATGGCACATGTGCTGAAACTAATAATTCAGAGATTTGTGTGTAAGTACCCAGGCTTACAGGACGTCCTGAAGCAGTCCAGGAAGGTGTGTGGGCATTTAAGGCAGTCTTACACGGTCTTGGCACGCTTGGCCGATATTCAGCAGAGAAACAACTTGCCGGGGAGGTGCTTGATTTGCGATAGCCCGACTCGCTCGAATTCAACGCTCCTGATGATTAACCGCCTGCTACAACAGGAGAAAGCCGTCAACCAGTATCTCTACAACTACAGTGAAAGAACATGCTCTGGGGAGATGGGGATGTTCTGGCCAATGTACTGGACACTCATGCAAAATGCCTGCAGGCTCATGCGGCTGTTTGAGGAGGTGACAAACATGGTGAGTCCTAGTGAAGGCGCCATCAGCGACTTGATCCCATATGCTTTCTTCCTGGAGCGTGCCGTGCGTAGAGTGGTGGATCAAGCTGTGGAGGAGCAAGAACAGAAACAGGAGGAAGAGTTGTAGGATAAATTCTCAGCAGAACCAGATGTTTCCTCAACACCTGCGGCAGCACAGAGGGGGGAGGAGGAGGAGGAAGAGTCGTGTAGGGAAGAGGAGTCAGAGGAGGAAGATGTTTTTTTTTTGAGGAGGAGGTGGAAGAACAACTGCAGCAGGTGTCACAGGAGGCTTGTGCTGCTCAACTTTCCCGTGGTATTGTTCGTGGCTGAGGGGAAGAGGAGAACTTACCTGACATCACTGAGGAAGAGCAAGAGGAGATGGATAGTACGTCTGCATCCAAATTTGTGTAGATGGCGGCTTTCATGCTGTCTAGCCTGTTGAGGGACCCCCATATAAAAAAAAAACTCAAGGGTAATGAGCTGTACTGGGTGGCCACGCTACTAGACCCTCGGTTTAAGCACAAAGTGGCGGAGATGTTACCAACTCACCTGAAGGCAGAAGGGATGCAGCACTTGCAGAACAAGCTGGCACTATGCTTTACAGTGTATTTAAGGGTGATGTCACAGCACAACGGAATAAAGGTACCACTGCCAGCAATCTTTCTCCCATGTCCACGCAGGCAAGGACAGGACGCTCCAGCGATCTCATGGTAATGTTGGACATGTGGACATTCTTTAGTCCAACGCCTCGCCTTAGCCCTTCCGGATCCACCCTCCATCAACGCCTCGACCGGGAGGTAGCCGACTACCTGGCCTTAAAGTGGTCTAACACCCAGCATTTCAACTTTGCTTTAAAAGATTGCTTACAGCTTATAAACTATTATGCCAGATTTTTTTTTTAGCAGAAATTCACTGAATGGATTAAACATGACATTTTAGTGCTGCATTTAGCTAGAAATGCTCCTCGTGCTTGCTTGTTTAGTTACAAATGTATCTATCTACAATGTAACAAACAAACACTGCTCTGAGAGAACAAAGAGGGCTTCCCCGGCAGGCTTTTCAAAGGTCTATTTGTATTCCAAATAAAGATACATTTTGTAACTACAGATAAGAACGGATGCGGATTCCTAGTTAAATCCAACACTAAAATGTCATGTTTAACCCATTCAGTGAATTTCTGCTTAAAAAAAAAATCAGGCATAATAGTTTGTAAGCTGTAAGCAATCTTTTAAAGCAAAGTTGTAATGCTGGGTGTTAAACCGCTTTAAGTGTGGATGTAGATGATCTATGAGCAGCGATGAACCCCTGGACTTCTGGGTGCACAGGCTTGACCTGTAGCCAGAGCTGTCACAATTTGCCATCCAACTTCTGTCTTGCCCTGCCTCAAGTGTCCTGTCAGATAGGACCTTCAGCACAGCTGGAGGCATTGTCACTGAGAAGAGAAGTTGTCTAGGTCAAAAAAAGTGTTCAGTACCTCACCTTTATCAAATTGAATGAGGCATGGATCCCGGAGGGCTACTGCCCACCCGAAGACTAAGTCAGCCCCCACACACAGCATCTCTGCCTGCACGCTGTGTGACTGCCTGCCCCAAGACTAAGTCGGTCCCCACACAGCATCTCTGCCTGCAGGCCGCTTGACTGCCTTCTCCACCACCACCAACAGGGTCCAGGACTCTAGGCGGATTCCTAAACTTTTAAGGCCGCTGCTAGCAGCGGCCGCTAATAAAACCAATAACTAGTAACTAGCAACTGCAACAACAAAACAAAAGGCATGTACATGTGTCAATTCCTCTTCGTGATCGTTACCTTGCCGCGGTGAAGGGGCTTGCGTATCACAATGAAGCAATGACTGCCAGCTATATGAGTGTCTCGTGGGGGGGGGGGGCACACCCAAGATGATAAGGTTGTTGCTTCATTGTGGACAGACCAAATTCGATCAGCTGGACAGTCACTGTTGTTCTGTCATTGAGCTACCTCAGCCCGGTGACCAAATGGGCTTGAAAACCGCTATCGCCTGCACTCTCGCCAGGGTGAGCATGGCCGTCACTACACAAACAGCTCTTCGCTGTGCGTTACACAGTGAGTTTGGTCTGTCAGTGTGAAGCATTACATTAAGTTCACGTTCGAGGGTCACAAACCTAAAATGGAAGGTTCGAGCCATCTCTAATCACCGCTTTAAAATCAATGAGGGTAAAATGGACACACCAGTGGCCCAACACTTCTGTGAACACACAGCATGCAATATCTTCAAGTATTTATTCTTAAGGGTAACTTAAAAAATGACCAATTAAGAACAATTTTAGAGTACAAATTTATGAAAATAAATAAAGACATTAACAGAAGGTTTAAATTGTGGAATGGGATTCATGACACCTTATTTAACATCATTGACTTGGCTTCATGATCTTCGGAAACCTGCTAGATTTCGTGTTTGCTTGCATGAACTCACTGGCTCCAGCCTGCTGATCACCTGACATCTAACTGCTAAACAGTAACCAGCCCAACTGTCATCTTCATGTTTAACAGTTTACCTGCATCAGTGTTTTACTTCAAGGGAACCTAAACTGAAAATAAAAAGTCAAAATAACCATACACGGTCATACTTGCCTCCTATGTAGTCTACTACTTAATCTGGTTCTCCTCTCCTGTGTCCCATTTGTCCACTCTGATCAATGGATTTCTCTGTCCTCTATTTTGTCATTACCCCATAACAGCTTTGTGGTCAGCACACTGTTAAACTGTAATATCACCCACATGAGCCATAGGGAAACATGGACATTACCCTGCACATTCAGTTGTAACTGACAGCTGCTGATATGTAACTGACAGCAAATGGTATATTTCAGTTCTGACAAAATCTTGTCAGAACTGGAAGGAATCACTGTAAGAAGAAAATGGTGAGCTTCTGAGGGGAAGTGAAGGTGAGGTTAGTATGTAAAAATCATTTGCAGGTACATCATGTGTTTATTTTAAATAATTTTCCTCGCTTCAGGTTCCCCTTCAGCTTACATCTGCAAATATGCCTGAAAAAGGGGACTAAATCCCAGAAAGCTTGCATCATTTAACTTTGGCCTCAATTCACTAAGATCATGCTGGAGATAATAAGGCAAGAGAAAATTGCCACCTCACAGTGAGAGAGTTATCTTATCTTTTCATTCCTTAAAGAGGAACTCCAGTGAAAATAATGTAAAAAAAAAAAAGTGCTTCATTTTTACAATAATTATGTATAAATGATTTAGTCAGTGTTTGCCCATTGTAAAATCTTTTAAATCCCTGATTTACATTCTGACATTAATTACATGGTGACATTTTTACTGTTGGCAGGTGATGTAGCTGCTGCATGCTTTTTTTGGCAGTTGGAAACTTTTTTCCCACAATGCAACAAGGTTCACAGACAGGAAACTGCCAGGAGTACCTCGGTACTCAGAGTTTCTTGTGGGAGGGGTTTCACCACATACAGTGCGCCCTAATGGTCTGTTTGTGAAAAGGAATAGATTTCTCATGTTAAAGGGGGTATCAGCTACTGATTGGGATAAAGTTCAATTCTTGGTCGGAGTTTCTCTTTAAGTTACCTCCTCTGTAGTTAAGTTACCTTCTCTGTAGTTATTTTCACACGCAGTTAATTAACAGCCTTTAACTTTAGCATTCTAGAGTTATTTTAAGGATTGAAGAGTTAACTTAAAGACAGAAGAATTAACTTTAGGTTTGCCTGAGGTAAAATATTTCCTAATTACTACATGTCTTATCGCCATGGTGATAACTCTAGAAACGTTATTAACCTCCTTGCCGGTTATCCCGAGCTCAGCTCGGGGTAACCTGCGCAGGAGGATTTCTCAGGCCCCGCTGGGCCGATTTGCATAATTTTTTTTTATTGCACGCAGCTAGCACTTTGCTAGCTGCGTGCATATTACGATCGCCGCCGATTCACCGCTACCCGCCGCGCCGCCCCCCCCCCCCCCCTCCAGACCCCTTGTGCAGCCTGGTCAATCAGTGCCAGGCAGCGCTGAGGGGTGGATCGGGATTCCCTCCGACGTCCATGGCGACCGGGGAAGCCCAGCAGGAAATCCCGTTCTGAACGGGATTTCCTGCTTACTCTCATCGCCGGAGTGGGGGGTGGGTGGGGGGATGCCGCTGCTCAGTGGCTATCATGTAGCGAGCCCTGGGCTCGCTACATGATTTAAAAAAAAAAAACTGCTGCGCTGCCCCCTTGCCGCAGGAATTGGACCGGCAAGGGTGTTAAAGACAAGAGATAACCTTAGTGAATTGAAGCCTTTATCAGTTAGCCATTAACCTCCTTAGCAGTAATCACGAGTTCAGCTCATGGTAGCCTATGCAGAGCAATGCACGCAGCGGGCGTTTTAACTCACCTCCCGGGGGATCCCGATGTCAGCCACCATTATTCTTCCTCTCCTCTGAGGCTCTGCTTCTCCTTGGTGAGATCGACGTCTGTCATCATGACGAAAGCCGGAAGTCTCACCATAGGGTTACATTGCCACCCGGAGGACGGAGGGAAAACTGCAGCGCTGGATACCAGGGAGGTGAGTGAGTGCTGGGGCTGCTGCAGGACTCCCTAGCAGCATGATTTTTATCTGGTTTAGGAAATCATAGCGGGTATCATTCTTACAAAACTTTGTTTTTTCTACCTACATAATGTGTTTTGCAGAAAAGCGAAAAACGTATGCAAAATCATATATAAGGAATGTCTATGTACCGCACAGTAGTTACATAGGTCCATGATTCATATGCACATTTAAAAAAACAGACAGCAAATTGCCCTTTTCTACATCTATATACTTATAGATGTATGTAGATCACACATGATCGTTTCCTGTTCAGATTTTGTATCATAGATACTTCTAGAAGATTCTAGAAGCTCCCTGAAGGGTCTAGAAGCTTCTGGAAGGTTCCAGAAGTTTCTATTCTCAGCACAATTGTTCTAATGTCTGCATCTCAGTTTAACTGCACACTGGTTCTAAGTTTACCTGTGCTGAAAGCGGGTATTAGGGGGCCCAATCCAAAGTTTCGCAGGGGAGGCCAGTGATTTCTAGTTACACCCCTGCTACACATTACTTACATTGACAGTATGGGTAGTTTGCTATGCTCTGCTCTTGTTCCATTTTTTGTTTTTGTTAAAATAAAAGTTGAAATCTAGGAAGCTTTCAAAATGTACTTATCAAAAGTTATATTATGGAAAAGTAAATGATATTGCTTGTAAATTCAGAAATCACTGCATTTCTTGTTTTACTGTCTTTTTCCCTTTTTTTAAAGGGTTGAACTTTCCTGCTAGTGTCTGTTGACTCATCTTTAATGCTAAGGTCATCTGGAAATAGGACAGTGAGCAAACTGTGTTCAATGTGACCTTATAAGGCCAGCCAAAATTGCAAAACACTTAATTGTACAGGTACTTGCCTGACATTGAAACACTACGCACAATTTTGTTGCTATTAGTCTGCAAAAAACTGAAATCAGCACTGTTGAAATATTTTAATCTGCTGCAAAAATGACACATAAACTAGGACATCACTACAGCTTTTTAGAGCCCTGCAAATAATTTGATGGGCACTTAAGGGCTTTTTGATACGCTACGCATTTTGCGATCCAATTACGATAACATGCAAATAAAAAAACACCATGGACATCTTCAAAGTAATAACAATTACTTGAATCCTTTTATACCTTTGTAATCCAATTGCAATCCAGTTTTGGTCGATTGCATGCACTTATCAAAAAAGTTGCATTGCAAAAAAAAAATTTAAAAAAAATTTGGATTGTGTTTGAGCCTGCGTTTCTCATTTGCTGTATAAAAGAGCTCTAATGTAATGCTGGGGGGGGGACTGGGCATACTTTCTGAATCAGCATGTGTGCTCCAGACTATGCAGCTGGGTAATGAAAGAGGCTACACAGATGGACACAGCAGTAATGAACAAGGGAGCAAGATTGCCCAGAGCAACTGCAGCTCTGGGCCACCTATCAGGCTAAATGCTATGCGACACAATACACAACAGACGTAGTCGGTAACAGGCTAGGGTCATACACGTTAGATCAAATGGTTGCGGTACAATGGACTAGGCGGAATCAGAGTCGGTAACAGGCTAAGGTCCTACACGTTAATTCAGAAAAATAGCAAATGGCTCAACTAACAGATAAATATATATTCGCAGACCTGCATATATATTTATCAAGAAACTAGCTAAAGCACAAGTAATAACACCCCACCTCTTGTTTTCACCCCGTTCCTATAGACTATAAGCTCGCAAGGGCAAGGCTCTTACCCTTTTGTGTCATAGATTGTTATTTTAATTGCTTGTACTCTGTTATACATTTATACATTTTAGTCATCATGTTACATCTGCTATTGTAATCACCTGTTCTGTATTTTGTACCAGTGTTCATATTTGATGTATATCATTGTCTGTATCATTATGTATCCTTTGTTTGTTTTCTTACATTGTACAGCGCCACGGAATATGTTGGCGCTTTATAAATAAATAATAATAATAATTATATCAATTAACAAGACAAACAACAGACAGACAGACGGAATGCTTAGCCAATCTAGTCGCTGCCCCAGTGACGGCAACATTCACACGGACATACAGGGGCGTAGCAATAGGGGTTGCAGAGGTTGCAATCGCATTGGGGCCCTTGGCCAGAGGGGCCCCAAAGGGCCCTCCCTCAACTGCAGTATTAGCTCTCTATTGGTCCTTTGCTCATATTAATCACTTCTTTAGATACTTTGAATAGTGTTCCCCATCCCCTTCTTGCACCTCTGACACTGTAGTTGCTATTGGAAGGTTTTGGTGCACCGTATCAATTAGTTATAGAATGCTTGGGGGGCCCATTGTAAAACTTGCATCAGGGCCCGCAGCTCCTTAGCTACGCCACTGCTGACATAGACAAGACTAACAGGTAGGAGAATAACTAATGGCAACCGGTGCTTTAGTTACGTCCTCAAGAACAAGGCAAGAAGGAATAATACCAGTCACCAACGTGGTGCTGGCAGAATCCAAGCTATCAGGATCAGAAGGACTTTACTGTATCTCCACGGATACAGCAAACGTCCAAGCAAGAAACAAGATTAAACAATGCAATATACAATTCACATGAATGACCGAGCAACAACTCAGAGAGCTGACAGCTATGTCGGGCGTGGTCTGAAATGGGAGGCAGACTTTTATGTGGACATCAGCCAATGGATGCAGACATGCAAATTCCCACACAGCTGAATGGTAATCACTCAATCCTGAGCTAGCTTGATTACAAGCTGCTAGCTGAAAGACTCTCATAACAAATACATGCAATATTATGCAACAACATGCATGTAGGAAATCTAGGGCTATCTGGCTGCAGTTCAACTTACTTATAACAACAGTACTTACTTATAGGATCTTGCCTTGTACCTACTTCATAGCTACATTCACTGTAGTCCCTTACCAGCTCCACTGGTAAGGTCAGGTTAAAGTATACAGGCACGCATTCTGACAGTACCTTACCAGCTCCTCTGGTAAGGTCTTGCTTTATATAGCCATTACCTGTACGGATAGTACCTTACTAGCCCCTCTGGAAAGGTTCAGTCAAACTATTAAAGTACAGTGTTGCTAGGCCTCCCAGCTCCTCTGGGAGGCTCTATCTTCTTATTGTTTACTGTTGCACCAATCACTATCACACAGTACATTGTGAGCTATACTTGCATTATTGGTGATTCTGCAGATCACCACATAATCAGGTTTAGTGTCTGCATTATTGGTGATACTGCAGATCACCCAATATTCAGACGTCTGAGTAGCAGCACCCAATCGTTACAGGGACTCACCTACTTGCTAGACTATCACTACAGTAGCTAGCTCAGCACGCAGTGTATTACATAGGCTCCCCTCACTTAACTCTGATCTCCGTCCCCACTCCAGGCATCTTAAAAGTAATTGTGACAAATCTCAATCAGATGCCCATACAGTATATCTACTGTAGTTGCAGCTAATAATCATTCACACCTTGGGCTTTATTCACAAAGCCGTGCTAACTGTTTAGCATGGGTGTGCTAAACAGTTAGCACGTGAAGTGCCGTTCGCGGACTTTTGCTCGCGCAAAGTGCCGCGATTCGCGCGATCGCAGACTTGTGCGTGCAATTTCCCAATTGTGCGTGCAATTTCCCAATTGTGCGTGCAAAAATCCACGATCGCACAATCGGGTGTGCTAAACAGTTAGCATGTGAAGTGCCGTTCGCGGCACTTTGCGCACGCAAAAGTCCGCGAACGGCACTTCACGTGCTAACTGTTTAGCACACCCGTGCTAAACAGTTAGCACGGCTTTGTGAATCAAGCCCCTTGTGTCTTAAAGAGAACCCGAGGTGTGTTTAAAGGCAGCACGGTGGCGTAGTGGTTAGCTCTCTCGCCTTGCAGCGCTGGGTCCCTGGTTCGAATCCCAGCCAGGGCACTATCTGCAAAGAGTTTGTATGTTCTCTCCGTGTCTGCGTGGGTTTCCTCCGGGCACTCCGGTTTCCTCCCACATTCCAAAAACATACAGATAAGTTAATTGGCTCCCCATAAAAATTGGCCCTAGACTACAGTACTTACACTACATAATATAGACATATGGCAATGGTAGGGATTAGATTGTGAGCTCCTTCGAGGGACAGTTAGTGACAAGATATAGATATATATATATATACACACATTGTACAGCACTGCGTAATATGTCGGCGCTATATAAATACTTAATAATAATAATAATAATAATAATAATTTGAATACAGAGGCTGGATCTGCCTATACAGCCCAGCCTCTGTTGCTATCCCAAACCCCCCTAAGGTCCCCTTGCACTCTGCAATCCCTCATAAATCACAGCCATGCTGTGAGGCTGTGTTTACATCTGTAGTGTCAGTCTCAGCTGCTCCCCCGCCTCCTGCATAGCTCCGGTCCCTGCCACCGTCCCTTCCCTCCAATCAGCAGGGAGGGAAGGGATGCAGGCGGGGACTGAAGTTCTGCAGGAGGCGGGGAGAGCAGCAGACTGACACTAGAGAGACAAACACAGCCAGCTCTGACAAGCTGTTTGTCAGCAGCGTGGCTGTGATTTATGAGGGATTGCAGAGTGCAGGGGGACCTTAGGGGGGTTTGGGATAGCAACAGAGGCTGGGCTGTATAGGCAGATCCAGCCTCTGTATGCAGATAATATTTTTCAAACCCACCTCGGGTTCTCTTTAAGCCTCCCTGTAGATCAAATGAAGCAAAAGGCTTTCATTGTCCAATATAGTTAAAAACCTCTAGGCATTTTATTAAAAAAAATTGCACTCACATGTGGTGACAGAGGTATCTAGTTTTTGGAAGTGTTCCAGCGGGTTCCAACCCTCGCGGTCTATCTGGGCAAACCTCCGCGTTTCTGCCCTGTCACTTGTTGCTGCCATGCTTCTCAAGCCCGTCCCCATGTCCTGACGTTTTCCTTGATGTCTCACACTTATTTGGCAAACTCCTCCATATCGATTTCATCTTAAACAATGACTCATCAGGGGATGTTTAACATGTTTTATTATTTATTCTTTGATTTAAAAATGTACCTGACAACTGGATTTTCAAGAGCCAATATGGATATTGTCCATGTACTTAGTATAACTCCTTACACTATCATAAACTATCATACAAAGCTCTACACAAGCTGTCACCTCCTTACATTTCCTCATTAAACTCCAGATAACTCCCTGCCCGGAACTTCCACTCGTCCCAGGAGACCCTTTTGCCCTCTAGCTTGGTCATCTCCTCTCACTCTCGCATCCAGGACTTCTCACGGGCAGACTGTGAGAGATCGCGGAAAAGCCGCCGCGTGTGCTGCTGAGGAGGCGGCTGTTTCCGCGTCCAATGCGGCGGTTTGCACGCGGAGGCGTGTGTCTGGTAACAGGGCAGAATGCGGAAAAGCCGCCGCACGTAACAACAGTAAGGCGGCTGGTTCCGCGTCCAGCGCGGCGGTTTGCACGCAGCAGCGTGTGTCTGGTGTGGCTGGGTCTGTTAGTGCACACAGGCTTAGGAATACACGCGCGCGTGCTGAGAGGCAGAACTCTTATACTGGGCAAGGAGAAGTCAGCTGATCACACCGATCAGCTGACTCCAGAGCAGGATACTATTGGTTTATCAATTAGGGGTGGTGCTGGTGCTGGTACTGCTGGCCAGTCTCAAGTTGTCTGCTGTTGCGAACACTACGAGGAAGCACTCAGACCTTAGTCAGATCCAACAGTGTGTTTGAACCAGGTGGACCTGGGAATTCACACTGAGCCAGATTACTTGCATTGTTATTCTGTTTATGCTTAGACTAGTTCCAGGGTGTAGAGACCACGGACCTCACACCCAGACTAGGGAACTTGTATTTTCATTTGTGTTATACTCCAGACTAGTTCCAGGGTGCTGAGACCACGGACCTCGCACCCAAGACTAGGGAACTGTATTATCATTTGTGTTAAACTCCAGACTAGTTCCAGGGTGCTGAGATCACGGACCTCACACCCAAGACTAGGGAACTTGCGCGATCATTCTGTTATACATCAGACTAGTTCCAGGGTGTAGAGACCAAGGACCTCACACTCAGACTAGGCATTGTTTGATATCTTTTATGACTTATTGCTTTCCTGACTACTCCTCTGTCCTCTGATTCGGTTAGTCGCATATCTGATACTCTGTTGCCATACCCTGCTAGCCTTGGATACCGAATCAGCCTTCTGTCTATGTACTTTATCTGACCGTGTGTTGCCGACCTGGCTTGCCCGACCTCAAGAGCTATCTCTCCCATTAAGAGATAGTCTCCAGATCAGTCAGTGACATCCACGTTCAGGTGTCACTCACTGTCTGGTCCTTCCTACTTCCAGCCTGACTCCACCCCTTGGAGAGTCTCAGGCTACTGGAAGGTTTCTGTACTCTCAAGTGCAGGATTGCTCATACTGCCTTCAATCACCTGCTCCTCAGGTGCATTACTCAAAGTACTACTGTTACACCAAGCACTCATGCATTTATAGGTGTCCAGAGGTTAGCAATATATCTGTATTATCGGTGATTCTGCAGATCATCAATAATCAGGTATATATCTGCATTCTTGGTGATACTGCAGATCACCAAAATTCAGATTCTCTCTGCGTGCTGACACCAATCGTTACAGAACGGCAGACCAAACCCAAATGGACGCACTGTATGGTCATGTTGAAGTCCTGACTGCCACGGTGAACAATATTTCCGGGGCAGTTTTGAACCAACAGACCCAGATTAGTCAGCTATTTGGGGCTATTCAGGAACTTCAATCAGCCATAAACTCAGTGCGATCTCCTCCTAGCACAGACATACGTATGCCTGTACCTGAAAGGTTTTTTGGTCACAGAGCTGACTTCCGGAATTTTACAAATAGAGTGTTATCATACTTTGAGTTGAGGCCTAGTTCATCGGGAACCGTGGCACAGAGGATTACGTTCATTAAGACTCTGTTGTCAGGGGATTCCCAGACCTGGGCATATAATCTTCAGCCAGGGAATGAGACCCTAGCCTCGGTTGAGGAATTTTTTAAAGCAATGGCTATAATTTATGATGATCCGGACATTGCTTCTACCGCTGAGCGTAAGCTCAAGACATTGCGGCAGGGCAAGGATCCGGTTGAAAATTACGCTGCTGAGTTCAGGAAATGGGCAGTGTCAGCTAGATGGGACTCATTTGCTCTGCTAGGCTGCTTTTTGTCAGGCTTGTCAGACGCGGTTTCTGATCTTATGCTGGGTCATCCTGAGCCAAAGTCTATTGATGAGGCCATTTCATCGGCCATCAGGATTGACCGTCGCTTACGATATCAAAGACAGACTCGGAGTAGGAACGATATGAGATTAGTTTCCTACGCCGCGCCTCAACCTGATTCATTTCCACTTGATTCATCTCCACCCGCTTCACCTCCACCAGAACCAATGCAGATTGGGCGCTTGAGATTGTCCCGGGTAGAGCAGAAACGCAAAGAAACAGAGCAGCTCTGTCTATACTGTGCAGAGGTGGGTCATATAGTGCAGAGTTGTCCCAAGCAGTCTTTACCTTCAGACGATAAACGTTTGCTTCTCCCTTGTACTATATCCTGGCAGGATAAGACAGAGACTACTGAGGCCTTTGTAGATTCTGGCTCAGCAGCTAACTTTATGGATTATGAATTTGCTAAGAATTTGGGGATTCCGATCTCCCCACTAAAACAACAGATCCGGGTCACTGCAGTGGATGAATCCCCCCTGCAGAGTAACCACCCTCTCTCTCAGACCCCAGATTTGGGGGTCACAATAGGGGTGTTGCATAAAGAAAGTTTACCATTTTTTGTGTTACGAATGGCAACCTCTACGATCATTCTTGGCATGCCATGGTTACAAATTCACTCGCCTCAGATCAATTGGGCTACGGGTCAGCTAACAAGCTGGTCTGCCCATTGCTATCATCATTGTCTAGCGAAAGTAATCTTTGGTAAAACCAAGATTCACATGGAGTGATTGCCAGATCAGTGTTCAGAATTTGCGGAAGTGTTTTGTCCCAAGGCAGCAGATAAACTTCCTCTACACCGTCCTTTTGATTGCCCCATTGATCTCAGGTCTGGTTGTATGCCCCCTAGAGGTCATCTCTATAATTTATTTGGGCCAGAGAAATTGGCCATGCAGGAATACATCCGAGAGAACTTGGCTAAAGGTTTTATTCGCCCTTCTCGGTCCCCGGCAGGGGCCGGGTTCTTTTTTGTGAAAAAGAAGGATGGAGGCCTCCGTCGAAGCATTGATTATCGGGGCTTAATCACTTTCCGACCGCGTCACACCGACGGGCGTGGCCGCGGCGGCAGCCCCAGGACCGCCTAACGCCGATTGGCGTAAAGTCCTGGGGCTGTAATTTGCATGAGATCGCGCGCATGCTGCGCGCGCATTTCATGCTCGGAGGGCGGAGCTCCGCCCCCTCTTCAGTCTCCGAGCGGCTATTGCCGCTCGGGAGACTGTTAGACGGCGATCACGCCGTCTATTTACACTGTGCAGCGCTGCGATCAGCATAGGCAGAAGCCTATGACAGCCGATCGCCGTAATTGGCTGGCTGCGGGGAGGGAGGGAGGGAGGGAGGGAGAGGGTTTAAAGAAACAGGGATTTTTTTAAAACAAAAACGAACAATAATATTTATTATGAAAAAAAACAAACATGGGGGAGCGATCAGACCCCACCAGCAGAGAGCTCTGTTGGTGGGGAGAAAAGGGGGGGGGGGGGAATCACTTGTGTTCAGTGTTGTGCGGCCCTGCAGCTTGGCCTTAAAGCTGCAGTGGCCAATTTGACTGAAAATGGCCTGGTCACTAGGGGGGTTTAGCCCTGCAGTCCTCAAGAGGTTAAATAAAATTACACTAAAAAATCGCTATCCCTTGCCTTTAATAGACGATTTATTTACTCAGGTCACCAATGCTAAGATTTTCTCGAAACTGGATTTAAGGAGTGCATACAACCTTGTGCGGATCAGGGACGGTGATGACTGGAAGACGGCCTTTAACACACCCGACGGGCACTACGAGTACCTGGTGATGCCCTTCGGGTTGTGTAATGCCCCGGCCGTCTTTCAAGAACTGATTAACGAAGTCTTTAGAGAAGTATTGGGCAGATTCGTCTTAGTATACTTAGACGACATACTAATCTTCTCGTCCAACCTCTCAGAGCACAGAAAGCATGTTAAGTTTGTGTTACAGAAGTTGAGACAAAATATGCTGTATGCTAAACTGGAGAAATGCATTTTCGAGGTAACCTCTGTTGCCTTTCTGAGGTACATAATTTAAACCTCTGGCCTCTCTATGGACCCTGGGAAAGTTTCAGCTGTTTTGGAGTGGCCCCAACCTGTGGGGCTGAAGGCTCTCCAGAGGTTCCTGGGGTTCGCCAATTACTATAGGAGGTTTATAAAGGGGTACTCTACGGTGATCTCACCTCTCACCAGTCTCACAAAGAAAGGGGCAGATACTCATCACTGGTCCCCTCAGGCCCATGCTGCTTTCTCCACTTTAAAGAAATTGTTCTGTACTGCACCCATTTTGAGACATGTCGACACCACCTTCCCCTTTATTGTGGAAGTAGATGCCTCAGAGGTAGGAGTAGGGGCTGTGCTGTCTCAGCATTCTGGGCGTTCTGAGCTGCAGGGAAGATTACACCCCTGTGCCTATTTTTCACGTAGGTTTTCACCCGCAGAGAAAAACTACGATATAGGCAATAGGGAACTTCTAGCCATTAAGTTGGCCTTTGAGGAATGGCGACATTGGCTAAAGGGCGCAGAACATACCATTACTGTCTATACTGACCACAAGAATTTGGAGTACATTGAGGGCGCTAAGAGACTTAGCCCCCGACAGGCTCGGTGGTCATTATCTTTCTCGAGATTCAGATTTGCAATCACGTATACCCCTGGTAGTAAGAACATCAAAGCTGATGCCTTGTCCAGATGTTTTGAGCCCGAGACAGCACAGCCCTCAGAACCAGAGACCATTTTCCCTCAGAGAGTGGTTCTGGCCGCCACTGAGACCTGGAGGGACTGGACAGAAACGTTCCGACATGATGTACCAGAGGGAAAGCCTGAAGGGGTCATGTTTGTACCATTGCCTTTTCGTCTACAGATACTGCAGTTGTTCCATTCCCACAAGAATGCTGGGCATCATGGGGCCACCAGAACTCAGGACCTCGTTGCGAGATGTGTCTTGTGGCCGTCATTGGCAACTGACTGCAAAGAGTATGTAAGAGAATGTGCAGTATGTGCTAGGAGCAAACCCTCCCGTCAGGCACCGGTTGGAACTTTGCAACCATTGCCAGTCCCGAGTGAGCCATGGACCCATCTGTCCATGGATTTTGTGGGCGAACTCCCCAGGTCTGAGGGCATGATGGTCATTTGGGTGGTAGTCGATCGATTCAGCAAGATGGCTCATTTTGTTCCCCTGAAAGGACTCCCCTCAGCCCAGGAGTTGGCTGATCTTTTCATCCAACATATTTTCCGACTGCATGGGATTCCGAAAAATATAGTGTCAGATCGGGGAGTCCAATTTGTTTCTAAGTTTTGGAGGGCATTCTGCCATTAGTTAGACATGGAGCTATCTTTTTCATCAGGCTACCACCCACAGACCAATGGCCAGACCGAGAGAACCAATCAGTCTCTGGAACAGTTTCTAAGGTGCTATGTGGCAGATGTTCAAACCAACTGGGTCAAATTCCTGCCTTTTGCTGAATTTGCACACAACAACTTGAAAAGCTCCTCCTCAGGTTTTTCCCCATTCCAGGTGGTGACAGGAAGATCACCTAAGTTCACCCCATTACCAGTGGCTGCCACCCCCGTTTCCAGCCCTGGAGGATTGGCAGAAGTCCTTAAAACAAGTTTGGGTAATGGTAGAAAGGAATTTGAGGAGGGCTTTTCAGAGTCAGAAGAAACAGGCTGATAAGAGACGTTCTATAGAGTGGGAAATCCTTCCAGGAGACTTGGTCTGGGTGTCCACACGACATTTGGCTCTGAAGCAACTCTCTCCCAAGTTAGGTCCCAGATTTGTGGGTCCGTTTCCAGTGACCAGGAAAATCAATGACGTCACTTATGCCATCAATCTCCCTACCAGCATGCGAGGTGTGAGATCGTTCCATGTGTCCCTACTCAAGCTGGCAGTACACGTGGATTCCGCTCCCCCCCCGTTTTGATTGATGATTAACCTGAGTATGAAATTGAGAAGATTCTGGACTCCCGGCTTGTGCAGAACTCCGTGCAGTATTTAGTGCACTGGAAGGGGTATGGCATTAAGGAGAGAATTTGGGTGCCAGAATGTCGCATGCACGCAGAGGACTTGAAAAGGGAGTTCCATAACTTGCATCCTGAGAAGCCGGGCAGAAGATGTCCGGAGTCCACACCTCGGGGGGGGGGGGGGTACTGTGAGAGATTGCGGAAAAGCCGCCACGTGTGCTGCTGAGGAGGCGGCTGTTTCCGCGTCCAATGCGGAGGTTTGCACACGGAGGCGTGCGTCTGGTAACAGGGCAGAACGCGGAAAAGCCGCCGCACGTAACAACAGTAAGGCGGCTGGTTCCGCGTCCAGCGCGGCGGTTTGCACGCAGCAGCGTGTGTCTGGTGTGGCTGGGTCTGTTAGTGCACACAGGCTTAGGAATACACGCGTGCGCGCTGAGAGGCAGAACTCTTATACTGGGCAAGGAGAAGTCAGCTGATCACACCGATCAGCTGACTCCAGAGCAGGATACTATTGGTTTATCAATTAGGGGTGGTGCTGGAGAGCACTACTCCATATATACTTACTGCTGGCCAGTCTCAAGTTGTCTGCCGTTCCGAACACTACGTGGAAGCACTCAGACCTTAGTCAGATCCAACAGTGTGTTTGAACCAGGTGGACCTGGGAATTCACACTGAGCCAGATTACTTGCATTGTTATTCTGTTTATGCTTAGACTAGTTCCAGGGTGTAGAGACCACGGACCTCACATCCAGACTAGGGAACTTGTATTTTCATTTGTGTTATACTCCAGACTAGTTCCAGGGTGCTGAGACCACAGACCTTGCACCCAAGACTAGGGAACTGTATTATCATTTGTGTTATACTCCAAACTAGTTCCAGGGTGTAGAGACCACGGACCTCACACCCAAGACTAGGGAACTTGTGCGATCATTCTGTTATACATCAGACTAGTTCCAGGGTGTAGAGACCAAGGACCTCACACCCAGACTAGGCATTGTTTGATATCTGTTATGACTTATTGCTTTCCTGACTACTCCTCTGTCCTCTGATTCGGTACCTCACATATCTGATACTCTGTTGCCATACCCTGCTAGCCTTGGATACCGAATCAGCCTTCTGTCCATGTACTTTATCTGACCGTGTGTTGCTGACCTGGCTTGCCCGACCTCGAGAGCTATCTCTCCCATTAAGAGATAGTCTCCAGATCAGTCAGTGACATCCACCTTCAGGTGTCACTCACTCTCTGGTCCTTCCTACTTCCAGCCTGACTCCACCCCTTGGAGAGTCTCAGGCTACTGGAAGGTTTCTGTACTCTCAAGTGCAGTATTGCTCATACTGCCTTCAATCACCTGCTCCTCAGGTGCATTACTCAAAGTACTACTGTTACACCAAGCACTCACACATTTATAGGTGTCCAGAGGTTAGCAATATATCTGTATTATCTGTGATTCTGCAGATCATCAATAATCAGGTATATATCTGCATTCTTGGTGATACTGCAGATCACCAATAATCAGATTCTCTCTGCGTGCTGACACCAATCGTTACACAGACCCTCTCTTTTGGAACTCTCCCACAGCCTGTCCATCATGTTTCAAGCCTGGAAACCTTCAAATGTACTCTAAAACACATTTTTTTCAGACAAGCCTATACATTGCTATAGGTAGCATTGGAGCTTTACTGCCACATCCACTAACCCCTGTGTCTCCTTCTCTATTGTTTCCACCCCACTATCATCTAGATTGTAAGTTTGCAAGGGCAGGGATAATCTCCTTCTGTTTCCTATTTTTCTGTAATTTACCATATGAACATGTACAAAGCGGGGAAGAGGTGCCCAATGATAAGTAAAACTGTGTTAAAAATAGCTAAGGAAGAAGTGGCTAACCTCAATAATGACACATTCATACACATATGAAGTTTAATCAGGATATGCGTTTCGTGGGTCTAACACCCACTTCCTCAGGCCAAATACAGTGCCAGAGGTGTATCTAGAGCCAAGACCGCAGCAACTACTTTCTTGGCTCTAGAACCTGTTGTTTCTGTGTTCTTCTTTTTTAGGTTGTCGATCACCCTACCACAATATGAACATGTACCATATGAAGGTGTACTAATCTTAGTGAGATCTCAAACCACATATTAACTATGTACCCATTTGTACTTGTATTACTGGATGTCATGACTGTACAGTATTTATGTCCCCCAATATTTGCTTTGTACTATGCTATGTACAACACTAGGGTAGATGTTGGCACTATATAAGTAAAAATAATAATATACTTATGCCTAATAGAGATGGCCCGAACGGTTCACCCGCGAACGGTCCCAGGCGAACTTTGGGTGGTTCGCGTTCGCCAGCGAAGGCGAACTATTGCAGAAGTTCGGTTCACCCCCATAATGCTCCATTAAGGTAAACTTTGACCCTGTATATCACAGTCAGCAGGCACATTATCGCCAATCAGACTACACTTACTCCTGGAGCCCCCCTTATAAAAGGCAAGGTTCTCCAGCTATTTTACTCACTCGTCTGCCTACAGTAATTAGTTAAGGGACAGCTGCTGACAGACTCTGCTAGGGAGACCTTAGTTAGGCTCTTGTTAGCTTGCTCCTGGCTGATTGATATTCCTTATATAGCACCCCACAACAGCTCCCTCCTCCCTCCTCCTCCTCAGGAGGGTCTTGTCTTCCAGGGAATTGTAGGATTTCAAAAGCCAGCTCACATACATTGGCCAGGAATTGAACCCAGGTCTAGTGCTTGGTAGGCAGCTCTCCTCACCACCATACCACCACCAACACTACATGCTGAAGCCAGCCTAGCATGTACCATTATGATATATCCAAGAGAAAAATGAGCTTGCTTGGGGATTTGTAGGATGTCAAAAGCCAACTCACATACATTGGCCAGGAATCAAACCCAGGCCTACCGCTTGGTAGGCTGCTATCCTAACCATTATACCACCAACACAAAACACTACAATGCTACATGCTGAAGCCAGCCTAGCATGTACCATTGTGATATATCCAAGAGAAAAATGAGCTTGCTTAGGGATTTGTAGGATGTCAAAAGCCAACTCACATACATTGGCCAGGAATCAAACCCAGGTCAATTGCTTGGAGGGCAGCTTTGCTCACCACTATTCCACCAACACTACAGGCTGAGGTAAGCCTAGCTGGCCTGGGAAGGATGAAAAGCTAGGTGGCCATGCAACCATTCCTGCTAACCTAAAGCTTACTTGTGTCTTTTACAACACATTGGCTTAAGATTTTACGAAATCCAATGCTCCAATATGGGGAAGCTTCCCTGTTTGCTGCTTTTTTTTTTTTAAGTGTAGTGTCACAGTTCACTCATCTCTTCAACTACAAGAAAGGCCCATAAGTAGTCTTAGATACCTTAATATCTATGTTAAGGCAGGACCCTTATTACACTTTCTCTTACAGGGCTATGGAAACCGTTTGCCCATGCGATAAAGCGAGGTGCAAAAATTAAATCATGCCTAGCAGAGGTTGGTTTTGATCCATCAACCTCTGGGTTATGGGCCCAGCACACTTCTGCTGCACCACTCTGCAGTCTGCTTACATTTGTATACAACCTTCAAGTTTAAGAAGGGTACATTAGTTGAAATAGTTACACTACAATCTATGTTACAGCAAGACCCTAATGACACTTTCTCTTAAGGGGCTAAGGCCGCCGATTGGCCCATATGGCAAAGCAAGGTGTAAAAAAATAAAGTACACCTAGCAGAGGATGGTTTTAATCCATCAACCTCTGGGTTTTGGGCCCAGCACACTTCTGCTGCGCCACTCTGCAGTCTGCTTACATTTGTATACAATCTTTAAGTTTAAGAAGGGTACATTAAATGAAATAGTTACACTACAATCTATGTTACAGCAAGGCCCTAATGACACTTTCTCTTAAGGGGCTATGGCTATAGCATTGTAGTGTGTTGTGTTGGTGGTATAATGGTTAGGATAGCAGCCTACCAAGTGGTAGACCTGGGTTGGATTCCTGACCAATGTATGTGAGTTGGCTTTTGACATCCTACAAATCCCTAAGCAAGCTCATTTTTCTCTTGGATATATCACAATGGTACATGATAGGCTGGCTTCAGCATGTAGCATTGTAGTGTGTTGTGTTGGTGGTATAATGGTTAGGATAGCAGCCTACCAAGCGGTAGGCCTGGATTTGATTCCAGGCCAATGTATGTGAGTTGGCTTTTGACATCCTACAAATCCCTAAGCAAGCTCATTTTTCTCTTGGATATATCATAATGGTACATGCTAGGCTGGCTTCAGCATGTAGTGTTGGTGGTGGTATAGCGTTGAGGAGAACTGCCTACCAAGCACTAGACCTGGGTTCGATTCCTGGCCAATGTATGTGAGCTGGCTTTTGAAATCCTATAATTCCCTGGAAGACAAGACCCGGAGGAGGAGGAAGGGAGGATTACACTTCCTGATGTTGTAAGGCAGTGTAGGCCTGCCATTCAATGAGATTTCTGACCTTAAAACAGTGGTTTGTATGAAATGTAGGTTTTTTATTGAGATTTTTGACATGTATATCACTCAACCAAGTCTCTGTCCTGGTTTTAGACCGTTTGAAACATTTTTTATATCATTTTTCTAGCCACCATAATTTTTTCTAAATTTCTAAGCTCGCCTCTCCATTGAAGTCTATTGCGGTTCGCAAACCAAACCTTCGCAGTAGGTTCGCGGTAGGTAGGTTCTAGAATTGGCCGATTTCTGGTTTTGGCCGTAACATATACACAAAGCCAGCACCCCAAGAATGCCATGCTGCTGTTTACATGCAGAACTGAAGTAAGCAAGGCTTTCCCCGAAAAAAGAAATTATCTAGGTAGAAGCATTTGTTGCTCCAAAACCTGTTTATGTTTAATGCTGGGAATACACCATGCGTTTATTCCAGCAGATAGATGGTTCGATAGATAATATCCGACATGTCCGATCTCATGTTCAATCGTTTTACCGCTCGATTTCTCATAGAAGTAAATGGAAAAAGATAAGAAAAACGAGCGGAAGATAAGAGAATCAAGTGGCAAAATCGATAGAGCGGAAAAAACGCATCGTGTATTTCCTGCAAAACGCAAAACAAGCCCTCTCTTATGTGCAAATTACCCATGTCAAATGCACAAATGGTTCCTCAACGCTATTAGTAGATGCTGGCTTTTAAACTGAGCGCTGATAACAAGCTGCATTGTTGAAGCCTGCTATGTGCCTGGGGATAATCTACACCAGAAACTCCGGGCACATTACCCTGCAATAACAGCCACATTGTGCACAAGCCAAATACAAATACCAAACGCACAATAAATATCATCAAATACCAGACCAATTTTCCTGTGAGTCATCCAATGTTGTAAACATGATACTCCGCATGAAATGCCCCTCAAGGGGAATCTACTTTATATAGGACAAAAACTGTGCACCGCTTTAAAATCAATGAGGGTAAAATGGACACACCAGTGGCCCAACACTTCTGTGAACATACAGCATGCAATATCTTCAAGTATTTATTCTTAAGGGTAACTTCAAAAATGAACAATTAAGAAAAATTTCAGAGTACAAATTTATGAAAATAAATAAAGACATTAACAGAAGGTTTAAAGAGGAACTCCAGTGAAAATAATGTACCGTATATACTCGCAAGCAAGCCGAATTTTTGACCCCCCCAAAAGTGGGCCATAAGTTGGGGGGTCGGCTTGCTTGCGAGTCATGGGTGGATAGGTGCTGTCCCTCCCCGCTCCCCCCGCGGCCGCCGCCGCTGCTATTACCTTAGGCGGCGCCGCTTCCTCTATCCCCGTCCTCCTCCGGTAAGTAACTCATTCACAGCAGCGCGCCCCCCGCTGCTGTGATGACGCAGGAAACCATAGAGAGCGGTTCCCATAGTAACGGCATCGCCGCTACAGGAAGCCGCTCTCTATGGTTTCCTCGTCATCACAGCAGTGAGAGGCGCGCTGCTGTGAATGAGTTACCGGAGGAGGACGGGGATAGAGGAAGCGGCGCCGCCTAAGGTAATAGCAGCGGCAGCCGCGGGGGAGCGGGGAGGGACAGCACCTACCCACCCACCTACCCACCCATACTGGGGCACTATGCTAGCTATATGGGGCACTATGCTAGCTATATGGGGCACTATGCTAGCTATATTGGGCACTATACAAGCTATACTGGGGCACTATACAAGCTATAATGGGGCACTATACTAGCTATAATGGGGCACTATACTAGCTATAATGGGGCACTATACTAGCTATAATGGGGCACTATACTAGCTATACTGAGCACTATACTAGCTAAACTGGGGCACTTCACTAGCTATACTGAGCACTATACTAGCTATACTGAGCACTATACTAGCTATACTGAGCACTATACTGGCTATACTGAGCACTATACTGGCTATACTGAGCACTATACTAGCTATAATGAGCACTATACTAGCTATACTGAGCACTATACTAGCTATACTGAGCACTATACTAGCTATACTGAGCACTATACTAGCTATACTGGGGCATTTTACTAGCTATACTGAGCACTACCTACCTATACTGGGCACTATACTAGCTATACTGGGACATACTGGGGGGATCACGCGGCCAGCATTTCCTACCCCCGGCTTACATGAGGGTCAATCATTTTTTCCTGTTTCTTGGGGTAAAAGTGGGGGGGTCGGCTTACATGCGGGTCGGCTTGCTTGCGAGTATATACGGTAGTAAAAAAGTGCTACATTTTTACCATAATTATGTATAAATGATTTAGTCAGTGTTTGCTCATTGTAAAATCTTTCCTCTCCCCGATTTACATTCTGAGATTTATTACATGGTGACATTTTTACTGTGGGCAGGTTATGTAGCTGCTCCTAGCTGTTTTGACTGTTAGAGACAGCTGTAAACAGCTATTTCCTGTCTGTGAACCTTGTTACATTGTAACAAACTGCCAAAAGTACCACAGTCCCAGAGCTTCTTGTGGGAGGGGTTTCAGCACAAAATCAGTCATACAGTGCCCCCTGATGGTCTGTTTGTGAAAAGCATTATATTTCTCATGTAAAAGGGAGTATCAGCTACTGATTGGGATAACATTCAATTCTAGGTTGGAGTTTCTCTTTAAATTGTGGAGTGGGATTCATGACACCTTATTTAACATGACTGACTTGGCTTCATGATCTTGGGAAACCTGACAGATTTCATGTTTGCTTGCATGAACTCACTGGCTCCAGCCTGCTGATCACCTGATATCTAACTGCTAAACAGTAACCAGCCCAACTGTCATCTTCGTGTTTTACAGTTTACCTGCATCAGTGTTTTACTTTAGTTTACATCTGGAAATATACCAAACACACAAAGGTAAATACTCACTTCCCAAAAGTTCTCTGCTGCTTATATAAAGCCTGCAGGCTGCTTATAAACCAATAAGAAGTGCACACACACGTTACACCTAGACTGCAGTAATCAATTAAGCAGAGGCTGAGCAAATTCAGCCAGTCGTTGGAGAGGGCTTCAGTTGCATATAGACAATGGCTATATGGCCAGCAGGGGGCACAAGCGTGCAGGCTATTCCCTCTCATCTGCCCCCCTCCTAACTAATCTGCATGGGAATCTACAATAAAATTAAAAACAATAGTGCACAAGCCAGCCTGGGGCCCCAGGAACTCTCACTGCCCGGGCCCCAGAACCAGCATGCAACACCATATGTGAGCGCAGCCAAGCCCTGGAGCTGCCACTCCCAGGAGCCTGTCCCCAACTGCTCTGAAACTTACCAAACACACAAAGGGAAATACTCACTTCCCAAAAGTTCTCTGCTGCTTATATAAAGCCTGCAGGCTGCTTATAAGCCAATAAGAAGTGCACACACACGTTACACCTAGTCTGCAGTAATCAATTAAGCAGAGGCTGAGCAAATTCAGCCAGTCGTTGGAGAGGGCTTCAGTTGCATATAGACAATGGCTATATGGGCAGCAGGGGGCACCAGCGTGCAAGATATTCCCGATCATCTGCCCCCCTCCTAACTAAACTGCATGAGAGGAAATATGTCTGAAAAAGGGGACTAAATTCCAGAAAGCTTGCATCATTTAACTTTATCAGCCATTAAGGCAATGCGCGCAGAGGGCATTTCAACTCACCTCCCGGGGGATCCCGATGTCACCCGCCATTATTCTTCTTCTCCTCCAAGGCTCTGCTTCTCCTTGGTGAGATTGACGTCTGTCATCATGACGGGCGCTAGTCTACTTTAGGGGACCCACCGCAAATCCCCATAGACTCTTTCAGCTGTGCTGCAAAATGGAACAAATGTCCGCTTTCACCTTGTTTAAACCCCCACAAGCCATCTACCCATGCATAGGTAAGCATGTCCTCTAACGAATTTTGAGGTTTTCGGTAACAAAAAGTTTAAATTGGCCATGTAGGAGCCACCGAACTGCCTAAATCTCGGTTCCGTCGGCCATCGGAATTCTGCTGTGCAGGTCGTTTCTTCCCCCTCATTGGAGGGTTTGTTAGCTGCCGACAAAAGGTGGCACGCCCCCACCTAACAATCCCTCCAATGAGGAGGAAGAAACGACCTGCAGAGCAGAACCAAGATGGCCGACGGACCCGAAATTGCGGCCGTTCCGCGGCTCCTATACAGTCAGTTAAAACTTTTTCGTTAGAGGACATGCTTAGCTACCAGGGGATATAAGGCTTGTGGGGGGTTTAAACAAGCAAACGGAAGAAATTTGTTCTGTTTTGCAGCACGGCTGAAAGTGTCTATGGGGATTTGTGGTGGGTCCCCTAAAGTAGACTAGCGCCTCATGACGAAAGCCGGCAGTCTCACCATAGGGTTACATCGCCACCCGGAGGACGGAGGGAAAACTGCAGTGCTAGATCCCAGGGAGGTGAGTGAGTGCTGGGGCTGCTGCAGGACTCCCTAGCAGCATGATTTTTATCAGGTTTAGGATATAAAATCATGCAAAAACAAATGCACTTTGTTTAGACTTTAAACCCTAAAATCCAGAAAGAATCATAACGCTGGGAATACAGATATATACCAGATTATAAGTGATCTGCAGTATCACCGATAATCCGATATACCAGCTAACCTCTGTTCACCTGAGTAGAGTGTAGTGTTTGGTGTAACAGTAACACTTAGAGGACTAGGCCTCAGTGTAGCAGGGAGTACTACACAGATTCCTTCCGAAGACCTGAACTCTCCAAGGCGGGAGAAGTCAGGCTGAAAGGGTAGGAAGGTTTGTCTGAAGGTGACACTCTGGAGGAAGTGTCACTAACAGGACGGGGAACCGCCTCCAACAGTAAGGTCGGTTCTCGAGGTCGGACAAGCCAGGTAGTAAACACACGGACAGATAAGGTACAGATACAGTAGGCAGAGGCGGAGTCTAAGGTACAGGCAGGGTTCGGCAACAGGGTATCAGAAATATCGAGGTACAAGATCAGGAGGCAGAAACAGAGTCTAAGGGCGAGCCGGGGTTCGGCAACAGAGTATCAGAATGGCAAGGTACAAGATCAGAGTTCAGGAGGATAGTCAGGCAGGCAAAAAGTCATAACAGATAATCACCATCAAACTAGTACTTTAGCTATCAACAGAATCTAGCTAAGTGTAGGATTACAGCTCCAGCTGGTCCCGGCACACTTAAGGATTTGACTACAGGTCTGAGTGCTCCCACGTATGTGTTTGCAACGCCAGATACCAGAAAAATGACCAACTAGCAGTATATATACACAAGCCCCTCTCCAGCACCTCCCTAAGTGCTGGACCAATGGGGAGCGGAGCCAGAGTCAGCTGACCAGCCTGGTCAGCTGACTCACTTCTGCCTGTCATATATGCTCTGCCTCAGCACACGCACGTCACTCTTAAGGCTGGTGGACTATGAGTCCCAGCCACACCAGCACTCTCCCTGGCGTCCACCGCGGGAGCCGCCGCACTGCACGCGGCGGTTTTTCCGCTTTCACCGCTACTCACGCGGCATGCAGCGGCTCCTCCATGAGGCGCCGCCATGCTTGATGCGGAAGCAGCCGCCCCGCTCTGAGAGCGAGCGGCTGCGCTTCCGCGCATTATTACAAATAAAAGTTGAAATCTAGGAATCTTTCAAAATGTACTTATCAAAAGTTTTATTATGGAAAAGTAAATGATATTGCTTGTAAATTCAGAAATCACTGCATTTCTTGTTTTGCTGTCTTTTTCCCTTTTATTAAAGGGTTGAACTTTCCTGCTAGTGTCTGTTGACTCATCTTTAATGCTAAGGTCATATGGAAATAGGACAGTGAGCAAACTGTGTTCAATGTGACCTTATAAGGCCAGCCAAAATTGCAAAACATTTAATTGTACAGGTACTTGCCTGACATTGAAACGCTACGCACAATTTTGTTGCTATTAGTCTGCAAAAAACTGAAATCAGCACTGTTGAAATATTTTAATCTGCTGCAAATATGACACATAAACCAGGACATCACTACAGCTTTTTAAATCCCCGCAAATAATTTGATGGGTATTTAAAGGCTTTTTTATACGCTACGCATTTTGCTGCATTTTGCGATCTGTTTACGATAACATGCATATCAAAAAACGCCATGGACATCTTCAAAGTAATAAAAATTGCTTGAATCATTTTATACCTTTGTAATCCAATTGCAATCCAATTTTGGTTGATTGCATGCATTTATCAAAAAAGTTGCATTGCAGAAAAAAAAAAAAATCATCTGCAGTATAAAAGAGCCCTAAATGGTCTCCAACTGCTCTACCCTCTCTGCCACCTCCCTACCCATACTTGTTAGCTCTTCTCTGTTCCCCACAGCTCATCTTGCAAAAATGGTTGCTGATTCTAATCATTACCAAAGAAACAACAAGCGCTTGCTCAATAGGTTACTACCCCTTATTACACTCCACTCATACAAATAAACAGCTATACACTATTCTAAAAATATCAGTCTTCTATGCAAAATACAAAGACAGAACCTGAATGACAATAATGCAATGATGGTATAAGGGAAAAAATACAGATATGGTATAAGAAGTCCACTAGGATGTGCTTCTGTGTTAGGCTGGGTGAGGCCTGGGTGAGGAGTTTTTCTGAGCGTTTTGAGTTTTTGAAACCTCCTGCTAATGTTATCCTATTTGTCTATGCACACTGGAGCGATGAGGTTTTGTAACCCCCCCCCATAGCATTACATTGGGAAGAGTTTTTGAAACCACTAGCATTTGGGGAGCTTTTTTGGTGTGTCTCAGCCCTAAGTCCTTTTTTCAATATGCATAAAAACAGTCCAGCAGCGCTTCCCTATCATCTGTTTAGATGAGTAGGTGGGACTCACCTACTTGCTAGACTATCACTACAGTAGCTAGCTCAGCACGCAGTGTATTACATAGGCTCCCCTCACTTAACTTTGATCTCCGTCCCCACTCCAGGCGTCTTAGAAGTAATTGTGACAAATCTCAGTCAGAAGCACATACAGTATATCTACTGTAGTTGCAGCTAACAATCATTCACACCTGGGCCCATATGCAATTACATTTTTCACCTGAGTTATCTCCTAGGAGTCAATTTTCATCTTCTCTTTAAACTAACTTTTCAGCATTTCACAATTGAAAAATTACCCAAAAGTTGGTGGAAAAGTACTATCAAATTTATTTTGTATATTTTCTTCCTTGCTGTGGCTTAAAAGGCATTTTATGACAAATTATGAAAATATCACGTAGGAGAAAACTCAGGCGAATAAAATAATTGCATATGGGCCCAGGGCCGGCCCGCTCATGAGGCGGGGTGAAACTTTTGCCTCAGACGGAAAACTTCTAGGGGTGGCATCCGCCCGTCCGTGGGTGCGGGGGGCCCGGCCGCCGAGCTGGAGGGGTAGCGGGCAGGACGGGGGTATTGGGCCTAGCGGTGGGGAGGGGGGTCGGACCCCCCCCTCCCTCGCCTGGGTCCCCCGATCTGCGCTCCCCTCCAGCTTTAAATAGCGAGTAAGCAGCCGACAGTAAGAGGCACGGGCGGGGGATCACTCACCTCTTCCTCGTTCCAGCGTGCGCTCCACTGACGTCACTTCCTGCAACACCGCCCACTGTATTGTACATGGCCGGCGTTGCAGGAAGTGATGTCAGTGGAGCGCATGTTGCCTGTTCAGTAAGCCAGCACCTATTCAGTAAGGAGTTTCTTGGGCAAGTCTCCTTAAAGGGGAACTTCAGCCTAAACAAACATACTGTTATTAAGTTACATTACGTTACATTAGTTATGTTAATTAGAATAGATAGGTAATATAATCTTTTACCCACCCTGTTTTAAAAGAACAGGCAAATGTTTGTGATTCATGGGGGCTGCCATCTTTGTCATGGGGACAGCTATCTTTTTGGTTGAAAGGAGGTGACAAGGAGCAGGAGACAAGACACAGTTCCAACTGTCCTGTGTCCTGATAACCACTCCCAGCTGCACACACTAGGCTTCAAATGTCAAATTCAAAATGTAAAAAAAAAAATTGCACCAAAACAGCAGAACGAGAACAACATCAGAAATCCCATCATGCTTTGCACAGCTTAAGGGGAAAACTGCCCGGGCAGTTTTCTTCTGTGCAGCTATAAATGAGGCTTGTATAAGAGAAACAAAGTTCTGATGCTGTGAAACTGTTAAAGAAACACCAGGCCTGTTCAGTGCTGCTGAGTCGATTTTTAGTCTGGAGGTTCACTTTAACACTGCTACTGCCTACTGAGTGCGCTCTAGTGGCTGCCTCGCAAGCGCTTTGAGTCCGAGAGGAGAAAGGCGCTATACAAATACTGCAATTATTATTATTATTATTAAAAAATGGAGAGGCTGTTGCCACTAACAACATTCTTGAGATATTTACTCATTTAAAGAAATGTATGAGCCCACTGTCTAAAATAGGGTCTGTAACTAGCCTGAATTTTACAATGTTTTCTCTAAGTAAACAGCAAGACTGACAATAAATAAATCTCAAAGACTCTCACCATTAAAGTCACTGCAAAAACAAATGCAGTACTGTGAAAAAATATATAATGTTTAACATCTGGACAAGTGACATTAATTAGACGGGTAAAGCTAAAGATTGCTTGGCGACATTATTTGAGAATTAATCCAAATGTTAAAAAGTAACATAGTTGGACAACTGTCATAAAATAATTAATGGCTCTAGAAAGTTGTAGTAAGGAACAGGATGTCCACAGAGCTGCAGACAAAAATAAGCTGAATAAGCAGGCAATTCTGCGCATTGTTATCAGCAACTCTGTTCAGCTAGACTAGTTTTCACATTTGGACTGATTCTCAGATAATATCGCCAAGCAATCTGTACTTTTATTAGACTAATGAATGTATTTTCACTAGAGCTTAACTATTTCAAGTATATCATTTTTCACACTACTAGATTTTTTTTTTGTGGTGAGATTAGTAGTGAGAATCGTTGCGATTAATGATGTCAGCCATGTTGGTTACTTAACCACTTTACCCCCGCCCGTACGGATTTCTCCGTCCCTTTTTCCATCCTTTAACCCCCAGGGACGGAGAAATCCGTACTTTGCGCGCTCCCGCTCGTAAACACGCCGCCCGCTGCTAGTAAACACGCCGCCGCCCGCTCACCCAGAGATCAACGAACAGGAAAATCCATTCCCGTTCGTTGATCTAAGCCCCGCAATGATCCGCTGCCGCTCGGCTGAGCAGCGCGATCATTGTGAGCAATAACACACTCCCAGCCTCTTTCTACTTCTTGCAGGTCGCATGAAACAAAAAGTTACTGTTGCCATCTTGTGGCCAAATAGTAAAACTACACCCTAAGCATTTTTTCCACACAAATAAACTAGTTTTACACAAAAAATTAACTCCTTACCTCCCACACTCCCCAATTTTTTTTTTTTGTAATTAAAAAAAAATAAAAAATTTACAATTTTAAAAAAAAAACATAAATAGTTACCTTAGGGACTGAACTTTTTAAATATTTATGTCAAGAGGGTATAACACTGTTACTTTATAAACTATGGGCTTGTAATTAGGGATGGATGCAAAACTGAAAAAAATGCACCTTTATTTCCAATTAAAATATTGGCGGCAAACATTGTGATAGGGACATAATTTAAACGGTTTTATAACCGGGATAAATAGGCATATACATTTAATGGGTTTTAATTACAGTAGCATGCATTATTTAAAAACTATAAAGGCCAAAAACTGAAAAATAATAAATTTTTCCCACATTTTTTCCTATTTTCCCATTAAAACACATTTAGAATAAAATTATTCTTGGCATAATGTCCCACCTAAAGAAAGCCTAATTGGTGGCGAAAAAAACAAGATATAGTTCATTTCATTGCGATAAGTAATGATAAAATTATAGACGAATGAATGGAAGGAGCGCTGAAAGGTGAAAATTGCTCTGGTGGTCAGGGGGTAAAACCCTTCAGTTGGGAAGTGGTTAAGGTGGCCATATATCAATCGATTTCTTTTTTTTTTGCGAATCAGGAAGAAGAGTGTGGAGACAGTGGCAGTATTATTGCACGGGCATGTGGGATATACATACATTTATATATATATTACGGCCAGAATCCGAAGTTTGGCCACTTCTAGTTCTGGCCAGCCACTTCGGGTTCTGGCCGGCCAATTTGCGAAGTGGCTGCTGCGCTGCGGCCAATGTGAGAAATGGAATGATTTATCACAACTTAGTTAATTTAATGAAATGAAGCCGGCGGCATTGTAACAGATGAAGCCACCGGCTTTTGCTCTGCCTCTCTCTCCTCCCCCCGCCTCTCTCTCTCTCTCTCTCTTATGGGCAGCCGGCGGTGACACACATGTCCCCCAGAGTCGTTCGTCGCGCCAGGAAAGCAGAGCGGGGAGGCTGCAGACATTGCTTCTGCCAGCAAGAATGGCAGGATTCCCTGCCACGACGAACGACTCTGGGGGACACGTGTGTCCCCGCCGCCTGCCCATAAGAAAAAGAGAGAGAGGCGGGGGTGGGGGGGGGAGGGAGAAAGGGGCAGAGAAAAAGCCGGCGGCTTCATTTCATCTGTTACATTGCCGCTGGCTTCATTTCGTGAAATTAACTAAGTTGTGATAAATTTGGCCGCTGCACTGCGGCCAGAAGATACATTAATGTTACAGGAATCATTCCATTCCTCACATTGGCCGCACCGCCGCGGCCACTTCGCACATTGGCCGGCCAGAACCCAAAGTGGCCGGCCAGAACTAGAAGTGGCCAAACTTCGGGTTCTGGCCGTAACATATACATATACATTTGAGGGGACACAGCCAGGGGTTTCCATTGTACTTATCGTTGTCGCTATTAACACTTATTCACACTAAGGGCTTGATTCACAAAGCCATGCTAACGCATAGCCCGACCATGCTATGACGCATTAATGCGCGAACACCTTCGTTAGCACACGCACATAAATCTTTATGTACGTAAACCTTCACGCGCGTCACATTGCGTGCTAAACGTTTAGCACGGTCGTGCTATGCGTTTGCACGGCTTTGTGAATCAAGCCCTATGTATGTTGCAGTCAGTTCTGACTCACTGCACATAGTGTGCGATAAACATGGTAACATGAAAGTCCATAGACTTTCATTTTAACATTCACAGTACAGCAGTGCGCTGCTGAGCAGTACATTTCAATGTAAGGGGAATGATTAAATCGCTCTATGCATGCACAGCGCACACTAATAATAGTTTATGAACAGCAAATAGTAATGCATGCTATGTGCGTTTCAGCACATGGATCATGCAGATAAGCCCAGGTGAAACAGTTGGTTTCCTTTCCCCCTTTGTCACTTCCCCTGGAACAACAAGAACCCACAGTGGTTTGACCATACAGTAAAACGTGTGGAAATGCGTGGAAACACACAATGAATTGCACAAAAACACACTGATAAATGCACGCATTTTTACATACATTTTAATGCACTTCAAAAGCTTTTACTAGTGTGAATAAGCCCTTAGGGAACTAGTGTTTTTTTCAAAAACAGAGCACACTATACAATTGATGCTATTGTCTTTACACTGATGGCCTTTTACGCTCTGGCTTTCTCTTTATTTATTGGTGGCTTCTAATGCTGAATCCATTGTTTGTTTGTGTAACGATCGGTGTCAACACACAGAGAGAATCTGATTATTGGTGATCTGCAGTATCACCAAGAATACAGATCTATACCTGATTATGGATGATCTGCAGAATCACCAATAATACAGATATAGTGCTAACCTCTGGACACCTCTAGATATATATATATGGTGAGTGTTTGATGTAACAGTATGACTTTGAGCAACCCACCTGATGAACAGGTGACCCTAAGCAGTACAGAAGATACTGCTATGGAGGGTACAGAAACCTTCCAGCAGCCTGAGATTCTCCAAGGGGTGGAGTCAGGCTGAAGGTAGGAAGGACCAGATAGTGAGTGACACCTTAAGGTGGATGTCACTGACTGATCTTGGAGACTATCTCTTAAGTGGAGAGAGATAGCTCTCGAGGTCGGGCAAGCCAGGTCGGCAACACACAGACAGATAAAGTACAAAGACAGAAGGCTGATTCGGTATCCAAGTCAGGCAGGGTTTGGCAACGAGATATCAGATATGCGTGGTACCGAATCAGAAAGCAGAGGGATAGCCAGGAAAGCAACAGGTCATAACAAATAACAAACAATGCCTAGTCTTGGGTGTGAGGTCCGTGGTCTCTACACCCTGGAACTAGTCTGATGTATAACAGAACAAATAATACAAGTTCCCTAGTCTAGGGTGTGAGGTCCCTGGTCTCTACACTCTGGAACTAGTCTGAAGTATAACAGAATGATAACACAAGTAATCTGGCTCAGTGTGAATTCCCAGGTCCTCCTGGTTCAAACACACTGTTGGATCTGACTAAGTTCTGAGTGCTTCCACGTAGTGATCGCAACGGTAGACAACTTGAGAGTGGCCAGCAGTAACCATATATAGTGCATTGCTCTCTCGCGCCACCCTGAAGTGATCAACCAATGGCTACCAGCTCTGAGGTCAGCTGACCGGCCTGGTCAGCTGATCCCTCCTTGGCCATCATAAAAGTTCTGCCTTTCCGCGCGTATTCCTAAACCTGTGTGAACTAACAGGCTCAACCATACTAGCTGCACGCTGCTGCGTGCAAACCGCCGCGCTGGACGCAGAACCAGCCGCCTTTCTGTCATTACATGCGGCAGCTTTTCCGCGTTCTGCCATGTCACTAGATGCACATTTCCGCGTGCAGACCGCCGCATTGGACGCGGAATCAGCCGCCTTGCTGTCAGTACACGCGGCGGCTTTTCCGCGTTTTCTCACAGTTTGATTTTCAGATTATATCTTGAAAAAGAGGCCTTGTTGGTCTCAAGGATTGTTTATACTCTTCAATTTTAACTCGTAGACTGCTGCGGACATCTATAGGTGTTCTGTGTTTTTGCATCCATATGCCACGGATGTGTAAAGACATTTTAGTATAAAACATCTTTGGCTCACTGATGCAGAAGTATGCAAATGTAACTGCAAGTTTATGTCGTTTGAAATTGGTCCAATCAAATACTTCCACATCAAGAATTGATTAGTCCATTTTACAATAGAATTCCATAATAATTTAAATAATGATGTATCATAATAATTAGCACAATTCTCCATCATCTTAAATTAATTTGCACCTCAATGACTATCCCTACTGACTAATGTGGACTTTGGTATACAGTATGTGGATTTGGGCAAGATATTTAATAAACATGATTGAAACATAGCTGGCACTGACATGTAGTGTTTTTTTTTGTTTGTTTTTTTAAAATAGCTGGCAGTCTAAAGGTTAATAAATATTGATTGGAGTGCCAACTCCACTTGCATTTCGGCTTCCATTGTATGTGGTGGCATCATCCACCTGGGGAGTTTTGAGCACTTGTTTTACATTATATTGGTCATTACTATAGGGAGTGCAAAGCACATCCATATTGTTATGTACTGTACAGCATTGTGTGTGTTTGCCATACACTTGCCTGGCACTCTTACAAAGGGTTGGGTACCTAAAAGTAGCCTCATTTGTGGGGTCATGGAAAGGCATGCACAATGGATGTACATTTTACTAGAATGTTTCATTGCATTACATGTTTTATTATGTGGCTAGTTTACATGTAAATTATACTAAGAAAAGCTCATTTTAATAGTTACCAATAAAATTCCAACATTTCCAGTGGCAGGGCAAAACCATAGTAAAGTGTCTTGACTGGTGAGTCAATATCTGCTAGGTTGTTTCCTGTTAGTCAGTCTGTAAAAAGAATTGTATGTGAGAAGTAAACACAACATTATGGTATGTAAATAATCAAGGTACAGTCTTCATTTAGAACCTGTAGCAACAGCAATAAACAAAGCCTGTTCACTGGGAATGTGCAACATGTGATGTCCTCAAATACATTCAAGGTTTCTTGATTAATGATTTGCATTGATTCAAAACTCACATTCCATTTAGCTTTCACCTGAGTTCCAACACAGCTTTTGTTTAGCAGTGACAAATAAAAGTCAGCGGAAGTACAGAGCTTTCAACACAAACATGGAAATGTATTGCTTGTGCCTATTAGGCATGCAGTAGCAGTAATGAGTACAAGTAATCTGTAGTGTGGATATAAATCGGCCCTTCACACTACATGCGATTCTGATTTTTTATATGATCCGATTTTTGACTCCGATTAAAAAATGTAGCAGCAGCAGCATACTTTTTTTTCTTCATAATATGCCCGACTAGAAGTGTGGTCAAGGTCAAAGTGTGTGTGGCCTCTTGCACACTGCAAATTACAAATCCGATTTACGATTCCGATTTGCGTTTCAGATTTTCCCTGGATGCTATCAACACAAGAAGAAAAACACGGAAAAAATGCAGCAAATCAGAATTGCATGTAAAATCGCATCAAAATCGGAATTGCATGTAGTGTGCAAGATGCCGTATATGACAGAATGTTTCATCTGGTGTGAAATGCACAAAGATCTCTGAAATCAATTTAGCAAAATGCATTCTGTAGGTGCTTTATACGCAGCATGGTAGGTGAAATGTAGGTGATGGCTATGACTTAAAGAGAACCAGAGATGAGATAAAGTAAAGCTGTTATACATACCTGGGGCTTGCTCCAGCCCCATACGCACGGTTCGCTCCCACGCCGCCGCCGCCGTTCCCCGCTGCCTGTATACGCCGGTACGGGGTCCCGTAGTTTCGGCCAGTCGGCCAGCCGGCGTCAGCACGCTGCCAATTGTTTGCATCACAGGGGCTCCCTCCATACCCTTACGTGTGCGGCTCCATACGGCACAGCCGCATGCGTAAGGGTATGGAGGGAGCCCCTGTGCATGCGGACAATTGGCTGCGTCCGCCGGAAGTGACGGGACCCGGTAATGGCGATAGAGGAAGCGGAAGATGACGGCGTGGGAGCGATCCAGGCTTATGGGGCTGTAAAAAGCCCCAGGTATGTATAAAACCTTTTCCTATTTTAGGTATTCATTCGTCTCTGGTTCACTTTAATGAGCAATAATAACCACAAGAAGACATTTCTACATATCTCTTAGATGGTATATCCTATCAAAGTGGGTATACAGTAGTTTATGGTGGTAGAACAACATAGGCGTGTGTGCCCAATTGCCAAACTTGTTATCACTATGAATCTGGCCCATTCTTGCTGAGCAGAGTTATGGTAGTTGAGAAAAAGGATTTACAAAGATTTTTCATTTAAACAATCGTAAATTATATCTTATTGACATTAGTATGATATTTCAATGTATTTTAGCACTTAAAAGGAGTGTTAAGTGAAAAGGAGTGTTAGGTGAAAAGGATGGTCTTCTTCCAGCCATCTAAAGTCCTTCTCGTCCCTCGCCGTCATTCCATGCTCCTCTGTTCCTCAATTGCCCCTTTCTGTAAACTGTCTGACTCAGCCAGTCACCGGCTACTGTGCATGTGTTGTGCCATCTGCAAGCCTCTGCGACCGTGATCCCATCACTGGGAACGTTCTGCCCATGTCCAGTAGCAATTTTTACTTACTGCGCAAGTGTAGAACCGTAGGTGAGTGGCACGAGGCCAGAGCAGCATGAAATGATGGTGAGGGACTAGGAGGACTTCAGAGAGCTGGAGAAGCCCCAGGTAATTAACTAGACACATTACTTTATACTTAAAATTTCCTTTAAAGAACACCTGACCTTAGAGTATTATGGAGGCTGACATATTTACTTCCTTTAAACAATGTAAATGGCCTGCTGAAACTACCGTATATAAATATCTCCTTCTAGCTGCTTTATGTGCAATTGCTTTGAAATGGAAGGCAGCTGATCTATCTGTATCTATCATTACTGACCAAATGAAGATGATTCTATTCTCTGACTGACTTTATTATGCCTCTATTGATAATCTTAATAAATGTAACTCTATTTGGGAAGCTTGGGCTACATATTGTGATCAGTTAGATGTAAGAACAATATCACCAGGTACCCTGGTTTCTGTTTGAAATTGGTATAATTTCTTTGTCAAATTTGCTTACTATGGCTTACCATGTTTGTTACTCTAAACAATGTCTGACATTGCAACATACTCTGCTATGTCATTCTCCTTTATAGATTTACTTGTAATACCTGTGACATATGCCAGTTTTTGTACCTTTTTTTTTTACTCTTGTTGAAAAAAGATTTTGAAAAAAAAAATAGCCTGCTGATTCTCTGCCTCCAATACTTTTAATCATACAGTGGCTTGCAAAAGTATTCGGCCCCCTTGAAGTTTTCCACATTTTGTCACATTACTGCCACAAACATGAATCAATTTTATTGGAATTACACGTGAAAGACCAACACAAAGTGGTGTACATGTGAGAAGTGGAACGAAAATCATACATAATCCCAAACATTTTTTACAAATAAATAACTGCAAAGTTGGGTGTGCGTAATTATTCAGCCCCCTGAGTCAATACTTTGTAGAACCACCTTTTGCTGCAATTACAGCTGCCAGTCTTTTAGGGTATGTCTCTACCAGCTTTGCACATCTAGAGACTGAAATCCTTGCCCATTCTTCATTGCAAAACAGTTCTAGCTCAGTCAGATTAGATGGACAGCGTTTGTGAACAACAGTTTTCTGATCTTGCCACAGATTCTCGATTGGATTTAGATCTGGACTTTTACTGGGCCATTCTAACACATGGATATGTTTTGTTTTAAACCATTCCATTGTTGTTGTTTTTTTTTTTTTGTTTTTTTTAAAAGCTTAGAAGCGCTCAAAGGCTGAAATTAGGAAAAAGTCACTTCACAAAGTCACCATCCAGTAGTTTGAACTATGTCCCGCTGAATGTCCCCGGACTCTGGAGGGTTTCTTCAATCAACAGCCAACATGTCATAAAAAAGAAAACAGAAAGGGGGACATAGCGTAATCCAATTTACACACGCGTTGCCCATCAGCACTCAGATGTGAACACACCACTGTGCCTGGACACACTCCCCCCTGAGTGCCCGCACTCACCCAATCAGCCTCCAACAAATCCGGAGGTAAGGATATACAGCATGAGCGGGAGACAGGGCAGGGATCAGACCAACAGGACCAGATTCTAGGACTCAAAACAGCGCCAGATAGTGTAAAATCATTTAATAGAGTATGGATAAAAAAGTATCAAACTCACAAGCGTAGGAGGTAAACAGGCATGTAACACATATGCGGATGCAGTCCCGGGTAGCCGCTCACACACACGCTGCCTCAGACCTTCCCTTCTTGCGACTTCCTGATTGTGCCGGTCATGTGACGTAGCTCCGCCCAGTGCTCCGTGTTCAAGGCTTTGGAAATCTTTTTGTAGCCTAAGCCTGCTTTACATTTCTCACTAACTTTATCCCTGACCTGTCTGGTGTGTTCTTTGGACTTCATGGTGTTGTTGCTCCAAATATTCTCTTAGACAACCTCTGAGGCCATCACAGAGCAGCTGTATTTGTACTGACATTAGATTACACACAGGTGCACTCTATTAAGTCATTAGCACTCATCAGGCAATGTCTATAGGCAACTGACTGCACTCAGACCAAAGGGAGCTGAATAATAACGCACACCCCACTTTGCAGTTTTTTATTTGTAAAAAATGTTTGGAATCATGTATGGTTTTCGTTCCACTTCTCACGTGTACACCACTTTGTATTGGTCTTTCACGTGGAATTCCAATAACACTGATTCATGTTTGTGGCAGTAATGTAACAAAATGTGGAAAACTTCAAGGGGGCCGAATACTTTTGCAAGCCACTGTAGACCCTGAACAAGCATGCAGATCAGATGTCTGACTGAAATCTGACTGGATTTGCCACATGCTTGTTACAGATGTTTGATTCAGACACTACTGCAGCCAAAGAGATCAGCAGGATGCCAGGCTAACTGGTATTGTTTAAAAGGAAATAAATATGGCAGCCTCCATATCCCTCTCACTCTCAATTCAGATGTACATTAATATTGATCAAAAGACACGATTTTCGCTTCAATTAACAATCATTTTATCTAATCAAATATTTCAGTTTTGAAATACTGATTTGCGAGATTCTTTTTCAACCGATTAAAAGTTAATCGAAAATCTTGCAAATTTACCAATGTCGATTTTGCTCATCCTTAGGACAGTAATGAAACAATTTTGGTGAAACACAGGTAAACACAGAATATCTAGCTGGCACAAGGTTAAAGAGAAACCGTAATCAAGAACTGAACGTCATCCCAATCAGTAGGTAATAGCCCCTTTCCCATCTATTCCTATTCTCAAACAGATCATTAGGGGGCTCTGTATGGCTGATATTGTGGTGAAACCCCTCCCACAGTGTGATGTCAGTGTCTCACAGCTCTGAGGTCCTGACATCACACTGTGGGAGCTTTGTTACATTGTGCGAAATAACAGCTGTTTCCAATTCCAAAAAAAAGCAAGCAGCATCTCCTTACACTGACATCACCTGCCAGCAGTAAAAATGTCACCATGTGATAAATGTCTGAATGTAAACCAATGAGAGGAAAGATTTTACAATGAGCAAACACTGACTAAATCATTTATACATAATTATTGTAAAAATGAAGCTTTTTTTTATTGCATTATTTTTACTGAAGTTCCTCTTTAATTCCCTAAGCAAGCTAATTTTTCTCTTGGATATATCACAATGGTACATGCTAAGCTGGCTTCAGCATGTAGCATTGTAGTGTGTTGTGTTGGTGGTATAATGGTTAGGATAGCAGCCTACTGAGCACTAGACCTGGGTTTGAATCCTACAAGTCCCTAAGCAAGCTCATTTTTCTCTTGGATATATCATAATGGTACATGCTAGGCTGGCTTCAGCATGTAGTGTTGGTGGTGGTATAGTGGTGAAGAGAGCTACCTCCCGAGCACTAGACCTGGGTTAAATTCCCGGCCAAGGTATGTAAGGTGGCTTTTGAAATCCTACAATTCCCTGGATAGACGAGACCCTCCTCCCTCCGGGAGGAAGGAAGGTCTATCGAGTAGGAATTCTTCTTATTAGGCAGAAATCAGTTCAGTGAGGGAAAAAATTTGAATTCCCTAAAATTCCACGGAATTTTATATTTTTCCGTGGAAATTCTGCCTTAGTGCTATAGCAATTCCGTTCCGTCGCATCGGAACCGGAATCACCAAATTCCGGCCGGAATCGCGAGAATCTAGCGACCATCCCTAGCAGGGAGTATGTGGCTGTGCAGCGGACATAGTGGTGACACCTCCATTGCTTGCAGGCAGGTCTGCTGCCACCTCCTCTCCTACTGCTAAATCCTCTTTGATGTTGTCCTCCTCCTTGGCTGAGTGGCAGTTCAACTCTACTGGTGCTGCGATCTCCTCTCCAGCTACACAGCCCTGGCTCCCCAGGGTCTATGCTGCATGCCAGGTACGACGGTGTCACGCCATCTTAGACAAGTCTTGCCTCAAAGCAGAGAGTCACACTGGAGCAGCTCTCCTGGCTGCTCTTAACAAACAGGTGGATCAGTGGCTGACCCCGCACCAACTGGAGATCGGTAATGTGGTGTGTGACAACGGCAGCAATCTCATTTCGGCTTTGAATTTGGGAAAGTTGACACATGTACCCTGCATGGCACATGTGCTGAATCTCATAATTCAGAGATTTGTGTCTAAGTACCCAGGCTTACAGGACATCCTGAAGCAGTCCAGGAAGGTGTGTGGACATTTCAGGCGGTCTTACACGGCCATGGCACGCTTTGCCGATATTCAGCAACGAAACAAATTGCCGGTGAGACGCTTGATTTGCGATTGCCCGACTCACTGCAATTCAATGCTCCTGATGTTCAACCACCTGCTACAACAGGAGAAATATGTCAAACAGTATCTCTACAACTACAGTCAAAGGACATGCTCTGGGGAGATGGGATGTTCTGGCCGAAGTACTGGACACTCATGCGAATAGCCTGCAGGCTCATGCGGCCGTTTGAGGAGGTGACAAACCTGGTGAGTCGCAGTGAAGGCGCCATCAGCAACTTGATCCCATATGCTTTCTTCCTAGAGCGTGCCGTGCGTAGAGTGGTGGATCAAGCTGTGGAGGAGCGTGAACAGGAACAGGAGGAAGAGATGTGGGATCAATTCTCAGCAGAAGCAGATGATTCCTCAACACCTGCGGCAGCACAGAGGGGGGAGGAGGAGGAGGAGGAAGAGTCGTGTGGGGAAGAGAAGTCAGATGATGAGGAAGGTGGTTTTTTTTGGAGGAGGTGGCGGAAGAACAACCGCAGCAGGTGTTGCAGGGGGCTTGTGCTGCTCAACTTTCCCGTGGTATTGTTCGTGGCTGGGGGGAGGAGGAGAGCTTAGCTGACATCACTGAGGAAGAGCAAGAGAAGATGGATAGTACGTCTGCATCCAATTTTGTGCAGATGGCGTCTTTCATGCTTTCTAGCCTGTTGAGGGACCCCCGTATAAAAAAAACTCAAGGGGAATGAGCTGTACTGGGTGGCCACGCTACTAGACCCTCGGTATAGGCACAAAGTGGCAGAAATGTTTCCAAATCACCTGAAGGCAGAAAGGATGCAGCACTTGCAGAACAAGCTGGCAACTATGCTTTACAGTGCGTTTAAGGGTGATGTCACAGCACAATGGAATAAAGGTGCCACGGCCAGTAATCCTCCTCCTCCCATGTCCACGCAGGCAAGGACAGGAGCGATCTCATGGTGATGTCGGACATACAGACATTCTTTAGTCCAACGTCTCGCCTTAGCCCTTCCGGATCCACCCTCCATCAATGATTAAACTGGCAGGTAGCCAACTACCTGGCCTTAAGTGTGGATGTAGACACTGTGAGCAGCGATGAACCCTTGGACTACTGGGTGCGCAGGCTTGACCTGTGGCCAGAGCTGTCACAATTTGCCATCCAACTTCTGTCTTGCCCTGCCTCAAGTGTCCTGTCAGAAAGGACCTTCAGCGCAGCTAGAGGCATTGTCACTGAGAAGAGAAGTCGCCTAGGTCACAAAAGTGTTCAGTACCTCACCGTTATCAAACTGAATGAGGTATGGATCCCGGGTGGCTACTGCCCGCCCAAAGACTAAGTCAGTCCCCACACACAGCATATCTGCCTGCATGCCATGTGACTGCCTGCCCCATGACTAAGTCACTCCCCACACAGCATCTCTGCCTGCAGGCCACTTGGCTGCCTTCTCCGCCACCACCAACAGGGTCCAAGACTCCAGGCGGATTCCTAAATTTTTAAGGCCGCTGCTAGCAGCGGCCACTATAATAATTGTTCTGATGCGTGTACATGCCTGCCTAATTTTTCTGGCTGCACTGCATCTGCAACAACAAAACAAAAGGCATGTACATGTGTCAATTCCCCTTCGTGATCATTACCTTGCTGCGGTGAAGGGGCTTGCATATCACAATGAAGCAATGACCGACGGCTATATGAGTGTCTCGGGGGGGGGGGGACGTTTGGCGTCTATCCCACTCATCCATGCAAAAACTCAGATGTTAGACCCCTTGAAACATCTTTTCCATCACTTTTGTGGCCAGCATAAATGTTTCTAATTTTCCAAGTTCGCCTCCCCATTGAAGTCTATTGCGGTTCGCGGAAGTTCAGGCAAACCAAACTTTTTGTGGAGGTTCGCATTTGAGGTTCGCGAATCGAAAATCGGAGGTTCGAGCCATCTCTACATAGGAACAGTTTCCCTTTCACATTCATCTACCACACCGTTCAAGCTTTGAAATAAATGTCCATCTGTTTTGGCAATGAGATAAATTCCAACTTTCAATTTCAGAATAAAATAAGTAGCAGGATAGGAGTTTTAAATTTTATTGACCAAGTTGTACTAACACAGAGGAAAGCAAACTCTAATATGATTTCTCCTTTACAGAATGTCCTATAATCATGCTCAACTGAAAGGCCGCGACCTATTAACACTTAAAAACTACAATGCTGAAGAAATTAAGTATCTCCTCTGGGTTGCAGCTGATCTGAAACACAGAATAAAAGAAAAGAAAGAGGTAAGAAGTGATATAGACAGCGGATAGGGTACTTAAAAAAGCATTTCAAATGTATTTTTTTTTCATTTTTTGTAGCCTAGGATCAAAAGTATTTATTCACAAATCACTCATGGTCTATGTTATGTTAATGGCTACTGCAAGTAGCACAGTTTTTCAATCTAGTATACATTTTTCAGTGCTTTTGAGCCAGTAACTTAAAAATCGGTGCATTGTGAGTTTTAAAGATATCCACTGACAGGTACAAGGAGACCTGCAGGTTTTCCAGCAGAGGTTGTTACGTACAAAAAGCAACTTTGCCTACATTCTTTCTGTGCCACCTGTCACCCCATGCCTACATGGCTTGCAGCTGATTGGTGGTGGCAGAGAAGGGACACTTTTACAATATTAGACAATTAGTTTAAATGCTTTGGCAATGGCTGAATAGTGTATATTTTAATTAGGTACAGTATTTACAGGCACAGACACATTTGTTGGTACCTTCATAGCTGATTGAAAAACTGCTTTATGCTCCTTGATAAGATGAAAATAAACTGTCCCATGTACATCTGCATAACATTGCTATGTCACTGAGTAATACAAGTGTAAAAGCAGAATATTGCTTATTCTAACATATTGTAAAATGTCCTTTCACATATTTGTTAGTGCACTGCAATAGACCTTACCTTTATTAATTGTGCAGTGATTGAATTTTGTAGTGGTCATCTTCATTTCTAGTATCTGCCACTGCTGCAAGGAAAGTCTATTGCTATGATATTTGAAAAGAGGAGTACCAGAACAAGACTTTCTACAGAGACTGGTAAGACTTATTTCTTGCTTTCTTATGAACATAATAAGGACAACATGCAAACAGTGTACATACAGTATAATAATGGCAGTATTTGTATAGCGCCTTTCTCCTGTCGGACTCAAAGCGCTTGCGAGGCAGCCACTAGAGCGCACTCAGTAGGCAGTAGCAGTGTTAGGGAGTCTTGCCCAATGAACTCCTTACTGAATTACTGGCTTACTGAACAGGCAGAGCCGAGATTCGAACCCAGGTCTCCCATGTCAGAGGCAGAGCCCTTAACCAGTACACCATCCAGCCACTGCTAAGCAATCTAAAGTGTTACACATTTACATTGCTATACAATTCGAATCATCCAGTCTAGTGTTTCACACTGCACAGCATGGACAGTGACACCATTATTGTTATGAGTTTTCCAGAGCCAGAACAAGGTCTTTCAGCACCCAAGGCTGAGACACTGAAGTGCGCCCCTCCATCCCTCCCACCCCAGCCGTCACACACTGATTGCTATTAGACTAAGAGGCGCTCCAGGGCCCCCAACACCTTAAAAAAACTCTGTAACAAAAAAAGTTCCCCTGGGGGGTACTCACCTCGGGTGGGGAAAGCCTTGGGATCCTATCGAGGCTTCCCCCGTCCTCCTGTGTCCCACGGCTGTCTTGCTGTGCCCCTCTGAACAGCGGGGATGTAAATATTTACCTTCCCAGCTCCAGTGCAGGCGCAGTATTGGCTCTCTGCTCGGAGATAGGCGGAAATAGCTGATCGCTGTCGGCCCGCTCTACTGCGCAGGCATAATAGAGCGGTCCCGACAGAGATCGGCTATTTACGCCTATTTTTGAGCGGAGAGCTGCAACAGCGCCCCCGCTGGAGCCAGAAAAGGTAAATATTGCACAGCCTGACAAGCTGTGTGTTCCATGGGCTGCAGCGAGACTGCTGTGGGACACAGGAGGACGGGGGAAGCCTCATTAGGATCCAGAGGCTTCCCCCTACTGTGGTGAGTACCCCCCAGGGGAACTTTTTTTGTTACAGAGTCTCTTTAATCTCTAGTTAGTTGGTTTGCAGTCACTGCCATGTAACCCCTTTATTTATCTCTGCTTCAAACACAATAGGGGAATGATAGCTGAGTGAGTTGTGTGCTCTCTCCTACACTGTGCCCTGAGGCTAGAGCCTCTCACGCCTCTGCCTCAGCCTGGCTCTGGAGTCTCCTTCCCACTAGTCCTTCCTTTGGACAATAAGTGAGCTCATAACAGTGTTGATTCTGGGTCAGTTTACAGCCAACCATCTCAAATAATCATTACACAAAGTCTTGTAGTACAGGCCTTGTTTTACATAGTTTTGGTAAAGTCAGCAGATTTAAAGAGGAACTCCAGTGAAAATAATGTAATAAAAAAGTGCTTCATTTTTACAATAATTATGTATAAATGATTTAGTCAGTGTTTGCCAATTGCAAAATCTTTTAAATCCCTGATTCACATTCTGACATTTATCACATGGTGACATTTTTACTGTTGGCAGGTGATGTAGCTGCTGCACGCTTTTTTGGCAGTTGGAAACAGCTGTTAACAGCTATTTCCCACAATGCAACAAGGTTCACAGACAGGAAACTGTCAGAAGTACCATGGTACTCAGAGCTTCTTGTGGGAGGGGTTTCACCACAATATCAGACATACAGCGCCCCCTGATGGTCTGTTTGTGAAAAGGAATAGATTTCTCATGTAAAAGGGGGTATCAGCTACTGATTGGGATAAAGTTAAATTTTTGGTCGGAGTTTCTCTTTAATCACTTGATGCCCACAGTGCTACCCCCCCTCCCCCCTAAAGACCAGACTGTTTTTTGCAGCACTGGGCTGTGCAGGCTTTTCAGCCTCCTGCACAGCCCAGCAAAGGAGCCTTTTTTCGTCCCTAAGGGGACATGCCGCCGGAGGGGTTAGATCGCTGCGCCAGGTTGTTGTTGTTTTTTTTTTTTAGCCTCTATGAGGCTCTCTCTCCCTCCCTCCTCCTCCCTCCCCTTCCCTCCTCCCCTCCGTGCACTGGAATTGGAACGCCTCTTGAAGGCATCTTGTACAGCGCTGCCACGGACCGCAGCGCTGTACGCATGTAAACAAAGGGGATTTCTTTCCCCTTTCGTTTACAAGCAGTCTGCTAGCCGCGATCGGCCGCTAGCAGGATAATCACGGTGAACGGGCAGGGAATGATCGCGCATGCGCGCGGCCGTTCCCTGTGAAACTGCAGCCCCAGGACTTGATGCCAATTGGCGTTAGGCGGTCCTGGGGTGGTCCCATTGGCGTGAGGCGGTCTTTAAGTAATTAAATATCTACACAGCTGTAGGTTTTACAAAGCTGAAAATATCCTCATATACTGTACTCCGATATTTCTAAGGGAACATTTTAAATTGTGTGTGAAACCTGATACCCATGCTTTTCATAATAAATGTTTTTTTTTGCTTTCAAAGAAAAATACTATGTAAAAATACTCTTATATGCAAAGAACAGCACTGGATGTGTAACACTGAAGCACAGACTCCCCTTTGCTAATGATTTGTTCCAATGCAGCTACAACCTACACACAACCAATTACAGCTTTTTCCTCTGAGATTTAACATGAAAAGTAGAAAGATGCTTACACAGCATTATTTGTACATTGTCATTTTAGAACACATGGTTATTGATAGTGTTCCTTTAACAGTGCATGCAGAGCACATGAAGTTTATTGGCATGGAAAATACTTACTCTGTTACATAATGTGTGTAACTCGCGTTTTATATGCAGCATCTACTTGTTTAACATTGTGTTTCATATATTATGAAAATTATGCAAATGACGTAATAGGTTATGTAATTTGCATAAAGCCCGATACAATTAATTTGCATTGACTTGAAATTATTAACATCTCATTGAGCATCCCTACTGACCATTAATTTACAATTCAAAGCTTCAGTATTCATTTTTTATTTTCATATTTTGTTAAATGGAAGTAAATGTTCTTCATGTGTATTTGACCTTAGACCCCCAATGACAGACCAAATGCTCAGTGATAGACAACTCACCTGGTGACAGACCAGACCCACTGTGACAGATGAGACCCACAGTGACAGACCGGTTGTGGCAGATTAGTACTCCAGTGACAGACACCATGTGACAGTCAGGTCTCCTGTTAAGTTTCAGGTCCCAGTAATAGATTAGATCCTAGTGGGACATGTTGTGACAGTTCAGACCCAGAATTTGCCCATTCACAGCATCACATTGGCTCTGCGGTGTGCTGGGTTACATATTACCTATTACATAATATGAGTCTCAGTCATCCATCACTGATGGGGATTGGCTGATGCCAGATAAGTATGTTTAAAATAGCCCTAGCTAATACAGTACTATACACCTACTCTATATACATACCATGAACTTTGTATTAAATTTTAAAATACAGTACTTGGAAGACATATTAATAGACACATTAATCTTGGGGGAGCATTGAAACCCAGTCTTTAAGCACAACAGAGCTCACAAACAGCCTAAGACATTGGCCTTCTTCACTGAGACCGCTGTGTTTAGTTGAGTTCCAGATAACTGGAACTCTATCAGGTATCATGCACATTGCATCCATATTAGAACTTACTGGCAACAAGGCACCGTACATTTTAACAAGCAATTACAGCTGCATTCCCATCACAATAGGTTCATTATGAATTTAGCCTAAGCCTCCTTGTTTGATTTGTGACAATTAGATTAGGCTATGAACACTACTGACATGCCTTAGCTAAACACCCTAGAAGGACTTGTTTGAATGAGTGGACCAAAAATATGCCCATCAGGGTCAGATCATACAGTTTCTCCATAGATGAGCCAATCATCTCAGCCAGGTTCAGGTCTGACGTAGAACCTTTGCAGCTTCATAACTGGAGTCAGCCTCAACCATGGTCCCCCCCCCTAATTCAGCTTCAGCTAGTCTTTTCTCCCATCGCACAGCATTCCACACTCACAATCCAAACTTAAATTGCTAGGCTGGAGTCCAACAACTCTTGCTGAAACTTGTAAAATGTTGAGCAAGATCCCTGGAACTTTCCTGCTGTGCATGTTATGCCACTGCTTATAGAAAGTAACCCGAGAGTTCAGGCACAGCTGGAACGAAAGGGGCATAACTGGGCGGGCCCTGGGATGGACTGAACAGGCACAATTCGGCTCAGGTGTGAATTAAAGGTGGAGCGCCCGAAGGGGTACCTTCCCCCAGGCATTATAGGAAAAGAGCAGGAGAGCTGCTCTCTCTTTCTGCCCAAATAGGATACAGGAAACTCTCAGAGGGGACTTGTCTCCATTCTCGCAGGATCAAGGGCTGGTAAGTGTTTGTTTGTTATTTTTCTTACTACAGTAGAATCCCTTTGTGTTAAACTTCAAAGATCCTTCCCAATCGGCTACCATATCTGGAGTTGCTGTACCAAAATCAGCTATGCATTGTATATTCCTCCGGCCGCATGATCAGGTCCTGAGGATTGATTTCTCTATATGCTGGTGCTTTCCATAACGGAGTTTACTACAAGGAGATTCTACTGTACGTAGTCTATCATTTAGCTAGCTTTTTACCCTGTACCATGTCAGAACAAAGCCGCATGGTAGGTGAAGTAATCAGTTGCTTTACACAGAACCATGGTTAGCATTTGTTTGGGATACAGAAAAAGTTTTTAAGCAGAGTGTTGCTAATTACTGTCTAATGAACCTACTTCGCCTTACAATAACATTAAAGCAGTCATTAGCCAGAAATAGGGAAAGGCAGAAGCTTTCCAGTACAGAAGAGACACAGGGATGGAGTGGCTCACAGGGGTTTATAATATGCCAAGGTTCATAAATATAGGCTGAGGAGACAAGATAAAGCAAAGCCCAGCAAAGGCTAGTAAAGTAATAGCTTTCATATAGAACAGCCATCAATACAAATGGAAACAGTGTCCTAGGTAAGTAATTGGTTAGCTATTCTTTAGAATATGTAAGAAACCAGGACAACATCCTTTATTAACAAACAACCTAACTGCAGGATAGGTAAGTTTCATGTTATTCCTTTGCAGCATGAAGGCATACGCATATTTGATATTTACTCTGCGAATCGCGACGCTACGGAATATATGGCGAGTAATAAACCAAGAAGAATAGTTACTTACAGGAAGCTGCAGGTTCCAATCTGGCCTGCACATTCCTACTGAGCTAGCTTGTGGAGCAGGCCATGCACTGCACAGTCTGCCTTTCTTTGTACTTGTGATAGTAATTGTGATCCATACTTAAACCCAATTCAATTTACAATTGATCAAATGTTATGGACTGCTGAAGTGTGTAATTGAAAAATATTGGTACAGTGTATGGCTACCTTATCTGTAGTACAGGAAAGATTACATACAAAGGTTTAGGCCTCATGCATACTGAACGCTGTAAAAAATTGATGCGTTTTATCTAATGGCCTGCATATCACCATTGTCCTTGCTCCAGCCAGAAGAGCAGTTCAGCATCAGAAATCCTTTGTTAGCACAGGGTGGGGTCTTAGTGCAGCCCCACCCCCTTTTTTGAGAAGAGCAGTTTCTGCATCAGAAGTCCTTTGTTAGTTAGTGTGGTGACCCCCCCTCCCCCCCCCCCCCCCTTCTGGTGAGGGCTTAGTACAAAAGTATGATATAAGTAGCATTCCTCCAGTTGTACAGCCTGTAATAGTGAAGGGGGATAGCTTATAAGCAGGTTTTTCAATACTCTGCAAGTTTTCATATTTACCCACCCTGGTAGTATTTCACATTTGGTCAACTCCTACACAACTGTTTCAAGTAATTGGTCTACAATGGTGATATCACAATAGAAGAGCAGATCAGAGATCAATGCTGTTTAGGTGGGACTCAGTGAAGAGAATTAGCACATCCCTTTGATCAAAGCCAAACAAACTCATGGCAGACTATATTGTCCTGGAGCAATGACCACTTCTATAGCTGGAAGAGTAATAAAGTCTGTCACCCCAGAGCACAAAGCTGACTAGATTCCAGCCTGACCCTGAAGCAGGCTGCCAAATAAATCTGACTAGGATAATTTAACTCAGTGGGGGGAAATAGCTGACAGATATTATGATACTTGGGAGTGAGAGTACCTTTGATAAGTAGTAGCTTGTATTAAAATTCAGCCAAAGACATAAAACTGCTGCTTTAAGTTTCTCCACAGCAGTGATATAAGCTATCTGCATAGAGCCTGTATGCAGAGGAGTAGTCCTGCCAAAGGGAGCTGTGCAGGAATGAGAGGAGCTGTTAATTAAACTTGCTATTGCTATTGTTTTACCATAAGTGCTAGGATATAGTAGGCTGGAGGACAACTACCAGACCTCAATAAGGAATGATACATGTATGTAATGTATGTGTATGCATGTTCCAGGGTGCATATGCACGTGTAGGTGAGTGCAGGCATGTATATATGTACATGTGTGGGGTGTGGATGTAGGTATTTATTTATTTATACATCACTGTGGTATGTATGCTTAACTGTATACACACGGTTGCGTTGTGTAGACGTATGTGTATGGAGGTATGTATGTAATGCATGTACATATAATACGTATTTGTATGCGTATATGTATGTATGTAGGTATTGGTATATGTGTATGTACATGTGTGTGTGTGTATATAGTATGGTATGTGTGTATATGTATATATATATAGATATATATATATGTATGTATATGTGTATATGTGTGTATATACATATGTGTACACATACAGTATATGTTTGTGTGTATGTGTATGTGTGTAGAGATATATATATTGTGTGTATATTGCACTGTGCATGCCCTACTTCCGTACTCGATGGTATTGTAGGGTACCTTATATGTTCTGTACAAAGTGTAATTTCTATACCTTCATGTTACAGCCCTTGTAAGGCGGGGGGTTTCAGTCATTCCGCAGCATGCACGTAAACTTACACTTAGGAGGAGCAGAATTACCCCTAAGGATACTGCATCATATGCTACATCCATTATAACCACTGGATATTGCATGGTATAAATTATATAGGATTGGCAACAAATGCAATGAGCATCGCATCATAGAATATATGTCTTATATACACTCCTTACTACATAAGATATTGCTACATTACCAATATACCCAGATTATATGTTAAATATAGTATAAACATTAATCGCTGATTATGGATGTTGGTTATAATAAGATATAATAATAATTTAATGCACGCATGTATAGTGGGGTAGGTATATACTCACACACACACATATGGTGTATGTGTGGGGGTAGGTAGGTAGGTATTTACTTGTTACTTGCTTGTTTGTTGGGTTGGTGAAGCACCAGCAGATTGCGCAGTGCCGAGGTATGCGTAAGGGTATACGTATGTGGGTATTTGGGTAGACATATGCGTGTGGATGTACATGTGTTTGGGTAGAGATATATATATATGGAATTTAGTTAAAGGTACAGGGGCTTTTGTGGGTGTATGTCCTCATATGTAGGTTTATACGTGTATGTACTGTGGGTGTGTATGCATACGGGTGTAAAGTTTACCTTCGTGGTACGGTCCTAGTAAGGCACCCTCCAGCTTGCAGTTAAACCTACACTTAAAATGAGCAAAATTATCCATAAGAGGACTGCATCACATGACACATCTAGTATAACTGCTGGTCATTGCAGGGTATAGATTATATTGGATTGCCAAAAAAAAAAAAAAGAAAAAAAAAAAAAAATGCAATGAGGATTGCATCATAGAATATATGTCTTATATACACTCATTACTAAATTATAAATTTGGTAAATTATATACCCAGGGTATACAGTAAATACAGTATAAACATTAATCACTGATTTGGGATCTTCATAAGCCCCCCTCCCCCTGTATTTTGCCCCACCCCTTTTTTTTCCCCCTCCCATATTGATCAGTGACCTTCCCTCAGAAAATATTTCAGAAACTAAGGCAACGGAGCCATGATGGCCCATCTTATTTAGAATTTTCAATATTAAAAACAAAACCGGGCATTGGGCTCACGGTAATGTCTCAGTGCAGTATAAATGTGTTACATGCTACAAAATGACCATTGCATCAATGGGCACAATTACAACAACCTCTCTATGTAAAGGGGATATTACTTTACGCATATGAAGTATTTACCGACTCAGGGTCATTTAAACGTTACACGAAGGGCCGATATAGTTGGTTATATGCATCAAACCATGTAGCGGTAAGAAAAACCAAACTTACGTCCATCCACACCTGGCAGAGCGGTAGCTGCTGAAAAATGTGGGGTTGGGGCCGCGTCGCGTCACAAATTCGGTTGCCGCACTATGTCCGCCCACACCTGGCAGAGCACTAGCTGCAAGTGGAGGGCTAGGGCCGAGGCACATCGCAAGTTTGTCGACGTTCTATACGCAGCTGAACCTGGCGGACCACTAGCCACAGGAAAGGGCGTTGGGAGGGAGACTCCGATGCCCATTGGACAGTCCTACTCCCATGCTTGGCGGAACAGTAGCCGCAAGTAAAGGTGTACAAAGAAGGGAATAATGCCATTTAGCCGAAAGGGCAGGGCGACAACAGCCCCAAACACCTGGCAGAGCACTAGCTGCAGGTATGTGTGCATATGTATATACATATATATAAAAATAAATAAAAAAAAAAACAAAAAAAAAAAACGTAGTGGTAGCGTTAATACATGCTCGTTTGGGGTAGATATAGTCTCTTTACCTTCTAGGTAAGTAACATACACCCGTGGCTTTGTCCCCGTCTCGGATCATGGGATGGGGTCAGTGGCCGGGGCAGGTAAGAGGGGACTTGGAGGTACACTGGTTTAGGTTCCCAGGGGCAAAGGTGGAAGGGCTAGGCCAAAAATCTGACATATCTAGCCAGGGTTAGGGAGTAGCCAGATATAGTCATAAGACACATAGGGGGAAACAAAGTAGGGACGAAGCCAATGCATCTCCTGATGCTGGATACAAAAGAACTTTTTAGACAAGTTAGTCAGGAGCTCCCGCGGGCAACCATTATATGATCCGTAATGATCCCGAGATCTAACTGGCGCCCACCTCCCCCGGAAAGAATCTTAAACCGTTCCAGGCGAAGAATCAACAGAGCTATTTTGAAATGTATAGCACAAAAGGGGGGCATAGCCGTCCGTCACAAATTGCTAGAGAGTCAGGAGGGGCATTTTCAAAACGATAGGGTTCACCTGAGCGTTCTGGGTAATGAGATTTTTCTGTCTGGGTTAGGAGAAGCCCTAGAAGCCGCGCTCTGTTTGAGGGCGGGCATTCGTCCTTGAAGCGGCAAGCCCGAATGCCATGGCGGGTCCGTGACAATGCCGGCCTGGACGACATCGAAACCAGAAGTACACACCGCGCTTGGCGAACGGAGTAAGGCATTTATGCTAAGAGTGCATAGTGCTGGTTATGATATATGGGTGCCATGGAGGCACAATGGTTTCTGGGTCATTAAACTAGGTGGCTCTAGGGTGGGTCATCGACTGGTTAATGGCACCATGGGCGTCACTGGCAAGGTTCAGTGGCGCAAAGTTTAATGGGTGTCACTGGCGCGGGTCAGTGGCACAAGGTTTTAGCGCAAGCCGGTGGTTGGTACTGTGACATTCACAAAGAGGAAAGGCATTGTCACGGGACCTGTCAGAGCGCGGTTTACGCAAGTTATTCTTATTATTATTGCTTAATGCATGATTGATTTAATTGTTTTTCTAGATTGTATTATCTTAAATCTGTATTAAAGCTGTGGCCTTTAAACTCCAATTGGGTGTCACGGCTTTTATTTCAGGTAAATGGTAGGTCCGACCTCTATGGGCCCTGCCCGGTCAAGTAACCCGAGAGTTCAGGCACAGCTGGAACGAAAGGGGCATGACTGGGCGGGCCCTGGGATGGACTGAACAGGCACAATTCGGCTCAGGTGTGAATTAAAGGTGGAGCGCCCGAAGGGGTACCTTCCCCCAGGCATTATAGGAAAAGAGCAGGAGAGCTGCTCTCTCTTTCTGCCCAAATAGGATACAGGAAACTCTCCCACCCACCCTCCCTGTGCACCGCTTGTCAGAATCCCGCAAGTGGCCACATGGGTGTTGGGAACATACCCTAACTATGCTACCCTTGTTGTATCCTAACAGATTCGTCACAGCAAGAGGCGGGTCCGTGACAATGCCGGCCTGGACGACATCGAAACCAGAAGTACACACCGCGCTTGGCGAACGGAGTAAGGCATTTATGCTAAGAGTGCATAGTGCTGGTTATGATATATGGGTGCCATGGAGGCACAATGGTTTCTGGGTCATTAAACTAGGTGGCTCTAGGGTGGGTCATCGACTGGTTAATGGCACCATAGGTGTCACTGGCAAGGTTCAGTGGCGCAAAGTTTAATGGGTGTCACTGGCGCGGGTCAGTGGCACAAGGTTTTAGCGCAAGCCGGTGGTTGGTACTGTGACATTCACAAAGAGGAAAGGCATTGTCACGGGACCTGTCAGAGCGCGGTTTACGCAAGTTATTCTTATTATTATTGCTTAATGCATGATTGATTTAATTGTTTTTCTAGATTGTATTATCTTAAATCTGTATTAAAGCTGTGGCCTTTAAACTCCAATTGGGTGTCACGGCTTTTATTTCAGGTAAATGGTAGGTCCGACCTCTATGGGCCCTGCCCGGTCATGGTTTTGCCTGTCTCAATGGTTCTTCTTAGGATTTGACTTTGCTGCTGTTGCCTTATCCATACAGCCACATGGGTGACAGGAAAGTCCATCTCCTCACCTCATATGTGACCAGTGTTGCCAACGTATCCCTTTAATTACTGACACATCTAAGTTATACAGGTTCTGGGGCTACTTACTCATAATCAGTATCTTAACTGCATCCACCTAAGCACGAAACCTGTATAATTCATATGTGTCAGTAATTAAAGGGATGAGTTTGAAACACAGTATGTGACAATGGAATATGATAGATCAATTTTGGTTGACATTATTTTCTACTTCATTCTTCATCTTTCCCCCCTAGTGTTTCCACCCCTCCCTTTAGATTGTAAGCCTCTGGCAGGGTCCTCCACTCCCTAGTGTAATCTACAGGATCATGTACTCCTGTCCTATGACAGCCTGTACTTGTATTACTGGGCCTACCTAACCAGCCCATATTGCATGATCATGTATTTTGTACAATTTGTATGCATAACTTTGTTCTATGTGTATAACCCTATGTATGTCATCCTTGTATCATTGTATATATTTATTGTCCAGCGCTGCGTAATATGTTGGCGCTTTATAAATACAATAAATAATAATAATAATAATAATCTTCATCTGAATAAGGAGAAAAATAATGCCTGAAGAAAATTCCAAATTTAAAGCTACAATATTCATTATCATGTTCATTGCATGACTTAATAAAACCTTCATAGTGACTGAATCCCTGGCTGTTGCTGCTTTTCGAAATAGTCGAAATGAAAAAGTATCTACACAGATATTTTTCTGTTAAAGTTGGGCTCTTTGGGAAATAATATAAGAGTGACATCTAATTCATTTGTAGCAATTAAGCAACAAGTGGTGAAAAGGGTTTGGTCCACAACCCAGACCATAGATGATTGGATAATGATCTCACCACTTCTCTTTTAAATCACTTATAACCGCAAGATCCCTTTCCACAGAAATACAATTACCTCTACTATTAGATGTGCTTTCTGTGGCATTTCTCACTACTGGAAGCTGAACATAAAGAAAGTTTATCGATTTGAAATTCATATTGGATTACTTAAAACACAAAACCTTAGTTGATACAAGGGCTCTAAAGCACTGAAGTTTTCTTATGACTCATCTTTTTCACCCTATTTATGTAGCCTCCTTTCAAGATCAAAGCAAGTAGAAAATTAGTAGAACTAAAGCAAAACAAAAAAAGTAATTTTATATTTTATTTACTAGAAAATAAATAGAACTAATGCAAAAAGGTAATTTCAAATTTTATTTAATTTCCTTTGAACATATTTTGTTTGTTAACCTCTAAAAAAAGTGTTAAATAAGTTATTAGGCGACATAGTTTGCATCAGCATCTGGATGGAGTGTATACATTCTCCTTACTGTTTGCATGGGTTTCCTCTCAAAACATAAGTTCATTAGTTCCTACTAAACTGTATCTAAAGGTGGCCACTAACGGTCCAATTTCTAGCAAAAAATTGTTTCAGCAATCAGAAATTCTGATTGAATTGGTTGTAAATAATCTCAAGGTGGCCACTAACGGTCCAATTTCTAGCAAAAAATCATTTGAGCGACCAGAAATTCTGATCGGAAGAAAAATCGTTCATTACACCATCAACGAACCAATCTTTGCTTCCTATCTATCACAACCAAAATGAAAAAAAAAAAATACGGTGTGTGTGAGAGGAGTATGGTGAGTTCATAAAAGATTTTATTTTTTGTCACAAGTTAGCGGAAATAGATTTTTACAGTTTTTTTTCACAAAGTGTCATTTTCCGCTAACTTGTGACAAAAAATAAAATCTTCTATGAACTCCCTATACTCCTAACGGAATACCTTGGGGTGTCTTCTTTCTAAAATGGGGTAATTTTTGGGGTTCCTATACTTCCCTGGCATTTTAGGGGCCCTAAACCGTGAGGAGTAGTCTTGAAATCAAATGTCTCAAAATGACCTGTAAAATCCTAAAGGTACTCATTGGACGTTGGGCCCTTTAGAGCATCTAGGCTGCAAAAAAGTGTTACACATGTGGTATCGCCGTACTCAGGAGTAGTATAATGTGTTTTGGGGTGTATTTTTACATATACCCATGCTGGGTGGGAAAAATCTCTCTGTAAATTACAATTTTTTGATTTTTTTACACACAATTGTCCATTTACAGAGATGTTTCTCCCTCCCAGCATGGGTATGTGTAAAAATACACCCTAAAACACATTATACTACTTCTCCTGAGTACGGCAATACCACATGTGTGACACTTTTTTGAAGCCTAGGTGCGCTAAGGGGCCCAAAGTCCAATGAGTACCTTTAGAATTTCACAGGTCATTTTGAGGCATTTGGTTTCTAGACTACTCCTCACATTTTAGGGCCCTTAAAATGCCAGGGCAGTATAGGAACCCCACAATTAACCCCATTTTAGAAAGAAGACACCCCAAGGTATTCCATTAGGAATATGGTGAGTTCATAGAAGATTTTATTTTTTGTCACAAGTTAGCGGAAATTGATTTTTATTGTTTTTTTTTTCACAAAGTGTCATTTTCCACTAACTTGTGACAAAAAATAAAATCTTCTATGAACCCACCATACAACTAACTTTCTAAAATGAGGTAACTTGTGCGGTTCCTATACTGCCCTGGCATTTTAGGGGCCCTAAACCGCGAGGAGTAGTCTGGAAACCAAATGCCTCAAAATGACCTGTGAATAGGACGTTGGGCCCCTTGGCGCACCTAGGCTGCAAAAAAGTGTCACACATGTGGTATCGCCGTACTCAGGAGAAGTAGTATAATGTGTTTTGTGGTGTATTTTTTACACATACCCATGCTAGGTGGGAGAAATATCTCTGTAAATGGACAATTGTGTGTAAAAAAAATAAAAAAATTGTCATTTAGGTAGCAGTGACAGGTGGTGACAAAGTGTGATTGATGGGTGATTGATGGGTGTTCAGTGGGTGATTAGAGGGAAGAACAGATGTAAACAGTGCACTTTGGAGGTGATCTGAGGGTGGGTCTGCGGGCGATCTGATGGTGTGGGTGGGTGATCAGATCAGGGTCTGATCTGATGGGTGGCAGTGACAGGTGGTGACAGGGGGTGATTGATGGGTGATTTACAGGTGATTGACAGGTGATCAGTGGGTGATTACAGGGAAGAATAGATGTATACAGTACACAGGGGGAGTCTGGGGGGGCCTGGGGAGAGTCTGAGGGGTGGGGGTGATCAGGAGCTCCCAGGGAGCAGTTTAGGACCTAATCTATAATATAGCGCTGATAGATAGTGACAGGGAGTGATTGATGGGTGATTAAGGGGGGTGATTGGGTGCAAACAGGGGTCTCGGGGGTGGGCTGGGGGGGGTCTGAGAGGTGCTGTGGGCGATCAGAGGGCAGGGGGGCAGGATCAGTGTGTTTGGGTGCTTACCTGGGGGGCTGCAGCCTGCCCTGGTGGTCCCTCGATCACTGGGACCACCAGGGCAGGAGGCAGCCTGTATAATACACTTTGTATACATTACAAAGCGTATTATACGCTTCCTATGCGGCGATTGAGGGGTTAACAACCGGCCGGCGCTTCCGAATGGCCGGCGGGTTGACATTGCAGGTGGGTGGAGCCTATTGCCGGCCGATGCGCGCGCATAGCAGCGCGCGATCCCCGGCCAGCCAGCACATAACGAGTAGCGGCTGAAGGCGGTCATTATGTGGTTAATATGCGGCAGTTGATGGATGGATTTGCACTTTTCTTAACTGTAGTGCAGTTCTAGAAATTCACGCTAAACTGCCACAATTAAGTAGGTTTGAAGAAGTTTCTTATTTTCATACAGTACAGTCCTTACAGTTCTAACAGCTGGTTAGAACTGTTTAAAGCGGACCTGAACTCGGAACGTCCTCTCTGCTCTAAAAGATACGCAACAGCATAATAACCTTGAGGGCTCTTGCACACTACATGCGATTCCAATTCCGATTTGCGATTTTCACATGATTTTACATGCGATTCCGATTTTTTATTGGTACTGCATGCTGAGTTTTTTCTGCATGTGTCTTCTTGTGTTGATAGCATGCAGGGAAAATCGGAATTGCAAATTGGAAATGCAAATCAAATTTGCTGTGTACAGGGGGCCTGAAACAAAAAACATTTCTTTGTTACAGCTGATACAAATCCTAAAATAAATCTGCACTGTTTCTACTTCCTGTTTCATGGAAGCAAACATATTGTTAGCATCCTGTGCTTTCAAATGAGCTTATCTGCCATCTCTACCATGCCAGTCACGTGACACAGGGGAGAGATCAAATTACAATTTGGGATTGGACACAAATGAGGGGGAATTAAACAGGCTATACTATCTAAATACATACAGGGAGCATTTCTCTATGTTTTTCTTTTGTCCTGTGCAAGAGCTCAGGTCCACTCTAAAGTCAATGGGAACCGTTTTATTTTATTTTTTTAGCTATGCAGCACAGCCTACCTCATTCTCCTGTATCAGTCTGTCCTCAGTTCGTAATTATTTATGTTCCTTGGCCCCCCAAAACTGTTTTTCTTCTTTGACCAGTTCGGTCGAATATTGTATTAGGGAAGAGAAGGCAGAGCTTCTTTTCCCTGCTCTGTCACTCCTCCGAGATGGGCAGCCATCTCCTCCCCTTGCTCCGCCCTTTCAGTCGCGCTCCCGTTGATGCGCGGCTCCCCTACTGTGGGCTGTGATCGAACATTTTTAGTATACCTATTGCTCAGTGAAGGTACTAACATACCTTCACACGTTTCTATTGTGCCGGCAGCTCCTTTGACTGTGCATTCATGAGTCACAGTCTCAAGTGCTGCGTGCCCGCGCGATGTTCTATACGTGTGCGCGCGTGCATGTAATCACGGCCGTGCACCCGAAAATCTCCTTCTCTCGCGCTATTTTATCGGTGCTTGAGAATGGGAGATAGATGGGAGGAAGAGGCTGCCGACCCGGAAGTTAAAGCAAAGGTCGGCAGCCATCTTGGATGTGAGAGGCACGATTTTCGGGCTGTACTTAACGTCCAGGGGCGGGGGGAGCGGCGATAATGTAAAGAGGTACACAGACAGACTTTTTATTTCACATCCATCAATGTCATTTAAAAAAAAAATATTTTGATTCCCAATGGCTTTAAGAAGAAAATAAACTTTCAGTAATACTTCATTAAATCTGGCCCAATAAGTGGGGATACTGTTACTTGGGAGGAGAAGAGGGAGGTTAGTGTTATTGGTTAGGATTAAAGGCATCAGGAAGAGGTTAGCTGTAAAGTGGGGTTAGATTGAAGCGAGTTTAGAATTAAGTAAGAGGTTAACATTACAGATGGAAGTTAGGGTTATGAAGGGGAATTTCATTATGAGGATTTGTTACCTTGAAAAACAGGAGGATAACCAATAAAACTGCCAGCAAGAACAGCTTTGCTTAGCCAAGATAGGAACTGTATACTCTAACCACACCTGGCCAATGAAACTAGCACTACATATTCTACACCCAACTTGAACATTAAATAGATATAAAAGTACTCAAGTTTAAAAAAACAAACAAACCCAATTTAAGTAGACATACAATAGACATAAATATAAACATTCATCTTTTTGAATCTAAACCACACCTTTTCTTTTATTTACATTATAAATCTACAAGCAAAGAATAAAAGTGAGGCTGGACATGCCACAGTTTTAAAAGATGCAGGCTTTATCAGAAGATCCCAGCTAACCTGTTCTGATATTTATACACTGGACCAAAATGCCCAAGGCTGTATATATTCCAAAAAATGCTTTTACCCCTTCACCTCCCCAAGACTAGTAACTACGTCCCTACAAAATGCTATAACTCCGTGCAGGGACGTAGCTGCTATGTCCCTTCCCGCTCGCCCCGTGCGCTCCCGCGATCGTTACCACCACTAACCGTTAGCCAGAGGATTAATAAATGGGAACAAAGTTGCCATTCATTGATCTAAGTCCCCATGTGAATGAACGCTACTGTCTATTAAACGGCACTCTCATTCCCAGAAACGCATACTTACACATCCATGCATTACTTCCTCTATGCGTAGTAATACTAAGCATAGGGAAGTTATGCGCGAGGACATCTTGAAAAAAAAAATTACAATTAAAATGAAAGCATAAATAGTTACCTTAGGACTGAACCTTTTTAATATGTATGTCAAGAGGGAATATTATTGTTACTTTATAAATAATGGGCTTGTAATTAGGGATGGCTGTAAAACTGAAAAAATGCACCTTTAATTCCAAATAAAATATTGGCGCCATACATTGTACAAGGGAAACATTTTATATGTTGCAATAACCGGGTTAAATTGCTAAATAAAATGTTTTGGTTTTAATTAAGGTAGCATTTATTATTTTAAAACTATAATGGCCGAAAACGGAGAAATAATGTTTTTTTCCATTTTTTTCTTCCTTTTCCTTTTAAAATACATTTAGAATTAAATACTTCCTAGCAAAAAGTATCCCCCAAAGAAAGCCTAATTGGGGGCAAAAAAACAAGATATAGATTGTTTCATTGTGATAAGTAGTAATAGGTTATAGGTGAATGAATGGAAGAAGCGCTGACAGGTGAAAAGTGCTCTGGTTTTTTTAAGGGGAAAAACCCTTGGAGGTGAAGTGATTAAACCACAAGAGTGCTTTAAACCACAAGCTAATACAAATTTGAATATTTATTTTTGAAATACTGCAAAAAAAAAGCGTATGAAAAAAATCCAAAACTATTTTTTTTATTATGAAACTCATAGGGCCCAATCCAATTAACTTTTTTGTCTAAGTTTTCTCCTACAAGATAATGTTTCATCTTCTGTTTAAAATAACTTTTCAGCACTCTACAATTAAGAAAAATATAGAGGTTAAAAGTACAATTAAAATTATTCTGAGTATTTTTGCTTGCTGGTGGCTTAAAAGGCGTTCAATTGACAAGATACTAAAATATAATCTAGGAGAAAACTTGGGAGAAAAAGTTAATTGGATTGGGCCCATATTTCTTTATGACAGAGTTATCTAAGAATAAGTTAGAAAACAAAAGCCAATCTTGAAGAGTCATGCTTGCTCTAAACCCAACCACCCTGCACACTCATCTAATCTAAAGTCTGGCATACACCGCTCAGTATTTCTAATATATGAATTGTTAATTTAATAAAAACATGTCAAAAATCTATTAAGACATTTTTCTCCACTACCTCTCTATTTTTCTCACTCTCAACCATCTAGAGATGAGCGTAATGACCTAATTACGATTTTGCGAAATTTCGCGTAATTAGTGTAATTACGATTATGGCCGTAAGTACATAATCGTAACGAAGAAGGATTTCGCAAGATTTCGCGTAAGCGTAATTTTCGCGTAATTTTCGCATTACAGTCGTATCATGCCGTAATTTCGCATTAAACGCTACCGTAATTTCGCGTTAAACCGTAACGCTCCGTATAATATAAAAAAGCCGCCGACTTTAAGGGTTAATAGCAAAGCCCCCTTAAATGCTAAGAGCCTCAAATTTGGAGAATATATTAAGGAGATCAGGAGGAATAAGAGGAAATTTTTTTTTTCAAAAAGACCTTATAGTTTTTGAGAAAATCGATGTTAAAGTTTCAAAGGAAAAATGTAAACATTTAAAAACCCGCCGACTTTAACGGTTAATAGCAAAGCCTGCTTAAAGTTTAGGAACACCAAATTCCCAGGGTATATTAAGGGGATCAGTGGGAATAAGAGGAAAAAAAATTTTTTCAAAAAGACCTTATAGTTTTTGAGAAAATCGATTTTTAAGTTTCAAGGGCGAAAATGTCTTTTAAATGCGGAAAATGTCAGTTTTTTTTGCACAGGTAACAATAGTGTATTATTTTCATAGATTCCCCCAAGTGGGAAGAGTTTTACTTACTTCGTTCTGAGTGTGGGAAATATAAAAAAAAAACGACGTGGAGTCCCCCCTCCCAGACCTCTTTAACCCCTTGTCCCCCATGCAGGCTGGGATAGCCAGAATGCGGAGCACCGGCCGCGTGGGGCTCCGCACCCTGACTATACCAGCCCGCATGGTCCATGGATTGGGGGGTCTCGGAAGGGGAGGGGCAGCCAAGCTTTCCCCTCCCCCTCCGAGCCCTTGTCCAATCCAAGGACAAGGGGCTCTTCTCCACCTCCGATGGGCGGTGGAGGTGGAGGCCGCGATTTCCTGGGTGGGGGGTTCATGGTGGAATCTGGGAGTCCCCTTTAAAAAGGGGTCCCCCAGATGCCCACCCCCCTCCCAGGAGAAATGAGTATAGAGGTACTTGTAGTACCCCTTACCCATTTCCTTTAAGAGTTAAAAGTAAATAAACACACAAACACATAGAAAAAGTATTTTAATTGAACAAAAAACATAACCAGGAAAAAAGTCCTTTAATATTCTTAATTAACCATTAATACTTACCTGTCCCTTTAAATAAATGATCCCACGCAATATCCTCGGAAATGTTCTATCAGTTACAATGTAACAAAGTTATTATGTAACAACTTTGTTACATTGTAACTACGCCGCACCCGACGCCACTCGCCGCTCAGCCGCCGCATACGCGTCCGTGCAGGACGCTAAGTCCCCGCAGCTCCCGCTGTCCACCCCGCCCACATCTGTCACCCACATGTCACCCACATGTGGGTGACATGTGGGTGACATGTGGGAGAGGCGGGGAGGGCAGCGGAGCCGGCGGGGACTTAGCGTCCTGCACGGACCCGACAGAGCTCTGAGCTATATAGCTCAGAGCTCTCTAAAGCATCTTTGTATTTGGGCTCCAAGGAGCCCCATTGGTCCTTAGCAGACCAATGGGGTTCCTTCAAATCAGAAGGAACCCCATTGGTCTGCTAAGGACCAATGGGGCTCCTTGGAGCCCAAATACAAAGATGCTTTTGAGAGCTCTGAGCTATAGCTCAGAGCTCGGGTCCTGCAGCGCAGACGCGGTGGCGGCGGCGGCGGTGAGTGACGTCGGGTGCGGCGTAGTTACAATGTAACAAAGTTGTTACATAATAACTTTGTTACATTGTAACTGATAGAACATTTCCGAGGATATTGCGTGGGATCATTTATTTAAAGGGACAGGTAAGTATTAATGGTTAATTAAGAATATTAAAGGACTTTTTTCGTGGTTATGTTTTTTGTTCAATTAAAATACTTTTTCTATGTGTTTGTGTGTTTATTTACTTTTAACTCTTAAAGGAAATGGGTAAGGGGTACTACAAGTACCTCTATACTCATTTCTCCTGGGAGGGGGGTGGGCATCTGGGGGACCCCTTTTTAAAGGGGACTCCCAGATTCCACCATAAACCCCCCACCCAGGAAATCGCGGCCTCCACCTCCACCGCCCATCGGAGGTGGAGAAGAGCCCCTTGTCCTTGGATTGGACAAGGGCTCGGAGGGGGAGGGGAAAGCTTGGCTGCCCCTCCCCTTCCGAGACCCCCCAATCCATGGACCATGCGGGCTGGTATAGTCAGGGTGCGGAGCCCCACGCGGCCGGTGCTCCGCATTCTGGCTATCCCAGCCTGCATGGGGGACAAGGGGTTAAAGAGGTCTGGGAGGGGGGACCCCACGTCGTTTTTTTTTTATATTTCCCACACTCAGAACGAAGTAAGTAAAACTCTTCCCACTTGGGGGAATCTATGAAAATAATACACTATTGTTACCTGTGCAAAAAAAACTGACATTTTCCGCATTTAAAAGACATTTTCGCCCTTGAAACTTAAAAATCGATTTTCTCAAAAACTATAAGGTCTTTTTGAAAAAAATTTTTTTCCTCTTATTCCCACTGATCCCCTTAATATACCCTGGGAATTTGGTGTTCCTAAACTTTAAGCAGGCTTTGCTATTAACCGTTAAAGTCGGCGGGTTTTTAAATGTTTACATTTTTCCTTTGAAACTTTAACATCGATTTTCTCAAAAACTATAAGGTCTTTTTGAAAAAAAAATTTTTCCTCTTATTCCTCCTGATCTCCTTAATATATTCTCCAAATTTGAGGCTCTTAGCATTTAAGGGGGCTTTGCTATTAACCCTTAAAGTCGGCGGCTTTTTTATATTATACGGAGCGTTACGGTTTAACGCGAAATTACGGTAGCGTTTAATGCGAAATTACGGCATGAACGAAACGCGAAATTTCGCGTTGAAAATTACGCTTACGGTATTTTCAATTACGATTTTAATGGCAATTTCGCTACGCTAATTTCGCATCGTAATCGCAAATTTCGCATGCGTAATTATAGTAATGCGAAATTACGAAAATTTCAGCTCAACTCTACAACCATCTCTTTCTCTCTGTGTGCTTTGTCTCTCTCCACTGCCTCTCTCTGTTTCTCTCTAGTTCTCTAGCTCTCTTTTTGACCCTCCTACTTCTCTGTAACCTGGTTATCTCTCAACATTTCTCTCTCTTCACTCCACAACTCTTCTTTCTATGCGCCATATTCTATTCAAGGTGATAATTAGCTTGCGGATGCAAACTACTTATCACCTTGCCATCACGCAAGGATTACCGGCAAATCCTATTGCCAGTTTCCTTTGTGCGATGGGCAATCGTTAGGGAGCATTACTCAGGCGAAAGCCTGAGTGATGCTCCCTTTTTCCAGGTGACGGGGAGCGAGGCTTTACCCTGTCCTTCAGCACCATGGCCTTGCTCCCCACACATGCACTTGCACCTGCCGAACATGCCTGCACCACCGCGAGAGGCGATGGGTGATTAGTGGCGATATGTATATTACTTGCGGATGAAGGGCACAACTACAGGGGAATACGGAGATGTGTGGCAGCCCAACGGGAAGCTCTGGGGTTCTCCTTATTACTGGATATCCCCAGATGCAGTGGGGACATTAGCTGGTTTTGACCTGCTCTTTGCAGGTCTAAGCTAATGCTCATGTCTGCTAAGAAGCATCGCTTCCTAGGAGGTATGAAAAGAACAACTGGATAGCGTGTAAAGAACTCGCTGGGAGATTATATCGCCTAAGCGAGATCTTTGCCAAGGAGGGGGGTTAGGTTGAATTGGATTAGGCGATGCTCCCATCGCCTAGTTTAAGAATTAGCCAACACTTAGCGCTGGCAAGTTCTGCAATAGAATATGGCCATGTGACTCTATTCCCACCAACTCTTTTTCTTCTGGCCCACCTTCTCACCTTTTCCCTCTTTCTCTTACCTTGTCTGCTATGGTCAGTGGAGGAGGTGTTTGGAAATCTGTGGGTGACAGAAGGCAGACACAATTAAGACTTGGACACAATTAAGACCATGCTGAACTGTGGGTACAGGCTCTTTGTGCCTTGACCTACAAATGCCATAAAGTCAAGCCAGGGGCGTAACTAGAAATCACTGGGCCCCCCTGCGAATATTTGGATGGGGCCCCCCCCCATAGGTGCCAAATAATCGTAATGGGGCAGCGTTTCACTGTAAATTAATTGTAAAGTGGGCAGCATTTTACCAGACAATCGTAATGCGGGCCAGAAAATCGTAATGTGGGCAGAGTTCACCAGAAAATCGTAATGTGGGCCTTTAGAAAATAATAATGTGGGCAGAGTTCACCAGAAAATCGTAATGTGGGCACCAGTCGCCAGAAAATCGTAACGTGAGCAGCAGTCACCAGAAAATTGTAACGTGGACAGCATTCACCAGACAATCGTAATGTGGGCAGCGTTCACCAGAATATCGTAATGTGGGACAGAAAATCGTAATGTGGGCAGAGTTCACCAGAATATCGTAATGTGGGCAGCGTTCACCAGAAAATTGTAACATGGACAGCATTCACCAGACAATCGTAACGTGGGCAGTGTTCAACAGAAAATCATAATGTGGGCCAGAAAATCGTAATGTGGGCAGCAGTCAGTCACCAGAATAACATAATGTGGGCAGCACACACCAGAAAATCCTAATGTCGGCAGCAGTCACCAGAAAATCCTTATGTGGGCAGCAGTCACCAGAAAATCCTTATGTGGGCAGCAGTCACCAGAAAATCCTTATGTGGGCAGCAGTCACCAGAAAATCCTTATGTGGGCAGCAGACACCAGAAAATCGCAATGTGGGCAGCAGTCACCAGAAAATCGCAATGTGGGCAGCAGTCACCAGAAAATCGCAATGTGGGCAGCAGTGACCAGAAAATCGCAATGTGGGCAGCAGTCACCAGAAAATCCTAATGTGGGCAGCATACACCAGAAAATCGTAATGTGGGCAGCAGACACCAAAAAATCGCAATGTGGGCAGCAGACACCTGAAAATCGTAATGTGGGCAGCAGACACCTGAAAATCGCAATGTGGGCAGCAGACACCTGAAAATCGTAATGTGGGCAGCAGACACCTGAAAATCGCAATGTGGGCAACAGTGACCAGAAAATCGCAATGTGGGCAGCAGTGACCAGAAAATCGTAATGTGGGCAGCAGACACCTGAAAATCGCAATGTGGGCAGCAGACACCAGAAAATCGTAATGTGGGCAGCAGACACCAGAAAATCGCAATGTGGGCAGCAGACACCAGAAAATCGCAATGTGGGCAGCAGACACCAGAAAATCATAATGTGGGCAGCAGACACCTGAAAATCGTAAAATGTGGGCAGCAGGCACCTGAAAATCGTAATGTGGGCAGCAGACACCAGAAAATCGTAATGTGGGCAGCAGACACCTGAAAATCGTAATGTGGGCAGCAGACACCAGAAAATCGCAATGTGGGCAGCAGTGACCAGAAAATCGCAATGAGGGCAGCAGTGACCAGAAAATCGTAATGTGGGCAGCAGACACCTGAAAATCGTAATGTGGGCAGCAGACACTAGAAAAATCGCAATGTGGGCAGCCGTAATGTGTGCAGCAGACACCTGAAAATCATAATGTGGGCAGCAGTGACCAGAAAATCGCAATGTGGGCAGCAGTGACCAGGAAATCGTAATGTGGGCAGCATACACCAGAAAATCGCAATGTGGGCAGCAGTGACCAGAAAATCGTAATGTGGGCAGCAGACACCTGAAAATCATAATGTGGGCAGCAGTGACCAGAAAATCGTAATGTGTGCAGCAGACACCTGAAAATCACAATGTAGGCAGCAGACACTAGAAATAAAAATGCACCTGTTAAAAAAAACACAATTCACTTACCTGACAGAAGTCTTCTCCTCTCCCGGCATCTGGCTCGCAGCTCCCCGAGTCCTCCTGCAGCACATATCCCGCGCTGACAGGCAGAGTGCAGGGCTACAGCAAGATGGCTGCCGAAGCCCTGTACTATAGAGATGGGAAGTTCGGATCTTTTCAATGATCCGGATGATTCGAATCGGATCATTGAAGAGATCCGGATCTTTGATCCGAATCTCGGATCATTTTACTACCGGAAGCATTCGGGGGTGAAATGAACAGCAGGACAGGTCTGTGGACAGGAGAAGGGGAGGGAGTGGACACACAGAGAAGGGGAGAAGATGGACAGAGGGCAGGGAGTGGACAGGGAAGGGAGGAGGGACGAGCAGAGAGCAGAAATGTTTGCACACAATACCCACATGCAGCAATCATATGCTTTACATATGTTTCACCTATATGTGCATCTGTGTACTTTGAAAGAAAAGGTCGCACAGTGAAAGAAAGCATTCCCAGAAGATAAGTGCAGCTGTTTAGTGCCGAGTGCAGGAGGATTATATTGCCTTTCAATCACAGTGCCTGCAAAGTTACTGAGCTGTGCTGAGCCAAAAGCTTCCAATGTGATCACTGTGCAGCACTACGGAACAGACAGCCTATAATGGGCAGCACGTTATAGCCAGTATGTGTGCTCTACACATATCTGGCAGTGGCACCCATGTCCCCTCTCTCTCATCTACCTGTCTCCCTGCAAGGCTGGCTCCCATCCAACAGAGCGATCCCTGCTTCCAGGACGCCGCTGCCCGCTGAGAGGGGGCGTGTCGCTCCTGGCCCCGCCCCTTTTGCGATCCGAATCGTTCATTTTGATGATTCGGATGATCGACTCATAAAATAGATTCGGATCAAAGATCCGAATCGTTCATGATCCGGACAACACTACTGTACTAGAGACACAAATAGTCTCCAGTGCAGGGCTTCTTCGGCGGCCATCTTGCCATAGCCCTGCTCTGCCTGCCGGAGACTATGCAGGCTGCCGGAGCGGGGCTGTGGGGAATGAACTGGCGCAACGCTGCGGCCAGTTGAGCACCTTGCTGGGGGGTCCAGAGCAGCGCTCCCCCCATGCACAGTGAGCGGGCCCCAGAGCAGCCCCGGGCCCCCCTGCGGCTGAGGGGGTCGCATCCCCGGTAGGTACGCCGGTGAGTCAAGCTATTATTAAATAGAAATAGAGGAAACTGATGCTTGGTATCAATGTTTAAATTCATGACAACAAATAAAGCAATTTTGTGATCTTTCCAAATGCTCGGTTCATGTTTATAAAGTGCTTTAACTCATAGATACTTTTTAATTGGTTCTTTGTTGCCCCAAGTCTATACTCTTGTTGAAATGACAAATTGTATATATATATTTATTGCAAAACTTTCAGCTGTATTTAATCTGTTTCTTCTTTTATTGCCTCTTACACTCACATAGATATATTTTACTTACAGGATTTGCTTTATTAGGAGGCCATCCCTGTTTTCTGACCACACAGGATATTCATTTGGGAGTCAATGAAAGCCTGAAGGACACAGCAAGGTCTGTTTCATGCAGTCTGTCCCCTGTAGATTCCTCTGTTTCTGCAAAAGAAATGCAGTTTTCTATTATTCCAACTTATATCATCAGAGTTTCAACCACAGTGTACTTACTGTAATTACAATAATGTCAGGACAATCAAACACACAAAGCAACCATAGGAAGCTATCTAATATACATACATTTTATGTTTAATTATTAACCTGCTAAAACTGTGCCCATTGGTAGATTGGTAGATTTTCTGAGTAAAGTATATGGAATATACATATTAATAGAATGTAAAACACCCAGAAGGATGTGCTTATGGGATCTGTACAATCCAACAATCAATGTATTATTGTTATGCACTGAGGCGGCCTCAGGGGGCAAGTGGGGCAACCGCCCCAGGCCCCACATTTGAAGAAGGCCCTGCACCCTCTGCAGGGGCCTCAGATATCTCTGTAACAGTACCTTGTCACGGAGCAGCAAACCGGGGGAGACTGGTCAATAGCAGCAGCACCAGCTTCCCATTAGCCAATGTTGGAGCCAGTGCAGTTTCTAGGCTAAAATGCACCCAGGGCGAGGGTGTAAAAATTGCGCCCCCCCCCCAGGTCTCCCAGTATAGGTAGCCAGGCATAGGTGAGCCAGTATAGTTGCCCCCGGTATAGGTTAACAAAGTAGGTGCCTCCAGTATAGATAGCTAGGTGGGTGCCTCTAATATAGGTAGCCAGAATAGTTGCCCCCAGCATAGGTTAGATAGCTAGGTGCCCCCAGTATAGGTTAGTTAGGTAGGTGCCTGCAATATAGGTAGCCAGTATAGTTGCCACCTATATAGGCTAGCTAGGTAGGTAGGTGCCCCCAATACAGGTTAGATAAGTAAGTGCCCCCAATAAAGGTTAGATAAGTAAGTGCCCCAAGTAAAGGTTTGATAGGTAGGTGCCCCCCAGTATAGGTTAGATAGGTAGATGCCTGCAATATAGGTAACCAGTATAGTTGCCACCTGTATAGGCTAGGTAGGTAGGTGCCCCCAGTATAGGTTAGATAGGTAGGTGCCCCCCAGTATAGGTTAGATAGGTAGGTGCCCCCCCAGTAAAGGTTAGATTAGGCAGGTGCCCCCCAGTATAGGTTACATTAGGTAGGTGCCCCCCAGTATAAGTTAGATTAGGTAGCTGCCCCCCAGTACAGGTGAGATAGGTAGCTGCCCCCCAGTATAGGTTAGATTAGGTAGGTGTCCCCCAGTATAAGTTAGATTAGGTAGCTGCCCCCCAGTATAGGTGAGATAGGTAGCTGCCCCCAGTATAGGTTAGATTAGGTAGGTGTCCCCCAATATAGGTTAGATTAGGTAGGTGTCCCCCAGTATTGGTTAGATTACGTAGCTGCCCCCCAGTATAGGTTAGATAGGTAGCTGCCCCCCAGTATAGTTGAGATAGGTAGCTGCCCCCAGTATAGGTTAGATTAGGTAGCTGCCCCCCAGTATAGGTTAGATAGGTAGCTGCCCCCCCAGTATAGGTGAGATAGGTAGCTGCCCCGAGTATAGGTTAGATTAGGTAGGTGTCCCCCAATATAGGTTAGATTAGGTAGGTGCCCCCCAGTATAGGTTAGATTAGGTAGGTCCCCCCAGTATAGGTTAGATTCGGTAGGTGCCCCCCAGTATAGGTTAGATAGGTAGCTGCCCCCCAGTATAGGTGAGATAGGTAGCTGCCCCAAGTATAGGTGAGATTAGGTAGGTGTCCCCCAATATAGGTTAGATAGGCAGCTTCCCCCCATAATGGAGGGGGGAGCCGGAGCCACGGGGAGGGCAGCCCTCCCTCTCCCCGGGCCGCCCTCCGTGCTCCCCCCTCAGATCAGATGCAGAGTAATTAATTAGCGCAGCAGCAAGCGTACATAACTACTCACCTCCCTGCGTTCCACTGGCCGCTCACTCGCCGCTGATCTCCTCTCGGCATAGACGCTGATACACACGCTGCTTCCGGCTAAACAGGAAGCAGCGTGTGTATCAGCGTCTATGCCGAGAGGAGATCCCTGAATAATCTAGGCCCTGGATACATGAAAGATATGTTACAGCTGCGTAGCAATCCCCGCATTCTCAGATCCACAGGTTCTAATAATCTAGTCATACCCAGAGTCCACTTGGAAACTTTTGGTCCCAGAGCCTTCTGTCATGCTGCCCCTACGTTTTGGAACTCCTTACCTCAACAGATCAGGACAGCCCCGTCCCTGGACGTGTTTAAATCCAGACTGAAAACCCACCTGTTCAGTCTGGCATTTGCAGAAATATAACTTTTGTTGAGTGAATACTTCATCCTACTAATTACTGAATCTGAGAGAGCCTAAGCGCTTTGAGTCCTATGGGAGAAAAGCGCTATAGAAATGTTATTGTATTGTATTATTGTATCTGTGTGTGTGTCTGGTGTGTGTGTGCATCTATAGCATATCTGTGTCTCTAGGCCCCGCATATGACACTCGCCGCAGGCCCCCGCGTACTGTAAGGCCGCCTCTGGTTATGCATCACTATAGCACAGGCATCTTCTACTGTGCCTTACAGGGTACACAGACATGTCACTAACTGTCCCTCAGAGAAGCTCACAATCTAATCTCTACCATAGTCTAAGGTTAGTTTTGGATAGAACCAAATTAACTTACTAATATGGCTATACGATGTCCCTAGGTTTTATTGCTGTCTGTGTAGTGTTCCTATTGAGGCATTGCCATTAAATCCTAGTAGCCTCCCTGGCGTTCTGATTCCCCAGGATTTCCGTGCAAAAAGTGGTTCAATTAATTTCCAATAATTTTCAACCTTTTTTTTTTTCCAATCAATTTTTTAAAAATATTGAATTCAATACAGGTTATTGTATTGAATTCAACTTAAAAAAAATGTTTGCAGTGAGATGTTGACGCTGTGTGACCCTGGTGTCATCAACGCCGATCGGCGGGGGACATGTCATCGCTGAGGGAGAAGCAAAATCCATACACGGACATGGAAGACGGCACTGGGGAAGCTATCAGAGGTACGTGACGAGGGATCAGCACGCCAATGGTGAGTATAAGACCCAGATGTGAAGGCAGGTGTATAGGGAGCCACATGTAGCCAGGTGTCAGGGTAGCCAGGAGTGTAGCCAGATGTCAGGGTAGCCAGATGTCAGGATAGTCAGGAGTGTAGCCAGATGTCAGGGTAGCCAGGAGTGTAGCCAGATGTCAGTGTAGCCAGATGTCAGGGTAGCCAGATGTCAGGGTAGTCAGGAGTGTAGCCAGATGTCAGGGTAGCCAGATGTCAGGGTAGCCAGATGTCAGGGTAGTCAGGAGTGTAGCCAGATGTCAGAGTAGGCAGATGTCAGGGTAGCCAGGAGTGTAGCCAGATGTCAGTGTAGCCAGATGTCAGGGTAGCCAGATGTCAGGGTAGCCAGGAGTGTAGCCAGATGTCAGGGTAGTCAGGAGTGTAGCCAGATGTCAGGGTAGCCAGATGTCAGGGTAGCCAGGAGTGTAGCCAGATGTCAGGGTAGCCAGATGTCAGGAGTGTAGCCAGATGTCAGGGTAGCCAGGAGTGTAGCCAGCTATGGGTAGCCAAGTGTGTAGCCAGGTATATAGGGTGCCAGGTTTAGCCAGTTATAGGGAGGTAGGTGTAGCCAGTTATAGGGTGCCAGGTGTAGCCAGGTATATAGGGGAGCCAGGTATATAGGGTGCCAGGTGTAGCCAGGAGTATAAGGTGCCAGATGTCCCCTCCCTCCCGATCTCCCCCCCCTCGATCCTCACCTTTGGGCTGGGGGATCCCCCTCTGCGGGTGGGGGATCCCCCTTCTGTGCGGTGACGTCACCAAGTCTCGTAATGTAACTGTAAACAGACGGGACTTTGCGATGGAGGAAGAAGTGCTGCGCTGGAGAGGGCCGCTGGGTGAGTAGTTCTATTTGCTCAAAGGGCTTAGACAGGGAAGGGGGGGGGAAGCGAGGATGGGGGGGAGGGGTAGAGGCCACCCGCACGCCGCACAGTAGGGGGATCCCCCCACCTGCAGAGGGGGATCCCCCAGCCCAAAATACCCCGCACAGAAGGGGGATCCCCCCACCCGCAGAGGGGGATCCCCCAGCTCAAAATACCCCGCACAGAAGGGGGATTACCCCACCCACAGAGGGGGATCCCCCAGCCCAAAATACCCCGCACAGAAGGGGGATCCCCCCACCCGCAGAGGGGGATCCCCCAGCTCAAAATACCCCGCACAGAAGGAGGATCCCCCCACCCGCAGAGGGGGATCCCCCAGCCCAAAATACCCCGCACAGAAGGGGGATCCCCCCGCTCGCCCTAGCACATTCTCTCCCTAGGGATTCCCTAGGGAGAAGCATGCAGCAGCCTTCAGAGGCTGCTGCAGCGCTGCTGATCACAGCGTGAGGGGAAAGTGCAGGACGAGCTGAGCTCGTTCAGAACATTTCCAGCAAGTTTTCTTTGGACGACCTCAGCTCGTCCAGAACGCTAGGCAGGTTAATACTAAAATACTTTTCTCCTATGTTGCTGTCACTTACAGTAAGGAGTAGAAATCTGACAGAAGTGACAGGCTTTGGACTAGTCCATCTCTTCATAGGGGATTCTCAGCATTTTATTCTTTTTAACCACTTGAGGACCTAGGGCTTTCTACCCCTTAAGGACCGGCCACTTTTTTTCCATTCAGACCACTGCAGCTTTCACGGTTTATTGCTCGCTCATACAACCTACCACCTAAATGAATTTTGGCTCCTTTTCTTGTCACTAATAAAGCTTTCTTTTGGTGCTATTTGATTGCTCCTGCGATTTTTACTTTTTATTATATTCATCAAAAAAGACATGAATTTTGGCAAAAAAATGATTTTTTTAACTTTCTGTGCTGACATTTTTCAAATAAAGTAAAATTTCTGTATACATGCAGCGCGAAAAATGTGGACAAACATGTTTTTGATAAAAAAAACCCCATTCAGTGTATATTTATTGGTTTGGGTAAAAGTTATAGCGTTTACAAACTATGGTGCAAAAAGTGAATTTTCCCATTTTCAAGCATCTCTGACTTTTCTGACCCCCTGTCATGTTTCATGAGGGGCTAGAATTCCAGGATAGTATAAATACCCCCCAAATGACCCCATTTTGGAAAGAAGACATCCCAAAGTATTCACTGAGAGGCATAGTGAGTTCATAGAAGATATTATTTTTTGTCACAAGTAAGCGGAAAATGACACTTTGTGAGAAAAAAAAAAAAAAAAAAAAGTTTCCATTTCTTCTAACTTGCGACATAAAAAAATGAAATCTGCCACGGACTCACCATGCCCCTCTCTGAATACCTTGAAGGGTCTACTTTCCAAAATGGGGTCATTTGTGGGGTGTGTTTACTGTCCTGACATTTTGGGGGGTGCTAAATTGTAAGCACCCCTGTAAAGCCTAAAGGTGCTCATTGGACTTTGGACCTCTTAGCGCAGTTAGGCTGCAAAAAAGTGCCACACATGTGGTATTGCCGTACTCAGGAGAAGTAGTATAATGTGTTTTGGGGTGTATTTTTACACATACCCATGCTGGGTGGGAGAAATATCTCTGTAAATGACAATTTGTTAATTTTTTTTACACACAATTGTCCATTTACAGAGATCTTTCTCCCACTCAGCATGGGTATGTGTAAAAATACACCACAAAACACATTATACTACTTCTCCTGAGTACGGCGATACCACATGTGTGGCACTTTTTTGCACCCTAACTGCGCTAAAGGGTCCAAAGTCCAATGAGTACCTTTAGGATTTCACAGGTCATTTTGAGAAATTTCGTTTCAAGACTACTCCTCACGGTTTAGGGCCCCTAAAATGCCAGGGCAGTATAGGAACCCCACAAATGACCCTATTTTAGAAAGAAGACACCCCAAGGTATTCCGTTAGGAGTATGGTGAGTTCATAGAAGATTTTATTTTTTGTCAAAAGTTAGCGGAAAATGACACTTTGTGAAAAAACACAATTAAAATCAATTTCCGCTAACTTGTGACAAAAAATAAAATCTTCTATGAACTCGCCATACTACTAACGGAATACCTTGGGGTGTCTTCTTTCTAAAATGGGGTCATTTGTGGGGTTCCTATACTGCCCTGGCATTTTAGGGGCCCTAAACCGTGAGGAGTAGTCTTGAAACGAAATTTCTCAAAAATGACCTGTGAAATCCTAAAGGTACTCATTGGACTTTGGGCCCTTTAGCGCAGTTAGGGTGCAAAAAAAGTGCCACACATGTGGTATCGCCATACTCGGGAGAAGTAGTACAATGTGTTTTGGGGTGTATTTTTACACATACCCATGCTGGGTGGGAGAAATACCTCTGTAAATGGACAATTGTGTGTAAAAAAAATCAAAAGATTGTCATTTACAGAGGTATTTCTCCCACCCAGCATGGGTATGTGTAAAAATACACCCCAAAACACATTATACTACTTCTCCCGAGTACAGCGATACCACATGTGTGGCACTTGTTTGCACCCTAACTGCACTAAGGGGCCCAAAGTCCAATGAGTACCTTTAGGATTTCACAGGTCATTTTTGCTTCAAGACTACTCCTCGCGGTTTAGGGCCCCTAAAATGCCAGGGCAGTATAGGAACCCCACTAATGACCCCATTTTAGAAGGAAGACACCCCAAGGTATTCCGTTAGGAGTATGGTGAGTTCATAGAAGTTTTTATTTTTTTGTCACAAGTTAGCGGAAATTGATTTTAATAGTTTTTTTTCACAAAGTGTCATTTTCCGCTAACTTGTGACAAAAAATAAAATCTTCTATGAACTCACCATACTCCGTACGGAATACCTTTGGGTGTCTTCTTTCTAGAATGGGGTCATTTGTGGGGTTCCTATACTGCCCTGGCATTTTAGGGGCCCTAAACCGTGAGGAGTAGTCTTGAAACCAAATGTCGCAAAATGACCTGTGAAATCCTAAAGGTACTCATTGGACTTTGGGCCCCTTAGCGTACTTAGGGTGTAAAAAAGTGCCACACATGTGGTACCGCCGTACTCAGGAGAAGTAGTATAATGTGTTTTGGGGTGTATTTTTACACATACCCATGCTAAGTGGGAGAAATATCTCTGTAAATGACAATTGTTTGATTTTTTTACACACAATTGTCCATTTACATAGAAATTTCTCCCACCCAGCATGGGTATGTGTAAAAATACACCCCAAAACACATTATACTACTTTTCCTGAGTACGGCGGTACCACATGTGTGACACTTTTTTGCAGCCTAGGTCCGCTAAGGGGCCCAACGTCCTATTCACAGGTCATTTTGAGGCATTTGTTTTCTAGACTACTCCTCGCGGTTTAGGGCCCCTAAAATGCCAGGACAGTATAGGAACCCCGCAAGTGACCCCATTTTAGAAAGAAGACACCCCAAGGTATTCTGTTAGGTGTATGACGAGTTCATAGAAGATTTTATTTTTTTGTCAAAAGTTAGCGGAAAGTGACACTTTGTGGAAAAAAAACAATAAAAATCAATTTCCGCTAACTTTTGACAAAAAATAAAATCTTCTATGAACTCGTCATACACCTAACAGAATACCTTGGGGTGTCTTTTTTTCTAAAATGGGGACACTTGTGGGGTTCCTATACCGCCCTGGCATTTTACGGGCCCAAAACCATGAGTAGTCTGGAAACCAAATGTCTCAAAATGACTGTTCAGGGGTATAAGCATCTGCAAATTTTGATGACAGGTGGTCTATGAGGGGGCGAATTTTGTGGAACCGGTCATAAGCAGGGTGGCCTTTTAGATGACAGGTTGTATTGGGCCTGATCTGATGGATAGGAGTGCTAGGGGGTGACAGGAGGGGATTGATGGGTGTCTCAGGGGGTGGTTAGAGGGGAAAATAGATGCAATCAATGCACTGGGGAGGTGATTGGAAGGGGGTCTGAGGGGGATCTGAGGGTTTGGACGAGTGATCAGGAGCCCACACGGGGCAAATTAGGGCCTGATCTGATGGGTAGGTGTGCTAGGGGGTGACAGGAGGTGATTGATGGGTGTCTCAAGGTGTGATTAGAGGGGGGAATAGATGCAAGCAATGCACTGGCGAGGTGATCAGGGCTGGGGTCTGAGGGCATTCTGAGGGTGTGGGCGGGTGATTGAGTGCCCTAGGGGCAGATAGGGGTCTAATCTGATAGGTAGCAGTGACAGGGGGTGATTGATGGGTAATTAGTGGGTGTTTAGGGTAGAGAACAGATGTAAACACTGCACTTGGGAGGTGATCGGACGTCGGATCTGCGAGCGATCTATTGGTGTGGGTGGGTGATCAGATTGCCCGCAAGGGGCAGGTTAGGGGCTGATTGATGGGTGGCAGTGACAGCGGGTGATTGATGGGTGGCAGTGACAGGGGGTGATTGATGGGTGGCAGTGACAGGGGGTGATTGATGGGTGATTGATAGGTGATTGACAGGTGATTGACAGGTAATCAGTGGGTTATTACAGGGGAGAACAGATGTAAATATTGCACTGGCGAATTGATAAGGGGGGGTCTGAGGGTAATCTGAGCGTGTAGGCGGGTGATTGGGTGCCCGCAAGGGGCAGATTAGGGTCTGATCTGATGGGTAACAGTGACAGGTGGTGATAGGGGGTGATTGATGGGTGATTGATGGGTAATTAGTGGGTGTTTAGAGGAGAGTAAACGCTGCGCTTGGGTGGTGATCTGATGTCGGATCTGCGGGCGATCTATTGGTGTGGGTGGGTAATCAGATTGCCCGCAAGGGGCAGGTTAGGGGCTGATTGTTGGGTGGCAGTGACAGGGGGTGACAGGGGGTGATTGATGGGTGATAGGTGATTGGCAGGTGATTGACAGGTGATCAGTGGGTTATTACAGGGAAGGATAGATGTAAATAATGCCCTGGCGAATTGATAAGGGGGGGGTCTGAGGGTAATCTGAGCGTGTAGGCGGGTGATTGGGTGCCCGCAAGGGGCAGATTAGGGTCTGATCTGATAGGTAACAGTGATAGGGGGTGATTGATGGGTGATTGATGGGTAATTAGTGGGTGTTTAGAGAAGCTAACAGATGTAAACAATACATTTGGGAGGTAATCTGACGGCGGGTTTGCGGGCGATCTAATGGTGTGGGTGGGTGATCAGATTGCCCGCAAGGGGCAGGTTAGGGGCTAATTGATGGGTGGCAGTGACAGGGGGTGATTGATGGGTGATAGGTGATTGACAGGTGATCAGTGGGTTATTACAGGGAAGAACAGATGTAATGAATGCACTGGTGAATTGATAAGGGGGGGTCTGAGGGCAATCTGAGCGTGTGGGCGGGTGATTGGGTGCCCGCAAGGGGCAGATTAGGGTCTGATCTGATAGGTAAAAGTGACAGGTGGTGATAGGGGGTGATTGATGGGTGATTGATGGGTAATTAGTGTGTGTTTAGAGGAGAGAATAGATGTAAACAATGGATTTGGGAGGTGATCTGATGTCGGATCTGCGGGCGATCTATTGGTGTGGGGGGGTGATCAGATTGCCCGCAAAGGGCAGGTTAGGGGCTGATTGATGGGTGGCAGTGACAGGGGGTGATTGATGGGTGATTGATGGGTGATTGACGGGTGATTGACAGGTGATTGACAGGTGATTGACAGGTGATCAGGGGGGATAGATGCATACAGTGCATGGGGGGGGTCTGGGGGGGGTCTGGGGAGAATCTGGGGGGTGGGGGGGTGATCAGGAGGGAGCAGGGGGCAGAGGGGGGGGTATAAAAAAAATAGCGTTGACAGATAGTGACAGGGAGTGATTGATGGGTGATTAGGGGGGTGATTGGGTGCAAACAGGGGTCTGGGGGGTGGGCAGGGGGGGGTCTGATGGGTGCTGTGGGCGATCTGGGGCGGGGGGGGAGAAAATCAGTGTGCTTGGTGCAGACTAGGGTGGCTGCAGCCTGCCCTGGTGGTCCCTCGGACATTGGGACCACCAGGGCAGGAGGCAGCCTGTATAATACACTTTGTAAACATTACAAAGTGTATTATACACTTTGTATGCGGCGATCGTCGGGTTAACATCCCGCCGGCGCTTCCGTATGGCCGGCGGGATGTTGCGGCGAGTGAGCGGCGACAGGCGAAGGCGGAGGATCGCGTCACGGATGACGCGATCGCTCCGCCCATGCCCAAACAAGGACCGCCGCCATTTGTCAATACGGTGGTCCTTGCGGCGTCTGCTTCCCGGCCGCCATTTGTCTATACGGCGGTCGGGAAGTAGTTAAATATATTTCCTAAAAAGGATTTAAACAATGACGCTAGCCAGCTTCCCTGTTTGCTACACAGTTTTTTGGCAGCTGGACAGAGCAACTTCCATTCACTAAGTGCTTTAGAAAATAAATAAATCCCTGAGAATCCCCCCATGAAGAGATGGACTAGTCCAAAACCTGTCACTTCTATCAGATTCCTACTACCTACTGTAAGTGACAACAACATAGGAGAAAATTAATTTATGGCTCATTTTACTATGGAAAAAATGTACTTATTTACAAATTTTCACCATAGTGAAGTAACCTCTACCATGCTTCACTGCTGCCTGCAGACACTTGTTGTATAACTCTCCAGCCCTTCGATTCACAAACTGCCTTCTGCTACAGTAAAATATTTCAAATTTTGCCTCATCAGTCCTGAACACCTGCTGCCATTTTTCGCGACCCCAGTTCCTATGTTTTCGTGCATACATGAGTCACTTGGCTTGTTCCCACGTTGGAGGTATGGCTTTTTGACTGCAACTCTTCCACGTCTGGCCAGTATATGGGTGTACCTGGGTCCCACTGGTTTCTGACATTTCGGAGCTGATGGCACTGCTTTTGATTTTGAAGACTAATAAGCTTGATGTGTCTTTTATCTTCTGTGCTAAGTTTCCTTGGCCGACCACTGCGTCTACGATCCTCTACATTGCCTGTTTATTTGTACTTCTTCAAAAGAGCTTGAACAGACCATCTAGAAACCCCAGTCTGCTTTGAAATCTTTGTCTGGGAGAGACCTTGCTGATGCAGTATAACTACCTTGTGTCATGTTGCGGTGCTCAATCTTGCCATGTCATAAAACTGTCTTCCACAACCTCACCTTGGTAGCAGAGAATGGCTGTTCCTTACTCAGTTTTAAGCCTCCTACACAGCTGTTTCTGCTTCAGTTAAAGGGGCACTATGGCGAAAAATTCTAAAATGTAAAATATGTGCAAACATAGACAAATAAGAAGTATGTTTTTTCCAGAGTAAAATAAGACATAAATATTTTTTACCCTATGTTGCTGTCACTTACAGTAGGTAGTAGAAATCTGACCGAAGTGACAGGTTTTGGACTAGTCCATCTCTTAATAGGGGATTCTCAGCAAGACTTTTATTCTTTATAAAGATATTCCCTAAAAAGGATTTAAACAATGATGCTGACCATCTGCTCTGCTCGCTACACATTTTTTTTGGCAGTTGGACAGAGCAACTGCCATTCACTAAGTGCTTTTGAAAATAAATAATGGACAGAAAACAAAGAGTTGTGGTCAATGGATCGTACTCAAAATGGGAGACTGTTAGCAGTGGGGTCCCACAGGGGTCTGTTCTGGGTCCAGTGCTCTTCAATTTATTTATTAATGACCTAGTAGATGCATTAGTGAGCAATGTTGCTATTTTTGCAGATGATACAAAATTGTGCAGAATCATCAACTCTCAGGAAGATAGTGTCATATTGCAACAGGATCTGGATAGGATGGCTATATGGGCACATACATGGCAGATGAAATTCAATGTTGACAAATGTAAAGTCATGCATTTTGGACGTACTAATGGTCTAGCACCACACAAAATAAATGGGATACAGTTGGGGACATCAATCTTGGAGAAGGACTTAGGAGTACTCATTGACAACAAGTTAAATAATCGTACTCAATGCCAAGCCGCTGTAGCTAAAGCTAACAAAATTTTGGGATGCATTAAAAGGGAAATAAAAACTCGAGATGCTAGCATAATATTGCCCCTGTTTAACTCTCTAGTAAGGCCACATCTGGAATATGGAATTCAGTTCTGGGCACCACATTACAAAAAAGATATTGCAGTTTTAGAGCAGGTGCAGAGACGAGCAACAAAATTGATACGTGGGATGGAAGGTCTCACTTATCAAGAAAGGTTAGATAAACTGGGTTTATTTAGTCTAGAGAAAAGACGCCTGAGAGGGGATCTAATTAACATGTATAAATACATCAGAGGGAAATATAATAGCTTGGCGGATGAGCTTTTTGTCCCTAGGCCTTCTCTAAGGACTAGAGGACATGATCTGCGCATGGATGAAAAACGTTTTAGCCATTTATTTAGGAAAGGGTTCTTAACAGTAAGTGTGATTAAGATGTGGAATGCATTGCCACAGGAAGTCGTTATGGCAAACTCTATACCTGCATTTAAAGGGGGCTTAGATGCTTTCCTTGCGTTGAAAGACATCCATGGCTACAATTACTAGGTAATGCCTAATGATGTTGATCCACTGATTTTATCTGATTGCCATCTGGAGTCGGGAAGGAATTTTTCCCTTTAGGGTCTAATTGGACCATGCCTTGTAAGGGTTTTTTCGCCTTCCTCTGGATCAACAGGGATATGTGAGGGAGCAGGCTGGTGTTGTACTTTATACTGGTTGAACTCGATGGACGTATGTCTTTTTTCAACCGTAGAGATGTAACCGGCACCATCGATGTAAATATAAGCTCTTTTATTGGTACATAACAGCTATCATAACGACGTTTCAGGGCAGCCGCCCCTTTATCAAGCTAAGCTGTTTGCCATCAAGTTTACAAATAACATACATACACTTTTTTATATACCCAACATGGCCGACTTGTGACCAATCACAACAAATTGCTAACATCCACCAATCCTGCAGTCCGTCCTCAGAGCGGACCTAATGGGGAACTACACTGGTCACATTTCATAGGATCATTTGAATGCGTATCCTCCCCTCACTCCTACACTTACCTATTGCTGCGGGGCAGAGACACGCCTACGTGTCAGGATACATATAGCCGCATCACCCAGCCGGCCGTCAACATGGCGGACCAGATGGGGAACTAGCACACGTAACATGGGGAGGGCGGAGCAAACGCTCCACCTCCCATGTTGTCCTGACAACGCCTATGCTAGCGGCGAAGACTCGCCGCACACAACGGCAGATAGAATGGGAGGCGTGCCCCGGTCACACTAGCCAATAGGAAAGCGCCTGTAAGCGTAAACAATAGTACGTGTCACACTACTCAGCGTGGCAGGCGTACAACAATATTAAGTAGCTGACATAATTTAAGGACAATGAGGAATGGCAGGAAAGAGGCAGGGGGCAACTACGCATAACATGCGTACCAAAATGCTAATTAGCTGTCATAGTCTAAGGACAGGGAGAGGAGAAAAAGGGGGAAAATGAACTGGTGCACACAACATAGTGACACCATGACGGGAAGCATATCAACAGATCAGGTCACTGCATTGTACACAACATAAAGTTGAATGACATAAAGGTACAAATTAAATTAAAGTAGTAGGCTGTCAGGCAAAGAGGCATATGGATCACCATATCAAATAAACGGTAAAAGATCAAGTTCTCGGTTTAATCCCCGGGGCTCCATAGTATCAAGTTTTTTGATCCAAAATGCCTCTCTGTATAACAGCCTCTTAACCCTATCTCTACCCCTCCTTAGGGGTGCAACAGACTCAATGATCATATATCTCAGCTGACTGACCTGATGGCCAGCCTGCTGAAAATGAAAAGCAACAGCCTGGTCAGTCAAGGATTCCCTAATCGCATGTTTGTGCGAAGATAATCTTTTCTTAATTTTTTGTGTTGTCTGTCCAATATATAGAAGGCCACAAGGGCACTTAAGTGCATAAACTACAAATGATGAATCATAAGTAAAGCAATCATGTATCTTAAATTTAACACCTGAGTGTGGATGTTGAATAAATTGACCTTTAATAACCGAACTGCAATGGACACAGTTCATGCAGGGAAATGTACCCATGCGACTGGATCTTGACTGACCAACCCTGCTACACCTCATATCAGCGCGGACCAATTGGTCTCTCAAGTTTGGCGCTCTTTTGTATGAGATGATAGGTGGATGTCTAAACTGCTGTATTTCAGGAAAACTTTCTGTGAGCAAATGCCAGTGGCGTCTGATGATCTTAGCTATATTGTCACTCTCAGTATTATATTTGGTCACAAAGGGTAACCTCTGACTGTTATTCCTATGTCTAACCCTTCCCTCTCCTCCCCCAACCACCCTATCACGTGCTGATTGTACAACTTCAACTGGGTAGCCTCTGTGCAAAAATCTATCCTGTATCTCATCAAGTCTCTGCGTCCTGACCTCATCCAACCCAACTATCCTATGAACTCTTTGAAATTGACCCACCGGGACAGACCTCCTAGTGGCCCACGGGTGGAAACTCCCAAAATGAAGGAGGGAGTTTACATCCGTGGGCTTGGTATAGAGGTCTGTAACCAGTCTACCCTCTCGGACACTAATTAAAGTGTCCAAAAAACTAACCTGCTCCACTGACGTGTGTAAGGTAAGTCTAATCTCTTTACACTTCAACATCAACTCCTCGATGAACGCAACTAGGGTCGAATGTGGACCCGCCCAGACGCAAAATATATCGTCAATGTACCGAAACCACTGTACTGCATATTGTCTAAAAAGAGAACTGGAATACACAAACATTTCCTCATATACAGCCATATAAATATTTGCGTAGGACGGGGCCACATTCGACCCCATTGTCGTACCCCTAATTTGCATATAGAATTGGTCCTCGAACCTAAAGTAATTACATTTCAATACTATCTCCAACAACTTTCCAATGAATTCTATCTGCTGTTTAGACAAGTCAGAAGCCGTTTCCAACATGTATTGTACTGCCTCCATCCCGCCATCATGCGGGATGGAGGTGTACAAGCTATCCACATCCATTGTCACCAAAATGCCATCACTGGTAATAGGAGACATATTTTTTATGATGTTCAAAAACATTTGATTGTCCCTTAGATAAGACTTCATGGACACTACATAAGGTCTGAGGACCTGGTCAAGATATTTCGCCAGGGGGGCCAACACTGAGTCCATCCCTGCCACTATGGGCCGACCAGGAAGGTTGTCTAATCCCTTATGTATTTTGGGGCATACATAGATGACAGGAGTCATAGGATAAGCTTGTGTCAAATACTGGGCAAGTCTATCATCAATAAGGTTTTTGTTCAACGCTTGCGTAACAGTCTGTCCAATTTTGTTCTGGATCTCCATGAGTGGATCACTATCAATTGGTAAATAGGTTGTAATATCATGTAATTGCCGAAGGACTTCATTACGGTACATCTGAGTATCCATGACCACGACAGCTCCCCCTTTGACGGCGGGCTTTATAGTAATAGCAGGATTGGATGCCAGTTCTTTAATAGCAGTTCTCTCAGCTTTGCTGACATTTGGGCGTATTTTCCACCCAGTAAGATTGGATTTCCTCATGAGCATGTCAACTTCTTGTTGAACTTTCTTAATATAGATGTCAATGATCTGACATGATGTAGGCTGAAACCTGCTCTTTAAGCGTAAATTGGCATCCTTGAGTGTCAACACATCGGTGTCCACATCTGCTGGTTGCTTGTCCATGAACGGTCGTGGTATAGAGAAAAAATATTTCAATTTGATAGAGCGAAAAAATCTTTGTAATTCAATATCGATCTCCAATGGATCCGGAATATTTGTAGGAGAGAATGACAGACCAAAATTAAGTGCAGATAGCTGGGGTGGGGTCAGGACCACAGATGAAATATTAATTACTATCATTTCCTCAGTTGTTTCGGTTGTCGTGATCGCAGGCATTCTCTGATACCGCCTCTCCCTTCTCCTCTTCCTGCCACCCCTCCGTGTCCTTCCTGATTTGTGGTCTGATCTGAAAAACACTCCTGCGATGAGCTAGAATATAGATCAGATGAGTCAGGAAGCGCCTCACCTCTTGGCCTCTTATCAACAGGACCTCCTTGTCTGGGTTTACGGGGTGGTCTAGGTCTATTGACCGGTCTTTGCCAGGAATAGATATATCCCTGATTATAGTCATGTTCATCACGTAAGAATTTATCACGTTTTATAGCTTCAATTTGTTTTTGATGGGCTTCTAGCATAGTCATGAGTTCTGATGAAAAAAGTTCATATGCCTCTGCTGAGACTAATGCTTTAAGTTTGTCTTTAAGTGCGATACGCTGTACCGTAAGCCTCGGAAGCTCCTCCTGTATTTTCTCTATCGTAAGTGTCATGGCATCAAAGGATGCTTTGTTCCAAATGGACATCCATCTCTGACAAAATGGCTTGTCTGTGGGGAACATGATGGGTGCAACATTAGACCTCATCCCTCGTGGGATTCGTTTGACACGGTGGTACTGAGCCAAGGTCATGGCATGCAATTCTAGCGTGGTATACATCTTTGCCACCTTGATAATGCTCTTCTTAATGTTCTTTTCGTCAGCTACTGTCAAAAAAGACACTTGTGTAGAGACTTGGGATATAATCCTGTATGTTTCCTCAGGAGTGTAGGAGAAAGTGGGAGAGTCCACATCAACATCCTCCATGTTGATAGTTGAGGGTGCACTCACTTTTGTGCAGTATAACAAATTCCAAGTGGTAGTAGTAGTGGAGCACTCCTCAAGACGTCTATGACGTGCCTCGGTTAAGCCAGCTGCACATTGGCTCACTTGTAGAATTGTAGAGATTGTAGAGACGTCTTGAGGAGTGCTCCACTACTACTACCACTTGTCTTTTTTCAACCAAAATAACTATGTAACTATGTAAATCCCTGAGAATCCCCCCCCCCCATGATGAGATGGACTAGTCCAAAACCTGTCGCTTCTGTCAGATTTCTACTACCTACTGTGAAATTTATACAGAGATGCTGGCCAGCCTCCGTGCTTGCTGCACACTTTTTTGGCAGTTGGACGGAGCAATTGCCATTCACTAGAATGATGGGCTAGTCCAAAATCTGTTGGTAATGTCAGATTTCTAGTACTTACTGTAATTGACAGCAACATAGGAGAAAGGCAATTTATGGCTCATTTTACTCTGGAAAACACATACTTCTTGTTTATTTATGTTTGCACATATTTTAAATTTTAGAATTTTTCGCCATAGTGCTCCTTTAATGACTGTGTTTCAACCTACATTGACATTGATGATCATTAGCACCTGTTTGGTAGAACCTGACTACAATCCTACAAAATCCATGACTGTACAGTTTTACCTATAAGAGTTGATACTGGTTTGAAGGCAAAAGGTAGTAGCATCAAGTAGTGATTTGATTTAGATTGTACCTTTGCTCACTCACTTTGCATTTTCTAAGTTGATTACAATAAACAATTATTATTTATATTTCTGAAAGCAATCTTTGTTTACAGCATTTTCCACACCTGCATAAAACTTTTGCACAGTAATATATATATATATATATATATATATATATATATATATATATATATATATATATATATGTAACGGTTGTGTACTGCAACTCAGACGTCTGATTATTAGGTGATCTGCAGTATCACCATAATGCAGACACTATAGCTGATTATGTGGTGATCTGCAGAATCACCAATAATACAAGTATAGCTGGCAAGGATACTGTGTGAGTAGTGTTTTGGTGCAACCGTAACTTTAATAGTTTTGCGAGACCTTACCAGAGGAGAAGGTAAGGTACTATCTATACTGACTGTATAGATTAGAACAGACCTTTCCAGAGGGCTGGAAAAGGTACTAACAGTGAGAGTACAGAAATAGTGTAACTAGTCCTTACCAGAGGAGCTGGCAAGGAGCTAAGAAATTCAGACTTGCTATAACACAGACCTTTCCAGAGGGGCTGGAAAAGGTACTAACAAAGAATACAGAAATATACAAACTAGTCCTCACCAAAGGAGCTGGCAAGGTACTAGTAAAATAGGTGACTGTGTAGACTTGATCAGACCTTTCCAGAGGAGCTGGAAAGGTGCTATCAGTCACCAACTGAGCAATAAGGAACCACCTCACCAGAGAAGCTGGTGAGTAAATAACACCTCACCAGTGGCGAGGGCCCACTGGTTCGGCAACAGAGAGGTAAGTATCAGTACAGAATCGTGAGGCAGAAGAATAACGAGTAATCAGGCAGAGGTTCAAGCAACTAGTCAGATAGGCAGAAGTACAGAAATGTTAAGCAGAAAGCAAGGTCAGAGGTCTAGCCAGAATCATACACAGGTAATCAAAACAATGTAACAACAATCCTAGTCTTGGTGTGAAGTCCTTGGTTTCAACACCTGGAACTAGTCTAAGGTCTGAGCGCTAACACAAAGTATTCATGACAGCAGACAGAGAATAAATGAAGACTGGAGGCTTAAGAAGCGGAGACACGCTCCCAGCCACTCCCACCTCAGAATCCGCCAATCCGAGCGGCGGGCTGACGCGCCTTCTGCCCGCATAAAGGTCCTGTCTACGTGCACACCCGCACGAGACAGAAACCCTATGAGCTGGAGATAACACCGTTCCCGGCGTACTAGACGCCAAGGGAACGGATGACACTTGAGAGCCAGGGAGAGACACCCTGCAGACACCCCCTGTGAGTCAGCAGCCGCCAGGTCTATACTTGTTACTATATATATATATATATATATATATATATATATATATATATATATATATATATATATATAAATATATATATATATATATATACTGTATATGTTTGTGAATATAAATATACGGTATGTAAAGAGTGGTGTATGAATGTCTTGTATGACACGGTCATTGTAGCTATAAAAAAAAATCGGTGGTATTACTGATTAGTACAGATTACAAATATTACTGATTTGTATCAGCTTTTTTACTTACATGGGGCTTCCTCCAGCCCATGCCAGATGTGGGCTCCATCACTGTCCTCCTGGGACCTTTCCTTCCTCCACTGCATCCCCCAGTATACTGTTCAGTCGTGGCCAGCCATCCTTCATTGTATATGTGTGGCCCAGCAAAGTGTATACCCCTGTCATGTTCCCGTGGTCCGGGCCTTTCTGCACCTACACACTGCACAGTACTAACTGCACAGGTGCAGAACACTCCCTGGCGTGGGAGCGTGACGGGGCATGCGCGTCCGGGACTGAGACTTAATAAACACAAGTATTTATATTTAACTGGGCCCTTCCTCCAGCCCCCTGTAGGCCATGAGTTCGCTCAATGTCCATCCAGTCCTCTATTATCCCCTCCTCCACTGTCCACCACGGTAAAGTCCCAGCCTGAGCCAGTCGATGACTGCTGCACATGTGTGGCCCTAGCCACAAGCCTCCTTGGTCACGCTCCCATGCACAGTTATGAGCCTTAACTAGCTGAGCAGGTGCAGGGACGCACAATCACAGGTATTTTACAAATATTTATTGCAAAAGGTCCAAGTGTGAAATGTACAAAACTTTGTTCATTGCTTAATTATGTAATCACATGCATATGCATAACTACTTTCCTATGCATAAAAACCTGGATACTGAACTAGAGTTTTAACCATGTGCAATATTACAACTATTTCAAGATTTGCATTTAATATGTTATCTTTCCATCAGGGTGCTGTCTGGCTTGACAGATGCTGTTCTAGCTCGAGTATATCGCCAGTCTGACTTGGAGGTTCTGGCTCAGGAAGCATCAGTTCCAATTGTGAATGGATTGTCTGATTACTATCATCCTATTCAGATCTTAGCAGATTACCTCACAATCCAAGTGAGTAGCAGTGACAGCACATTTATAGTTCATACTTATTCTGCTGAAACCTCCCCATCAAATATAAAGCGTACAATCCTGGGAAATCCTCAGCAGAGCCAAGGCATATGGTGTGGTCTGCATTCAAATCAGGCTTTCTCTCTGTGGGAATAATGTTGCAGCTCTCTGTTGCTAAGCAGTCTATACTGTGACTAATATCCTCTGCCAGCACATCAATTCCTGCACCCTCTGTCCTATCACAGATAACAGTGTTCATGTTCATCTCAGCTGCATATATTTTGGGGTTTGTATCAATTAGAAGGAATTAATTTAATCAGATTTCCTGTTGTACCTACCCTCTCGGGCTGGTTTACAAATTCAGCTACATTCGTAAGAAAGCAACATTTTCTTTTACGGAAGGGCTCTCATTGTGGAACATACACAATTTGTTTAGACTTGTTTCATTACAACTGGAAAATCTAGGCATCATTAAAGTACCGGTAAGTGGATGAATGCTGTAAACTGGAAAGAAAAATGCAAAATAACGATAGTGAATATATTTTATAAATAGGGATACATTTAAAGAGAAACTGTAACCAAGGATTGCACTGCATCACAATCAGTAGCTTTTCCCATGAGAAATGTTTACTTTTCCTTGAACAGATCATTGGGAGGTCCAAGTCAGGACTCATACCTCAAGAGAGAAAATTTAGGAGGCAAAGGTTTCAGGGGATAGGCTCCACTGATCCAAACAGGGTTCATCAATCACTGTACAGACTAAAAGTACAGCACATAGCATAAAAATGTTTATTAAAATCAAATAAAAGAACATAGATTGCACTCACAAGTGTAGACTTTGGGTAAGAGCGCTATATACACAGTTGGGTACCCGGGCGACCACTCGCATGTTAGCCACTTCAAATCTCTACGTCTCCACCTTGTAATTCCCTGTCTCTCCATGTATGGCCAATAGTGTCCGATGTAGCTCCACCCCACGCATTTCGTCAGCAAATCTGACTCATTGGGGGTGACATCAGACGCATATACTGAAGACCCACTCCCATAAACCCTCACCAGAGACGCACACATGTACATTATCATAGGCCGCGTACGTGTCGAGTGGTGGAGCAATAGGGGATGCAGAGGTAGCGACCGCACTGGGGCCCTTGGGCTAGAGGAGCTCTGAGGGGCCCACCCCTCAAACACAGCATTAGCTCTTTATTGGTCCTATACTGATAATATCTAATTCTATAGCTGATTTGAATAGTAGTGATCATTAACACACAGTTTTCCATCCCCTTCTTGCACCTCTGACACTGTGGTTGTCCTTGTATCTGTAGCATGCTTGGGGGCCCCAATGCTAAACTTGCACTGGGGCCCATGGCTTCTTAGTTACGCTCCGGTACGTGTCATAACAGACGCATATTGCCGTACTTTTCACCACCACAATACATTACCATGGATACCTTCCGCATGTACACGCGACCTTATCGGTGCATAAACTTGTATGTATACTAAAAACACCGCGGTTCTCAGTGGATAACAATCAGAGCAGTCCCTTACAATTCAACCACTTCCTTCGTACCAGGAAACCTATCTCAATAATCTATATTACATTTTGCAATCCAAGTTGCTCTTTACAAATTACTCCAACAACATAAAAACTGTGATTTAATTATTCCTAATAAAACAATTAATATCAAGTTCAACATTTAGTCCAGCAGGGGTCAGTGTATTAAGATCAAAAGTCCATTTTGTTTCCTTTTTAGAGATCTCTCTAACTTTATTACACCCCCTCCACATTGGTGTAAATTTATCTATTACACTAAAATGCACAAATCACTGATGATGTTGCACTGATGAGCTCACATTTATGTAATCTGGTGTGATTGCGGCCTGCAGTACGTGGGTCGCACCACCAGATCACTGAAAGAGAATAGGCAAGCACGTGACAAACATTTAAAAAGGCTATGAGCAACATAGCGTTTCTATGCATTTTAAATTAAAACATCAGTGCAACTCAAGATTTATGCATAGTGCTATAGATACATTTACACCAATGTGGAGGGGGTATAATAAAGTTAGAGAGATCTCTAAAAAATAAACAAAATTAATTTTTGCTCTTGATACACTGACCCCTGCTGGACTAAATGTTGAACTTAATATTAATTGTTTTATTAGGAATTATTAAATCACTGGTTTTATGTTGTTGGAGTAATGTGTAAAGAGCAAATTGGATTGCAAAATGTGATATAGACTATTGTTGATTTGTAAGGGACAGCTCTGATTGTAATCCGCTTGAGAATCGCTGTGCTTTTAGTATACATACAAGTTTATGCGCTGATAAGGTCACATGTACATTTGGAAGGTATCCATGGTAACATATTGGGGGTGGTGAGAAGCACTGCAGAATGCGTCTGTACGAATGCTTATGTACGCATGCGTGGCCTATGATGACGTACTGTACATGCGTGCATCTCTAGTGATGGTTGATGGGAGTGGGTCTTCAGTATATGAGAGGCCAGTCTTGCGTCTGACATCAGCCCCTGATGAGTCAGGCTTGCTGACGAAACGCACAGGGAAGAGCTACGTCAGACGCTATCAGCCATGCAAGGAGAGACAGGGAATTACAAGGTGGAGACGCAGAGATTTGAAGTTGTTAACATGCGAGTGGTCACCCAGGGACCCAATTGTGTATATAGCGCTCTTACCCAAAGTCTACACTTGTGAGTGCAATCTATGTTCTTTTATTTGATTTTAATATGTTTTTTCTCTATGTGCTATACTTTTAGTCTGTACAGTGATTGATGAACCCTGTTTGGATTGGTGGATCCTATCCCTTGAAAGCTGTCAATCTTGCCCCCAGATAGTATAGGAGGATTACGGGGTCAGTGCGGACATTGAGGGGGAGTGTGAGTGTCCAGTTGCTCACCTAAGGTGTTCAATTATAATAGCAATCCACAATGGATGTTTTTAATTGAAGAAGGTGGCAGGACCTGATTGTCATCTACAGAATCACACTGTTGGTTTTTATTTGTGTTTTTACATATGATGTGTTGGCCTGAGAGGAAGATAAACATAGGAACCAGGACACCATGGATGTGTTGAAAGAGGACATTTATCTCTGATGGACATTGTCAGGTTACAATTTGATCTGTTTGGGTCTTGTTGTATTAGGGTCAGGAGTGCGGCTCATTGTTTTAACTTGTCAATTGTGTCATCAGATTGTAACAAGCGTGCACCACATAAACTGTAAGATCTAATTGATTTCCAGGAGCGCAAGCTTAAGTTGATTGTATTTGGATTTTGAATCTAACAAAAAGCCAGTTGGATCAAACACAGCAGATAGTGTTTCTGGGAGCTCTATTTCAACATTACAGACAATTTTGCTTCCTCCACAAAAGATTCAGATGCTAGTCCAAAGAGTATGTCAAATACAATCAAATTCATTTCTAACATCCAGACAGTGCATGACAGTTCTGGGTCTCCTGTCATTGACGATTCTTCTAGTGAAGAGGGCTCACTGGAATTTGTGTCATTTCCAGATGAATTTCTTGAAACAATGGGACAACTGCAGTCTTGTTCAACCAATATGCATTCCATTGTCAACCTGGTCAAGTCTCCAGTGGTGGTTGAGTCCAAAAAATGTGCAGAATCCACACTCCTTGCTTCTCCCGACTTGAAAAATCATAGCATCAGATGCCAGCACTTATGGTTGAGTAGGTCAATAGAAGTTTTGTACAGAAGAGATGGTATTAAATGTTTTAAAACTAAAAGCTACCCACCAAGCCTTGTTAGCTTTCCTTCCCATGGTCAAGGGGTAGTCAGTAATGTTATGGCTAGAAACAGGCCAGCTGTTTCTTAAATAAGGAAGCAAGGAGGAACATGCAACAGCAATCTACTAAAACAAGTTCATCTGATCAGGGTTTTGGCTCATCATCTGGTCAACCTATTTACTGTTTACTTACCTGGCCTGGAGAACATTCAAGTAGATCACCTGTCTCATTATCGGATAGACAACAATGAGTAGTCCCAGCACCCAGAAAGAATTTCTCTCAAAGTGAAAACATGGGGAGTTCCGCACGTACACTTCATCTATTCTACTCTTGTTATCCAAAACCCAATGCATTAGGGACAGAGGCGCTACTTTAAAGGACCTCTGTCGTGAAAATCTTAAAATTGAAAATACATGTAAACTTATACAAATAAGAAGTATGTTTCTTCCAGAGTAAAATGAGACATACATTACTTTTTTCCTATGTTACTGTCAATTACAGTAAGTAGCAGAAATCTGACATTACCGACAGATTTTGGACTAGCCCATCTTCTGGTGGGGGATTCTCAGGGTTTTCTTTATTTTTAAAAGCACTTAGTGAATGGCAATTGCTCCGTCCAACTACCAAAAAAGGGTGGCCAGCATCGTTGTATAAATCTTTTTTAGGGAATGTCTTTATAAAGAATAAAGGTCATGCTGAGAATCCCCCATGAAGAGATGGACTAACCCAAAACCTGTCGGTAATGTCAGATTTCTACTACCTACTGTAAGTGACACCAACATAGGAGAAAAGTAATATATGGCTCAATTTACTCTGGAAGAAATGTACTTCTTATTTGTATGTGTTTTAAATTCAAGATTTCAAGAAGGGATATTCAATCCTCCCTTTTTAAATACTTTACAGATTCCTGAAGAAGTTATTACTAACCAGCAAGGAAGTGATTGCAGTAATATCATTCTGGCCCGAAGAGGCTGTGGTTCACACTCCCCAAGTACATGACCATAGAGCGTCCTCTCCAGCTTCCTCTTCTACAGGATATATTGTCACAAGCAGGGTTTCTGAACCCAAATCCTCTCCAACTTAATTTAGTGGCCTGGAGATCGAGAGGCAAAGATTGTTAAAAGAAGGATGTCCTCCTGAGGAGATTTCTACGCTTCTTTCAGCAAGAAAATATTCTATGTCATCAGTATACGATAGAGTCTGAGACAGATTTTCTTCTTTTGCAAATGAATATTTTATTGATTTTGAAAGCCCAAGTATCAGTAATAACATTTATTTCCTTCAAACGGGTCTTTATACATGTCTAGCTTACAGAACAGGAAACTCAAGTATCAGCTCTGTTAGTAGTATTAGGTGTCTCATTTGCTTAAGTACCGGTAACTTAATTAAGCAGTTTTTTGAGTGGCCTTAAAAGTACATCCACACAGGAATCCAGGTTTTCCTCAATGGGACTTACTTGCATTGAATTCCTAATCATCACCTCCTTTTACTCCTCTGGAAACATGTCCTCTTGAAGATTTGACACTCCAAGTGTGTTTTATAATCGCAATAACTTCAGGTAGAAGGGTATTTAAGATACAAGCCCTCAGTTGGAAATACATTTCTTTTATACATTTTTTGAGGATAGGTTAGTTCTTAATTAGGTTAAAGCTGTTGTTCCAAAAGTCTCTTCTGCGTTCTATTTCAACTAGGAGTGAACCCTTCCAGTTTTTAAGAATCCTCAAAATTCTGATGTTCTGCATCCATTAGACCCACCCACTCTGATTAAAATCTATAACCTACTACCTCGAGCTTCAGAAACTCTGACAGATAGCTTGTAATGCCATACGGTTCAAACAAAGGAAAAGCTGCTTCAGCTAGAATTATTCTAAATGGATTGTTAAAGTAATTCAAAAAGCCTATAAGGCCAAGAATATGGATCCTCTGGTAGAATTATCAGGACATTCTATGAGAGGAATTACAGCATCATGGGCCTCCTTTGGTAGGATCTCTATAGAGAATTTGCAGGGCACTAAGTTGGGCCTTTAGCCACACATTCATAAAGCACTATAGAATTGAGCAGGCGTGTCTCTGTTCATCAACATTCGGAAAGAATGCAATTGACTCAGCTATTCAGGTGGTGTTGTAATATTTGATTTTTTTTTCTTGTGTTAATTAAACACCTTCTTTTTGGCAATTCCCGCCCCCTTTATTTTTTTTTTAGTTATATCCCAATGGTATACTAACATGAAGTTACTAGGGAACCAGGAAAATGGAATACTTACCTACAGTAATTTTCCTTTACTGGTAATCACTGTGTCAGCAATAGGGACCCACCCATTATCTAGTGGCTTGTACTAATGTAAAGGAATGGTATGAGATAGGAGAAGCTTTATTTTATGTATTAATTACTAGTCTTATCTGGCAGCTAGAGGCTGACATGGAGAATTCTAGGAAAGGAACATTACTGTAGGTAAGAATTCAATCTTCCTGTTTCATGGAGATATTTTTGTGACTTGTGACCAGAACCCTCCCCTCACCCTTTCTTTTTTTTCATTGTACATGAATTGACTTTAGTGATTTTAACACATTGTTAAAAAAGATGATCATAGAGATGTTGATGGTGTAGAGATGATTAATGAGATGCTAATTATTCTGGCTTGGATGCAAATTGAATGCAAACTGCATGAAGCTGGTCTCGATAGAGGGTGATAATAAGTAAACTCGTGGGTTCACGAGTTGGGAATTTTACAACCAAATAATTTGTCAGATACAACTTTTTATTTATTTTTGACTGCAGCAAGAAAATTATTACTAAATAAACATGTAGATGTACTGTAATTACACATACTTGTACAATAGACTTCCTTTATTTAGGATAGAGTGAGCACTGGTAACACACATAGGGCTTGATTCACTAAACCGATTTTGCATGCGTTTTCGTGCGTAATCGCGGAGGGCACAAATTCGCAATTGTGCGGCCGAGCTATGAGTTAGCACAGTTTAGTGGATCAAGCCCCCAGAGTGTGCACTGGTAATACACACACACATATATTTGCATATGCCTATTTTTATGTTAACAGATGAAAAACATTTGTCTGTGTGGTTTAAGAAGAAAGGAAGATGCTGCTTGATGTTAATTGCTCGCTTAGCTACAGAGTTAAGTAAATAATTGAAAAACTGCCAGTTCACCTGATGTGCCCCTACATTCCTGTTTGCAGGGTTTGGATGTGACAAGCCATTGAACATTTCCTGCTCACCAGAGGAATGTCTTCATGTCTTTGTAGCTTGAAGAGAGCAAACAACTAAGACCTGCTATGGGCCTTCTAAAAAACTGAGCATTACAATATGACACCACTTTCATGGAGGAAAAAAGAAAGCTAACTATATAGTTTGCTTTTGTTGTGGAAAACTTCAGTGCAACAGCTCTCTCTGTGGCAGAACTTTTGAGATGGATCTTTGTAGATTTATCAAATAAAGTCACACTTTAAAGGCCATAAAACTTTTAAAGGCTTTGAAAACTGTACGGAATGTGGAGGTTTATGTGCAACTTAGATGGTGAATTGCAGCTTTCTGTCTTACAGAATTATACAGGGACCTACTTGTCCTTTTACACATTCACCAGCATATTAGAAGTTATGTCATAAAAAGACCTACTTTGATTCCAAATAAGTATTTTCTATTTAATATACTGTATTAGAGCAAGAGGAGATTAGACAGTGAATGTACTTTTTCAGCACATCAGTTTCTGCCCAGATGTGGCGTTAATACAATGGAAAGGCGGGGGGGGGGGGGGCAAGATAAGACATTAAATAGACTGCTGCATGCATTTTCGTGTACAGTGTATCCAAACACTGAGGAAGGTAGAGAATATGCTCAGCAGCTGGCAACAGTTAACCTGGTGCACCACATTTTTTGTCCCTTCTCCGCTCATCACAAAACTGAAAACTGTCAGTGAATGACTTCTAAGCCTCCTATTTTATAAATGGAGCCATACACACTTGCCATTCTGCAACAATAAGCGGGCCACACTTCTGTGCAGTCTGCGATAATCCAAGACAGGCAGATGCATTCCCCATATAGCCTATGGGGGTAACGCATCTGCCTCAGGCTCCAGCTTGACCACAGCAGACCATTGGAGCAGACACTACACTGTCTGCTCCCGCTGGCCACACATGAGTCGCCTACAGATGGGAAACAAGCTGGGTTCACACATAAAAGGTGACCAGGCCTGTCCTGTCAGTTTTTTACAGTTGGCATCAGTTTTGTATGAGTTTTCTATGGCTTGGTTCACACATAAATCTGTATATTTTTGGTCCAGTCCTGTCCTGTTTTGTCAGTTTTGCACCAGTTTTGTATGAGTTTTCTATAGCTTGGCTCATGCATAAAAGGTGTACATTTCTGGTTCAGTCCAGTGCAGTCCTGTCCTGTCAGTTTTGTATCAGTTTTGTATGAGTTTTCTATGCCTTGGTTCACACATAAAATATTTTTTTCCAGTCAGGTAAAGCTGATAATAAACAAATACTGACAGGACAAGACAGGACTAGACTGGCCCGGAAATATACAGTTTTATGTGTGAACCAAGCCTAAGTCAACGTAAATATATTGTGAGCGTAAATATATTGTGAGTTGTTTAATTGGTGTTTGCATCCTGAGATCACAGTCAAGCATGGACCAATGAAGCCCTTCACTTGTTCAGCATGGTGCATTAGCGTTCCCACACCTTCTGAGTTTCACTGGTTAAACACAATTGTATAAAAAATTATGTGAAATAAACTGGCAATATTTGTTTAGTGGAACAGCTAAAATTGTCTGAGCTCCTTAAAAAACAGTCAGCCTGATCCAGGATAGACCACTTTGGCACTAGCGGTCTCTGGCCCCTTAAGGACCAGAGACCGCTGATACGGAAAATGGAGCTTACCAACATCATGCCACACGGATTCACCGCTACCCCCGAACGCGCCACTTACTCGTCACTGAAGCTTACTCGGTCTGCTGTTGCTATGATGGCAGAGCTCTGTGAGTCGGTCAGGAGCTGATTTCATTGGCTCCTGACCCTGTGATCAATGTAATTAAGACCCAATCTCTTGCAAAGCACACAATGAAAAGTCTTTATTCCACATATAGTTGCCAAAGAAATTCGCTTCTCTGTTTTATGTGTTTGCTTATGCAGATAAACCTGTTTAATTAGTTCTAACTTCTTATCAACAACTGGGAGTACACTGCAGGAGAGCTCTGCCAAGTCAGCTTTCCATCATGTAAATACTGAGACTTCACCCTTTCAGTGCCTTCTGCAGAAGTAAAACCAAATAAATCTTCATTTTTTTAGGATTTCCATCAAGTTTAATGAAGATTTTTTTCCCCCATAAGGGGTATCTTGCTGTGGCTAATCTTTTAGAGCAGAGATGAAGTTCTGAGTTTAGTCCCACTTTAAGTTTAAATGTAATACAAGTTAAATTGCCAAAGATGTTCAGCGTAAAGGCCCGCACAGCTAGATGGATGTCACCCGGCAGGGATGGGGACCTGATTCCTCAGCCGACACCGCTGGGCCGAGGCTGTACAGAGCGGCGGGGTAAGTGGCGAGAACAAAGTTATCGGCCATCACTCGACTGAATTGATCCGCCTGGCATTTTCTAATGCAAACACCTAAAAATTAAATGCAATGGTTTAGTGTTGCATATCTATTTGAACACTGAGCAGTGACATTCACCCTACTGATAACACTATGCAATGCCTGACATTCACATATATACCTGTAATCACATGCTGACAATGATCTGTAATATTTATAGAAGTTCATGCTGAATCCAAGTTCAGCCAAATGATATTTCAGCATACTATTGGCTGACCTGCTCCATGACTATGAATTACTTTACCCAAGTGATGCTTGCACTGTATCAAGTAGTGATGTAGAGACGTCATGCATGTCTAAACAAAATTATAGGAAACTCTGTTGTTAAACTCAATGCTCATTTTATTAATCTTCTGCCCAGGAACACTATGGCCATCTGAAGGGACTGACCATTTCCTGGATAGGTGATGGAAATAATATCCTGCATTCCATCATGATGAGTGCTGCTAAATTTGGTATGCACCTCCATATTGCCACACCCAAGGTAACATGTGACACAACTCTGCATAGAATACATATTTTCCTCATTGATTTCAGTTTGCTAATTATTCCAGTTAATTTATATGTTAATTTCTATCAGTTATATTTGATGCAAATTTTAAGAAGGAGAAGGGGGCATGCAAAACAATAAATTGCACGGATCATAGAGGATCCACCATGCCAGAAGCAGTTACTAAAAGTTTAATGTGCAGAATCTATGAGTAACCTATTTTTTGCCATACTTCCTGACAGTGGGACAGGTTTTCTGCTAGGAGGAAACTGCCTCAGCCTTACGCAGTAGACAGTAGCTACCTGGTAATTAGACACTTGTATAGCCAGTAGGAATAGAGTGAATCAAGGATTTCAGTGACATGTAGTAGGATGTTCCAGATAGAACTAACCAACAACATCCTACAGAAAACCATTTTTTTAGTATGTGTTTTGTACAGACAGACTGCATGGCTGCTGGCTGAAAAGATTGGGGGAGAGGGGGGGGGGAGCAAAACTACAATAGAGATCAGTCATTAATGATTCATCATCAGGGATTGCTAATAATGTTACGAATGGTATCAGACATAATAAGGGTACTAAATGGAAAGAGCACACTCTGAGTACCAATTCAAAGTGGTGGATACACAATAGGAAGATTGTGTTGGCGGAATAAGCCCCTAGAGGCAACTAGTTTGCAAGCATATGTTCCACTTGTGCCAGGAATCTCAGCTTCCAAGGCATCTTCCACCCTCTTGCAAAGATGCTTTGTAGGTCGGCAACAGAGAACACCTGTGCTCACACTAGATTTTTGAGCAATCTCTTCATGAAAGATTTTTTCCATTAACCCCATATTCCCCACCATAGATGCTACCTGTCAGCAGCTCCATTGTACAGTATAAAATACCCTAATGGCAAGGAGGAGAATACTCTAATCTTTCTAAACATAGAAATCTCTCATTATACATTTTATGGGGTCTCTAGACTTTTCTAGTGGTAGATATGTTAAAATGACGATTTGAACCCCCCCCCCCCCCCCCCCCCCGCCTTCAGAACTGCCTTAAAGGGTACCAGAGATCAACAAAAAAAATAATTATACATACCTGGGGCTTCCTCCAGCTCACTTCAGGCTCATTGGACCTTCACTGTCTTCTTAGGCCACCTGGATCCTCCGCTGGAAACCCAATAATTCAGCGAGTCAGGGCCAGTCGACGCAGGCTCAGTCCGGCCATTGCTCCCCTGTCATGGAAGTGTTCTGCACCTACAATCCCGGCAATGGCAGCACAATGGGGCACGTACACGTGGCCAAATCTTGCATGCACAGTTCCCCCTGACAAAGGAATTAGCGATAGATCTAGGTAGCCTGGGAGGATGGCAGGGGACCGATGAGCCTTAAAGAGAACCTGTACTGAGTAAAATTATTTAAAATAAACACAGGAGGTAACTTCAATTTAACATTACATAGTTATCTTGCCATCAGTTGCTCTCAGAAGCTCACCATTTTCTTCTGACAATGATCCCTTCCAGTTCTGACAACATTTTGTCAGAACTAAAATATATCAGTTGCTGTCAGTTACAGCTGAGAGGAGAGCTGATGTGTCCATGTTTCCCTATGGCTCAAGTGGGCAATGTTACAGTTTAACTGTGTGCTGACCAGGAAGCTGTTATGTGGTAACGGCCATTTTCAAAATGGAGGACAGAGCATTCCCTTGATCACAGTGGACAAACAGGACGCAGGAGAGGAGAAAGAGATTGAGGAGTAGACTACATGGGAGGTACGTATGACCTGTGTATGTTGATTTTCACTTTTCATTTTCAGTTCAGGTTTTCTTTAAGGGGGCTGGAGGAAGCCCCAAGTATGTATAATCGTTTTTACCTGTTGATCTCAGGTTTACTTTAATCTTCGTAGCATAGATTTCACAAGGTGTTGGAAACATTCCTCAGAGATTTTGGTCCATGTTGACATGAAAGGATCACACAGGTGCTGCTGATTTCTTCCCCCACATCCCAAAGGTACTCTATTGGATTGATATCTATTGAGTGAGGAGCTGTTTGAGTATGGTGAACTCATTATGTTCAAGAAACTGGATGATTTGGGATGATTTAAGCTAGTGGTCCTCAAACTAAGGCCTGCAGGCCGAATGTGGCCTTCCAAGGCTTTTTAACTAACCCCCAAACACATAGTGTATAACTTATAGATGCAGCCTACTGCACCTTTAACATTAGTGGCCAGCATAAAGAATAGTAGTGCTGGCACCACCCATCCACATACTGTAGAAGCCAGTGAGCAGTAATTCACTGGCCTCCAATCAAATTCTGCATTAGATGACACCGCTGTCCAACTGGACGGTGGGTTGTCACCTGGGTATGCTTCACTGTCTGGAGCACAAAGACGTTCTTAGGGTGCCGCATGACTGAATTGCTGCTGCTGGGAGTTCTCCTCCGGGAATCAATACCTAGATTCAATGTAATGCTTTTCACCATAATTGTATCTATGTTCCGGGCCCCCCAGCAGTCTGAAGTATATTGAACTGGCCCTTGACTAAAAAAAGTTTGGGGACCCCTGATTTAAGCTGTGACTAGCGCATTATCCTGCCAGAAGTAGCTAACAAGAGATGGGTACACTGTGGTCAGAAAGGGATGGGCATGGATAGCTACAATACACTGGTACTCAGTGGCATTTAAACAATGCTCATGGGCCCAAAGTATGGCAAGATAATTCCCCCACCACCAGCCGGAAGTGTTGACATGAGGCAGGATGGATCCATGTTTTCATGTTTTTAACACCAAATTCTCACTCTACCATCTAATTGTTGCAGCTGAAATCGAGACGCAACAAACCTGACAACATTTTTCTAAATTGGAATTGTCCAATTTTGGTGAAGAAATTGTAGCCTCAACTGAAAGTTTCCTCTTCCATACAGTTCTGATCAGTTCAGATCAGATTCCAGATAAGTATCATGCCTAAAGAAAAAAACGTACAGTTTTGAAAGCTGGAAAGAAAACTAAGTACAGTCAGTGATCAAAGCTACTACCTGAACCAATATTTGTTGATAATAGGATAACAGAGGCGCCAATAGGATAAAAAACACTAAAAGAACTTAAAAACCCATCTTGGTAATAGAGGAGGCAGTGGTGGACTCACCCCCTCCAAGCAGAACACACGACTGTGGATTTTCAGTCAAAACAATTTTATTGGATACTCCAAATAAAGTGCAACGCGTTTCACGGGATACAAACCCGCTTCATCAGGCAATAACAGATAGGAGTAAACAGCATCTGCCAGTATCATCAACACTGAGCGCCACAGAAGCGCTCAGTGTTGATGATACTGGCAGATGCTGTTTACTCCTATCTGTTATTGCCTGATGAAGCGGGTTTGTATCCCGTGAAACGCGTTGCACTTTATTTGGAGTATCCAATAAAATTGTTTTGACTGAAAATCCACAGTCGTGTGTTCTGCTTGGAGGGGGTGAGTCCACCACTGCCTCCTCTATTACCAAGATGGGTTTTTAAGTTCTTTTAGTGTTTTTTATCCTATTGGCGCCTCTGTTATCCTATTATCTACATCAAGTCCACCCTTGGTGGAGGGTTGTACCCTTCCTTCTTCAACTACAGAGAGCGACTTTTTAATCCTGAGTGGGGTCAGGACAATCTCCCCACCTGCTTTGACAGTGGTTGCCTACTTGGTAACCCTGGTTTGTGAGTATTAAATTAATATTATTACTCTATCAATTATACCTTACCAGTACATACTACACTATATTGGGCTCTTGGTGTTCTCTCTTTTTCTCAATATTTGTTGATGCTGTTGCTAGATTTGCTCCATGTCGATTCACACCAAACCATACTTCACTTGCTCTATGCTGAGCCCCCCTAAATTGGAGGGATTGTGTAAATATAAATTACATTTTCTCCTTTTGTTAATGCAATAAGGTACCTACATGAGAGGGAGCCAAGTATAATGACGGTCAGTGCTAAAAACACACCAGTGCTGCTATCTATAGCTACTATGGCCAGGGTACATGAAATAAATGCAACAGAGCTAAAAACTACATTTGGAGATACTGTATTTCTTGTGTTATCAGGGTAACCATTTTCTTCAGCATTTGCTATCTCTTCCTGTTCCAAAGCTCTCCAAAAACTAGTTATAAGTGGGAAATCAGTTGTTAAGGAGGTTTAGCTGAGTCAGCACAGAACAATTTGAAAGAAGTTTTCAAATCGGTTTACTTGCTCAGCTCAGCTATTAACAGAAATGCACCCTTCCTGTCAGCACAGCAACATACTCTTAAAGAGAAACTCCGACCAAGAATTTAACTTTATCCCAATCAGTAGCTGATACCCCCTTTTACATGACAAATCTATTGCATTTCACAAACAGACCATCAGGGGGCGCTGTATGACTGATTTTGTGCTGAAACCCCTCCCACAAGAAGCTCTGAGTACCGCGGTACTCTGGGCAAACTGCCACAATGTAACAATGTTCACAGACAGGAATTAGCTGTTTACAGCTGTCTGTAACAGCCAGAACAGCTAGAAACAGCTACATAACCTGCCCACAGTAACAATGTCACCATGTAATACATGTCAGAATGTGAATCTGGGAGAGGAAAGATATTACAATGAGCAAACACTGACTAAATCATTTATACATAATTATTGTAAAAATGAAGCACTTTTTTTATTACATTATTTTCACTGGAGTTTCTCTTTAAGGCCCATACACACGTCGGATTTTTCTGAACGACAGGTCGTTTGAACGTCCCGTCGTTCAGTCGTCTGCACGCCAAATCGGGCGTGTGTACAGACTGTCGTTCGGGTGATAAGACTGATTTTGAGCGATCCACCCGGCGTGCGGACGACTGAACGACGGGACGTTCAAACGACCCGTCGTTCAGAAAAATCCGACATCACCTGCACTGCTAGGACATCAAACAGTCCTAAGCTGCCATCTCAGCAAGAGAGAAACTGATTCCATATGAAAGCAGCATAGGCAATAATCATGTTTACATGCAGCATTTCCATGTAGCATTAACCATTTCAAAACTAGACAGTTACAATTATTTAATGTTTTGAAGTTCATTTCAAAGCTAAAGAGAGAAAAGGGACTTTGAATGGACAGTGTGTTATAAATCTTTCCCTACAAAATTCCAGGCACAAACTGTATGATCTACACTTCAGCCCTTATGTACCAGCCCTTGAGAAGCCAAATAAAAATAATTAGCTGTAGAATTAGCTGTATTAGTTGTAGAACAAAGCTATATTTGTTATGGTCTAATCAGCAGCAGCTGACATGCCCTTACCCAGGTTGCAGACTCTAAGGAGTTCTCCAGTCCTCACTGAAGCACCCGAAAAGGATGATGGGTTAGACCCCTAGAGTGCACAAGTCTATCTGTTGTTAGGGACTCTGAGGGTTGTTCCCCCCGGGCCCAACACCTGACTTGGAAGTACCAGGGAGATCACTAATGAAGACTGGTAAAGTGGTGAAATTGTGGGCAAGCTAAAGACAGCATTCAGGCAGTACAATAAACAAACTGTGATTATGTCATGCAACTTTCAAGCAATATGACAAAGAAGCTGAGGTCAGGTTGGACAGCATTCATTTAGTAGGATGGACTTATCTAGGTTGGTACATGGGAAACCTAGAACAATAGGCAAATTGAACTGTGGAAAACAAGCTACACACTGATGCTGTTTTAAACCAACACTGAGTTACTCCTATTGGTGAGTTAAACAGTTACTTAAAGAGTAACTGTCAGGCTGAAAAAGCTAATTTAAACCTCTATTCTCCTGTGTTAAACAGTTTAGAAGGAAGCCAAAAAGGCAATACTGAAGTTAAAAATCTCTCTTCCTTTGATGTGTGCTGAACAGCAAGGCTTTTATTCCCAAGCTCCTAAGGAGGCCAGCAGGACGCATAACAGATACTGCAAAGCATTCTGGGGTTGCTTCTTCTCCCCACTGCACTACCTTGGGTCCTCCCCCTTCATTTCCCTATCCCGCCCTAAGGCTGCTTTCACAGTGGGAAGTTACAGGCTCATGTTACAGCAGCTTGTAACAGCAGCCCAACTCACAGCACTGAAAAATCACAGGGCGCATGTTCCCGTTAGAGTATACTGCATGAGTCCGCTATTGTTCCTAGCCACATGGCTAATTAATATTCACTGCACAGTAGTGTTGTCCAGATCATGAACCATTAGGATCTTTTTTGTGAGTCGAATCATCAGGAAGCAGGGAGGATATGACATCACAATTGGCTTCATAGGAGACAGACAAACATGGAACCTGCCATGAGCTGTCAGGAGCATCATTCTCTGCAAATACTATATATCAAAATCCTGTGAAATCCAAACGTGGACAGTGAAATGCATATGTAATGTAAGTACAGCCAATATTTAGCTACTGATATATGTGTTTTTTTTTCTCTAGACCCTATACCTAACAGCTCCTCTTTAATGCTAAGAGTGGTGTACAAAGGTGTAAATACCCAAACAATCACAGACAGAAGTATATGTGTTTGTGGCCTACCCTCCTCCTTCCTTTCACGTCTAGAAGAACAAGCATGTTTCCAACTGTGGTCATAAGACTGTGCCTGTGCTAATGCCATGCTGGTTTGTGGTATCTAGGGAGTACTGTAACATTTTTATAATGTTCATTTTGTGAACGTTTTAAATGCTTATTATGGCTCTATGTACAACATAATTTGCTGGCAGGAAAATTCCGCAAACCGTATACTTCTGGTATTTTGTAGATGCTTTAGTTTTTTTTTCTTTTTAGACAAATTTTATTTTAATACAAATAAATTAATTTACACTTTTTTTTAGGGATATGAACCCAATTCTTCAATAATAGCAAAAGCTCAGCAATTTTCTAAAGAGGTAAATGAAATGTTCTTAACGCTTATACTGTATAATATTTCTCTTTATCATATATTTCAGATGGAAAATATACACTTACTGTTAGCCATGCTTCCGGGGGTGCTTCTTAAATGTGTTAGTTCTTATATAAGTTTTTATTTTGTATTTATATTAATGATTGATTTTATCCTCCCTTTCCCTCTGTTAACCGTAAGGCACATTGAGCTGCCTGTTTTTTGGAGGTAAAATAATTTTGTTTAATTAGTTAGTCTCATATTTGATAATGTTTTATACACTGAAAGCTGTAAACATAACAAGTTAACCCCAGTATAGAGAACAGCATGGTCGAAGTGTGAGATGCTATTGAAATGGAAATACTGTATTATATAAAATTCAATTAGAAAACTCTTTGTAATGCTGGGGGTCATACTTTCTGACCACCCAGAGCAACAAGGCTAAGAGCTGGATAATGGAAGAGGTTACACAGGCTGCCCAGAGCAACTGCAGCTCTGGGCTTCTGATATCTCTACAAATAAAACACAATGGCAGCGCAGTGCGATGTTGCGCTGCCTTAGTTCGAACTGTGCTGCCTTAGCGATAGCAAGCATTCAGACAGGTACAAGACAGGACTATAGATTGGAGCGTAACTAGTAGCAACCGCAGCTCACAGTCACGTCCACAGAAGCAGAGCAAGCAGGCTAACAACAGTCACCAGCAAGCATCCAATCAGGAAAGACTACAGGATAGAACGTAACTAATAGCAACTGCAGCATATAGTTACGTTCCCAGAAACTAGAGTAGCAGGAACACTACCAGTTACCAACGTGGTGATGGCAGAATGCAGCGAACGTCCATCAAGCATGGAACACAATAATACACAAAATAATACACAATAATAAGAAAAATAACAAACGGCTCAACTAACGGATAAATATGTATTAGCAAGTCTGCATATATATTTATCAAGAACTAGCTAAAGCACAAGTAATAAGGTCGCATAGAACTACAATAACAGAACTATACAGAGTAACAAGGTGCCCAGTAGATCAGCATACTGACCACTATGACGGGCGGTGTAAGAAATGGGAGGCAGACTTTTATGCTGGCATCAGCCAATGGATGCAGGTATGCAAATCTCCACACAGCTGAATGGTAGTCACTCAATCCTGAGCTGGCTTGATTACCATTTGCTAGCTGGCTGTGAATGCAAAGGACTCCCATAAGAAATACATGCAGTATTATGTAACACCATGCATGCAGGAAATCCAGGGCTATCTGGCCGCAGCTCAGCTGCAACAAGCAATTGATGGAATGAGGACAGCATCCTGAGCTGCCAAGAACTGCAGAGCGATTGAAAATGACAATGAGACCCATTGCAAATACACAACCAAATGCAAGCAGATAAGCCAGAACTGTCCGTTTGCAGCTCCACTGCAATGGCCAGAATACGCTACAGGAGGGATCCTTACACTCTTACACACGTCCAACTCTTCCGACCAACTTGTCATCCATCTTGTCGTTTGAACGACAAGTTGGTCATTTGTACGCGTAGACTGATAACAGCTGTTTTGCCCGATCCTCTCGGCAGATCAGTTGGACCAACTGTCGTTCAAACGATTGTCAAGTCCCATATGTGTGTATAAACAACCAGCGGTCGTTTGACTAACTAATGTCTGCAGACGGCATGTAAATTAGTTTGTCGGACACTTTGTTGGATGTGTGTATGTGACGTTTAAAAGACCTGTTGTTTGCCTGACAAGGTGTTCAAAAGACCGATCCAAACAACAATCAGGCATAGAGTTGGATGTGTGTAGATTATTACAGGTCATGGTCTTATGCTAGGTACACACCATACAATTTTGTGTTAGTTAGATGGTTCGATAGATAATTTCCAACATGTCCGATCTTACTTTCTATCGTTTTTCTAAAAACTGACTGAAAATTGACTGAAAAAAACGCATTGTGTGTACCCAGCATTACACGAATCCTGAAAGATAAAAAAAAACTCTCTGCTATGTTTACTCATCCTTATCAGTTGCAATTAGTGATCAAAAGACAATCTGAAAAGCTAATTGTTTGTCACTAAAGCTGCATACACATGCTGGTTTGAACTTCCACATGGCAGACGAGTTTAAACCCATCCATCACAGCATGGGTTCAAACTCGTCCGCCAACGAAAGACCACCTCAGCCGAGAATCTTGGAAAAAAAAGGAGCATATGCATAGTATGCTGTATCTTTAGAAATACATATACTGATTGGAAGCACTCGAGGAAAAATATACGATACGTGTTCCCAAAGGGACAGGCCCCTATAGCGCACTAAAACATAACTTATATTGGTACGTTAGTTCAGGTGTGGGCTAACAGTTCAGGTGTGGGCTAACATAATGGCGGTATTAGGGGAGCATATGAGAAATGTATACAGGGACTGACATGCTGGCAGTTATATTGGCGTGGTTTTTGTTATTTTCTTTGTGCTCTCACTGTATGATTTCCACTCCTGACTAAGCCCACAAGGGTAAAACATGTTGAATTTATGTGTATTAGGGGGTGATTAGCTTTCTCACCATACTGTGTCCTCTACCGCTGCAGGTGTTAGCGGTAGAGGGAAATTTTTCAATATTTGTTTTTGTACCTAATAGTGTGGGTGTCAGAAAGTTAGCACCTCCCGTTGGATGCATAGTCATCCACACCTGATATAACTGCATTCTATGTATACATTATTCATATGCACCTTCTATACAGCCATTGTGTTAGCCCACACCTAAACCGATATGTTGGCGATTTATAAATCAATGATAATGATATTAACTGTGTCACGATCTATGGACACAGTCACTGTTTAGCCTTGTCAGTGTTGTCTATGTGTGTGGTTGCTATGCCACTGCTAGGGCCCTCTTCAGCTACTGAACGAATTGTTCATTGGTGTTATAGTAGTAATGATCATCTCTTTATCTGCATAGAGATAACCGTTAACAAACTGAACCTCCTTCCCTGCGCACAGAAGCAGGTTATTCCGCCGAGCGCCAAAGCCTGGCGCCGTCATAGCAGTAATGCTATGCTACGCACCCCGCTTAACGGTAATTCGGGGCTTTGGCGATTGCCAGATGCAGAATTACATCTCCCTCCAAGTTGCAACAACTCGGAGGGGGAACAGTATTTAACGCCGCCGGGGTGTTTAGCGGCAGCAGGGAGAGCCGCCGTAATTTGGCTTGCCCTGCGCTGAACTGCCCAGCACCCAAATAATATGTACTCCTGCTTACACCATGGTCACACTATTTTGGTCTTAAGAAATCATGTTTGTCTTTTGTATCATGTGATTGTTATATTTAAAGAAGTGGGGATAGAGGCAGTTTACAATTTGCACTGAGACACATGGCTTATCTCACTAGGAGGAGGATGGATGGATGAATGTCTTTTTTCAACCAAACTAACTATGTAACTATGACCATATAAATATATAAAGTCTTTTACACAATAGAATACAACAAAAGATAATTCCCTGCGCTGTCTTTAGGTAGATGATGAGGGAGTGCAATTGGGTGCTGCTCCGGAAGCTGGATGGTGCCAGCAAATCTAACAGAAAACAACAAGAAAACAAGAGCGCACTGCTGGTGCAATAACTTTTTTACTTAAAATTTGACACGCTGGTAAAAGTTACACTTACAGTGTATTGATGATACATGCGCCTGTCAAGCCTGCCGTTTTTCCTCTCCTCAATCCCGCGCTTGGCCAGAGCTGCGGGACCCCATGGAACTGGTGTGGGAGTCGGAGGCGGTGGGTGGAGCCAGGACGCTGGGGATGCCGTCTGACGTCACAACGTTTCGGCGTAAACCACGCCTTCATCAGGATGAAACGTTATGACGTCAGACGGCATCCCCAGCGTCCTGGCTCCGCCTACCGCCGTCCGACTCCCACGCCAGTTCCATCGGGTCCCGCAGCTCTGGCCAAGCGCGGGATTGAGGAGAGGAAAAACGGCAGGCTTGACAGGCGCATGTATCATCAATACACTGTAAGTGTAACTTTTACCAGCGTGTCAAATTTTAAGTAAAAAAGTTATTGCACCAGCGGTGCGCTCTTGTTTTCTTGTTGTTTTACACACTAGAGAAGATTTTGAAGAGGCAATCATCCTACACTGTCTCGGCTAAAAATCTGTTGTGTATATATCTTTCTTGCAACGTTACTTAGCAATTTGCTATGGCAGATTGCTAAACTACAAACAAACACTTGTCTTTTTTTCCCCATGTCACAGGATGCCACTCACTTGTCCCTCCTCCCTACTGCATGGAGTAGTACATGTTTTATGGCTATTGTAGTGTTAATTGTAATGTGCTAATTACAATTTCATGAAATTTCATGTCATTTGAAAATCATAATCGGGAAAAACTATGCAAAATTTTGTGTTATTATTATGACTATATACAGAATTTCCACATTTACAATCATTTTAATTACGATAATTTCCCTGTTGCATTTTCGGGTAAAACACAAATATTACGATTTCGTGTTACTAGTAATTTTTTTGTCATTTTTTGCAATTGCGTGAAATTAGGAGTAACGCGGAATTAAACACAAAATGACAATTTAATGCAAAATTACGACACAAAATTATGAATGACATTATAAATGACATTATGCATTTTCAGAAAATTACGAATTATTATTTTTAATGTCGTAATTGCAAATTACGAACCTAAATTACACAAATGCAAAATTTCGGCTCATCACTTAAGCAGTACACTATTCAGCAGTGCTCTGCCTAGAGTTCGAATCTCGGCTATTCCTGTTTAGTAAACCTGCACCTATGAGGAGTGAGGAGACCTTTGTCAAGACTCTCTAACGCTGCTACTGCTTATAGAGTGCAACCGAATGGCTGCAGCTCTGTCGCTCTGAGTCCCCCAGGAGAAAAGTGCGATATAAATGTTCTGTGTCTTGTCTATCACTAGGGTAAGGCCAAACAACGCGTCTATACAGAGATTATTTCTTGAAATGCCGCTTATAATCAACTATCATTAACTGCAAAAATTAGAGGACAACTGAAGTGAGAGGTATATTGTGGCTGCCATATTAATTCCCTTTTTACCAATGCCAGCTGCTGATCTATAACAGAAAAGTATTCTAACAGGCACATCACCTTTTAAGGAATTGTGTTCCTTTAAAGTGGATCCGAGATAAACTTTTACTCATTGCATAATTGTTATTTTCATATAGTTTATAGGGCATTCCTCAAGCCAAATACTTTTTTGTTGTTGTTGTTTTAATACTCTAATTCACTATAAACTACTGTAAACAAACCTCGCCCACAGCTCCTCCAGTGCCTAGGCACTCTGAGACCCATTTAGCAAGGGCTTATGGGAGCTCAGTATGGGCAGGAGGAGGTTACTAGCCAGATAATTCAGAGGCAAGAGGGGAGGAGGGAGGAGAAGAGGGGAGTGAAGTTTTCACAGGCTGAGGGCTGGAGATACAGGTCAGCTTGCCTGTGTGTAATGTGACAAATAGAACATGGCCACTCTCATTGTATCACAGGAATAAATAATCATAAACCATTGAAGCTGTTTGCAGCTAGATTTGCTGTACAAACTATCTAAACTTTAGATAAGATATATAGGTAAGTTACTTGTTATAATTAGTTTTTTACCTCGGATCCGCTTTAAAATGAACTTCACCTAAACTTACTTTTTATCTAGCTAGTCGTATTGCACTGTGTTTTGTGTTGTAGTCCAATACCAAGTTTCTCATGACCAATGATCCCCTGGAAGCTGCCACTGGGGCCAATGTGCTGGTTACAGACACATGGGTGAGCATGGGACAAGAGGAGGAGAAGAAGAAACGTCTGTTAGATTTCAAAGGTTACCAAATTACAATGAAGGTATGTGATGAACGATGATGGTATTTGTGCATCAAAAATAAAGAGCAGTATTAGACATAGACTGTTTGTGTTAAATTCAATAGAGATAAAGCATACCAAAAGAACAACATCCAAAAGGTTCTTCTTGGAGGTTAAGCAGTTCATCAACTCAATATTAATTTAAAAAATCTGATACAGAAAATGGATCCGCTACCCCTAGAATAGATGCATACAATTAGAAATCACTATAAAAACCTCTGACTGTAATGAGAAGGCATGACTTCAAATTCAAGACAGAATATTAGAACTAACACTGAACCCATGATATTTACATAACAATGTTCCACCCTCTTAACTACTGTTGCGTCAAACCCCCATGTTATCCTCACACTTACCTAGTCCCAATTTTTTTTTTAATCAAAAAATGTTATATATATATATATATATATATATATATATATATATATATATATATACACATACAGTATATTTGTGATACATTGATCAGAATTTTCAAAAGTTATTTTTTTATATAAAAAAATTGCTTTGTGTGCTGCAAACTGAAGATTCATAATATCTTACTGACCATATCCTATCCTAACTAGCCTATGTCTTCTGCCTATCTTATTCCCTTTCTTTGATGAAGCTCTAATGCTGGGCATACATGGCATTTTTTTTCTGATCAATTGAGCTGCTGATGGCTCGATTGAGCATTTCCGACGTGTCCGATCACGCGGCCGATCGATTCCGCGCTCGATCCCCGCGCGGACAATGGAAGAGAAACGAAGAGAAGATAAGAAGTGCCCACGGGGACGAGTGGGAATCGATCCGGGCGCCCGCGGGGACTAGTGGGGATGCGTCAGGAGTTTTGACCCGGCGGCTAATCGTTGTGTATTCCCAGCATAACACCAATACCAAACTATCATTTAGCAAGATCAGTGTTGCAGGTGACAAGAGGTGGAGGCTGGGAGATGATACATGATGGGCACAACAGCTGTTTCACACTCAACAGAGTGCTTTGCCATGTGCTTGTCTGGGCATGGGGGTGATGCGTTATGAGGCAGTGGGTTAAGTCAGCTGGCTCTGCCATTTGTGCTGCCTACTCGCTGTTTGCTAAAGTTCAAAGTGCATAGTGTGAGTGTTAAAGTGTACACAAGATTACAGTTATTGCTTGTATCATGACATGCTTCTTGTGTAGGGATGGCAATTAGGAGAACTCATGGAGAAGCTTGTGATCAGTTTAATCAGCTGATAGATTTGTAAGACTCTGATTTGCTGTAACAACTTCCTTGTTCAACGTATGATCATGGGCAGCAAATCAGAGCCTTAAAACTCTATCAGCTGATTAAAGGTTTCAAGAGCACTGTAAAGGACCACTATCATGAAATTAATAAAAAATAAAACTAAAAAAGATTTATACTGAAGAGAATGCTAGTAGAAAGGATAGTGAAGGGTTAAGAATTAGTTGAAAAATAAATCACACTGCTGTTTACACATTCATGGCAGGTGAATGTGAGGGGAGCTTACCCATGGAGTTTCTGTACTACGGGCTGCGTATCTGCCTGGCTAAGATCAGGAGTCAGTTTTACTACTAGCTGAAATGCCATTGGACTTCTAGCAGCCCACAGTCAGTCTCCCATAACCCCATCAGTAAGCTCCCCTCACATTCACCGTGTCATAAATGTGTAAACAGCTGTGTGATTTATTTTTTTAACTAATTCTTAACCCTTTCCCTATCTCTTTAAGTCCATTGAGACAGGAAAAGGGTGCCCCCCCCCTTATTGAACATGTACGTAAAGGAACGCCAGTTGCTTGAAATTTGCAGGCTTGATACACGTTTCTTCATGGAGTGGGAACAGGGATCTGGAGTTACCACGATAAGAGTCATGTTTAATTCAACGATCGAAGGCCATGGGACTGATAGGTGTCAATAACAGATTGGATCGATTCTGCTTTTTTGATCCCTAATTGGTTCAGAGGAGTGCTTAACAACTGAGCCCCCTTGTCCCCACCCTGATTTTAATCCTTAGTTTCTATATGTTTGGATAGCTGAACTAGAACTGCTCTCTATACTATCTATCTGAACTTTATTCTCCTTTTTCCTGCTTCCCCCTCCTTCTAACCTTAACTGTCCCCGCCGCTGGTATAAAAAAAAAATGCAAAAAAACCCTGCAAAACCATACATTTTCAGGCGTCACCATGGAGCCCATTGTAATTATTGGCAAGGAGGGGAAATTTAGGTGCCCACGCCACTTGATAAATATCAGGAGTCAGACCAAATTTCCCCTCCTTGCTGATAATTACAATTGGCCCCTATGGCATGGCAGCGCCCAAACGTCTGCCGCTAGTGGGTGCCCACGTTTCGTGCTTCCATTTGTGAGTTCTGCTGTGCATAGAGACTGGGTTTCATGCCTCCTCCAAGCTTAAAATAGTTTCAATTATTGTTTCCTAACATTTAATACAGAGTTCATTGTATGTACAGTATATAGAATGGGGTATAGTACTATAATAGCTGGGACTATTTTAATATGTGCAGTATATAGAATTGGGTATAGTACTATATTAGCTGGGACTATTTTTAACCTTGAATCTCAAGCAACCAGAAAACACACTTATTAGGTACCCTGATCTTGCATCAACTGATCCCCGTCAGTGCCAGATAACCGAGACTCTACTGTAGTTAGCTGGCATACATACTTAGCTCATTTTGATAAATGGTTCCATTTCAAATAACAAAACAATTCAAATACTCCAAAATTATCACACAGAAACCAACAACAAAACAAGATAACCATAGAAAGACAATTCAAACAGTTTAGGCATATGTAATTCGAGAGTTATGCTAGGTACACACGTTACATTTTTTCATTCGATAGATGCGCGCCGTTCAATTAAAAATGTACATCATGTCCGATATTGCTTTTGATCGTTTTACTACTCGATTTCTCATAGAAGTGAATGGACATTAATAAGAAAAGACTAAGAGAATCAAGCAGGAAATATAAAAATGAATTGAAAATCGATCAAACGGCCAAATTGGCCAAAAAAATGTAACAAGTGTACCCAGCATTATACAGTGGAGCTGCAAAATTGGTAAAATCCCAGAAGCTTGGTAATTACAGTATATTGTAAAGATCTGTGACACTAGAAGCAGTCCATTCCTCTTGCTATATAATTGCCACTTTTACTTTGCTCATCTTAGACTACCCAAGTTGCTGCAAAAGATTGGATATTTCTTCACTGTTTACCAAGAAAACCTGAAGAAGTCAATGATGAGGTTTTCTATTGCCCTAAATCACTGGTCTTCCAAGAAGCAGAAAACAGAAAGTGGACAATAATGGTACGATAAATATGTTGATCGCAAAATTAAAATGTTTTCATTAACCCATGTTGATCAAACATTGGCTTCCTGTTTTAAGCAAAAGCCTTGTATTTGTAGACATTCATATCTGAAAAATTTGCAGTGTTTACACGTCTATTCAGACCAGCATTTAATTTTCACCTACACATGGGGGTCGCTGCTGCTGGCCGGAGGGTCTCAGAAGGACGGCATGGGCACAGGATAACATGCGGTGGGGGCTGCAAGAAGCCCCAGTTAAGTTAAATAGTATTTTCTTGCCCCGCCCTAGATTTCCTTTGCGCTGAAATACTTCCTGGAGTGCCACCCCCCCCCCCCCCCCAAAAAAAAAAGAAAATATAAACTTAGACTTACCTCTCAGGTTTACTTTAACATAGGTGTCCTGTGCCTTAATTCCTGCATACTTTGCTTTACAGATTCAAAAATAAGTTTATATGAACAGCATATTATACTTAAATCGTTACAGGGAATCAGTAATCAATGGCATTAGTGTGCAAGCTGTTTTGGGGTGTATGATCTGTACAAAACTATTTTCCAGCTGGTTTCTTGTGACGGTAGAGTGCCACAACTCAGACGTCTGATTATTGGTGATCTGCAGAATCACCAACAATGCAGACGCTATACTCGATTATGTGTGATCCACAGAATCACCAATAATACCAGTATAGCAAAACCAAGATCAGAGTGTGTAGTGTTTGGTGCAACCATAACTTCAAAGATATTACAGGACCTTACCAAAGGAGTTGGTAAGGAACAATCTGGATACAAACAAGACGGATAGACAATAGGCTCCCCAGTGAGGCTGAGAAGGTACCAAAATCACTAAGCTATACCTCACTAGTGGAGCAGGTGAGGATAGTAACATAACAGGTGTTCATCAGTGGAGCTGATGAGCCTCAGACCACGCAGACTAGGCCCCTACAGAGAAGCAGGCTGGCACTAGCTGAACCTAATAAAGGCTAGACCTCTACAGAGGTGCTGGTGAGGTACTAAAGATACACAGGCCGTTCATATAATAAAGTACAAACCCCAGCAAGCTGGGAATACTGAAACTGGAGTAGAATCTCCCGAGGAGCGGGTGATTCAGACAATACTGCAGGCTAGAGATAACCTGAGACACAAACAGAACTACACTAAAGAACAACTTCACCAGCGAAGCTGGTGAAGCTAGCACTTCACCAGTGGTGAGGGCCCACTGGTGAGTAGAGTAGTCTGACAGGCAAGGCTCGGCAACAGAGAGGCAAGTATCAGTACAGAATCGTGAGACAAGAGAGTAATCGGCAACCAAGCAGAGGTTCAGCAACCAGAAGACAGACAGGCGGAAACACAAGATCAGAAAGCAGGATTAGAGTCAGAGTAGTTAGCCAAGAGTCATACACTGAAATCCATACAATACAATTTCCTAGTCTAGGTGTGAAATCCTTAGCATCACACCTGGGAACTAGCCTAACAGATAACAGAAGCAATAAAGCAATATCCTAGTCTAGGTGTGAAATCCTTAGCATCACACCTGGGAACTAGTCTAACAGATAACAGAAGCAATAAAGCAATATCCTAGTCTAGGTGTGAAATCCTTAGCATCACACCTGGGATCTAGTCTAACAGACAAGACAGTAATGACACAGTAATCCTAAACTTGGGTGTGAGGTCCCTGGTCTCAACACCCTGGAACTGGTCTAAAGTATAACACAGAAATGACACAGCAATCCTAAGCTTGGGTATGAGGTCCCTGGTCTCAACACCCTGGAACTGGTCTAAAGTATAACACAGCAATGACACAGTAATCCTAAGCTTGGGTGTGAGGTCCCTGGTCTCAACACCCTGGAACTGGTCTAAAGTATAACACAGCAATGACACAGTAATCCTAAGCTTGGTCTAAGCGCTGACACACAATCGTTCATGCCAACAGACAGCACCAGCCTAAAAGCCGAAGGCTTAAGAAGCAGAGGAAACCTCACTGGCACGCCCCTGCTGCAGCCAATCCGGGGCGCCGTGAGTCTCCTCCACTGTCAGCTGACCAGCCGGTCAGCTGATGAGCGCTCTCCCAGGATAAAGGTCCTGTCTATGCGCGTGCCCGCGCGAGACAGCGACCTTACAGGAAGAAGGTAGTTCCGTCCTCGGAGTCCTAGATGCCGGAGGGACGGACAGGGGCCCAGAGGCAGCCGTGGTGGCAACGCACTCCGCCGCGACTGCGCTCATTACATTTATATTACTGATCTTTGACTCTTACTGTGTTTTATTATTGTATTATGTAGTTTAGATATGCAGCCTATTTTCCAATTTCATATATTTAGCTAATAATTCTTTTAGGTTCAAGAGGCATTTATTATAATTGAGGCTAGATCACACATTATTCATTTAAATGGTTTGCCTGCATATTTCCATGCTGTCTCTTGAGCGTGCAGGGCTATGTTACGAATTTTATTGAATACATAACACCCAACCAACAAACAATCATCATCTGCAACTAGAATGTACACCTGGATAAGTTATTGGATCCCAGAGGAACACACTGATTTCTGATCATGCTGTTACTATTCTATCATTAATCTTCATAAACGAAAGTGTCAAGAGGATTGTATTTCACCACCAGTGGCTAGATAATTGCCATTACTAATATATATTATATAGTGGTGTCGCTGGTGACTATACCCACCTGCAGGAAAGGCAGATATGAAAGAAAGCACCTGCAGGAAACAGGGCATAGGTGTTTTTGCAGCCCTTCATTCACCCCTGTGTATTTTATTATAATTACCTGCATGTTGGTGGGCTCAGCACACATTGCAGCTACTGAGTGGATAGCTATGCAGGAAACAGCTTGTATATACAGATAGTTACATAGTTATTTTGGTTGAAAAAAGACATACGTCCATCGAGTTCAACCAGTATAAAGTACAACACCAGCCTGCTCCCTCACATATCCCTGTTGATCCAGAGGAAGGCGAAAAAACCCTTACAAGGCATGGTCCAATTAGCCCCTAAAGGGAAAAATTCCTTCCCGACTCCAGATGGCAATCAGATAAAATCCCTGGATCAACATCATTAGGCATTACCTAGTAATTGTAGCCATGGATGTCTTTCAACTCAAGGAAAGCATCTAAGCCCCCTTTAAATGCAGGTATAGAGTTTGCCATAACGACTTCCTGTGGCAATGCATTCCACATCTTAATCACTCTTACTATAAAGAACCCTTTCCTAAATAAATGGCTAAAACGTTTTTCCTCCATGCGCAGATCATGTCCTCTAGTCCTTTGAGAAGGCCTAGGGACAAAAAGCTCATCCGCCAAGGTATTATATTGCCCTCTGATGTATTTATACATGTTAATTAGATCCCCTCTAAGGCGTCTTTTCTCTAGACTAAATAAACCCAGTTTATCTAACCTTTCTCGATAAGTGAGACCTTCCATCCCACGCATCAATTTTGTTGCTCGTCTCTGCACCTGCTCTAAAACTGCAATATCTTTTTTGTAATGTGGTGCCCAGAACTGAATTCCATATTCCAGATGTGGCCTTACTAGAGAGTTAAACAGGGGCAATATTATGCTAGCATCTCGAGTTTTTATTTCCCTTTTAATGCATCCCAAAATTTTGTTAGCTTTAGCTGCAGCTGCTTGGCATTGAGTACGATTATTTAACTTGTTGTCAATGAGTACTCCTAAGTCCTTCTCCAAGTTTGATGTCCCCAACTGTATCCCATTTATTTTGTATGGTGCTAGACCATTAGTACGTCCAAAATGCATGACCTTACATTTGTCAACATTGAATTTCATCTGCCATGTATGTGCCCATATAGCCATCCTATCCAGATCCTGTTGCAATATGACACTATCTTCCTGAGAGTTAATGATTCTGCACAATTTTGTATCATCTGCAAAAATAGCAACATTGCTCACTACTGCATCTACTAGGTCATTAATAAATAAATTGAAGAGCACTGGACCCAGAACAGACCCCTGTGGGACCCCACTGCTAACAGTCTCCCATTTTGAGTATGATCCATTGACCACAACTCTTTGCTTTCTGTCCATTAGCCAGTTCCCTATCCATGAACACAGACTCTTCCCCAGTCCTTGCATCCTCAACTTTTGCACCAGACTTTTGTGGGGAACAGTGTCGAAGGCCTTTGCAAAGTCCAAGTATATCACATCTACAGCATTCCCAATATCCATATTAGCATTCACTACCTCATAAAAGCTGAGCATGTTAGTCAAACAGGACCTGTCTTTAGTAAACCCATGTTGATGCTGAGAAATAAGATTATTTTCTACTATGAAGTCATGTATAGTATCTCTTAGTAACCCCTCAAATAGTTTGCATACAACTGATGTTAAACTTACAGGTCTATAATTTCCTGGATCAGATTTTTTGCCCTTCTTAAATAATGGGAAAACGTGGGCTGTACGCCAATCCACTGGGACTCTGCCAGTTGCAAGAGAGTCACAAAAGATAAGATAAAGGGGTTTATCTATAACTGAACTTAATTCCCTTAGGACCCGAGGATGCATGCCATCCGGGCCAGGTGCCTTGTCTATTTTTAATTTATTTAGTCTTGCCTTCACTTCTTCCTGCGTTAAGTATTTAATATTACAGTTAGAAGATTGAGACTCTTCCGCCTCTGTAGTTTGCAACAGTACTGTTTCTTTTGTGAAGACAGAAGCAAAGAAAGCATTTAATAACTCTGCCTTACCTTGGTCATCCACCATTGAGTTCCCATCCTCATCCTTTAGGAGTCCTATACAGTCAAACTTTCTTTTTTTAGAGTTAATGTACTTGTAAAACTTTTTTGGGTTAGATTTGATATCCTTAGCGATTTGTTTTTCAGCTTCAATCTTTGCCTGCCTAATTTCTTTTTTACAATGTTTATTGCACTCCTTATAATTGCTTAGTGCAGCCTCTGTCCCCTCCTGTTTTAAGACCTTATAGGCATTCTTTTTCCTCTTCATTTTATCTTTAACCTTTCTATTCATCCATAGAGGCCTTTTTTTATTCCTAGACATTTTGTTTCCATATGGGATATACATACTACAGTATTGATTGAGTATAAGTTTAAAAGCTTGCCATTTCCCTTCAGTGTCTTCCCCTTGTAGTACATTATCCCAGTTCACCAAACTTAACCTAGTAGTACATTATCCCAGTTCACCAAACTGCCTAATTTGAGTGAACTTTGCTTTTCTAAAGTTCATAGTTTTAGTGGTCCCGCTGCCCCGTGGCCTATCAGTCACCAGCTCAAACGTTATCATGTTGTAATCACTATTTCCCAAATGTTCTTGAACCTGCACATTTGATACATTATCTGGTCTATTAGAAATGATCAGATCCAGTAACGCATTCCCCCTAGTTGGTTCAGTTACCATTTGAGTCAAGTAATTGTCCTGTAGTGCTGCCAGAAATCTGCTGCTTTTACCAGAATGGGTAGCCTCAATACTCCAGTCAATGTCTGGAAAGTTGAAGTCGCCCATAATTATGACCTCATTTTTACCTGCAGCTTTTTCAATCTGCTGTAGTAATCGCAGTTCTGCAGCTTCATTAATAAGAGGTGGCCTGTAGCATACCCCAATAAGCAATTGGCAACTTTTATTTCCACCATGAATATTTACCCAAACGGACTCCACATCTTCGCAATCTTCCTCCATCTCATCGTTGAGGACAGCTGTAAGAGAATTCTTAACAAAGAGACAAACCCCTCCACCTTTTTTCCCTGTTCTATCCCTCCTAAACACATTGTATCCTTTTAAATTAGCTATCCAGTCATGGCTTTCATCCATCCATGTCTCGGTTATTCCCACAATGTCATAGCCTTTGTCATTCAGAATGAACTCTAGTTCGTCTATTTTATTTGCAAGGCTCCGAGCATTGGTTACCATGCACTTTATATTTTTACCACCACATTTACCAATTTTGTTTACATGAAATTGGCTACTTGAATTTTTACCAACCTCCTTAATCTTTACACTGTCCCCACCCCCCTCTCCACCCTCCATAATGATAGGTTCCCACTGTCTTTTTACCTCATCTTGTCTATGTATTGAGACTTTATCCTCCCGCCTCCCCCCAGATCCTAGTTTAAAATCTCCTCCAACCGTTTAGCCATCTTCTCCCCCAATGCAGCTGCACCCTCCCCATTAAGGTGCAGCCCATCCCTGCTGTAGAACCTGTAGCCGACTGCAAAGTCTGCCCAGTTCTCCAGGAACCCAAACCCTTCCTTCCTACACCAATTTCTCAGCCACTTATTTAACTACCTAAGCTCCCTCTGTCTCTCAGATGTAGCACGTGGCACTGGCAGTATTTCAGAAAACACCACCTTGGAGGTCCTTGCTTTAAGTTTATCTCCAAGTACCTGAAAATCATTTTTGAGGACCTTCCATCTCCCACTAACTTTGTCATTGGTGCCAATGTGTACCATGACAGCCGGGTCTTCCCCAGCCCCACCCAGTAATCTGTCAATTCTTTCCGCTACATGCCGAACCCGAGCACCCGGGAGGCAACAGACTGTACGGCATTCGCGGTTTCTTCGACAGATTACCCTATCTGTGCGCCTAATAATTGAATCCCCTACCACCAGTACCTGTCTAGCCTTAGCTGCACTCCTATTCCCTTTCTCATTACAGCAGTCTGGCCCTTGGTTGCTAAGGAGCACATCCTGCTGCAGCATTGCTACTCCTGAATCATCCTCCCCAATATTACGCAAACAAGCATACTTATTAGTGAGGGACAACTCGGGACTAGCCTCCCTGCCACTTTTTCCCCTACCCCTTCTAACTGTGACCCAACTAGCGGCTGCCTCTGCTTCTTGGTCCGGCTGTACTCCACCCTCCTCATCTTCAACGGTTCCATCCAGTGTCTGGATCGTGAGATCCAAGCTCTTCTCCATGTTGTGTATGCTTCTCAGTGTTGCGAGATGCTTATTTAGCTCTGCGACTTCCGCCTCTAACTGAGCAACACGCACACACCCAGGGCAACAGTAAACACCCTCAATCCGCTGATCAAGGCATGCATACATGTTGCAGGATGTACACTGTACAGCATAGTCCAACATGATGACTTTTGTGTGGGGAAAAATTATTTAAAGTAAACTGTGGTGGTAAAAGATGAAATGGGAGAGTGAGTGTAGCTGGGGAGGAGGAAAGGGAGAGTAAGTGAAGTTGGGGAGTGAGTGAAGAGGGGGGGGGGAGGAGAGGAGGGGGAGGGGGGGAGGAGGGGGAGGAGGAGGGGCGGGAGGGGTGGAGGAGTGGAGGTGGAGTGAGTGAAGTTGGGGTGGAGTCCTCAAAATTTAAAGACTACACCACAACTTGCCTAGCACATTCTAACCAATGCAAAAAACCACAATATTGATTGAAAGTTTTTTTTTTTTTTTTGTCCTTACCTACTTCCTCTCACCACTCTCTTTGTGCCTGTGTTGTAACGCCTGTTTTTAACGCCTATGCCACTTGTGTCACAGCCACTTAGTGAGCAAGCCACAGACTGAGCAAGCTCAGTACTGAGTCCTGAAGCTGACCAAATACCTCCTGTTGCAGCTAGTCCCTCCCCCTAGCCAATTGCCTGCTGAAAAACAAACTAGAGGGAAAAGAAAAAAAAATGTGTACTTTTAAAAACTGACACTTGCTGTTTAATATCAGATGAACCACACAGACAATCCACCAGATATTGCAGCAGCAAAAAACAATATACAAACAGCAATGTAATATAATTAGTGCTCACAATTCCCAGCAGTGAAGTGAAGCTGCCCACCACCAAGATTAAAGGTTTGGCCTACACTTCCTGTTTAATTTAACACCTGTGTTGCAGCTAGTCCCTCCCCCTAGCCAATTGCCTGCTGCAAAACAAACTAGAGGGAAAAGAAAAAAAAATTGTACTTTTAAAAACTGACACTTGCTGTTTAATATCAGATGAACCACACAGACAATCCACCAGATATTGCAGCAGCAAAAAACAATATACAAACAGCAATGTAATATAATTAGTGGGCTGAACTGTTCTGCCGGCAAATAGTTTGCGGCGAACAAGGGGTGTTCGCGTTCGCCCCCTTTCAGGGGAATACATGTGGTATTTGATGCACCCCCTATGCATTATAATGGAGCCAAACTTTGACCCCTCACCCCAGAGTCAACAGACACATGAAGTGGGCGTAACCCTTACACTATCTGGTGGACATGTGCACACGCCAGATGATTTAAAGCACTTTATTCCACCAATTTAGGAATGTAATGTGATTTCTCCCCTTTAGAGATGAAACCATGATTCTGCGTCAACTACGTAATTTTTTATGGGACTTTTGCCATGGATACCCCTCCGGCATGCCATGGATACCCCTCTGGCATGCCATTGACACCCCTCCGGCATGCCCCCATGCAGTTGTTAGGCTCCTTGAAACAACTTTTCCATCACTTTTGTGGCTAGAAACAGTCCGCTGTAGGTTTTAGAAATCGCCTGCCCATTGAAGTCTATAGCGATTCCCAGATTCGCCCGATTCACAAACTTTTGCGGGCATTCACCATTTGCGAATCTTACATTTGATGTTCGACCTATCACTACTTGTATAGTGCACACTGTGGGTATTGGTGCAGGTCTCATCATAATGACTGACGCCCTGCAGCTATGGAAACCAGGAAACAATAGAGAAAGCCATTTTGCGTGTGCCTCTCTCTGCCATGGATGGTGGGCTACTAACCTCTCACTCTGCTGAGCTCCCTCTGCATAAGCCCTGCTTCTTCTCCCTCTGTGCCCCGTGCTGCTCCCCCTTCCGGCACTGCAACTCAAGCAGTACCTCACCCGCCCCTAGAAACAGCAGAGTTTACTTTATATATTTAATTCCACTTCAGGGGAACTTTAAGCATTTAGGAGTTGTAATATATAATAGAAGCTTATTGTCTTTAAGAAAAGGATACTCTCTACATATATCTGTTTCTATCTAACTGGATATTGAGAATATAAGCCTAAGGCTAACTTCACATTATGAGTGTTGCATTATTCCTGCCTTACAATGCAGGCATAAGGCAACGCACACACTGCATATTATAATGTTCTTGAGATTTTTGTAGCATGAATAATTTCTATGTAACTGCCCATTTCCTCTAGGTGCGAAATCGCAATGCGAATTTTCACATTAACACTGAAACCAGTGCATTTCCATTGAATGCTTTTTTGCAAATGTGTTGCAATGCAGAAACTATTGACTACATGCTGCAGATTTCCACACCATGCACTGCTTTGCATGCAAATCACAATTAATAAAAGTCAATGCACATTTTTTGCATGTTCGATGAACATTTTTTGCATCCCTTTTCCCATCTAACATGATTCTTCCTGTGTCCTGTGTAGTCATGTTGCTATGGAAATTCAAAATCTTATGGGAAAATTCTTGTTTAAAATGCACATAAAAATGCATGGTTTTATACAATTTAAAATTCATGTCAGCAACCATACTCAAATCACATGTGAGACAGTGGAAATGGGCCCTAACATAGTTACTTTAGTTGAAAAAAGACATCAAGTCCAACCACAAAAAAATATATATTTTTTAAAATAAAATATACGTATGCCCTGCATCCTTACATTTCCCAGTTGATTCAAACCCCCTCCCCCCCCTTCAAAATTCCTTCCCATTTTGAATATAATAAGTTATCCACCACTCTTTTTCTTCTGTCCCTTAACCAGTTCTCTATCCACATACATACATTTTCTCCAAGTCCCTGTATCCTGAGCTTCTGCACCAGGCTATTATAGGGAATATTATCAAAAGCCTTAGAAGCATTTGTAAAGTCCTAGTACACTACATCTTTTGCTTTCCCAAGATCTAATTTTGCATTCACTTTCTCATAAAAGCTGACCATTGAAATGCACTCACCATTTCACCCAACTTAACATACTAAAATAAAGACAACACATATAGTGGATTAAGGCCGCTGCCAATTTTATTGGGGATTTAAATTCCAACTCATTTTTTATTTAATTCCAACCATTATTGGTAATACAAAACCAAAATAAACTCTTAATTACCAAGTAAACTACTGTAATAGCAGACCAAATAATCTTTATTGGTAACTACCAAAATTACCACTCATACCTGGGTGCCATTATCCTTGCATTCGCCTATCTAAATAGGTAACACACCCCCAATAAAGTTATGACCAGCAACTGGGATGGTGTGCGGGGCAGCTCTGCTTCAGACAAGAATTTTGGTGGCGCCACCTGCTTGCTTCCTCATAAGTTCTTCAGCCCCACTCGATTGGCTGCTCCAAACTGCCTGCCAAAGCCAGGGCCAATCAGGGATCTCCAGCTGCGAATCTCTCCCCAGATACTGGGGGAGAGATGCTTTCACCTGCACGACAGAAGAAAGAAAGAACACCTGCTCCTGGCCAGAGAATTAATTAACCCCACGAAGGTACAGCATTCCCATGCAGGGCCTCTTTTTATTCCTGTGGCCTTCGCATGATGTTGTGACAAGACCTGTCTTTAGTAAACCATGTTGATGAGCTGAAATTAGATTATTCTGTTTTATAAAGTCTTGTATACTATCCTTTGCAATGCTTTCACATCAGTTTACACATAACTGATGTTAAACTTACAGGTCTTTAGTTTCCCCCCGGTTCTGATTTTTTTCCTTTCTAAATAACAGCTGTACACCAGTCATCAGGAACTGGCCCGCTTGAAAGAGAATTGTAAAAAATAAGTTAATGTAGCCCATCAATAATTGAACTCAACTCCCATAATATTCAAGGGTGGATGCCCTCTGGGCCAGGTGCCTTTTCTATCTTGATTTTATTTAAGCGTGCTTCACACCTTCCTGTGTTATGGAATTTGTGTGAATTTAATACACATTATCCAGAAACGCAGTATAGAAAGTGTGTCAGGTTAAAGTGATATGTTACAAAGCCCATTGTACAGACAGTGAGTTCACATGGTTCACATGTGGCGTTCACATGTAGCCACGCAACACGCATAGCATTAACACACCCTTAGGGCTTGTTCACACTTGGAGCGTTTTAATTTTTTTTTAAGTGCTGCCGATTTTTAAAATCGCTTCACAAGCACTTGTGTAATATTGCTCTAAGTGCTTGAAAAAGTCCTTTGAAAAGCGATTCCCTGAGCACTTTTAATGAATAAATACATTATATTTATTAATTTCCAGGGCAAAGAGTTCCCTTCCTGACTTGCGTTTTTTTAAGCAAAAATCACTCTGAAAGCGCCTAGAAAAGTGCTCTGAAAGCGCTTAGAAAAACGCTTCGAAAAGCACTTTCAAAATTACTCAATAAATCACTCAGCATTTGTGATAGCGCTGGTGATTTATAATGAGAACAAGGCCTAAAGCTTTCTTAAGGCAACCAGTGGAGACCACCTTGGATGAAAATCTAGAGTATGCACTTGGCACAGTGGCCCCCCGACCTCTTCAATGTGTCAGTGTGCTCCAACCTGGCAGATTGACTAGGCAGAGTGCTGGCCAAGAGCCTTTTTCTCTTCTACTGTCTGCCTGCTCCATCATGCGCCACTCTGTCTGGCCTCTTCCCCCTTCCATAGCAACAGAACACGTCATTGGCTGGTGATGCATCTGTAACAGACTCGGCCCCAAGGGATCAATTCCCATTCCCTTTCAAGCAACATTCATCATACGCGTGTACCCAGAAAACTTTATTGAAATTGCCTCTGGCAGTCACCAGAGGATTTCCTCAAACTTCCAGTGGTTCTGCAAATTTCTGACAAATGAGTAATGCAAAACTGCATAGAAGTTAATAGGAGGGACTTTAGCAATTAATAGGAAAATCCCCATACATTCACTACAATCACCAAATTTGGTAGACCTTGAAGTTTTTAAGAAAATCAAATTTAAAGTTACAATAGGATTTTTTTTTTAAAGTGAACGCAGTGAGTAAACTTGCTTTAGGTTAGATACTTACCCATGGAGGAAGGTTCTGGATACAACCAGAGCCTTCCTGGTCCTCGTTCTGTCTCGTTGTTCCACTGCCATTCCCCATTGAAGTTAATTGACCTACTAGGTCGGATACATCTTCAGGAGCAGGACTCCTTGTACAGGCTTCTAAAGTACTGAGTATTTCTGTGGATGAGTGGCTCTATACTACGCAGATGTCCCTCCCTAACTTCTGCAAACAACTAAACACAGTTCTAGCTATTTCGGCACACAAACAATTTTAAACACATTACAACTGTCTATCTACGTATCTCTCCATGTCTCTCTGTTTAGCTCCTAGCACAGGAAAAATGCAGCATACAGTGAGAAAACCCTCGCTCTACCCCCTTTATAAATGGCTGTAGTGAAAACTGTGCCGATTGGCTGCTGTGGTTTGTTGTGCATGCTGGAAGCAAATGATGTGCCCTGCCCACAGTAGACGTCTATTCGGCGCTTCCCAACAAAATGTTTCCGCCGTACCAACCCCTAAGCTGTGTCCACAATCATTTAGAAAGAAAGCAACTGGGTCTGAGCACCTTAATGCGCTTGTTTCCAGTTCTGTCCGCTTTTCAGCATCTGTAACATTGTTGTGCTGCTGAAAAGCAGACAGAAGTGTGCATATGGCTCTTTCACACTAGAGCCCTTTTTCTGCATTTCAACACAGTCGAAACTTTGCGTTAACCAAGGTAAAATGAAACTCCATAGACTTTCATTTTACCTTTCACCCCCGACGCTGCGTTTCGGGAGATTTTTAACATTGCGAGCCGGCGTTTTCCTGTCAGGTGAATTAATAACTACGGCCGCTGATTGCGTTGCACCGCAGCAACCCGACGACATGCCGCAGGCTATTCAACACATGCAGGAAAAGGCTCCTGCACGCGTTGGTAGATGTGAAAGAGGCCTTAGGCCCATAGTGAAATCCGTTGTTTTGCTGTGAGATTGAGATTGACATTTTCTTGCGATTATTTGTGTCCCCACAGTGCATCATTGCTGAATATGCAAATCATCTTTTTGTTGTCCCTGATAGCTAAACATACCTCAAGAACCGCTGGAATGCAATGATGTGTCAGCTTGCTAATATTACACATCCAAACTAATCCGACATGTATACAGACGCTTCGGATTTGTTGATCCTCATCAGTGCATGGCATTGTATGATATGGCTCTATGGGGTAGAACTTGAAACACCCAGAGTAACAGATTTCCCAGCAATCTCATGGTGAACCAGAACTCCTAGCAGTGTGTAAGGGGCTGTTTTCCCTAGTTCCCAACTTATGAAAAATGCACGTCATGGGAGAAGTTTCAAACTCTTCTTTACTGCCTGTAAAGTAGTGTTGGCTTTCAATCATTATATGTTGCACCACAGACTAAAGCCCACCTCTCAGTTATGCCGTCTGCCATTTATTTTGTAGATTTGTGATGATTTTGCTTTTCTGTGTTATTATATCTATATACATTTGTTTGTCAAATATAGAGATACTGACTGCATGTTATACGTAGAGATTTCCCTGATAGTATAAATCAGGGGTGCCCATTAAGTAGATTGAGATCTACCAGTAGATCACAAAGGACTTCATGGTAGATTCTGACCTCACTACATTTTCCATTCTGTATATACAAGTGTGCTCCTAAAATTGTACATAGGTGGATCATTTTAACTTGGTAACTTTTTAAAGTAGCTCACAAGCCAAAAAAGTGTGGGCACCTCTGGTATAAATACATACATACAAACACTTTGCCAGGGATGACCACCAGTGAAAACAGTTTCAGAGAAACCTGAACTGGTTTGACCAGGTGAAAGTAATACAGCTATGGCACAGTTTGTTTGATTCACTCATTTTGAATGTCTGGCTGAATTACCTCAGTTATTCATAGACCATTGTTTCTGTCTTTCTTATTATGTTGTTTAACATTGTTTTGTCTTGTTCTCCTTAGGGTGTGATGGTGTCTCTGCTGACTGATTATTCGCCACAGCTGCCAAGGCCCGCATTCTAATTCCAGGCACATGCCTGCTAAATGCTGAATGCAATCGAAAACTGAACTGATTCACAAGAATGATCTGTGACTGAAAACATTAAAACAAATGAAACATTCCTTTCAGACTTGCAGCTAATGACTTAAGGTGCGTACGCACGCACTACAAAAGGAAACGACCTCCCGCTGGGCGGTCTTTAGCCGACAGTATGCTCATGTGTACGTGCTGTGACAGCGCGTACACACGCGCATACTGTCGGCTAAAGACCGCCCAGCGGGAGGGTCCGGCGGACCCGTCATTTCCTTTTGTAGTGCGTGTGTAGATCATTATTTCATGCTTCATGTTCTTCCATTGCACAGTATTTTTTTACTTCATTCAATAAAACAATTCAGTGAAACAGATGGCAGAGCAATATTTTTAATACATATATTTGTATCTTTATCCTGTACTTTTATGGCTGGTCATGCACTTAGAGGTTTGATCTGAGACATTTGGGAAATGTATTTGTAATTGGAAAATCACAGGATGTAGCTGCAGTGCAGGTGGTTACTGAAGAACTGGGATGCATCACTGTGATCCAGCAATCATGCACAGGAAACATTCTATTTTTTCCCTCAGCACCAATTGGCTGTTTGAAATTAACAAAGTGAAGCTTCTTTACAAACTTGCTTTAACCTCCTTAGCGGTAACCCCGTGTGTGACACGGGGTAAGCCGCCGGAGGGTGCCGCTCAGGCCCTGCTGGGCCGATTTACTTAATTTTTTTTTGCTGGACGCAGCTAGCACTTTGCTAGCTGCGCCAGCACCCCGATCGCCGCCGCCGCGCGCCCGATCGACGCTATCCGGTGCGGCGCGCGGCCCCCCCCCAGACCCCGAGCGCTGCCTGGCCAATCAGTGCCAGGCAGCGCCGAGGGGTGGATCGGGTCTCCCAATGACGTCCCGACGTCGCTGACGTCGGTGACGTCATTCCGCCCCGTCGCCATGGCGGCGGGGGAAGCCCTCCAGGAAATCCCGTTCTTTGAACGGGATTTCCTGATCGCCTATCGCCGGAGGCGATCGGCGGGGCTGGGGGGATGCCGCTGAGCAGCGGCTATCATGTAGCGAGCCCTCGGCTCGCTACATGATTTAAGAAAAAAATAATTAAAAAAAACTGCTGCGCTGCCCCCTGGCGGTATTTTTCATACCGCCAAGGGGGTTAAAGCACCCCTGAAGTGAGAGGTATATGGAGGCTACCATATTTATTTATTTTTAAACAATACCAGTTGCATTATTGTTTGATATTCTACTAGGGGCTATTTCTGGCGCCCACATTTCCCTGGTGCCCTTTTTGCATGTACACAGGGCTTTCCCCTCATAATCTATATATATAACATTTGACGTGTGTGTGTGTGTGTATGTGCCGTGATCACTCGAAAATTCCTTGTATTCAGATCCCTTATTGCCTGGGATGATGTATTCTTGGAGTCTCATGCTCCCTCTGCACACCTGGGTGGAACCACAGACAGCCAATCAGATTTTACCTATTCACATAAATGGATAAAATGTAAAAGGCTGCTATTGTCAAAGAAATAAAGCCAGAGTCCCCAAACTTGGCACAGTTAGTCACTTGGTGATCAAGGTTACAAATTGGGCTTATTCAGAAAAGTGGATGGAGCCTACAACAGCCAATCAAAATTCATCTATTTATTTCCACAGGGAATATTTAAATTGTTTCCATTCTTACACTGTTAATGCCAGAAGCCTCAAACTTGGTACAGTCAGTCATTTGTTGACTGGGATTCAAATTCAGAAAAGGGGTCAAAGCTACAAACAGCCAATCAGATTTGTTCATGTCAGTGGGAAAATTTGAATTATTGATGTTAAGGACCCTAAAGCTCACTAATTTGGTCATTGAGTGACGATGTGTCAAGGTTAGAAAAAGTGGGCGAAGCCATCAACAACCAAATACATACTCAGGCAATGCCGGGTCTGCAGCTATTGATACTATAACATTAACCTATGAATTCTTTCATACACCTGAGGAGAAAAATAATGAAATTGATTCTCTCCTGGGTATGTTTTGGAATCATTTGTGAGGCCCACCATGAGCCTGAGGAGAAATGGGCAGCAGTGATGAGTGAAAATGCCCATATTCTATTTGCATATATTTGATATTCTCCTCCGGGCTATCCAATGATGTGTGTCCTCCTGTCACCACTCACCTCTTGCACTAATGCCCAGAATCCAGATTTCCTCACGTTGCGTTGCAGACGGAGAAGCAAGCACTAGGGTGCTAGTCTATTACAGGGAACCCAGCAGGATTCCCCGTACATTAGCTTCGCTCACTCACTTTCTAAGTGAATTGCGCCATGGAATTCAATAAAAATTACATAATCTTGTAGCTGCCAATTTCTACTAATAAAATATTGTAAGAGTTTGTACCAGGTCTCCATGCAAAAAAAACCCCTCAATACTTAACCAGATTGGCAGAGTTCCCTCTCGTTGGTCATCTTGCCTTATCGTTCTGAGCCATTCCTGGCTTCTGATTGTTTTGTTTTTTTGCCGAGTAAAAAAAAAAGCCTTGTGACAAGACTTGCACTACCCCTCCACCTAGTGGTCATAAATGATATGACATTAAAGAATATAACATTAAATTATTATTCATTTTAAGGTTTTTTATTGTATTTATGCATTAGTTATGTAACTAATTTGCTTTACTGGAATCATTGTCCCCTTGCCCACTCACTGGGGTGCAGGCTCAGTCCTCGCTTTGCTCTGACAACTTTTTATTCTAACTCTATGTCCAATTGGATAGTGAAGATTGCACACCAGGACTCTCGCCAGCTAGCTAAGCTCGCTGTGTTTTGAGCTGGAAACTCAGGTTGGAGCAACCCATGAGCAGATGGGGGTGGTGGCCTGCAATTTCCACTATCCAGGTGGACATAGAGGTAGGATAAAAAGTTGTGCGTGTGAAGTGAGGACTTAGCCAGCGGCCAGCCAGCGAAGTGAGCGGCAAGGGGGCAAGGGCAATGTTTCCAATACAGCAAGTTAGTTCAATAATTAAAATACATAAATTAAAAAAACATAATAATAATTGATTGTTACTGTATATCCTTTAACTCCATTAAGTGGAGTGGAGGGGCAAATTCTGTCACAAGATTTTTTTTTTAACACAGGAACAAAGCAACCAATCAGCAGCCAGGAATGGCTCAGAATAATGAGGCAAGATGGCCGCTGCAGCGGTACCCTGTACTCGGTAAGCATCGTGTTTTTTAACTTTTATTGCAGACTTGGTTAGGTAAACTTTTTGGCTACTGTTGTATGAGATTTTTATTTTATTTAATGGTGCAGCGGCACAATTGGCACTAGAGCAAGAGGTGAACAGTGAGAAAAGGATGTACATCATTGGTGCGCCCAGAGCAGGTGAGAGAACTCAGAAGCTTAGCTACCACTGCACATATACTCTGATTTATATTCTGGGCTAGGGATTACAAGATGAGGGAGCACATGGTGGGGAGGCACAGGACAGCACCAGGATACAAAGGGTCTGCCGCAGGTCAGGAGACCATACCTCCCAAGCCTGGACAGTCGTCCAGGTCAAATCGGCATGATTGGGAAGTATGCATTTTCTGGCTAAATGTTGTTAACTAGAAAATGCAAAATACACTAGAGATGGCCCGAATGCTTTGCATGCGAACGTATTCGTGCGAACATCGGTGGTTCGCGGTGAACCGCGAACTATATGCGAGTTCGACCTGCCCCTATACTACATCATTAGGCTAACCTTTGACCCTCTACATCACAGTCAGCAGACTCATGGTAGCCAATCAGGTTGCACACCCTCCTGGAGCCCCCCCCCCCCCCTTATATAAGGCAGCTGCGTCGGCCATTTTCTCACTCGGTGTGCCTGCAGTAATTAGAGAAGGGAGACAGGTTGCTGCACAGATTAGAGAAAGCTTAGTTAGGCTCTTGTTAGGCTTGTTAGCTTGCTCCTTGGTGATACTTATTGCTAAAAAGCACCCCACAACAGCTCTTTTGAGAGCTAATGTTGTTCTTGTGATCTGTGGTTTTTTTTTGTGTGTGTGGCCCACTGACACTTGCATACACAGCCCTGTCAGTCAGTCGCAGCTGGCCCTTGCTAATTCCTACTATGCCAGTGCCAGGCCCAGCACATTCAGTGCCTACCTTTTCACTGCATGTGTGTGACAGCTGCACATTTCTAATACCAGTCACTGCATACCTGTTCACGGTACCTGTGTGTGTGACAGCTGCACATTGTATTGATACCAGTCACTGCATACCTGTTCAGTGCACCTGCGTGACAGCATGCAGTGTTATATTATATACCAGTCACTGCATACCTGTTCACGGTACCTGTGTGTGTGACAACTGCACATTTGTAATACCTGTCACTGCATACCTTTTCACTGCACCTGTGTGACCGCACGCAGTGTTATATTATATACCAGTCAATGCATTGCATACCTGTTCATGGTACCTGTGTGTGTGTGACAGCTGCACATTGTATTGATATCAGTCACTGCATACCTGTTCAGTGCACCTACGTGACAGCACGCAGTGTTATATTATATACCAGTCACTGCATACCTGTTCACGGTACCTGTGTGTGTGACAGCTGCACATTTGTAATACTAGTCACTGCATAACTGTACAGTACCTGTGTGAGTGACAGCTGCACATTGTATTGATATCAGTCACTGCATACCTGTTCAGTGCACCTGCGTGACAGAACGCAGTGTTATATTATATACCAGTCACTGCATACCTGTTCACAGTACCTGTGTGTGTGACAGCTGCACATTTGTAATACCAGTCACTGCATACCTGTTCACTGCACCTGTGTGACCGCACACAGAGTTATATTATGTACCAGTCACTGTATACCCATTCACGGTACCTGTGTGTGTGACAGCTGCACATTGTATTGATACCAGTCACTGCATACCTGTTCAGTGCACCTGCGTTACAGCACGCAGTGTTATATTGTATACCAGTCACTGCCTACCTGTTCACAGTACCTGTGTGTGTGAGATAGCTGCACATTTGTAATACCAGTCACTGCATACCTTTTCACTGCACCTGTGTGACCGCACTCAGTGTTATATTATAGACCAGTCAATGCATACCTGTTCATGGTACCTGTGTGTGTGTGTGTCACAGCTGCACATTGTATTGATATCAGTCACTGCATACCTGTTCAGTGCACCTACGTGACAGCACGCAGTGTTATATTATATACCAGTCACTGCCTACCTGTTCACGGTACCTGTGTGTGTGAGACAGCACGCACATTTGTAATACCAGTCACTGCATACCTTTTCACTGCACCTGTGTGACCGCACTCAGTGTTATATTATAGATCAGTCACTGCATACCCGTTCACGGTACCTGTGTGTGTGACAGCTGCACAATGTATTGATACCAGTCACTGCATACCTGTTCACGGTACCTGTGTGTGTGACAGCTGCACATTGTATTGATACCAGTCACTGCATACCTGTTCAGTGCACCTCCGTTACAGCACGCAGTGTTATATTGTATACCAGTCACTGCCTACCTGTTCACAGTACCTGTGTGTGTGAGACGATAACAAACAAGAGTAAACAGTCGCGCACTAGTGGATGGAGCAGCCAAGGTGTACTCAGGGTCAGTCCTCAGCCCCTAAAAAGATATATGTACAGTGTGGTGGGAGCACCTGGCGCTCAGAATCTAAAGGGTCACAATGTATAGTCAGCCGGGTATCCAATGCGGAGAAACACCGTGAGAGTGACAGTGGGGTGGCAGCACCTCCCTTCACCCACGGTGGATCATCCGACTACAGGAAGTCTCATAACAGTACCTCAAGGCTGGAAAATACCCCAAAACGAAGATGGTGCTTTCTCCTGTATCGCAATCCGTCCCGGAATATGGAAGGGAGAGAGAGACACTCTCAATAGCGCAGCCAGACTCAAAGCTCGCGCGGAGACGCTCCGTCCTTCGTTCTCCACATCCGCCGGCAGTGACGTCAGCCCTCTGCGTTCCACCACTCTCCAGACCAGTGTCAGCCTACTTCCTGGATAAGGGTACACGGAGGGGACAAACACTGATTGTGCAGACTGCGCTTAGTGTTGGTAACGCTGCGCAAAAGAATGCACTTACAGGAGAATTTCTTGATTTTATTGCATGTAAAAGAGTATCCCGATCCGGATTTCGGCCTTACGCCTTCATCAGGGGATGTGTGTGTGAGACAGCTGCACATTTGTAATACCAGTCACTGCATACCTTTTCACTGCACCTGTGTGACCGCACTCAGTGTTATATTTTATACCAGTCAAGGCATACCTCTTCATGGTACCTGTGTGTGTGACAGCTGCACATTGTATTGATACCAGTCACTGCATACCTGTTCGCTGCACCTGCGTGACAGCACACAGTGTTTTATACCAGTCACTGCATACCTGTTCACTGCACCTGTGTGACCACACGCTGTTTTATATACCAGTCACTGCATAACTGTTCACTGCACCTGTGTGACCACACGCTGTCTTATATACCAGTCCATGCATACCTATTAACTGCACCTGTGTGACAGCTGCACCTTTCACTTCACCCCCCCCCCCCCCGATATGGACAAACCAGGCAGAGGCAGGCCACCCGGCAGGTCTGTTCGAGGTCATGCTGACGTGATTTCGTGCGGCCCTAGACCAAAGTACAGTGCTCAGAAGAAGGCACGTGCCATCAACTCCCGAGATTGTCAGGACGTAGTTGACTATTTAACACGGAACACCTCATCTCCCGCAGCCACCAGCGCTGGTACAAGCACCACATCCACTACATTTGACACTTCGCAGGAGTTATTTGGTGAGGAATTAACTGATTCACAGCCATTATTGTTACAACAAGATGAAGGCTCTAAGCAAGTTACACCACCTCATATGTCTGAGTTAGGCGGCACTATGGACATAAGGTGTGAGGAGGAGGATGATGAAGTACCTGCTGTTGGTGCAGTTTTGGAGGTGTCTGATACAAGCGAAGCTGGGGAGGATGATGATGATGATGATGATTATGATGATATGGATGTCACATGGGTTCCTAATAGAGGAGATGAAGAGGGGGACAGTTCAGAGGGGGAGTCAGAAAGGAGTAGGAGTAGACGAGTTGCTGAAAGAAGCAGGGGGAGCTCGTCGTCAGAAACAGCTCGTGGCAGTGTCCGGCGCCATGTATCGCCACCTATGGACAGCCAGCCAACATGCCCTACAACGTCAGCTGCTGACGCCACCATAGTGCCATCACCCCAGGGCTTAGCGGTGTGGACATTTTTTTGTGTGTCTGCCTCAGATGAGAGCAATGCCATCTGTACTCTCTGCCACCAAAAATTGAGCCGTGGAAAGGCCAACACCCACATAGGGACAACTGCCTTACGAAGGCACATGGAGAAAAGGCACAAACTGCAATGGGAAGACCACCTGAGGAAAAGCAGCACACAAAAGCAAAGCCACCCTCCTTCTCCTCTTCCTCCTTCAGGTGCATTATCTTCAGCTGCTTTCTCCCTTGCACCTTCACAGCCACCTTCCTCCACTCCGCCTCTCACCTTGAGCAGTTCCTGCTCCTCTGCTCACAGCAGCAACCAGATGTCCGTGAGGGAAATCTTTGAGCGGAAGAAGCCAATGTCTGCCAGTCACCCCCTTGCCCAGCGTCTGACAGCTGGCTTGGCGGAACTGTTAGCTCGCCAGCTGTTACCATGCCAGCTGATGGACTCTGAGGCCTTCCGAAAATTTGTGGCGATAGGGACACTGCAGTGGAAGATACCAGGCCGCAATTATTTTTCAAAGGAGGTGATACCCTGTACCATGCAGTTATAGGAAAGAAAGGAAACCAAGAGCACAATATGGTGTAGTATGTATTGGAATAGGGAGAAATATTATTTGTAAGCAATTATACTTACAAACCAGGGTTACCGCTCAGGCAACCACTGTAAATGCAGGTGGGGAGATTAGGCCCGTCCCCACACAGGACTAAGATGTCGCGCTCTGTAGATCAGGAAATGAGGGTATAGACACCCCCCCACCACAGGGGTGGACACTGGTATTGTAGGAAGTGAACAGAGGCGCCAAAAGGATAAAATATATGCTAAAGTTGTTATAATTTAAAAATACAATTGTTTTAAACAACTTTAGAATATTTTATCCTTTTGACGCCTCTGTACCAGGAAGTTGAAAGGCAAGTGGTGTCATCTCTGGCACACAGCGTTGGGTCAAGGGTCCATCTGACCACGGATGCCTGGTCTGCAAAGCACAGTCAGGGCAGGTACATTACTTACACAGCTCATTGGGTCAACCTGGTGACCGCTGGCAAGCAGGGAGTATGTGGCTGTGCAGCAGACCTAGTTGTGACACCTCCACGGCTTGCAGGCAGGCCTCCTGCCACCTCCACTCCTTCTCCTCCTGCTACATCCTCTTCGCTGTCGTCATCCTCCTCCTCGGCTGAGTGGCAGTGCAACTCTACTGGTGCTGCAATCTCCTCTCCAGCTACACAGCCCCAACTCCCCAGGGCCTATGCTGCATGCCAGGTACGATGGTGTCACGCCATCTTAGACATGTCTTGCCTCAAAGCGGAGAGTCACACTGGAGCAGCTCTCCTGGCTGCTCTTAACAAACAGGTGGATCAGTGGCTGACCCCCCACCAACTGGAAATCAGCAACGTGGTGTGTGACAACGGCAGCCATCTCATTTCGGCTTTGAATTTGGGAAAGTTGACATGTGTATCCTGCATGGCACATGTGCTGAATCTAATAATTCAGAGATTTGTGTGTAAGTACCCAGGCTTACAGGACGTCCTGAAGCATTCCAGGAAGGTGTGTGGGCACTTCAGGCCATTGCACGCTTTCAGGCCATTGCACGCTTGGCCGATATTCAGTGGAGAAACAACTTGCCGGTGAGGCGCTTGATTTGCGATAGCCCGAATCGCTGGAATTCAACGCTCTTGATGTTTAACCGCCTGCTACAACAGGAGAAAGTCAACCAGTATCTGTACAACTACAGTAAAAGGACATGCTCTGGGGAGATGGGGTTGTTCTGGCCGAAGTACTGGACACTCATGCAAAATGCCTGCAGGTTCATGCGGCCGTTTGTGGAGGTGACAAACATGGTGAGTTGCAGTGAAGGCGCCATCAGCGACTTGATCCCATATGTGTTCTTCCTGGAGCGTGCCCTGCATAGAGTGGTGGATCAAGCTGTGGAGGAGCGTGAACAGGAACAGGAGGAAGAGTTGTGGGACCAATTACCAGCAGAACCAGATGTTTCTTCAACACCTGCGGCAGCACAGAGGGGGGAGGAAGAGTCGTGTGGGGAAAAGGAGTCAGATGAGGAAAGTGGGTATTTTTTGTGGAGGAGGTGGCGGAAGAACAACCGCAGCAGGCATCGCAGGGGGCTTGTGCTGCACAACTTTCCTGTGGTATTGTTCGTGGCTGGGGGGGAGGAGGAGAACTTACCTGACATCACTGAGGAAGAGCAAGAAGAGATGGATAGTACGTCTGCATCCAAATATGTGCAGATAGCTGCTTTCATGCTGTCCAGCCTGTTAGGGACCGCCGTTTAAAAAAAACTCAAGGGAAATGACCTGTACTGGGTGGCAACGCAACTACCCATGGTATAAGCACAAAGTGGCGGAGATGTTACCAACTCATCAGAAGGTAGAAAGGATGCAGCACTTGCACAACAAGCTGGCTAGTATGCTTTACAGTGCGTTTAAGGGTGATGTCACAACACAACGGAATAAAGGTGCCACTGCCAGTAATCCTTCTTCCATGTCCACGCAGGCATGGACAGGACGCTCCAGCGATCTAATGGTGATGTCGGACATGCGGACATTCTTTAGTCTAACGCTTTGCCCGGCAGGTAGCCAACTACCTGGCCTTAACTGCGGATGTAGACAACAGCGATGAACCCTTGGACTACTGGGTGCACAGGCTTGATCTGTGGCCAGAGCTGTCACAATTTGCCATCCAACTTCTGTCTTGCCCTGCCTCAAGCGTCCTGTCAGAAAGGACCATCAGCGCAGCTGGAGGCATTGTCACTGAGAAGAGAAGTCACCTGACGTCAACAGAAGTGTTCAGTACCTCACCTTTATCAAAATGAATGAGGCATGGATCCCGGAGGGCTACTGCCTGCCCGAAGACTAAGTCAGTCCCCACACACAGCATCTCTGCCTGCACGCCGTGTGACTGCCTGCCCCAAGACTAAGTCAGTCCCCACACAGCATCTCTGCCTGCAGGCCGCTTGACTGCCTTCTCCACCACCACTAACAGGGTCCATGACTTCAGGGGGATTCCTGAATTTTTAAGGCCGCTGCTAGCAGCGGATACTAACAAAACCAATAACAATTTTTTTCTGGTGCGTGTACATGCCTGCCTAATTTTTCTGGCTGCACTGCAGCTGCAACAACAAAACAAAAGGCATGTACATGTGTCAATTCCCCTTCGTGATCACACTAACTCTGATAAGGCATGTTAACTCTGATAAGGCACATTAACTCCAATAAGGCATGAGATACTGAATTCTAGGTTTTCACTAACTATAAGCCATAATCAGCAAAAAGAAAATAAAAAAAATACTTGAAATAGTATTAGTGGCACACCAAAGATAATAAGGTCATTGCTTCATTGTGGACAGACCAAATTCGATCAGCTGGACAGTAACTGTTGTTCTGTCATTGAGCTACCTCAGCCCGGCGACCATATGGGTTTGAAAACTATCGCCTGCACACTCGCCATGGTGCGCACAAGTCCAGAACGGCCGTCACTACACAAACAGCTGTTTGCGGTGCGTTACACAGTGAGTTTGGTCTGGCAGTGTGAAGCAGTACACTAATTACACTACCTGATTTATGTATACACATGCAAGATGTTTTAAAGCATTTTAGGCCTCCAATTTAGCATGCGTCAAATCCTGATTTTTACCCGAGACTTTTGGCGTGCATTCCACTACGCCATGCCTCCCTCCAGGTGTTAGACCCCTTGAAACAACTTTTCCATCACTTTTGTGGCCAGCATAAATGTAATTTTCAAAGTTCGCCTCCCCATTAAAGTCTATTGCGGTTAGCGAAGTTCGCATTTGAGGTTCGCGAACCTAAAATCGGAGGTTCAAGCCATCTCTAAAATACACCACATAGTCAAAAGTATTTAAACACCCCTCCAAATTAATTCAGATGTTCCAATTACTTCCATGGCCACAGGTGTATAAAGTCAAGCACCTAGGCAGGCAGCTACTTCTAGCAACATAGTGAAAATATGGGTTAATCTCAGAAGCTCAGGAAATTTCAGGGGTACAGCGATAGGATGCCACTTGTGTAATAAGTTCATTTGTAAAAAACTTGCAAGTAAATATTCCACAGTTAACTGATATTATAACAAAGTGGAAGCAGTTAAGAACAACAGCAAATCAAGTCAACAACTACAGACCTCCAAAACGTTACATATGGCCTTCAGATTAGCTCAAGAAACTGTGCATATATAGCTTCATGGAATGGGTTTTTTATGGCCCACACAGCTACATCCAAGCCTTACTTTACCAAGTGCAATGCAAAGCATTTGGTGCAGTGGTGTAAAGCATGTCACCACTGGGCTCTAGAACAGTGGAGATATGTTCACTGTGTTCCTTCTTTGTCTGTCAACCTGATGGGTGAGTCTGGGTTTGGCAGATGACAGAACTGTACTAGCTTGATTGCATTGTTCCATGCGTAATGTTTATTGGAAGGGGGTTATGGCGTTGGGTTGCTTTTGAGTGGCTGGGCTGAATAAAGAGGAGTCTAAATGCTTTAAGATAACAAGACATTTTGGACAGCTTCCAGCTTTGTGGGAACAGTTTGGGAATAGCTGGCCCCTATATGGCTGAATGGATGACTAGGTAGGCCACATATCAAACTTTGTTATGAGGGGAGTCAGGAAAATATATTTTTACCCATCTTATGGAGGCTTCTTGATGAGCATTGTTAATAGTGAAATTTCCACTTAGAATGGAATCTTACTTTAAATTTGCCTTATTCTGCACAATGGTGTTGTGATTTATTTTAGGAATACATGCAGATTTATTTTAATAAAATGATTTACTTATGTCTACATTGACAGATATGTATTTGTCACATTGTAATGCAGGAAAAAACAATTATTCATTCAACATATTATTCGTCCTGTGAAATGGCTGTGTGTGTAATGCCATTATTTGCTGTTTTATAACTGTGCAGCTGTTTCTATACACAGAAAAAACATGACCCGGTTTGTCACAGTGGTAATTAAATATTCCATTAACCACTTGAGGACCACAGTCTTTTCGCCCCTTAAGGACCAGAGCCTTTTTCTCCATTCAGACCACTGCAGCTTTCACGGTTTATTGCTCGGTCATACAACCTACCACCTAAATGAGTTAGGAGTATGGTGAGTTCATAGAAGATTTTTTTTTTGTCACAAGTTAGCGGAAAATGACACTTTGTGAAAAAAAAACAATACAAATCAATTTCCGCTAACTTGTGACAAAAAATAAAATCTTCTATGAACTCATCATACACCTAACAGAATACCTTGGGGTGTCTTCTTTCTAAAATGGGGTCACTTGTGGGGTTCCTATACTGCCCTGGCATTTTAGAGGCCCTAAACCGTGAGGAGTAGTCTTGAACCCAAATGTCTCAAAATGACCTGTGAAATCCTTAAGGTACTCATTGGACTTTGGGCCCCTTAGCGTACCTATGCTGCAAAAAAGTGTCACACATGTGGTATCGCCGTACTCAGGAGAAGTAGTATAATGTGTTTTGTGGTGTATTTTTACATTTAACCATGCTGGGTGGGAGAAATATCTCTGTAAATGACACATTTTTGATTTTTTTTACACAATTGTCCATTTACAGAGAGATTTCTCCCACCCAGCATGGGTATATGTAAAAATACACCACAGAACACATTATACTACTTCTCCTGAGTACGGCGATACCACATGTGTGACACTTTTTTGCAGCATAGGTACGCTAAGGGGCCCAACGTCCTATTCACAGATCATTTTGAGGCATTTGTTTTCTAGACTACTCCTCACAGTTTAGGGCCCCTAAAATGCCAGGGCAGTATAGGAACCCCACAAGTGACCCCATTTTAGAAATAAGACACCCCAAGGTATTCTGTTAGGTGTATGGTGAGTTCATAGAAGATTTTATTTTTTGTCACAAGTTAGTGAAAAATGACACTTTGTGAAAAAAACAATAAAAATCAATTTCCGCTAACTTTTGACAAAAATTAAAATCTTCTATGAACTCGTCATACACCTAACAGAATACCTTGGGGTGTCTTTTTTTTTTAAAATGGGGTCACTTGTGGGGTTCCTATACTGCCCTGGCATTTTACGGGCCCAAAACCGTGAGTAGTCTGGAAACCAAATTTCTCAAAATGACTGTTCAGGGGTATAAGCATCTGCAAATTTTGATGACAGGTGGTCTATGAGGGGGCAAATTTTGTGGAACCAGTCATAAGCAGGGTGGCCTCTTAGATGACAGGTTGTATTGGGCCTGATCTGATGGATAGGAGTGCTAGGGGGGTGACAGGAGGTGATTGATGAGTGTCTCAGGGGGTGGTTAGAGGGGAAAATAGATGCAATCAATGCACTGGGGAGGTGATCGGAAGGGGGTCTGAGGGGGATCTGAGGGTTTGGCCGAGTGATCAGGAGCCCACACGGGGCAAATTAGGGCCTGAACTGATGGGTAGGTGTGCTAGGGGGTGACAGGAGGTGATTGATGGGTGTCTCAAGGTGTGATTAGAGGGGGGAAATAGATGCAAGCAATGCACTGACGAGGTGATCAGGGCTGGGGTCTGAGGGCGTTCTGAGGGTGTGGGCGGGTGATTGGGTGCCCTAGGGGCAGATTAGGGTCTAATCTGATGGGTAACAGTGACAGGTGGTGATGGGGGGTGATTGATGGGTGATTGATGGGTAATTAGTGGGTGTTTAGAGGAGAGAACAGATGTAAACACTGCACTTGCCAGGTGATCTGATGTCGGATCTGCGGGCGATCTATTGGTGTGGGTGGGTGATCAGATTGCCTGCAAGGGGCAGGTTAGGGGCTGATTGATGGGTGGCAGTGACAGGGGGTGATTGATGGGTGGCAGTGACAGGGGGTGATTGATGGGTGATTGATAGGTGATTGACAGGTGATCAGTGGGTTATTACAGGGAAGAACAGATGTAAATAATGCTCTGGCGAATTGATAAGGTGGCTGAGGGCAATCTGAGCGTGTGGGCGGGTGATTGGGTGCCCGCAAGCAGCAGATTAGGGTCTAATCTGATGGGTAACAGTGACAGGTGGTGATAGGGGGTGATTGATGGGTAATTAGTGGGTGTTTAGGGTAGAGAACAGATGTAAACACTGCACTTGGGAGGTGATCTGATATCGGATCTGTGGGCGATCTATTGGTGTGGGTGGGTGATCAGATTGCCCGCAAGGGGCAGGTTAGGGGCTGATTGATGGGTGGTGATGGGTGGCAGTGACAGGGGGTGATTGAAGGGTGATTGACAGGTGATCAGTGGGTTATTACAGGGGGGATAGAGGCATACAGTACACAGGATGGGGTCTGGGGGGGGGTCTGGGGAGAATCTGAGGGGTGGGGCGGTGATCAGGAGGGAGCAGGGGGCAGTTTAGGGTTAAAAAAAATAGCGTTAACAGATAGTGACAGGGAGTGATTGATGGGTGATTAGGGGGATGATTGGGTGCTAACAGTGGTCTGGGGGGTGGGCAGGGGGGGGGTCTGAGGGGTGCTGTGGGCGATCAGGGGGCAGGGGGGGGAAATCAGTGTGCTTGGGTGCAGACTAGGGTGGCTGCAGCCTGCCCTGGTGGTCCCTTGGACACTGGGACCACCAGGGCAGGAGGCAGCCTGTATAATAGGCTTTGTATACATTACAAAGCCTATTATACATACGGGCAGCGGCGATCCGGGTGCTAGTAACCCGCCGGCACTTCCGAACGGCCGGCAGGTTACAGCGCAAGGGGGCGGAGCCAGTCGCCGGCGGCTGATTGCGTCACGAATGACGCGATCGCCGCATAACCACGTCCACAGCCGCCCCCGCCGATGGGCGTATTGCGGTCGTTTAGGCCCGGTCTTTGCCGCCGCCCATCGGCTGAGGGCGGTTCTTAAGTGGTTAATATGCTTGTCAAATATTGAACAGGTGTTTTGAGTGATGTTAGCACAGCTGATAGATGCAGTAATCAACATAATTGCACTGGCCATAACTATGTAAAAGGGAAAAAAACTGAAAGAAAGGAAAACTAAATCTGTTGACTAAGACAATTAGGAGACGTCAAGTAACAGGTGTCTAGCACAGGTGCATAAGAACAACCAGAAACTCAACAAGGGAGGGACTGCTCAGTGAAAAATAAAATGGGCAAGTGTCCAACAATAAAGCAAGGACAGTACAAGCAAAATATGTTGGTTGGGGCACATTGCCACCACAGACAGTGAGGAAAATACTGTAATGAGTACTACTGTCCTTCTGAATTTAACTGTGTTACTCCCAAGTCCATTAAACTATATTGAGGTGTTGTTGCTGCTTCCAGCCACCAGAGGTTGCCAACCGCTACACTTAACCGCATGAAAAAATAAGACATCCCTTAAAATAAGCCCTAACACATCTTTTGGAGCAAAAATTAATATCAGGTCTATTGGGGTAAAGGGATGGGAAGGGGTTTGCAAGGTGTGTGCTCTTTTTGTAGATAGTGCCTCATATCAATTGTTAAAAAACAAAGGCTCTCCAGGACCTAAAGAAAGAGCTGGTGTAATAATGTGGATGGGCCTCATGGTGGAACTTGGAAGACTCCATTCATAAGTTGGCCAGCAGACAAATGCAGCATCCTGGGGACTAAGTGCAGGAGTGAATTACTTATGGCCTAATAGGTAAAATAGAAAGTAATGCTATTTTTTCCAGAGGATAGAAAGTTGTGCAGCATTATCAACACACAGGAAGACATTGGCATATTGCAGAAGGATCTGTATATAATGGCTTTATGGGCACCTACATGTCAAATGAAATTCAATTTTGAAAAATGTAAAGTCATGCATCTTGGTTGTACCAATGATGTAGCACCATAAATAATACACAGGATACCAATGGGGGCATCAAACTTGGAGAGGGACTTCAAAGCAGGAGTACTAATTGACAACAAGTTAAGTCATTGGGCCTGATTCACAAAGCGGTGCAAACACTTTGCACGCCTGTGAAAAGCCCTTTATCACGCCTAAACTTAGTTTAGGCGTGATCTGAAGGAATTTGCGCGAACTCCCACGCGCAAAGTTTTGCGCGCGCAGCACACAGCGCTTCGCGCCCATTAAACCCTATGGGACTTTGCACGCGTTTGCGCATTTGCGCGCGCAAAACTTTGCGCGAATTATAGCACCAAGCAGTGATAACTTTGCTAGTGCAAAGGTTATCACGCCAAAAGTCTTTTAGGCGTGATAACTGAGTTATCACCGCTTTGTGAATCAGGCCCATTGTATTCAATGCCAGACATCTGCAGCTAAAGCAAATACAATTTTTGAATGCATTAAAAGGGAAATAAAAACTTTGGATACTAGTATAATACTGCTCCTGTTTATCTCTCTTGTAAGACTGAATCTGAAGTATGGAATTCAGTTCTGGTCACTACATTACAGGATGGACATTGCAGTTTTAGAGCAAGTGCAGAGACAAGCAACACATTGATATGAGGGATGGAAGCTCTCACTTACCAAGAAAGGTTAGATAAACTGGGTTTATTTAGTCTGGAGAAAAGACACCTTAGAGGAGAGCTAATTAACATGTATAAATACATCAGATGGCAATATAGAAGCTTGGCTCTTCTTTTAAGAACTTTTTTTTTGACCCAAGTATTGTGCAAAGGACAAGGGGACGTGATCTGCACATGGAGGAAACGTTTTTTCATTTATTCAAAAAATCTTAGTTTACCATAAGGCGCAGAACGCTCCCAGCCACGGGAGCATGGCAAGGGAGCGCGCATACCCGCACTGCGCATGCGCTGACTGGCCAAACTTACAGAGCCATTACGGAGGATCCAGAAGGCGGAGGATATCGGCGTGGGAGTGATCAGGCCGAAGGGAGCTGGAAGAAGCCCCAGGTATGTTTACATTTTTTCTATAATCTCATCTCATGTACACTTTAATGTTAAATAAAAAGATTAATTTAATGCAAAAAAGATATTAGACATATATGTCATGTCATATGAATGTCCCTATTATTCGTCACTCTCTAGAGCAGCCTTTCTCAACCCTTTTACCCTGGAGGAACCCTGCAACCCTGCAAATAACTTTTGTATCTCAAGGAACCCCTGCAAACATTTTTTTGGTCTTGAGGAACCCCTGCATTTATTTTTCAGGAGACATGGTCTTTAAAAGTAGCTGAGGCTGTTAATATCACTACTTCCTATTACACTGCCACTCATTATACTGTGCTCATTATTATTCAATTTAGTGCTTCTTTTTACAGTACCCCCTATTATAATGTGTTTTATTATACTTCCCTCACATTGGGGTAAAATGCCAAGGAACCCCTGCAGAGTCCTCAAGGAACCCTGGGGTTCCAGGGAACCCTGGTTGAGAAAGCCTTCTCTAGAGGGTTTCATAAACTCTTGTTAGTAATGCACCCCAGTTCTCTGTATGTTCTATTAAACTGCCATTGTAACACTGACTTGAAGTCCCAGCATCAGCATATTTACATAGGCTTTCACAAGGTTTATTCATCTGGATTAACCACTGGAGACCACAGTGTTAAACCCCCCTAAAGACCAGGCCATTTTTCACAAAAAGGACCACTGCAGCTTTAAGGCCTCGCTGCAGGGCCACACAACCCAGCACACAAGTGATTCCCCCCATCCTTTTCTCCCTACCAACAGTGCTCTCTGTTGGTGGGGTCTGATCGCTCCCATGTTGTTTATTTATTTATTTGTTTGTTTCTAAATATTTTTTTTATTTATTTTGTAATAAATTTGGTGTTTTTTTTTTAATTTTCCCCTGCCCCTCCCCTCGCCAGCCAATCACTGATCGGCTGTCATAGGCTTCAGCCCGTCGACCCCGAAGGTCGGCAAAAATGAAACTAGCTGGCGGCGGGGGACTGGAGCAGCAGTGAGTGACTACGAGGGCACAGGATGGCTGCATGGGGCTGGTAGAAGCCCCAGGTAAGTGAAACTCTTTTTTTTGCCTGACGATTCCTTTCAGCCCCATAAACACGCTCAACTGCAGTCTTTTATGCAGCACAATTGTCAAGCAACTTTTGTTGTGAAACAAGTTAAAACAAAACAGCTAAAAAACAGCTAAAAAAAGTATTTTGCTCTTGTTCAAACAGCTTATAAGACTGATAAGAAGTCAATCCAACTGTTGGATTGACTTCTTATAAGTATTATTATCAGCCGTTTGAACAATAGCAAAATACTTTTTTTTAGCTGTTTCAACTTGTTTCACAACAAAAGTTGTGAAAGCATAAAATACCGCTGTTGAGCGTGTGTATGGGGCTTTAGAGACTAAAAACTAAGGGTGCAGAGAAAAAAAGTTCTAAAAAAGTTCTAATGACAGCATCTGCTCAGCCACTGATAAGGAATCTACAAATCTTTTGTCTTCAACAAAACTTTGTATGGCATTCCCTAATTAGTGTTATTTCGGGATCTCCAGTGTGATTGTGCACTCCTGTCCCGCCCCTCCTCGTGACCATGATGCCGGGAGAATGGAAAAGAAAACACAGATCAGAAGAGAATTGTGTCTTTCTGTTGAAGCAGGTAGCCACAAGGCATGCCAGAACGGACTGGCCAGAGGGGGAAGAGGGGAGATTTTCTACAAGGCGGCCTCTCAATTAATGATTTAGGGCTGGTACAGTGCCTGGTGCATTTAGGTTTTTGTATAAGGCAATGTGAAGCACTAGGCTGGCTGAGGGAAATAAAAGTACAAATAGCAATTACAGGGGATGAAAGCTGGTAAATGTACATATAGAGATGGCCCGAACGGTTCGCCAGCGAACGATTCCCGGCAAACTTTTCCAGAAGTTCGATTCGCACCCATAGTGCATCATTAGGGTCAACTTGGACCCTCTACATCACAGTCAGCAGGCACATTGTAGCCAATCAGGCTACACTCCCTCCTGGAGCTACTCCCCCCCCCCTTATAAAAGGCAGGCACCTTCAGGCATTGGACTCACTCATGTGCCTGCAGTAATTAGAGAAGGGAGAACTGCTGCAGACTCTCATAGGGAAAGCTTAGTTAGGCTCTTGTAGGCTTGTTAGCTTGCTCCTTTCTGATTCTTATTGCTAAAAAAAACACCCCTCAACAGCTATTTTGAGAGCTAATCTTGTTCTTGTGATCTATATTTTATTTTTGTGTGTGTGGCCCACTTGCATTATATGCAGCCCTGTCAGTCAGTCGCAGCTGGCCTTTGGTGTAATTCCTACTATGCCACTGTCAGGCCCAGCACAGTGACTACCTGTGTGTGTGACTGTGTGACAGGCAGCTGCAGATTTGTGATCCCATCCCAATCACTGCACCTGTTCACTGTTCAGTGCACCTACCTACCTACCTACATGAGTGCACGCATTGTTAATACTACCAGCCATTGCACCTGTTCACGGCGGTACCTGTGTGTGTGTGAGACAGGTGCACATTTGTAATACCCATCACTGCATATACCTACCTGTTGTGTTCAGTACACCCACCTACCTACGTGAGCGCACGCAGTGTGATATTTAATACCACCAGTCACTGTACCTGTTCACGGTACATGTGTGTGGCAGGTGCAGTAATTCCCATCACTGCATATACCTACCTGTTGTTCAGTGCACCCACCTACCTACGTAAATGCATGCAGTGTGATATTTAATACCACCAGTCACTGTCCCTGTTCACGGTACGTGTGTGTGTGTGTGTGTGTGTGTGTGTGTGTGTGTGTCAGCTGCACATTTAATACCCATCACTGCATATACCTACCTGTTCAGTGCACCCACCTATCTACGTGAGCGCACTCAGTGTGATATTTAATACCACCAGTCACTATACCTGTTTACGGTACATGTGTATGACAGGTGCTGTTAGGAACTATGTGGCTCTTTTCCTGCCTGCTGGTGGTGGTGTTTATTTGGACTACCTTGGACTTTTCACTGTGCCACCAGCAGAGGGCTTTATGAACATGCAGCAGCCCTGGAGTTCTGCCCTCCACCAGCAGAGGGCTCTATGGACTGTAAGCAGCCCTAATGTTCAGCATGCATCTTGTTTCTTACCTGGACTATATAAGAACTGCCTTTTCCGCTTTGAATTTGGGAAAGCTCACACATGTAGCCTGCATGGCACATGTGCTGAATCTAGTCATTCAAAGATTTGTGTCGAAGTACCCAGGCTTAGAGGACGTCCTGAAGCAGGCCAGGAAGGTGTATGGGCATTTCAGGCGTCTTACACGGCCATGGCACACTTTGCCGATATTCAGCGGAGAAATAAGTTGACGGTGAGACGCCTGATTTGCGATCGCCCGACTCGCTGGAATTCGACCCTACTTATGTTCTCGCGCTTGCTAGAACAGGAGAAAGCCGTCACCCAGTACACACAGCATCTCTGCCTGCATGCCGTGTGACTACCTGCCCCAAGACTAAGTCGCTCCCCACACAGCACCTCTGCCCGCAGGCCGCTTGACTGCACCACCAACAGGGTCCAGGACTCCAGGTGGATTCCTGAATGTTTAAGGCCGCTGCTAGCAGCGGCCGCTATACTAATTTTTCTGGTGCGTGTACATGCCTGCCTAATTTTTCTGACTGCACTGCAGCTGCAACAACAAAACAAAAGGCATGCACACCAAATTTGATCAGCTGGACAGTCACTGTTCTATCATTTAACTACCACAGCCCGGCGACCATATGGGCTTGAAAACCGCCACGGCCTGCACAAACAGCTGTGTGCGGTGCGTTACACAGTGAGTTTGGTGTGTCAGTGTGAAGCAGTACTCTAATTACACTACCTGATTGATGTATACACATGCAAGGTGTTTTAAAGCACAATAGGCCTGCAATTTAGCATGCAATGTGATTTCTGCCCTTTAAATGCTGCTTTGCGTCAAATCAAGATTTTTCCCCGGGACTTTTGACGTCTATCCCACTCATCCATGCAAAAACTCAGATGTTAGACCCCTTGAAACATCTTTTCCATCACTTTTGTGGCCAGCATAAGTGTTTCTAGTTTTCAAAGTTCATCTCCCCATTGAAGTCTATTGCAGTTCGCAAAAGTTTGCGCAAACCGAGCTTTTGCGGAAGTTCGCATTCGCAGTTCGAGAACCAAAAATCGGAGGTTCAGGCCATCTCTATGTACATAGCATGATGCAGAAGAGATGCTTGCCTCCTGCAGAGTCCGTAGAAAAAAAATTGCCTGCTCTTTCACCATTGTAAAGACTGCATGTTGATAGCTAGATAAGGTATTACACAGGTTGAAAAGTTTTTGCCACAGGTTTCCTCGCCTGGAGTGACAAAATGGCTAGAAGCACCCCTGCATGCATATAAAAGGGGGGCGCAGGAGGCACCCAAAAGCAAAATCTGGAGGTTGGTATCCACACTCTCTTGGCCACCATCCGGAATGCTGTCAGCGGGTGCGGTGAAAGAGGAGAGAGAGAGACCTGCCGCTGGGATCCTAGGATGGGCGAGTGTTATAGCTGTCATGCCCAGGTCTAAATTAAAGTGACCATCTTTAAGGAGAAGAAAAGAAGATCCGCCACCGGTTGCAATAATCCACCAATATTTTGTTCCATCAGGTACAGGTAATACATTAGGAGTTCCAATACAATGGGTAGCGCTCCAGGTCATAGCAAAAATTCAACAATAAAAATAATCAGAAGTACATTCCATATGGTATCATACTCACCCCGTCAGTTGACCACTGCTAGACTGGTCATCAATCGCTCGTGTGATATCCTGCACCGCCTGTGCTCTAGTTGCTCGTCCTTCTCCTCCAATCAGGTTCTTGTTATCCCCTCCGCGTTATATACACCTCATAAGATAACAAACTCACATATTGCAGCTCCATAAAATTCAGATAGCTTTTAATACTAAAAATACACTCACAAGCGTTTTGGGTAAACAGCTCACAGAGTTTGTGAACGGGCTCTCCCCCGTGCCTCCCGGACAGGCCAGCAGGATACACCACGTAACCGCCGCTGTTTCCCTCAACGTCCTAGGGTCGGCGTTACCGACTCCAGTACTTCCTGACAGTCTGATAGGCTCCACCGACGTGTTTCGTCACTCCCTGCGACTCATCAGGGGCGTGACAAAACGCAGGGACAAAACGCCAAAAAGGTGAAGGTTGCCATGGCAATACTGACACCGGGCGCAATTCCAAGCGGCACGGTTTCAGATACTTACTCTGAAAACATTGCCTTGACAATACTAATTACCAACAGGTAAAATAAAGTCCCACTCAGGATATTGCACCATATACTACAAATTAGTGAACTTTTATCCGCCTACCCATATTCAAACAAACATGGTAACATATGCACAAGGACCTACAGGGGAACGTCCATTTAGGTACGTCACCACACTCTGCTAAATGACAGATCTAGTCTATATGCTTTTGCTCTATGCATATTTCTGCATCCAAAAGTTCCTAAAAAAGGCATGAAGTAGAAAGTAGCTGATGTTTCAATATGTTAGCCAAGTAATTCCATCAGCTTACCAACCACTTTCTCAGTTTCGATTTCTTCATGCCTAATACAGGGGAGTCTCTCTGGTACCCTAAGAAAAACAAAAACACAAATGAAAAACAAATATTAAAAACAATATTGCGAAGCATTCCAAAGCAGGTTAGGCAAGACAGTCAGCTAATGCTATATAAAGAAAGCTAACAGAGATAATTTTCACTACATATCATACCTCCCAACTTTAGAAGATGTGAAAGAGGGACACTTAAGCCACGCCCCCTGTGCGGGCTTAAGCCACACCCCTGCTTTTGCAAGAGGGTGACAATGGAAGGGAGTTTGCGGGGAGGGTGCCAGTGGGTGGGGGAGGGTGACACTGGGTGGAAATGAGGGTGCTAGTGGGTGGGGGAGGAAGGTGCCAGTGGGTAGGAGGAGGGTGTCGACAGGGTGCAGGGACAGGGTGCCTGGGGCAGGGTGCAGGGACAGGGTGCAGGGGCCAGGGTGCAGGGACTGGGTGCCTGGAGCAGGGTGCAAGGACAGGGTGCCTGGAGCAGGGTGCTTGGGGCAGGGACAGGGTGCAGGGACTGGGTGTCTGGAGCAGGGACAGGGTGCCTGGAGCAAGGTGCAGGGACTGGGTGCCTGAAGCAGGGACTGGGTGCCTGGAGCAGGGTGCAGGGACTGGGTGCCTGGAGCAGGGTGCAGAGACTGGGTGCCTGGTGCAGGGACAGGTTGCCTGGTGCAGGGACAGGTTGCCTGGTGCAGGGACTGGGTGCCTGGAGCAGGGTGCAGAGACTGGGTGCCTGGTGCAGGGACAGGTTGCCTGGTGCAGGGACTGGGTGCCTGGGGCAGGGACAGGGTGCCTGGGGCAGGGTGCAGGGACCAGGTGTCTGGGGCAGGATGCAGGGACTGGGGCAGGGACTGGGTGCCTGGAGCAGGGTGCAGGGACTGGGTGCCTGGAGCAGGGGCCAGGCATTGGGTGCCTGGGACAGGGGCCAGGCACTGGGTGCCTGGGACAGGGGCCAGGCACTGGGTGCCTGGGACAGGGGCCAAGAGCAGGGTGCCTGGGACAGGGGCCAAGCGCAGGGTGCCTGGGAAAGGGAGCAGGGGCAGGGTGCCTGGGGCAGGGGCCAGGGTACACTGACACTGGGGAAGGGTGCAGGGTGCCTGGGGAAGGAGGGTGCAGGGTGCCTGGGGAAGGAGGGTGCAGGGTGCCTGGGGAAGAAGGGTGCAGGGTGCCTGGGGAAGAAGGGTGCAGGGTGCCTGGGGAAGGAGGGTGCAGGGTGCCTGGGGAAGGAGGGTGCAGGGTGCCTGGGAAGAAAGGTGCAGGGTGCCTGGGGAAGAAGGGTGCAGGGTGCCTGGGGAAGAAGGGTGCATGGGCCAGGGGCAGGGTGCCTGGGGAAGGGTGCAGGGGCCAGGGTGACTGGGGAAGGGTGCAGGGGCCAGGGTGCCTGGGGAAGGGTGCAGGGGCCAGGGTGCCTGGGAAGGGTGCAGGGGCCAGGGTGCCTGGGGAAGGGTGCAGGGGCCAGGGTGCCTGGGGCCAGGGTGCACTGACACTTGGTGGGTAGGGGGGTTGTCAGTGGAGGGGGTGGGGAGAATGTCCTTGGGTGGGGAGGAGAGTGCCACTATTAGGTGTGTGTGGGGGGGGGCCCTGGGCAGAGAATGGAGGCAAAAAAACTGATCAAGGCTCGAGCCACGGTAATAAGGGATGCGGGAGCCCGGCTTCATTACTTCCTCCCTCCCTCCCTCTCTGAATGCCCCCTAATGTATGTCCGTGTGCCCCCCTCTCCTCCCCTCCCTATAGGCAGAGTGAGTGCAGCGGAGCGGGCAGTCGGGTCCTCTTACCGCTGATGCACGCGTACACTGTCTCTGGCATCGGACTTCCATGTGCTTCCTGTGACGTCATAGTAAACAGGAAGCACATGGAAGTCCGATGCCAGAGACAGTGTACACGTGCATCAGCGGTAAGAGGACCCGACTGCCCGCTCCGCTGCGCTCACTCTGCCTATAGGGAGGGGAGGAGAGGGGGGCACACGGACATACATTAGGAGGCATTCAGAGAGGGAGGGAGGGAGAGAGGAAGTAATGAAGCCGGCTCCCGCATCCCTTATTACCGCGGCTGGAGCCTCGATCATTTTTTCCTCCTATATTCTGCCCAGCCGTCAGGATTCAAGAGGGGGGGCCCGGGATAGCCCCCCCAAATTGGGAGAATCCCGACGAAAATGGACGGTTGGGGGGTATGATATTATGACATATGTATATCAAAATTAATATTTCTCAAGGAAGCAGAACAGCTCATTTCTTTCGTTAAGACCCAAACGTCCACACGCCTTTGTTCTAGAGATAAATTTCGGGTCTACATGAAAAGGGCGCCGGTAAAAAAGGGCTCCTGGTGGAGCCCATATATATACCAACTTTGGCTACAAAAAAGGCGCCTGGTGTAGCCCATATAAAGTTCGGCTACAAAAAAGACGCTTGGTGTAGCCCATATAAAAACTTCGGCTACAAAAAACCAAGGCACCTGGTGTAGCCCATATAAAAACTTCGGCTACAAAAAAACTCCGGGATGTGTTAATTACTATTCCCCCTCCAGGCCGCCATGGATAGTGGGGGAATGAAATAATTCGGCTTCCAGCGCTTGTAGCCCATATACAAACTTCGGCTAGAAAAAAAACTCCGGGATCTGTTAATTACTATTCCCCCGCCAGGCCGCCATGGATAGTGGGGTAATGAAATAATTCGGCTTCCAGCGTTTGTAGCCCATATACAAACTTCGGCTAGAAAAAAACTCCGGGATGTGTTAATTACTATTCCCCCTCCAGGCCGCCATGGATAGTGGGGGAATGAAATAATTCGGCTTACAGTGCTTGTAGCCCATATAAAAACTTCGGCTACAAAAAAAAGTCAATAATATGGGCTACAGAGGGGCACCTTTCTGTAGCCGAAAAAAATATGGGCTACAAAGGGGAGCCCGCTTGTAGCCGAAAACCTTGTAGCCGAAAAAATATGGGCTACAAAGGGGAGCCCACTTGTAGCCTATATCAAAACGCGGGCGCCCTTTTCTACACCTTGTAGCCCATATTTCCAGAAATAACATTGATGTCTATGGCGGCGCCCTTTTCATACAGGCAGCTCGGGCGCCCTTTTCAACCGATCCCTAAATTTAGCCTTCTCCTGTCTGAGGAGTATTTCCCAATCCCCTTCTCTCCTTGGTAGGTCCACATTTTTTAGACCTGTAAACTTTAAAGGGGAACTCACATTTCCATGATCCTCCAGCACATGTTTTATCAAACGCCCTGCTCCCTTCTTGCTGTTAAGAGAATTAACATGTTCCTGATATCTTGTACGGGTAGTCATCCCAATATAGTAACGATTACAGTGACACAATACCGCATACACCACATGCGTTGAACGGCAGTGTATAGAGTCCTTGATGGGGATCGTTTCACCCCCCAATGTAATTCGTTTACCTGCTATAAATTGAGTACAGTGATTACAGTTCCCACATTTAAAACAAATAGTGGGTTTTGATCGAGTTAGCCAATCCAGGTTCTTCTCTTCTCTGTACTCACTTCTCACAATTACATCCCCAATTGTTTTAGCTCTACGGAATGTAATAAGGGGTCCTTCAGGGAGCTTTTTCCCGAGAGCAGAATTAGATCTTAGATCACCCCAATTCCTATGAATAGAACTTAGCAGCTTTTTTGGCATTTGGAGAATATTGAAAAATTAAGGGCACCCCCGTAACCGGTTCCCATCCCCTTTGCTTTCTTTTTCCTGATAAGTAGTTCAGATCTTGGTGTTGCGTCAGCTTTCCTAAAAGCCGTCACAATAAGGGATAGGGGGTAACCTCGGGCCAAAAACCTCACCCCCAGATCAAAACTTTGTTCCAGAAAGTCAGAGTTCTTACTGTTATTTCTTTATAAACGGATGAATAGAGATGTGGCGAACTGTTCGCCCGGCGAACATCTCTGGAGCTCTTACTACTTCCGGGTTGCACTGACCCGGAGTAGTACGCCTGCGCTGACCGGCTGAGCACATCCTAGATCGCGCTCCTGTTGCCGGGCACTCTCTGTGCATGAGCGTGACGTCACGCACACACGCAGAAAGTGCCCGGCAACAGGAGCGCGATCTAGAACGCGCTCCGCCGGGCAGCGCAGGAGTACTACTCCGGGTCAGTGCGACCCGGAAGTAGTAAGAGCCCCAGGGATTTGGAGATGTTCGCCGGCGAACGGTTCGGGAATCGTTCGCCACATCTCTACGGATGAACTGGCTATTGGGAATGGAGTTTTTTACATGGTCTGGATGGTAACTGGAATACAGGAGGATATTATTAGTTGTTGTAGGTTTCCTAAAGCCTTTTGTTATGAGTTGTCCCTCCTCCACAAGTATTATTGAATCCAGAAATTTCATTTTTTCACCATCCCATACTCCTGTGAAGCGCATATTGTAGTTATTGACATTAATCCAATCAAAAAAACCTGTCAAATTCTAGGTCAGTTCCATCCCAAATTACAAGGACGTTGTCCATGTATCTTAGCCAGGACTTTATGGCGTGGCGATAGGGATTAGATTCAGTTAAAACACAGTATTCCTCCCAGGCAGCCAGGAATATATTGGCAAATGTGGGGGCCACCGAGGTACCCATCGCCATGCCAGATACCTGTCTATACCAGCATTCCTGAAAGAGAAAGGCATTATGCGACAAGATGAAGTACAAACATTCACTGATATACATTGACCAATCTTTATCCTTTCCCTTCTTGATCAAAAAATCCTCCACTACTTATGTTCCCAATTTTTGGGGAATTCGAGTATACAAGCTCTCTACATCTATGGAAGCCAGTCTGAGACCATCCCGCCATTGTAACTGTGGGAGTTTGACCAAGACGTCCAAAGTGTCAGCCAGATAAGAGGGGATTTGTACCAAAAAAGGTCTTAATTGGTATTCCAAATATTTGGATAAAGGCTCAGTAAGGGAGCCTCTGGCTGACACAATTGGGCGGGGCGGTGGTGCCTCCAAATTTTTGTGAACTTTAGGCAGGAAGTACTAGACCGGCTTCCGAGGAAATGATGAAGGAGATCTTCCCCCAATTTCTTGGATAACCAACCCAGTTTAACCCCTCTCCGCAGTAAGGTACACAGGAGATATTTGTAGTGGCAACTAGGATCCCTTGATAGTTTCTCATAAAACCTGTCTGGGCCTTCCAGTTGTCTTTTAGCTTCCTTGACATAATAAGTACTGGACATTACCACTAGATTTCCCCCCCCCCCCCCATCTGCCTTTTTAATAATTATCCTTGGGTTGCCCTTCACCTATTTCAGAGCTTCAATTTCCAAGGATAAGAGGTTGGGTTCTACCCCAGGGTATATAAGGGCTTTCATTTCATCCTGTACTTTCACATCAAACTTCGACACCAGAACCTGGAGTGCTAAGGAACTCTCTTGTTGACTTACATGAACCCCAGATTTCTGAAGTACCAGGTGTTTGTCTCCAATTGTCTTGTTGGACTGCTATATTTAGCCTCCAGATTTCACAGTACCAATCAACTTCAAATCTAAAACTATTGTATGGTTCACTAATAGAAAAATGTAAACCCTTCAATAGAAGATTCATACACCCATCATGGAGAATCTCCCCAGAGATATTGATCACCTGTAATTGGTCTTTTTCTCTGTAAAAGGTTAATTCTTCCTGTAATATCCCCTGCCACGGGTGTGTATCTTCCACTTGACTTTCTTCTCCTGGAGTTGATTTTGATGTACGGTTCCTCCCTCCTCTCCTGATCTTACGCCTAAAGGGACACTGCCACTTGCACATTCTGGGTCTCCCCCACCGGGTTTCAACACTGGTTTCTTAGGTAGCTTTTTTGCTGGTTCCTCTGAGCTTGATCCTGGACTAGAATCTGTGGTTCAATAGCCACAATTCTTCTTGGATCTTTTTTCTACCTCTTGACCCGCTGCGTTGACCAGACTGGCCCCAGTTAAAGATTCAGCCTTTTTCTAAATCCGCCTGATCTCTACGGAATTTATGTAATTTCCATCCTTTATGCTTTCCTGTATCTGGGCTAATCTATCGTCAATCTTTTTAACAATCTCTTGTAGTTGTTGAGGGGTTGTTAGAGCAGCCAGCTCTTTTTTACAATTATCTATTTCTGCCGATGTTTTGTTGTATTCCAACTCTGTGCGATCAAGAACAATCTTTTGCAGCTTCAGAGCCTTATCCAGTTGTTGTGTTTTCCATAGCATCATGAAATCTCCATCATCCTGGTATCCGGCTGCTTCGCTATAGTTTCTAAAGCCTCTGGCAGCTATTTGTTTATCTTGATAGCGTTTGAGCGTAGCAACAGTCCAGAAGAGTTTAATCTCCCGCTCAGATATACAGTTCAGTTTTTGTTCTACCACTTTCACTCCAACAGCTTTGCCAGCTTCTGTACCTTGTGCTGTATCCGTTAGAAAAGTTTTTGTGATGATCTGCTCGGCTGCCTGTGCAGGCAGGCAGTTTTCTGACCATTGTTTAGGTTTGCATGCTGCAGGACTCTGGAAAGAAGAGCTTCTGTCAGTTTTGCAGCTTGTGCTTGCTGAGGAATTTGCATACGTTGTCATGCAAATTGCCTGGCCACATTCATTGGAGGCGTGTACTATAAGTACTATGTGTTTCCCACAATGCTTCGCTGTTTATAAGGAGTCTTCCTGTGAAACACTCTGGAGAGTAGGATCGCACATTATATTACAGCAGTTAAAAAATCTGTTCTTGTTCCTGATCTCCACCCATATGGAGATTATTTAGATACTGGCTTGTTTGAACCTCCATTTGCCTCATGGGAAGTCGGGGCCTTATTGGAGGAATTTGATTTTGATTGGAAAGCCTTTTGCGATTTTTACATCGCAAAAGGCGAAGATGTCTTGAACGCTTGTCTCGATTCTATGTACCTTCTGATTGATTCCGATGAATGTGACAGGGATGATGTGGATCTGGTGATCTATGTATGGCAGACGATTTTGGATGAGTTGCACACACACCAACCAATTGATTCCAATAAAGAGACATCGTTGTCGGATGATAGTTCCTGCCTTTCTGGGGTAAAGCATGAGAGTCTTGACTTTGTGCAATCTGAAATGTATAGTGTACCACTGTGGTTGATTCCTGTGCGAATCCTGAAGGATTCTCTCCTGACAGTGTGCAGTTTGAATCTGTGCGATCTGATGCCTGTTTCTCGGATGTTCCTGCAGATTGTGATCGGCATGAGTCTGCCGGTTTCCTCAAGGATGTGTGGGATCCTTTGTCATTTAGAAACAGATCTTTGAGATCTTCCGTCTGTGACCCTGCTTTGGGGAAAATTTCTCGACTATGCAGCGTCAAAAGTAAAATTAATATGCCTAATAAAGTTTATCCTGGTGATGTCGCTATGTCTTCTGCAAATGAGTCTCTGTCTCACCCTGTTCACACCTGTAGGGGCCCGTTGCCTGATGACAGTCGCTCCAGTGTTTCGGTCCTAGATGCCTTGCAGTTTGCTCCGCAGATCGCGGAGGTTTGCGCTATGGAAGCGTCAGTTTCACAACCTAAAGTGAATTTTGATTCGCAGGTTTTGCGTTCTGACTCCTCGGATTCGACATTGTTAGCCGAATCTAAGAGTGAGACAGCGCTTCGGTTTTGCGAATCTGATGCGGAACCTTCTTTGCCTTGTTCAGAGACGTTTTCTCTGAACCTGCCCTGTACCATGAATGAAAACATGTTTTCCTTTCACACTGACGTTTGTGAGCCCCTTTCTTGTTTTGAGGGAAGTGCTGATTCTGCACCCTGTACTCTGGATGAGTCAATGTGGCCTTGCTTAGAATCCCCTGCAGTGTCCCTAGAGGCTCGTCTAGGTATTGCAACTCTATACTCTATACAAGCTAGTTTGACTGCCACACAGAATTCTGGGTACAGTGAGAATGAAGTTAGGGAGTCAGTGTGTGTTCCAGTAAGTATACCTGTACATTCCCCTCATGATGATGAGATCCAGTCTCAGTTTGTGGTGGAACCTTCCCTGGGACATCTGCCCTGTCCACAAAATAAAGTTCCAGTTTTGCCCTGTAACATGGATAGTTCAGAATCCTTCTTAGAAAACCTGGAAAATGATGTTCCTGAGGTCTTGTTTGATGTTCTGGAGGTCTCCAAGCTCCTCCCAAACGGTGCAGAACTTGTGGGAGATGTCTCCTGTCCCCCAAGTCCTTCTGAGGTGTTACCCTCTTCCGTGGGCATTGCTGCCTTGCTGGCTACCTTTTCAGCTCTGGTGGAGCTTCAGTCATGGGTAGTCAATGATGAATTTCTGTCAGATACCATTACAGTCATCTCTAAGCCTGAGACCGAGTTTTCTATTGAAATACCAGTACCTGTGACCTCTACTCGTGATGATTTTCTGCCCGGTCCTGGTTTTGGTCTGGTCGTGCCGGACTCTGAGGTTGGCAGTTCCCCGACATGCCCTGAGGTTTCTCCTGTGCTGGTGTACCCCAGTGTGCTCTGTGACTCAGAAAGCCCAAGTGTGCCTCGGTTACCAGCGTACTCAGATGCTTCCTCGGTGGAGACATGTTGTGATTTAGCCTGCCTGCTTGCATGCCCAGAAGTGGTCCCTGAAAGTCTTGATCTTGATGGGTGTCCTCGTAATTCTGAGTCTGGAATTGTCATTGGTTCCATAGGGGTTCTTGATAGTTCTCCATGTGAGCCTGGTGATTGTTCTGCCCTCTTGGGATCTCTGTGGAGCTTCAAAAGGTTCTGGGAGATTCCGGGAAAAATTTTGCTTGGTACCCTGGATAAGATCAACGGTGGCTTTTGTGTTGTAAGGGACACTTCGAACAGGTTTTGTGGCAGATTCGGTATTTTCGGACGCTCCTTGGAAGGTGGTGGGTATTGTCTGGAGGGTGTCGATGGCTTCTTCTCTGGTATCCACAGTCCTGATGGGTGTTACACTGAGACTTGTAGTGCTGATGGGCATATTTCGGTGGCTTCTGTTTCCGATGAGGTCGGTTTCGGGTGGACTGACTCTGGAATTGGACCTTGTCGGGCTGTCCCGACCTTCATGAGTCTTCGGTTGGAGTCTTTTGCTAATAGCAGTTTTGAGGGTCGTCTAGAATTCGACCCTGGAGGGGGGGGGGGGTACTGTGATGATCTGCTCGGCTGCCTGTGCAGGCAGGCAGTTTTTTGACCATTGTTTAGGTTTGCAGGCTGCAGGACTCTGGAAAGAAGAGCTTCTGTCAGTTTTGTAGCTTGTGCTTAGTGAGGAATTTGCATACGTTGTCATGCAAATTGCCTGGCCACATTCATTGGAGGCGTGTACTATAAGTACTATGTGTTTCCCACAATGCTTCACTGTTCATAAGGAGTCTTCCTGTGAAACACTCTGGAGAGTGTCAGCCATGCTCTTTGTTTGAAGATCAGCTTAGAGTAATTCCTGGAAAACTGCACTAGGCAGGTTTCCTTAGTGCAGTTAGGATTGCTTATCTGTTTGTTTGTTTGTTCTGTTTCTATTGTCCTGTCCCAGCGGTGGTCGACAGGAAATGGTTCTGATCTCTGTTCTTGGAGTACAGCTGGTGCAGCGGTTGCTACCAGCTATCTCTTCTGTTCTGTCTCCTTGGATCGCGCTAGCCACTTTTCGCTAGCGCTGTGGATCCTTCTGTTCTGTCTCCTGGGATCGCGCTAGCCACTTTTCGCTAGTGCTGTGGATCCTTCTGTTCTGCTACTCTGTACCTGGATCGCGCTAGCCACTTTCGCTAGTGCTGTGGATCCTATCTCTCGCTTGTCCCTGTTTTCGTGTGTCTGTCTTGTCTGCTACGAATGCTTGCTGGAGGCTCGGTGAGGTAACCGTTAGGCAAGCGCTCGCGTCCTCTGTTACTTGTTTGTCTTGTCTTGGTTAGTTAGGCGTGCTTGTTTCTATTGTGCTTATCACGTGGAGACCGCGCACAAACGCGTGCACTGTTGCGAGTGAGTGCGGTGTTCGCGTTCAGTTAGCGTTTGTTATTTTCCTTGTTATTCTCATTGTATTATTTGCTGTGCCTTTGCTAACCTCGTATTCTGTTCTGATCTGCCTTGTGTCACGTCTGGTGATCGCACCTCTCGCGATCGCGTTCCTATTTCATATCTGCTGTTGTGTGTGCACTGTCGCGGGGTGGCGACTAGGTTGGCGCACAGCCGCACACACATACAACCTGTCCCTTTGCTCGTTCTCATTCGCAATCGCCTCTCTTGCGATTGCGTTCTGCGCTTCATACAATTCCTGTCTGGCATTTGTGGAGGTACAGAGGATTGGTTCCTCTGCACTCCCCAGCGCCATCTGCCGACAGGAATTTCCCTCTACAGGTGCGTAGCACCTTTTGCTGGGTGCCTGCAATTACACGCTTGTGGAAGTTTTCCGCCGTGTCAGCGCACGCGTTGTGCGCTGATCACGGAGAAAGTTCCACAATCGTTACAGTTTTCCAGTCAGTTCTTCCTGTCAGCACAGCCGTGGATAAGGGGTTCACCCCACTCACAGGTGTCCCCTGTGTACCTACTCCTGCTGCTTCCAGTTTTAACACCCTTTGAGTGCCAGTCTCCACATTTTTTCTCTCTCCTAAATTAAAGACAGTCTGAAGCCCTTATAAAATCTTCTTTTTACCTTCTATTTATCTTAAGCAGTATGAGTAGAGCTGAAACGCTGCATTCCCGAGGCAGAACAAGGGCTCTATACCCCCCAAATCCCAGGGAAAACTTTCGAAGTCGTGGATTTTGCTGCCCGGGGAGGCAGAGCTTAGTGCTGTGGCTCTGCCTCTACTGAAGTCAATATGCGAGCGGATCTCCCGCCCCTTTTCAGTGAAAGAAGACTGAGAGGGGCGGGGAGAGGCGGCAATCGGCGGAGATTGACTCCAGTAGGTGCAGCTTCTTACAGGAAGCGCCCCCTGATTTTTGCCCTGGGAATTTGGTGGGTAATAAAACCTCTGTCTGCCACGGGAATGCGGCGTTTCAGCTCTACTCATATTGCTTAAGATAAATAGCCTGTAAAAAGAAGAATATATTTTGGCTTCAGACTCTCTTTAAGTAAATGTTTAAAATGTAATAGATTTCAGCTCATTGATGTGCCTTGCCAGAGAAACTCACAAAGAGCTTAACCAATAGCTGTACCTATTACAGACAAAAAACACTTGTAATTATACTGAAGCTCCAAGGTTTTTTTTTTAATTCTCTTTACAATAACAATGAACACAGGGCATTTTCAATAAGGTATTGAAATCTAATTCTGCCAAGGACAGTTTGAACTCTGAATACACCCTTTTATAAACCATAACACATTAGATGAACATCTTATCACTCACCATCACTAATGTAAAACCTTGGGATTATATATTCTGCAACACTGGAGCAGATGGCCTGATTTTGTAATGTAACAGCAGTGAGCATGGTAATAACACAACTGTTTCACTGTTTATGTTGATAGATATTCCCATACGACATATCAGCAAAGGTACATCAAACATCTTATGATGAATGTAATTGACTGGTTCACCAACACAATAAATACAATCCAAATAAGATATTAATTTATAACATTACACCCAGTCTTCTAGACCTTCACTAGGCCCACTATAAAGCTTAAATCTACCCTACTGTGACAAAGTTACTATAATAAACCTAAAGGTCACAAATAACTAGATTGCTTTCTGCATCAATTGCTTTCACACTACAAAATACAGTATTTTCGTCATATGTATCTACTACTTATACTCTAAACCAGAGGAACAAACTCCCGTCCTCAAGGGCCGAGGTCCTCATACACATTTAGCAAAGCTTAACTAATTTATGGGTCTTGAATATATAAAGTCAGCGCAGGTCTATAGTAATACAGCTTTCGTCATTTTCTGGTATACAAGATCTTCAAACAAAAAGGTAAGAAGCAAGGCTTACCAGATTCCAACAACCCACATTATAAGGTTGTAAACGAGTTTGATAGATGGTCCGCAGAACTTTCAAATGGTGTCGTTTCACCAGCGATGTTGCACACCTCAAATTCCTCCAGAATATAGTAGCTTTTCTGAGGTCGCAGAGACTCGCCAAAGGGGAGTCCAGTAGGATAGTGACATGAAAGAGATGTACGGCACATCTAAGTGTAAACCGTCTTTATTACATAACAAGTAAAACAATTTAAAATCAAGGATAAAAGAAACTCACATACGGGGCCCGTGCACTGGGAACCCCGAAAAAGTAGGGAGCTCCCCTGATGACGCAAGATTGCGAAACCGGTCGGGAAGGCGACAGGCGGCACCATTTTATTTGAGGTCTTCTATTAACCATTTTATGCGCGTTACTTTTTCGGGGTTCCCAGTGCACGGGCCCCGTATGTGAGTTTCTTTTATCCTTGTTTTTAAATTGTTTTACTTGTTATGTAATAAAGACAGTTTACACTTAGATGTGCCGTACATCTCTTTCATGTCACTATCCTACTGGACTCCCCTTTGGCGAGTCTCTGCGACCTCAGGATATCTACTATATTCCGGAGGAATCTGTGGTGTGCAACATCGCTGGTGAAACAACACCATTTGAAAGTTCTGCGGACCATCTATCAAACTAGTTTACAACCTTATAATGTGGGTTGTTGGAATCTAGTAAGCCTTGCTTCTTTACCTTTTTGTTTGAAGATCCTGTATACCAGAAAATGCCGAAAGCTGTATTATTATAGACCTGCGCTGACTTTATTTATTCATTGCTTGTGTGGACTTTTGGACATTGTCCTTCTCGGCTGTGGTCGCCTTCTGCCTTGGCGCTGACACTTGTTGTTTAATTTATGGGTCTTAATCAGGAAAGGCGCATCAAGTAGAACACATTTCTTAATCCCTCAATCATCCAAAACACTGGCATGGACATGGCCCTTCAGGACTAAAGTTTGACACCCGGGCCCATATGCAATTCACTTTTTCCCCTTAGTTTTCTCCTAGGTGATATTTTCACACCTTATCATAAGAACCCTTTTAAACCACAAGCAAGCAAGAACATACTCAAAATACTTATGATAGTACTTTTTCACCAACTTTTGGGTACTTTTTCAATTGTAAAATGCTTAAAAGTTATTTTAAAGAGAATATGAAAATTATCTCCTAGGAGAAATCTCAAGAGAAAAAGTTAATTGCATATGGGAAAAAATATCACCTATGAGAAAACTTAATTGAGTATGCTTCAGGGCCCATATGCAATGAACTTTTTCACCTGAGTTTTCTCCTAGGAGATATTTTTTCATTTTCTATTAGGCTGCTTTCACAGTGGGACGTTAAAGAGACTCTGTAACCTCAAAAACATCCCCTGGGGGGTACTCACCTCGGGTGGGGGAAGCCTCCGGATCCTAATGAGGCTTCCCACGCCGTCCTCTGTCCCACGGGGGTCTCGCTGCAGCCCTCCGAACAGCCGGCGACAGACCCGATTGTAAAATCAATATTTACCTTTGCTGGCTCCAGCGGGGGCGCTGTGGCTGCTTTCCGCTCCGAACTACATGGAAATACCCGATCTCAGTCGGGTCCGCTCTACTGCGCAGGCGCCGGAAACTTGCGCCTGCGCAGTAGAGCAGACCCGACGGCGATCGGGTATTTCCATGTAGTTCGGAGCCGACAGCCGTCAGAGCGCCTGCTCAGGAGTCGGGAAGGTAAATAATGACGTCATCTTGTACGGAGGGCTGCAGCGAGACCCCCGTGGGACAGAGGACGGCGAGGGAAGCCTCATTAGGATCCGGAGGCTTCCCCCACCCGAGGTGAGTACCCCCCAGGGGATCTTTTGATGTTACAGAGCCTCTTTAAAGTCCCACGTTACAGCAGCCTGTAACGCAACCCAACTCACAGCAATTAAAAATCAATGGGCTGTTCACAGTGCCCACGTTGCATACGAGTATAATGCTGCTCCTATGTGGCTGCGTTAGACTGCTTGCACATGCTCAGTAATGTATGTCAGGAGAGGAGGAGGGGAGAGTCCGCTATTGTGTCTAGCCACATGGCTAATTAATATTCACTGCACTGTAGTGTTGTACAGCTCATGAACAATTCGGATCTTTAATCCGGATCTTTTTTGTGAGTCAAATCATCCGGATCATTACAATGAACGATTCGGTTCACAGTGGATGATTGGAAGAAACAGGAACTGCAGCTTCTGTGCACAAGCACAATCTTGCCGCTGCATCTCTCCCTTCCCCATTAGCACCCTCAATGTGCCCTCATTCTCCTGCACCTCTCACTCTGCTGCACCCCTGCTTCCTGCTTCCCTAGTAAAATGATTCAAAGATTCGGTTCAAAGATCCGGATCTTTTCAATGATCCGATTCGAATCATCCGAATCATTGAAAAGATCCGTACTTCCCAGTATAGAAAGAAAACAGCGCACCAAGAGCCACATAACGCGGCTCAATCTGACGTCCAACTTCAACACCACCATGCGTTGCATTAGAGGCACGTTATGCGACCTTAACGTCCCCTAAAACGCAACGTCTTGGTGTGAAAGAGGCCTTAAACTAACTTGCCAGCACTTAGCAATTGAAAAAGTATCAAAAATTAGGTAACATAGTACTATCAAAACTATTTTGAGTATTGTATTCTTTGCTGGGGGTTTAAAAGGCATTTATAAGTTTAAAAATATCACCTAGGAGAAAATTCAGGAGAAGAAACGAATTGCATACGGCCCTGGGCCCATACTGTATGCAATTCACTTTTTCTCCTTAGTTTTCTCCAAGTTGATATCTTCACACCTTGGCCTCGATTTACAAAACCGTGATAAATGCTATCACAGCCGTGATAAACTAAGCACCTGGGTTAGCACGCGTACAGGTTTGCACACGTAATAGTAAACGTTTGCGCGCATTAACTTTCCCGTTCATGCTTTAACATATGGGATGCGTGTGATCGGGAAAGTTAATGCGCACAAACCTTTACTATTACACGCGCAAACCTGTACGCGCGCTAACCCCACATGCTAAGTTTATCACGGCCGTGATAGCATTTATTACGGCTTTGTGAATCGAGGCCATAGTCAATAAAATGAGTTTTAAGCCCCAAACAATCAAGAAATAACACAAAATAATTTTGACAATACTTTTTCTATTACTTTTGGTTCTTTTTAAATTGTGAAATGCAAAAAAGTTATTTTAAAGAGAAAATGAAAAAATACCACCTAGGAGAAAACTTTGGAGGAAAAATGTATTGCCTATGGGCCCTGAATCATAAAGAAATAATTTTTCTCCTAGGTGATATTTTCGTACTTGTCAATGAAATGTCCATTAAATTAGCAGCTGATCAGATCTGATAAAATCCCAGACTGAGCATTCAGTCTGGCTTTGCTATAATGACTCAGCTATAATGATTCCTGAGCAGAGCCAGCAGGGGGCAGGCTTGGACTTGAAAAGACATGAGAGAACACAGACTGAGCTATAAATATTCCTGAGCAAAGCCAGACTGAATGCTCAGTCGGGGATTTTATCAGGGCTGATTATAAGCAAGCTGTGCAGTGCAGAATGAAACAGAAAGCAAGGTAGGCGTTTTCTCTAATCTTCCCACTGATATATATGGTAAAATACATGAGGGTGCTTCGTCTCTGGTTCCCTTTAAGGAGGGTGTCTCCGTGAACAGCCTGCGAGTGTCACCCAGGGGAAGGAGGGGAGAGAGGGAAAGAGAGGGAGGCCCGATATCGCTGCGGAGGGGGGCTTTGAGGAGCCCCCCCCCCCGCTACACGCAGCAAGCCGGCGGCGATCAGACCCCCCCAGCAGGACATCCCCCTAGTGGGGAAAAAAGGGGGGAAGTCTGATTGCCCTGGCTATTACACGATCTGTGCTGTGGGCTGGAGAGCCCACGCAGCACAGATCTGCGCAGCATAGCCTGGTCCTTAAAGGACCACTCCCGCGAATCAATTAATTTTCAAACATCCAACAGTAGCTATATCTAGTACATAGGAGCCGTGCTGTGTCTTTTTTTTTTTTTTTTTTTAGTGATGTACCTTTAATGTACTGTATGTCACTGAAATTGGAGTCCGTCATTCCCTTGCATAACTTGACGGACTTTTGTATCTAAATAAACATAGCAGGGGAAACCTTTTGAGGTTTTGAAAAAAAAAGCGGTAAGTGAAAGCTCCGCTGCGCGCACACTGCATATACCGGGAAGAAGAAGGGACATATCTGACGCCGGCATGCCGCTCCAGTCTGGCGGGGGAAATACCGCACCGCACATTCTTATGCCAAGGAGGAGGGGGGGTCACAGCTGACACTTGCATCCCGCTCTGGTCTGGCTGGGGGAGAGTAAAGGAATTTCAGCTGCAAACGGAAGAGCGCCCACTCGGGGGAAGCGGGCACAGGTTCTCTTCATATGCCATAGGGCAGTACAGCTTGTATTGGCTCGTGTGACAGAAAGTATCTTTCTGTCACTACAACAGAGAGCAGCACTATGCGGTCATTACGATGCACGTCAACAGGACATGAGCAGCGGCAATAGACGGGGGCAGCGCATACTGACATACTGACATTGCAGAGCTGCTGATAATGCGCACAAACGTCATCACTGGCAGACCTGCAGGCGAATCAAGGAAGAGGGAGAGTGGCTCATTCCGCAGTAAAGTCTGCGCTGACAGCTGCCTCCCTCAAAGCCTGCGGGATGCCTGAGTGCGGGGGAGGGGCCTTCAGAGTAACGGCTACTACTGAGGGTAAGCTCAGCAATACAATAATGACCGTTAAGATTGCAGGGCTAAACTATTTAGCTGGCCATACACTGGCCCGATTTGCCGCCGTTTCGACAGCAGATTCGATCACTGGGATCGAATCTGCTGCCAATCATTCGCGCTACACGCCGAATTTTGATCCTTTTCGTCCGATCCCGTCGATCGCTCCGTGTGGAAAATTAGCGTCGATCGCCCGCGGGTAGAGAGCGCGTCGCTACCGGCGTTCGAGTACCCGACGACCGACGCAATAGAGCCGCATACATTACCTGCTCCGCCGGCACGACTACCCCCGGTCACCGCTGCTCCGTGTCCGCGCTGGTCTCCGGCATGCTTCAGTTCCTCCTGCCCGGCAGGAAGTTTAAACAGTAGAGGGCGCTCTACTGTTTAAACTTCCTGCCGGGCAGGAAGAAGTAAAGCATGTCGGGGCCGGAGACCAGAGCGAAGACGGAGCAGTGGTGACCTGGGGACTGGAGTCGCGCCGGCGGAACAGGTAATGTATGCGGGCGGGCATGCGTGCGGGCATGTGTGCGCGGTGGGCGGGGGGAGCGGCGGCAGCACCACCACCACCACAACAGATTGTGAACGGTTTCAGGCTGAAATCGGTTCACAATCTGTTTGCAGTAAAGGTAGCCATACGATCCCTCTCTGATCAGATTCGATCAGATAGGGATCTGTCAGTTGGTCGAATCTGATGGCAAATCGACCAGTGTATGGCTACCTTTTGTCTTTTTTTTTTCAAAACCTCAAAAGGCTCCCCCTGCTATGTTTATTTAGATACAAAAGTCCATCAACGTTATGCAAGGGAATGACGGACTCCAATTTCAGTGACATACAGTACATTAAAGGTAAATCACACAAAAAAAAAAGACACAGCACGGCTCCTATGTACTAGATATAGCTACTGTTGGATGTTTGAAAATTAATTGATTCGCGGGAGTGGTCCTTTAAGTGGTTAAAAAGCTTCTAAAATTGCATCTAAAATTGTGAAACAAGAAACACTGAATGCACTCACAAATCAAATAAAGCCCAAAATGTGAAATGGTTCTCAGCTTCCTCAAAAAAAAGCATCCAGCATAGTTTAATATTTACTACAGTTAACTGACTTCTGACTGATAGGTCCATACTCACATACCCACAAAACCTGCTGATGATCCTGAAGGGAAAATGTTCCATTCTGAGATTGCCTGTTTAGTGGATGGCTTGCTAAAGTGCTTGGTCTTTCAGGAACAATAATTAACTTCAAAATGGGTGTATAAAAAGGAGGGAAGCTCAAAAGCCAGCATTTGTGATGGTATGGGGTTGAACTAGTGCAAATGACAATGGCAGCTTGCAAATCTTGAAAGGCACTATTAATACAGAACAATATATGCATGTTTTGGAGAAACTTATGCTGCCATCTAGTCAATGTCTTTTTCAGGCATGGCCTTGCTCATTTAAGTAAGGTGAAACTGAACTGCATGTTGCCTGTAATTACAACAGCATGGATCATACATGGACAACAAAAGAATGCCTGCAGTGTAGACCTGGCATCCATTGAATGCATAAAAATATCAGAATTCAGAAAATATGATAAAGGAGACAACAAACTGATGATTAGCTGAAATCCTGTATCAGGAAGCAATAGGACAACATTTCACTTTCAAAGCTACATCAGTTTTCCTCAGCTACTTAACATTTATAGATTGTTGTTAAAAGTGCCTAGTCATGAACTTTTTTAAAGTGGATCCGAGGTAATCTTTTACTCATTGCATAATTGTGTTCCTTTCATATAGTTTATAGGGCATTCCTCAAGCCAAATACTTTTTTTTGTTTTGTTTTAATACTCTATTCCCTATAAACTAAACAAGCCTCGCCCACAGCTCCTTTTGTGCCTTGGCACTGTAGCAAGGGCTTATAGGAGCTCTGTCTGAGCAAGAGGAGGAGGAAGTTACTAGCTATTGATTTCAGAGGCAGAGGGGAGGAGGGAGGAGGAGAGGGGACTGAGTTTACACACATGCAAGCTGATAGCATCTCCAGCCCTCAGCCTATGACAATGTGACAAACAGAACATGGCTGCCCTCATTGTATCACAAGAATAAACTTTTGAAGCTGTTTGCAGCTAGATATGCTGTGTAAGCTAAACTAAACTTTAGATAAGATATATAGACAATTTACTTGTTATAGTTAGTTTTCCATCTCGGATCTGCTTTAAATAAGTTGCAAGCATTAATCACTTAACGACCACCGAACAGTTTTACATGGAAACGGCCGTTCGAACGTGTCAGTTCATAGGAGTCAGTTCACGGAGGGTGTCTAAATGTAAACAAGCGGGGAAGAAATCCCCAGTGTTTACATCGCACGGCGCTACTGCGCAGCAGCGCCGTAAAGCAGTACGGAGTTCCCCGGCCTCTGATTGGCCGGGGATCACCGGCATCTGATAGGCTGAAGCCTATCAGAGGCGGTGCAGGACAGATCGCCGTCCTGTGCCGCCCATGGGAAGGAGGGGAGGGAGGGAGGGAAAGAGAGGGAGGGGAAATATCGCTGTGGAGGGGGGCTTTGAGGAGCCCCCCCCCCCCCCCCCGCTACACGCAGATAGGATCAGACCCCCCCCAGCAGAACATCCCCCTTGTGGGGAAAAAAGGAGGGAAGTCTGATCGCCCTGGCTGCAACACGATCTGTGCTGGGTGCTGGAGAGCTCAGCCCACGCAGCACAGATCAAGGAAACAAGCCCGGTCCTTATATGTCCTTACGTTATTCAAAAAGAGCTTTATTGTTTAGAGCCTAATTTTTAATTATTTTGACCCCACTTAAGTATAAGCAGACTAACACTATGAAGTTGAATAACAAAAAAACCCCAACTGAATGCAAGGTACAGTATACATAAAATACATTAGTTGGCAAAAGTTTTTAAAAACCCTGTCCAACCAGTAGTGGGATTCAGATAGTTCAGCAATACAGATCTATGAGCATAAAGATCTATGTGCCCATCCCTTTCTGCATGAGAAGGAGTAGTCCATGATGATCATGATGTATTGCACAAAGCAGTACAAAGCTAATGGCAGCAGCACTGTGATTCTTATTAGCATCTGAATATCAGTATAGGTAAACACTCAATATCAAGTAGAATTGTATCATTGACTTGATCTAAGGGCTCGTGCACACCAAAAACCGCTAGCGGATCCGCAAACGCTAGAGGTTTTTGAAGCTGTTTTTTTATAGCGATTCTAGGAATGTTTAGAGAGATTTACTAAACATGCCTAGCGTTTTTCGGAGCGTTTTTGTGTAGCAAATTTTATATTTTGTTACAGTAAAGCTGTAACTGAACAGCTTCTGTAACAAAAACGCTTGGAAAACCGCTCTGATCTAGAGTTTTTCAGAGCAGTTTTCCACTTTCCTATACTTTACATTGAGGCAGAAATGCCTCAGAAATCTAAAAAATGCTGCAGGACCCAAGTTTGCGTTTGAGGGGAAAACAAGCCGCTTTGCTGTGCACCAGCCCATTGACTAACCTTAGCCAAGCAGTTTTCTCCCTGAAAGCATTTAAAAAAAACGCTCAGAACCGCTCTTGGTGTGCACCAGCCCTCATTGTGTATGGCTAGATTTAGAATATACTGAAATGTCCCCTTTATATTAATTTTCTTTCTTAATCCATTTTTGGCAGAGTTCAAAATCTATCTGTTTCTGCATGAACTGCTTCTGTGCACATTATAAGTTTTTTTTGTTGAGCTTATGGGGGCGTCTTGACATGCTTTTGTTAGTCATTAAACTGGTGATGTGACTTGAGAGAAGCTATATAGCTCATTAGTGGTTCTGGCTGCTCCAGTAGTGCAGTCCCCTCCTGCCCTCTATAAATACTAAAAAAAACTAGTCATAGTCCAATTATTAGGATGACTGTGTGCTTCTATGCTAGCCACATACAGTGATTGAAAAAGCTGCAGGTAAAAATGAGGTCATAATTATGGGCGACTTCAACTTTCCAGACATTGACTGGAGTATTGAGGCTACCCATTCTGGTAAAAGCAGCAGATTTCTGGCAGCACTACAGGACAATTACTTGACTCAAATGGTAACTGAACCAACTAGGGGGAATGCGTTACTGGATCTGATCATTTCTAATAGACCAGATAATGTATCAAATGTGCAGGTTCAAGAACATTTGGGAAATAGTGATCACAACGTGATAACGTTTGATCTGGTGACTGATAGGCCACGGGGCAGCGGGACCACTAAAACTATGAATTTTACAAAAGCAAAGTTCACTCAAATTAGGCAGGCACTAAGTTTGGTGAACTGGGATAATGTACTACAAGGGGAAGACACTGAAGGGAAATGGCAAGCTTTTAAAACTTATACTCAATCAATACTGTAGTATGTATATCCCATATGGAAACAAAATGTCTAGGAATAAAAAAAGGCCTCTATGGATGAATAGAAAGGTTAAAGATAAAATGAAGAGGAAAAAGAATGCCTATAAGGTCTTAAAACAGGATCAGACCGAGGCTGAACTAAGCAATTATAAGGAGTGCAATAACAATTGTAAAAAAGAAATTAGGCAGGCAAAGATTGAAGCTGAAAAACAAATTGCTAAGGATATCAAATCTAACCCAAAAAAGTTTTACAAGTACATTAACTCTAAAAAAAGAAAGGTTGACTGTATAGGACTCCTAAAGGATGAGGATGGGAACTCAATGGTGGATGACCAAGGTAAGGCAGAGTTATTAAATGCTTTCTTTGCTTCTGTCTTCACAAAAGAAACAGCACTGTTGCAAACTACAGAGGCGGAAGAGTCTCAATCTTCTAACTGTAATATTAAATACTTAACGCAGGAAGAAGTGAAGGCAAGACTAAATAAATTAAAAATAGACAAGGCAATAAAACTTTGAAAATGAAAAATAGACAAGGCACCTGGCCCGGATGGCATGCATCCTCGGGTCCTAAGAAAATTAAGTTCAGTTATAGATAAACCCCTTTATCTTATCTTTTGTGACTCTCTTGCAACTGGCAGAGTCCCAGTGGATTGGCGTACAGCCCACGTTTTCCCATTATTTAAGAAGGGCAAAAAATCTGATCCAGGAAATTATAGACCTGTAAGTTTAACATCAGTTGTATGCAAACTATTTGAGGGGTTACTAAGAGATACTATACAGGACTTCATAGTAGAAAATAATCTTATTTCTCAGCATTAACATGGGTTTACTAAAGACAGGTCCTGTTTGACTAACATGCTCAGCTTTTATGAGGTAGTGAATGCTAATATGGATATTGGGAATGCTGTAGATGTGATATACTTGGACTTTGCAAAGGCCTTCGACACTGTTCCCCACAAAAGTCTGGTGCAAAAGTTGAGGATGCAAGGACTGGGGAAGAGTCTGTGTTCATGGATAGGGAACTGGCTAATGGACAGAAAACAAAGAGTTGTGGTCAATGGATCGTACTCAAAATGGGAGACTGTTAGCAGTGGGGTCCCACAGGGGTCTGTTCTGGGTCCAGTGCTCTTCAATTTATTTATTAATGACCTAGTAGATGCAGTAGTGAGCAATGTTGCTATTTTTGCAGATGATACAAAATTGTGCAGAATCATCAACTCTCAGGAAGATAGTGTCATATTGCAACAGGATCTGGATAGGATGGCTATATGGGCACATACATGGCAGATGAAATTCAATGTTGACAAATGTAAGGTCATGCATTTTGGACGTACTAATGGTCTAGCACCATACAAAATAAATGGGATACAGTTGGGGACATCAAACTTGGAGAAGGACTTAGGAGTACTCATTGACAACAAGTTAAATAATCGTACTCAATGCCAAGCAGCTGCAGCTAAAGCTAACAAAATTTTGGGATGCATTAAAAGGGAAATAAAAACTTGAGATGCTAGCATAATATTGCCCCTGTTTAACTCTCTAGTAAGGCCACATCTGGAATATGGAATTCAGTTCTGGGCACCACATTACAAAAAAGATATTGCAGTTTTAGAGCAGGTGCAGAGACGAGCAACAAAATTGATGTGTGGGATGGAAGGTCTCACTTATCGAGAAAGGTTAGATAAACTGGGTTTATTTAGTCTAGAGAAAAGATGCCTTAGAGGGGATCTAATTAACATGTATAAATACATCAGAGGGCAATATAATACCTTGGCGGATGAGCTTTTTGTCCCTAGGCCTTCTCAAAGGACTAGAGGACATGATCTGCGCATGGAGGAAAAACGTTTTAGCCATTTATTTAGGAAAGGGTTCTTTACAGTTAGAGTGATTAAGATGTGGAATGCATTGCCACAGGAAGTCGTTATGGCAAACTCTATACCTGCATTTAAAGGGGGCTTAGATGCTTTCCTTGCGTTGAAAGACATCCATGGCTACAATTGCTAGGTAATGCCTAATGATGTTGATCCAGGGATTTTATCTGATTGCCATCTGGAGTCGGGAAGGAATTTTTCCCTTTAGGGGCTAATTGGACCATGCCTTGTAAGGGTTTTTTCGCCTTCCTCTGGATCAACAGGGATATGTGAGGGAGTGGGCTGGTGTTGTACTTTATACTGGTTGAACTCGATGGACGTATGTCTTTTTTCAACCAAAATAACTATGTAACTATGTAACTATGTAACTATGTGAATTCCTACCTCATCCATAATGTTAAGTGTTAGAGCCCACCCCAGGTAATCTATCCAAAGTGTACCAAACTGGCTGACCCTTATGTTACAAAGATATTGGTAGAGCATGGTGGCGTAGTGGTTAGCTCTCTCGCCTTGCAGCACTGGGTCCCTGGTTCGAATCCCAGCCAGGGCACTATCTGCAAAGAGTTTGTATGTTCTCTCCGTGTCTGCGTGTGTTTCCTCCGGGCACTCCGGTTTCCTCCCACATTCCAAAAACATACAGATAAGTTAGTTGGCTCCCTCTAAAATTGGCCCTAGACTACAGTACTTACACTACATAATATAGACATATGGCAATGGTAGGGATTAGATTGTGAGCTCCTTTGAGGGTCAGTTAGTGACAAGATATATATATATATACTGTACAGCGCTGCGTAATATGTCGGCGCTATATAAATACTAAATAATAATAATAATAATAATAGAGACTAACCAGCAAATTCATGGTGACCCAGAACTCATTGGAGTGTGTGAGGGGCTACAATGGTCCAAAAAGCCCCCTTACTAAGATGCTATGGAAAACAAAAGTTTGCTTTCTTAAAACAAAAGGTATTTGCGATAATTCAGGTTGGAGTGAGCTTGAGATGTCTAACAGTGCATCACTGCTGAATATATGCAAATCGACCATTGTTGCCCTTAGAAGTTCGACACACCTCCAGATCCGCTGGAATGCCATGATGTGTCAGCTTGTTAATTGTACAGAGCCAAAATAATCCAACATGCATACAGACTGTTTCGGACTGATTAATCCCCATCAGTGCATGGCATGGATTAATGTGGCTCCATGGAGTAGGACTTGCATATTTCAGCAGTGATGCACTGGGAGACATCTCAAACTCACTCCAACCTGAATGATCCCAAATACTTTCTGTTTTAAAGAGTAACTGTCAGGCTGCAGAAGCTAATTTAAACCTCTATTCTCCTGTGTTAAACAGTTTAGAAGGAAGCCCAAAAGCAATTAGTGAAGATAAAAATCTCAGTTACCTTTGATGTGTGCTTATCAGCAAGTCTGTTATTCTTAAGAAGACGCAAGCCGCATACCATACTGCAAAGCATTCTGGGGCTCTCCCCTCGGCTGCTAATGAGACGTTACAGCAGCTTGTAATCCCGTAGCACTGATAAATCTCAGGGCAGAGTACACTGCAGGAGTCAGCTATTGTTCCTAGCCACATGGCTCATTAATATTCACTGCACACTGTGTTGTTCAAGTACAAGCTTATCTGTGATCAGGAAGCAGGCAGGACATGACGACACATTTGACAGAAAAACATGGAGCCTGCCATGAGCTGTCAGGAGCATCTATCTCTGCATATACTATATACAAATTCTGTGAAATCCAAACGTGGACAGTGAAATGCATATGTAATGTAAGTACAGCCAATCTTTAGCTACTGATATATGTGTTTATTTTCTCTGAGACCCTATACCTAACAGCTCCTCTTTAAGAAAGCAAACTTTTGTTTTCCAAAGATATTGGTAAAACTGAAAAAGAGCTAGATAAATAAGATTGAACAAATACTGGGCAACAGTGGCTTAGCTAGGGATTATGAGGCCCCATAGCAAAACTTTCATGGAGCCCTCAGATGTAGGTACTCTTAAGTATTGCGACCTGCCCTGTATCTATGCAAAAAGGGCATTGGGGAAAAAAGGGCGCGTGGTGTAAACAATAAGCTGTAATAGCGTTTATAAAAATATTGTGTTGTATTTCTTTACAATAATGTTTTATAAATTGAAAACCTTTAATAATGTCTATGAAATCGCAAATTGTGAATACGCTAATCTTCCCTGTTTTGAAAGTGAAACTTATGATTACATTGGTTAAAAAACGATAATATATCTATAATCGTTATAATACTATAATATTGAGTATAACCTTCATTTATTGTTTCTTCATGCAATAAAATCTGAAAATATTGTTTATAACAATGAAAATAAAGTATGTTCATAATAACTGTAGTAAAACATCAGTAAATATTACTAACATTTTACTACAACTAAACCTAACCCTACACTCACACAGAACCTCCCTCTACCTATCCCTAAGCCATAGACCCCCCCCCCACACCTGTTGGCGCTTAACCCTAAGACCCCCTGGTGGTGCTTAACCCTAAGACCCCCCTGGTGGTGTCTAACCCTAAGACCCCCCTGGTGGTTCCTAACCCTAAATCCCCACTAGTGGTGCCTAACCCTAAGACCCCCCCCCATGGTGGTGCCTAACCCTAAGACCACCCTGGTGGTGCCTAACCCTAAGACCCCCATGTTGGTGCCTAACTCTAAGCCCCCCTGGTGGTGCCTAACCCTAAAACCCCCTTGGTGGTACCTAACCATAAGACCTCTCTGGTGTTGCCTAACCCTAAGACCCCTCTGGTGGTGCCTAACCCTAAATCCGCCATGTTGGTGCCTAACCCTCAGCCCGCTCTGGTGGAGCCTAACCCTAAATCCCCCCTGGTGATCGCTTTAGACCCCCTTAGTGATCACTTTATTGTGTGGATAATAATGTTTTACAAATAGTGACTAAAAAATATATTACGATTTACTTACTGATCGCTTTATAATGTGGATAATAATGTTTTACAAACAGTAAGTGATACAATTTTAAATAACGGTTAGTTAAATATGATAGATATGTTTAGTATATTTGTAAATGTGATTCATCATGGGTGCTTTTTGTAAACTTAAATCATCACAAGCACAGTTTGCATACGTTAATAATCTCAGGGCACCTTTTTTCCTGTTTCCTGTTCCCACCAAACGATATTTAATATGGTAGTGAATGGCGGTGCCCTTTTTGTCCGCTTGTCTCATGCGCCTAAATGTCCTGCTTCCCTTGCCTCTACCCTATGGATATGAGTTAATTGGGTAATTTACATTCTCATGCAATTTACACTGCACATAGTTCATGGGCACTGAGAACAAAGTCAGAGGGTGGAGAAGCACATGAAAGTTATTGGTGAATACATTAAGTACCCTCTGGGCCCCTATGCTCCGGGGGCCCCATAGCAGCTGCTATGGCTACAAAGGCTATTGCTACGCCCCTGCTGTGCAATTAGATTTGGTAATTTGTTTCCAGCCTATTCTGAGTTGCCACAATTAGATCTGGTGCTGTATCCATATGTGGTTTTTCCAAATGTTAGCAACACAAATGCACTGCCACCTTACTGATGTATATTCTTCATACCCTCCAATGTTTTTAGATTAAGACACACCCCTACCACACTGCTAATCAATCATGCCATCAACACCTTATACAACAAAAAATTCATAAGTAAAATATGTGATTTTATCATTTAAACCACACTGGTCATTTTTATCAACATTAGTTTTCCTTCGTATTGACATTAGATATATATTAATTTAAAGGAAAAGAAAGAATCGGAAGCAATAAAAAAGGGCGCCTGTGACTAGTGGATGAAAAGAGTGTCGCCATAGACTCTAATGCATTTATTGTTAATACAGCGCCGAATAAATATCGTTAACAACATTAGAACATGTACGTTTTTGAAATATGCTTATGGTTTTAAAAGCTTACAACTTTATATTTCTTGTCATATTATTTTGTTTGTATGTACAGATATAACGTTATGAAATATATTATCGTTTCTATGTGTGTAAGGGTGTTTCTGCAGTGGGAGTGGTTAGGGTAAGGTACCACTGAAGGGGGGTGGTTAGGCACCACCGGGGGGGGGGGTAGGGTTAGGCAACACCGGGGGGTAGGGTTAGGCACCACGGGAGTGGTGGTTAGGGTTAGGCACCACCAGGGGTGTGGTTAGGGTTAGGGTTAGGCACCAGGGGAGTGGTTAGGTTTAGGCACCACCGGTGGAGGATTCTGTGTGAGAGTAGGGTTAGGTTAAGTTGTATTGTTGAATTAACAATGTTTATCGTTATTGAGATTTCAGTATCCACCTGCGCCAATTTGTTATCCAGCCAGGACCTTTTGTTTTTCTTGGTGCCCATTTTTCATGCACCCAAAGAATCTATTACACACATTTTACAGTAGAAAAAAAATACAAATATTTACATAGATCTGCAGATCAGTTTTGAAAGAGGGACACGTGAAAAAGAAAGATGGGCAGAGGTTCCCAAAGAGGGACTATCCCTCCAAAAAACGGTTAGGCACGGTTCACATTGGGGATTAAAGCCAAATGGATGTGGTAAAATGGATCCGGTTTCCCCTTTACAGCCGGGCAGGTGAGGGAGGATTAAAACGTACCCAAGCTCTTCTTCAATTGCAGCTAGGCGGTAGGGAGGATTTCTTCCAGGCTTCGGTCTTCAATTGCGTCTTATGTTACGTCACGTGACTACCACGCTTCCTCCTTCTGGGTTGAAGGAAGAAGCGTAGTCACGTGATGCGACGTGGGACACAATTGAAGGTGGAAGAAGACTGAAGCCTCTCTACTGCCCGGCTGCAATGAAGAAGACGGAAGTCTGAGTAAGTTTTAAATCTCCCTCACCCACCTGCCCTCTCAGGTGCACTGTAGGCCCAGTTTGCGTCCCCACATCCCCCCAGACCCATACCCCCAGTGGATTTTGCCTCTTGGAATGGTCCGTTTCTTCACTAGTGTGAAGAAATGTTCCGTTCTCTCATTGCCCCCAATGCAGGGCTTCATCTTCTGTTTCCGGTCCGCTGGGCTCAGCGGTCCGGAAAATTGCCGCAGGGAGGAAATTTCCGGTTCATTCTGCGGACTGTGCTGACATTGGATCCATTCTGGGAATGGACCGTATTTTAGCACAAGCGTGAGCCAGTTCTTAGGGGTTAGCTAGGGCCGGTACACACAGACGCTTTGAGGGAGTTTGCAGACAGCGCACAGGACTCGTTTTTAAATGCTCCCATTCAAGCAAATGGGAGCATGGTTATCAGACGGCGCGTATCGGTTACCAGCGTTTGCATGAACGTGGCTTTCCGATCCCAATTTTCCCCATCATTTCTGGTGACAGTGGACCATACATGCGGCGTCCAGGGTCGATTACTGGTGCATCTTTGTATCCCCCTGCGGCGGCGAAAAATACAGACGTGACAGGAAGCCGCCGAAAGCCCAGAACAAGACACCGCCGAACGGACTCTGCTCGAAGCCTGTGTGAACCGGCCCTTAGGAGCTATGAAACTGGGTTTCAGAACGCGTATAATGCAGAAACATGATTGGGAGTTTTGGTAAATTTGGGCATGTTGGTGTTTTTTGGATCAAACATTACAAAACTAGAATAGTGCGTAGTTCATGTCTCATGCAGTGACAGTGGCTGTGACGCAATTATTCATACCCCTGGCAAATTTTGACTTTAAGTTACTTTTGTTCAACAAGCAAATAATTTTTTGACAGGGAATGACATAGGTGTCTCCCAAAAGATAATAAGACGATGTACAAGAGGCATTACTGTGGGGGAAAAAAAACAAAAACATTTCTCAGCTTTTATTTACATTTGAGCAAAAAGTGTCCAGTCCAAAATGATTCATACCCTTCACTAACAGTCACTGTCTGTGGGAAAATCCAAGGTTCTATGCTATTCCAAATAGTCCAAGCTGTTCTACAGCCTCCTAATTAGTGTTGGGCGAACATCTAGATGTTCGGGTTCGGGCCGAATAGGCCGAACATGGCCGCGATGTTCGGGTGTTCGACCCGAACTCCGAACATAATGGAAGTCAATGGGGACCCGAACTTTTGTGCTTTGTAAAGCCTCCTTACATGCTACATACCCCAAATTTACAGGGTATGTGCACCTTGGGAGTGGGTACAAGAGGAAAAAAATTAGCAAAAAGAGCTTATAGTTTTTGAGAAAATCGATTTTAAAGTTTCAAAGGGAAAACTGTCTTTTAAATGCGGGAAATGTCTGTTTTCTTTGCACAGGTAACATGCTTTTTGTCGGCATGCAGTCATAAATGTAATACATATAAGAGGTTCCAGGAAAAGGGACCGGTAACGCTAACCCAGCAGCAGCACACGTGATGGAACAGGAGGAGGGTGGCGCAGGAGGAGAAGGCCACGCTTTGAGACACAACAACCCAGGCCTTGCATGAGGACAAGAAGCGTGCGGATAGCAATTTACATTTTGTCGCCATGCAGTCATAAATGTAATACAGATGAGAGGTTCAATAAACAGGGACCGGAAACGCTAACCCATCACAGATGTTCATTGTTCATGTTACTTGGTTGGGGTCCGGGAGTGTTGCGTAGTCGTTTCCAATCCAGGATTGATTCATTTTAATTTGAGTCAGACGGTCTGCATTTTCTGTGGAGAGGCGGATACGCCGCCGATCTGTGATGATGCCTCCGGCAGCACTGAAACAGCGTTCCGACATAACGCTGGCTGCCGGGCAAGCCAGCACCTCTATTGCGTACATTGCCAGTTTGTGCCAGGTGTCTAGCTTCGATACCCAATAGTTGAAGGGTGCAGATGGATTGTTCAAAACAGCTACGCCATCTGACATGTAGTCCTTAACCATCTTCTCCAGGCGATCGGTGTTGGAGGTGGATCTGCACGCTTGCTGTTCTGTGTGCTGCTGCATGGGTGTCAGAAAATGTTCCCACTCCAAGGACACTGCCGATACCATTCCCTTTTGGGCACTAGCTGCGGCTTGTGTTGTTTGCTGCCCTCCTGGTCGTCCTGGGTTTGCGGAAGTCAGTCTGTCGGCGTACAACTGGCTAGAGGAGGGGGAGGATGTCAATCTCCTCTCTAAAGTCTCCACAAGGGCCTGCTGGTATTCCTGCATTTTGACCTGTCTGGCTCTTTCTTCAAGCAGTTTTGGAACATTGTGTTTGTACCGTGGATCCAGAAGGGTATAAACCCAGTAATTGGTGTTGTCCAGAATGCGCACAATGCGTGGGTCACGTTCAATGCAGTCCTAGGCCGAAGACGTCATAGCCTAGGGTCACAAAACCTGTTTATTTGGGCAATTTCAATGGTGGCGAGTCTGACGTACATAAATCGCAGCAATGGCCATTAGCAACGTCTGAATCTCACGAAATGTCTCATGCAGGTAGAAGACATATTGTTAGACTTGGGCTCCAAAGATGGGTTCCCTACATCTCTGCAAACCAGAGTTACAGGGCTCCAAATTTGGTAAAATCCCCCATAGGCTTTCATTGGGCCTCCTATTTACAGTTCCAAAATCTCACATCTTTTTAAAGGGCAATTACTCAGCAGTGGCAAATTTTCTAGCATTGTAGGGACCCTTAGGGGGAACATGACTGGTGAGTTTCGGGCACCTAGGCCAAAGAGGTCATAGCCTAGGGTCACAAAAACCTGTTTATTTGGGCTATTTCAATGGTAGTGATGGTGACGTACATAAATCGCAGCAATGGCTGTTAGCAAAGTCTGAATCTCACGAAATGTCTCATGCAGGTAGAAGACATATTGTTAGACTTGGATTCCAAAGATGGGGTCCCTACATCTCTGCAAACCAGAGTTACAGGGGTCCAAAATTGGTAAAATCCCCCATAGGATTTCATTGCCTCCCTATTTCACTTTCCAAAATCTCACATCTTTTCAAAGGGCAATGGCTCAGCAGTACCAAATGTTCTAGCATTGTAGGGACCCTTAGGGGGAACATGACAAGTAACATGAACAATGAACATCTGTGATGGGTTAGCGTTTCCGGTCCCTGTTTATTGAACCTCTCATCTGTATTACATTTATGACTGCATGGCGACAAAATGCAAATTGCTATCCGCACGCTTCTTGTCCTCATGCAAGGCCTGGGTTGTTGTGTCTCAAAGCGTGGCCTTCTCCTCCTGCGCCACCCTCCTCCTGTTCCATCACGTGTGCTGCTGCTGGGTTAGCGTTACCGGTCCCTTTTCCTGGAACCTCTTATATGTATTACATTTATGACTGCATGCCGACAAAAAGCATGTTACCTGTGCAAAGAAAACAGACATTTCCCGCATTTAAAAGACAGTTTTCCCTTTGAAACTTTAAAATCGATTTTCTCAAAAACTATAAGCTCTTTTTGCTAAATTTTTTTCCTCTTGTACCCACTCCCAAGGTGCACATACCCTGTAAATTTGGGGTATGTAGCATATAAGGAGGCTTTACAAAGCACGAAAGTTCGGGTCCCCATTGACTTCCATTATGTTCGGAGTTCGGCCATGTTCGGCCCGAACCCGAACATCTAGATGTTCGCCCAACACTACACGTGACCCGTTCGGCCAATCACAGCGCTAGCCGAACGTTCGGGTAACGTTCGGCCATGCGCTCTTAGTTCGGCCATATGGCCGAACAGTTTGGCCGAACACCATCAGGTGTTCGGCCGAACCCGAACATCACCCGAACAGGGTGATGTTCTGCAGAACCCGAACAGTGGCGAACACTGTTCGCCCAACACTACTCCTAATTACCCTGATTAATTGGGAACAACTGTTTTAATCAACTCAAAAAGTGAAAAACAGCAGCTCTCTGTAGTTGGTTTGTGGACAGTCATGGCTAAGACTAATGAGTTCAGTGAGGACATGTGGCTGCGCATTGTGGCTGCTCACAAGTCAGGAAAGGGCTACAAGGCCATTTTATAAATGTTTCAAGTTCTAGTGACTACAGTGCAAAGTATTATTAAAAAATACAAGATTTTCCGCAATGTAGAAAATCTCAGAGGATGTGTTCGGAAGCCAAAAGTGACACTTGTGCTGGCTAGGAGGATAGTGAGAGAGGTGAAAGAGAATCCAAGGGTCACCACCAAGGCCATCCTGGTGAATCTGGGCTCTGCTGGTGGCAATGTCTCAATACAGGTAATCCAACGGACACTGCACACTGCTGGGTTCCACGGATGCAGACCAAGGAGGACGCCACTTCTCCAGATAAGGCACACAAAAGCTTGCTTGGCATTTGCAAATGCTCATCTGGACAAAGAAGAAGTCTTCTGTGTTATGGTCAGATGAAACAAAAGTTTAATTGTTTGGTCACAATGATGTTTCCTTCATTTGGCATAAAAAAGGAGAAGCCTTCAACCCAAAGAACACCATCCCCACTGTCAAACATGGTGGTGGGAACCTAATGCTTTGGGGGTGTTTTTTCAGCCAATGGACCAGGGAACCTAATCACAGTAAAGGTAGTAGGTCTGATCACGGGATGGTCCATCCACGCGGTTGGGCTTCCCTGGACCTGTAGGTTTGAGGTAGGACAGGAGCCTGATGGTGCAGTACCGTTAGTGTTGGTGAATATGAATTTATGCGAGATTATACTCACAAGGTTGGGTTTCTTATGCAACCACCGTATTTGCATGCGGGCAACAACCGTCTCCGCTCAATATCCCAGATCCTTCTGGAGCTGGGCAGTCTCTCTCCTTGGATGTTCCTCTCTCTTTGCATGTGTCTGCAAATAATAGGGTATTCTCACCTCACTAGGGGGTGTGTTTACAACTGGGACATAGTGTCAGGGAGGTGCCCTAGGACTGGTATAGCGGTATGGGTTTGTCTTATTTATATAAAATGAAAGAGAGGTCGGTTACAGGTGTCTCCACCATGCGCACAACCTTCTAAGGTGTTTATTGACTTGCGGAGGCGGGCAGAGACCCGTGAAACTCACTGTCTACACTTATATCGATTAAAAATAAAGAACATTTATAGTAATATGACTCCATGATAGAGGTAAGCTGCCTCTCTTTCATTTTATATAAATAAGACAAACCCATGGCGCTATACCAGTCCTAGGGCCCCTCCCTAACACTATATCCCAGTAATCACAGCAAACAACACCATGAAAAAAGAGCAATACATGAGGATTCTCAACGACAACATCAGGCAGTCTGCAGAGAAACTTGGCCTTGGGCAGCAGTTAACATTTAAGCATGACAATGACCCAAAACGCACAGCAAAAGTGGTGAATAAATGGTTAGCAGACAACAATATTAATGTCCTGCATCCTGACTTGAATCCAATTGAGAATCTATGGAGGGAGCTAAAGATAAGGGTGATGGCCAGAAGACCCTCCAACCTGAAAGATTTGTAGCTCACTGCTAAAGATGAATGGACAAAAATACCTGTGGAGACATGCAAAAAGCTGGTCTGCAATTATAGGAAGCATTTAATTGCTGTAATACGCTTTTCTATTGATTATTGAGAAGGGTATGAATAATTTTGTACTGGACACATTGCTCAAATGTAAATAAAGCTGAGAAATGTTTTGTTTTTTTCCACAATAATGCCTCTTGTGCAAAGTCTTGTTATCTTTTAAGAGACACCTATGTCATTTCCTGTCCAAAAATTACTTTCTGGTTGAATAAAAGCAACTTCAAAGGGACACTGTAGGGGGGTCAGGGGAAAATTAGTAGATGTTACCTGGGGCTTCTAATGGTCCATCACAGATATCCTGTGCCCGCGCAGCCACTCCCCAATGCTCCGGCCCCGCCTCTGGTTCACTTCTGGAATTTCAGACTATAAAGTCTGAAAACCACTGCGTCTGCGTTGCCGTGTCATCACTCCCGCTGATGGCACCAGGAGCATACTGCGCAGGCCCAGTATGGTCTGTGCCTGCGCCGTGCACTCCTGGTGACATCAGGGGAAGCGAGGACACGGCAATGCAAGCGCAGTGGTTTTCAGACTTTAAAGTCTGAAATTCCAGACGTGAACAGGAGGCGGGGCCGGAGCATCGGTGAGTGGCTGCGCGGGCACAGGATGCCTGCGGGGGACCATTAGAAGCCCAGGGTAACTTCAACTCATTTTCCCCCAACCCCCCTACAGTATCCCTTTAAGTCAAAATTTGCCAGGGGTATGAATAATTTTGGGCAGCCCGTATATATATATATATATATATATATATATATATATATATATATATATATATATATATATAAAATCTCCTTCCTGCAACTGTGATGGAGCATGACATGTATTTAGTAGTGATATTCCTCAACAGCTTTTGTGCACCGAATTCCCTTCTCTGTGCTGTGTTTAACCTATTTTGCCTATTTTGTCTTACTCATCCTGACCTGTGCTATGCTTGAACAATTATTTATTTACTACCTCATTCATAAGAGATTATTATTATTAAATAAATAATATCATTACATTATCATTATTATTATTATTATTATAATTATATGTACCATATATATTAAACCATTTTTATCGTAATTTGGGCTTCGGCTATTGCCAGCACCCGAATTACACATTGAGTGCTGCTATTGCTGTAATTCAAATTATGGCAGCATCCAATCCTTCATGTCGTGCGGCGTAAAAATTTACTGTTTCATGCCCCTAGCTTCAGATTCCCTTTATTTAAAAATATGCTGCTGGAGCAAATGTTAGCTACAAAGATATTAAGGTGCTTAATAGAGCCATCTAGTGGCCATTCAATAAGCTGCAACTCCATATTTGTATATAATCATATATACTGTATACTGTATATACAGTAGCCCTCCATCTGTAAAGGAGCATAAAGTGTATTTAGTAATCTTCCTCCACAGCTGTTATGCACTGCATGTTGTCTTAATCATCCTGACCTGTGCTATGCCCAAACAATTATTTATTTACTATCAAGTTTATGAGAGGTTATTGTTATTGTTGTTGTTATTATTATGTTTTAATATACTTTTTGCATTTTTAACCACTTCACCACTGAGGGGTTTTAAGCAGTTAACGACCAGCACAAAATAATTTTGTCCCCAGTTTGACTAACATGAATCAACATCATAATGTGGCAGTAAGATTAGTGTTGTCAAAAACTTTACATTTTTAACCAGCCCCAATTCCATTTTTATGGCATCTGGTAACTGTTGATAAGTCCTGCACATTCCACGGATGAAATTTTAGTTTATTCTTCCTTTTGGAACAGCTTCAATTCAGGGATTTTGGTGGGCTTCATCATCTGAATTGACTAATTTCAGTCTTTTCACAATTTTTTTTTATAGAAATCAGGACATCCTAAAAACATAAAGGTTTGAAAACTCCTGAATGTTTGATACAGGTCACTATCCCCCTTCACTGGCTTACAAATCCTGCTGATGTCCCTGCTTTTGCCAACCCAACCACAAGCTATTCTGGAGTTGTGCCCACATCACTGCCCTAGCCTCAGAGAGAGCTGGGGATGGTTTACCTACATGAGACTGTTACAATAACCCTGAGTTTATTTATTTTTATTTCTTTATTTATTGTATTTATAAAGAGCCAACATAGTACACTTAGGGAACCTAAACTGAACATAAAAAAAAGAGTTTAACTTACCTGGGGCTTCTAGCAGCCCCATGCAGTCAACCTGTGCCTATGCCATCACGGTACAATCCTTTGGTCCCCCACAGCAACAAGTTTCATTTTTGGTGACTCAGCCAAGTGTATGGCCACTGCGTACACTCCCTTGTCCATGCACTTTCTTGATCACACACCCGGCGGCGGGAGCATCCTGCATCTGCTCAGTAAGAGAAAAATCTCATACTGTGCATGAGCAGAATGCTCCCGGTGCCAAAAATGAAACTGAGTTGCTGCGGGGGACTAGAGGATCATTCTGTGACGCCGCAGGCACAGGTCAGCTGCAGGGGGCTGGTAGAAATCCCAGGTAAGTTAAACTCTTTTTTTTTAACGTTCAGTTTAGGTATCCTTTAATAACCCATATAATCATTGACTAAAAAAATCATCTTGTTCAGAAAATATTTTCATCATCATTATCCACCCAGGGGTTTATCACAGATTCTCCGCCATTTAGGTTTCTTAGAATATAACTGTGGTCTCTGTAGCATTTACTGAATACATAAAATGATACTACATTCATTTTAAAAATTCACTTGTAATTTGTACTTGTTTTCTTGCAAAATAAAGAGCATTTGAAAACTAAGCACCCACTTGTATACATTTAGCATTTGAACTTGCTTACCTTTATTAATTCCAGCCTAAAGCTAGCTAAAGGCATGTGAAGGCAGGTGAGTGTATACGTATGACGCAATCTGTTTTTCTATTCACCGGCATACATACATTTTATTACAAGTAGTAAAAAGCAGTAACTTTACAAAATTAACCTAAAACTGTTTAATCTAAGAAAAGACAATTGTGTTTATGGTAAATCCAATGCAACAGATGCTGCATTGTAAACATTTTCTTTCATTAGCCAAAATGTACTTGGAATTTAGGTTCAGAGCCATAGTCACGCTATGTGTACAAGTATGGCAGTCATTCAGTGGGAGATTAAATATAACTAGATTAGCTAAGTGTCAGGAAAACATCCAAATCCTGAAGGACTTTTATTCTGCCAGTGCTATGGCTAATGTGAGGGCTCAAGCAGTGATTTGAACAGTGGTCTCTGCTTGTTTTCTGCATTAATTATGTGGAACAATACGATATTGTCACAAATCCTGCATACCAGATGAGTTAGAATTCCTGTGGTAAATGTTCTGTGAGTACTTCTGTTGTAGCCATTTGCACTACTTAGCTGTTAAATGAGCTTCTCGTGGCTGCAGCCAGGGGCGTAGCTACAACTCACTGGGCCCCATAGCAATTTTTTTGGCCAGCCCCCCCCCCCCCCCCTCCCGCAGGCCAAACTACCAAACTAACCCCTCTTTGCCAGTGGTCTCCCTGTGCCGCTGTATTGTTCTCCCTGGCTCTGCCCCGGTACTGGTAGTCTAGTGATCCCCATTTGCCGGTGCTATCAGCCTGGTGCCATGGTGCCACAGTGGATATAACTCTCACCTTGCATCGCTGTCCCAAAATCCCAGCCAGGGCACTATCTGCATGGAGTTTGCATATTCTCCCCGTGTCTATGTGGGGTTCCTCCATGCACTCCAGTTTCCTCCCACATTCTCAAAACATACTGATAAGTTAATCCGCTTCCCCCTAAGATTGGCCCTAGACTACGATGGACATATGACTATGGTAGGATTAGATTGTGAGCTCCTCTGAGGACAGTCACTGATGACTATGTACTCTGTAAAGTGCTGCAGAAGATATCAGTGCTATATAAATACATAATAATAATATGGTTGGACCTTAGTCTATGACTATGGTAGGGTTAGATTGTGAGTTCCCCTAAGGTCAGTCAGTGACTTGATTATATGTTCTGCAATGTGCTGCAAATGTCAACACTGTATAAAAACAAAATAATAATAAACTTATGTCATTTAGGGAAGAATAGCTTTGCAAATGCTCCAAAACAAGTATGGGTATGTGCTGTACAGATAGCACTGGATTCACACTTATTTTGCAGGGCAGGCAGTGGTTGGCAGAAAAAATCCCCAACCTGCTAAATGTACCTATGATCCCGGCAAAATGGTGCAAAAACATAATACCATAAATGCATCCTTTATTTATTTTTCTCTGAAATTCTGTGCATTTGCGTTATCAGGTGCCTTGAAATGCATGAGTTTTTACACAAACTGTATGCAGTAGGGCTTTTGCATCTGAATACAAATGTTCTGGTGTGAACAGGTTAAAGGAATACTTAAAGGACCCTAAAGTGGTTTTAGCTTACCAGGGGTTTCTTGCAGCCCCCTGGAGTTGTCCTGTGCCCTCGACTTCCTCTCGATTCCCTCCGGCTAGCAGAGGTGACCCCCGCAAAGCTGTTCCATCGCCGGCTGCTGTGTATGCGTGGCCCCCAGCCACGCACACCCTGATTGCGCTCCCACAGCCAGGAGTGTTCTGTGCAGCCCGTTAAAATCGCTACTGTGCATGTGCAGAGGGCTCCTGGCTGCAGCAGTGCGATGAGGATGCACAGTAACTGGTGACAGACTGGCTTTGTGGGGGTCACCGTTTCTGGCCAGAGGGAATCAGAAGGACGTTGTGAGCACAGGACAACTCCAGGGGGCTGCAAGAAACCCCTGGTAAGAAATATTTTTTTTTACATATGTATTCCTTTAATGAGTTTGTCAGAATTCTAGCGGTTTTATTTATGCAGGAAAAGATGTCATATGGATATGTGTTAAGTTTTAATGTTCTATGCAAAATTTCATTGTAAAGTGAAAAGTTAGAGTATTTTATATTGCTCTGTGACATAGCATATTCCAGGCTGTGAGGATTATTCTAGTTACAAAAAGTCAGAGCATTCTTGTTTATGCTAGTGCGTGGCCTTGACATTTAAAGAGGTTTCTGTGTGAAGACAGAGAAGCAAGTTAAACTTACATTACTGCAGTAATTATAAATGCACATAATTATTACACACAGATATTATTAATCTAAATATTAATGATCAATACAGACCCTTTAAAGAAAGAAATAGTTATTGTTAAACCCTATATAATAGAATCTATTACTTTAAAATATATTTAAAAGCTAGTGATGATTTGGGTCTGTGAAACCTTCTTGTGAGATTGTTTTAGTTTTAGAAGATGTTGACATGTTTCTTAGCTTGAAGGCCAAGGCCAGCAAGAAAATATAAACATTTCCCAGACAGAGAAAGTCAAAACATGGAAGATATAAAATATAAAACAAGGGGTTTTCCCAATTACTTAAAGATGACTCCATGATGCCACCTGGCGTCAACATTATTAATACTGTTTGTTATTTGTTATGAAAGGCTGACCTCTGCCGGTTGAAATTAGATATTTATTTCTTCATCAGAAAGACAAATATATGGAAAAGGATTTTATATTATCAAGATTTAATGTGCAATTATTTCTTTTATGATTAATTGTTTTAAGAAGAATTATATAATAAGCTTTATATTTAAATAAGTATATTAGAAGCCCTGTATGTTTTAATAAGCCTTAAATTGCTGAAGGCTCTTACAGGTCTGTGTATAGGGTCAACCTGACCTGGGAAAGTACAGACACATTCCAAAAACTAATTAGCAGCGAACACTTTATCAGAAATGCGTCATAAATGACATTGTTTAGTCTCCATGTCTGGGTCAGCCAACAGACAAGATGGCTGTTGACGTCCATTTTTAATTAAGTGCGTCAGAAATGACCCTATATCAAATGTCAAGCACTCCAAATGACGTAAATTCCCACAAGATAAGGTAATTAAGAATTTATAAACAATAATATTGTGACTTAGGAGATAAAAACATGATAAAGCATTGACGCACGGAAGCTTTAGCCAATCAGAACCTGGGATCCAGGGAAGTTCCAGATTAGGCAGCCATATTGCCTCCAGCCCCTATAAAGGTAGGAGCTGTAAGCTCATAGTTTGCAGAAGCCCAACAATCTCCTGAGAAGACACATGAGGCAGAAGCTACCTTCCCACAAGTGGTTCTAGATGCTGAAGAGATGACAGAGAAGGGCTAATATGCTTAATATTCTGGTGATTTACTTTATTAATTTTTCAGCATTACGTTTTATTAAGATGTTAGCAAGAAGTTTTTTAGAAGCTATTTTTTATGTTATTTCTTTAAGAAGATTACTACAAGTTTTACACAGCTACTAGATACACAGCTATTGATACAGATGAGACTACTTTTGATCTTATTCTACATAACACAACTGTTATATTCTTTTTTGAATGTACTTAGAAGATTGATGATTGTTTGGCTATAAAGCCTTGATGAGATGGAATACTGTTAGAAGGAAACACTATTTGGAACTGTTCATATTTTGTATATATGCTGTATGATAAGCAAATACAGTTTTTTATATAAAATCATACACTGAGTGCTCTGATTCATTTCAAGGTATACCGTCAATCTATAATTACTGTTATAGAGGGTTCAGACCCCACTATGCCGGATTTATATGATAGCAACGCTTTAAGGGCTGGTCCTTTACTGAGTCAATCTATAATTACTGTTATAGAGGGTTCAGACCCCACTATGCCGGATTTATATGATAGCAACGCTTTAAGGGCTGGTCCTTTACTGAGTTAGCAATCATGAAAAAGGCAAAAACCGCTCAGGTTTTTGACAAGTTCAGATTGAGGACCATACACACTTGTGAATCCTAACAGACTATGGCCTCAATTCACTAAGCTTATCTCCTGTCTTTAATAACGTTTCTAGAGTTATCACCATGGTGATAAGGCATGTAGTATTCAGGAAACATTTTACCTCAGGCAAACCTAAAGTTAACTCTTCTGTCTTTAAAGGGAAGGTTCAGGGAACTCTTGAAAAAAATAAAAATCCCTATCCACTTACCTGGGGCTTCCTCCAGCCCGTGGCAGGCAGGAGGTGCCCTCGCCGCCGCTCCAGAGGCTTCCGGTCGTCTTCAGTGGCCGACCCGACCTGGCCAGGCCGGCTGCCGTCATCGGACGTCCTCCGGGCTGTACTGCGCAGGCGCAGTAGTTCTGCGCCTGCGCAGTACAGCCCGGAGGACGCCCGATGACGTCAGCGCGCCGGCGTAGGACGCAGAAGAGCCCGGCCATGGAGCGCAGAAGAGCCCGACCTGGCAGCCAGCCTGGCCAGGTCGGGTCGGCCACCGAAAGCCTCTGGAGCGGCGGCGAGGGCACCTCCTGCCTGCCACGGGCTGGAGGAAGCCCCAGGTAAGTGGATAGGGATTTTTATTTTTTTCAAGGTTTCCCTGGACCTTCACTTTAAGTTAACTCTCCAATCCTTAAAATAACTCCAGAGTTAAAGACAGGCTGTTCATTAACTGCGTGTGAAAATTACTACAGAGGAGGTAAATTAACTACAGAGGAGGTAACTTAAGGAATGGAGGTAAGTTTTCTCTTGCCTTATTATCTCCAGCATGATCTTAGTGAATTGAGGCCTATGTACTCTGTAATGTGCTGCCAAAGATTGTCTGCATGCGATTGCAGAAAACTGGCATTTACTTGCTGGAATTTTTGTATATGCTGAACTGTACTGGGCAGCCAGTACTGGTCACTTGGAGTAAAATGGACGGAAAGCAGTCTCATGGAATGTATGTTTGTCCCTAAGAGATAGAGATGTTCTTCACCACATGCATTGTGTATGGGGAACGCTGTGGTTTCCAGCTGTGAGCTGACAGTTTTCCCCTCTGCTCAGGTTACACATACTTGTCCCATTCCAAAGTCATTAACAACCCCCTTCCTCCCCCCTCTACACTTACACAGGAGCATTTACATACATTGGCCAGCAGCACTCCTCTCTTCCCTTGCACGGAACAACAGAGGTGGGACTAGTTAGGCAAAGTCATCAGGCTGTCCTTACTCAGCTCAGCAGCATCAAGACTTCCTCCTCCGTGCTCAGCATGTCACCTCCAGCCCTTCCTCCCTGGCTGGAACTACAGATTTATTGTCGGGCCAGCAGGGCATATCCATGCGCCAGCTGCAGACGAGGAGAGAAAATAGTCCCCCTAACCTTGCTGCTTCAAGGTTTTAGCAGGGAACATCAGTGAAAGCGGCAATGGGGAGGGTGGTGGATACTTTGCATTCATTATCAAAACCTGAGATTGTGAATTACTTTTATAATTACAAAAAGAAGTTGCCTGCTCCTGGGATGGGGCCCCCTAGTGGCACTGGGCCCCATAGCAACGCTATGGCTGCTATGCCTATTTCTACGCCCCTGGCTGCAGCACAAATGTTTATACCTGTTCCCATATGAGACAATGCCCACTTGTAACCAAAGATTGAAATTCATCCGAATCAGTAGCTGATACCCATTGTGTGGCTAATATTGTGGTGAAACCCCTCCCACAGTGTGATGTCAGCACCTACAGTGCTGTCAAAAATGATTCATACCCCTGGCAAATTTTGACTTAAAGTTACTTTTATTCAACCAGAAAGTACGTTTTTGATGGGAAATGACATAGGTGTCTCCCAAAAGATAATAAGATGGTGAACAAGAAGCATTATTGTGGAGAAAACATTTCTCAGCTTTTATTTACATTTGAGCAAAAAGTGTCCAGTCCAAAATTATTCATACCCTTCACAAACTGTCACAGTCTGTGGGGAAATCCAAAGTTCTATACCATTGCAAATAGTGCAAAGCATCCTAATTTCCCTGATCAATTGCGGACAGCTGTTTTAATCAACTCAACAGGTGTAAAACTGCAGCTCTCTGCAGTTGGTTTGTGGACAGTCATGGCTAAGACAAAGAAGCTGAGTGAGGACCAGCTGCTGTGCATTGTGGCTGCTAACAAGTCAGGAAAGGGCTACAAGGCCATTTCTAAATGTTTTCAAGTTCCAGTGGCTACAATGCAAAGTATTATTAAAAAATACAAGATGTTCCGAACTGTGGAAAATCTCAGAGGATGTGTTCGGAAGCCAAAAGTGACATCTGTGCTGGCAAGGAGGATAGCGAGAGAGGTGGAAAAGAATCCAAGGATCACCACCAAGGCCATCCTGGTAAATCTGGGTTCTACTAGTGGCAATGCCTCAAGGCAGACAATCCAATGGACACTGCACACTGCTGAGTTCCATGGATGCAGACTAAGGAAAACCCCAATTCTCCAGATAAGGCACACAAAAGCTTGCTTGGCCTTTGCAAATGCTCATCTGGACAAAGAAGAAGACTTCTGGTCTTCTGTGTTGTGGTCAGATGAAACGAAAATTGAATTGTTTGGTCACACACCATCCCCACTGTCAAACATGGTGGTGGGAACCTAATGCTTTGGGGGTGTTTTTCAGCCAATGGAACAGGGAATCTAATCACAGTAAACCGCACCATGAAAAAAAAAATACATGAGGATTCTCAATGACAACATCAGGCAGTCTGCAGAGAAACTTGGCCTTGGGCACCAGTGGACATTTTAACATAACAATGGCCTAAAAACACGGCAAAATTGGTGAAGAAATGGTTAGCAGACTACAATATTAATGTTTTGGAGTGGCCAAGCTAGAGTCCTGACTTGAATCCATTTGAGAATCTGTGGAGGGAGTTTAAGATCAGTGTGATGGCAAGAAGACCCTCCAGCCTGAAAAATTTGGAGCTCATTGCTAAAGATGAATGGGCAAACATACCTGTGGAGACATGCAAAAAGTTGGTCTGCAATGATAGGAAGCGTTTGATTGCTGTAATAGCCAATAAAGGTTTTTCTATTGATTATTGATAAGGGTATGAATAGTTTTATACTGGACACTTTTTGCTCAAATGTAAATAAAAGCTGAGAAATGTTTTTTTTCCACGATAATGCCACTTGTACATCATCTTATTATCTTTTGGGAGACACCTATGTCGTTTCCCCTCAAAAAATTACTTCCTGGTTGAATGAAAGTAACTTTAAGTCAAAATGTGCCAGGGGTATGAATAATTATGGGCAGCACTGTAGGTGCTAAAATCACACAGTGGGAGCCTTGTTGCCTTGTAGTAAATAACGCCTGTTTCCAGCTGCCTAGCAACCAGTATTTCCCTCTGTGCATATGCATATCTGTAAACAAACAGCATGTTAGCCTATCACATTGTTAGGGGGTGTGGCTATATACAATGGCAGTTGATGCTGTCTAGTTTTTTAATGTCTGTTAGTAATAAAGATGATTACATGCAGGCTGAATGTGGGTCAAACAACTTGAATAAATTACATGACGAATATCAATCATTTCTTGATCTCTCTTCTATTTTTTAACTTCTTACTTTGCAATGTATTCACCCCCACTCCTCCCCCCCCCCCCCCCTTTCCTTTTCGCTACCATTCCAAGTACCATTGCAAGGAAAGGTGATGTGCTAGTATGTCCCCAGTAACTGGAACGGATTGATAATGGACTTGCATTCCAAAATTGACAGCAACCTGGAAGCCTGGATAAAAGTTATGGAAGGCTGAGATTACAGATGATCAGTGGTGACTGTAAGGTTATGTTTCCACTATTTCCACTATGACGGCATGCATCTGCAAGACGCGATGGATGGAGGAACTTCTTGTAATTTGAGAACGTATCTGAATCCCTCTAGCTGTGATTTACATGGTGTCACGACTCCTGCTAGCAGGGTATTTGCTGATCACATTTAGTAGCATATACAAAAGGTCAGGACACAAATATGCAATGAATTAGTGTTTAATATGAACAGTGCTATATACATATATACAAATATAACAATCGCAGTACATAATCATCAAGCAGAATCGACATCAAACACAGTCCAGGGTCAATACACGCTAGAATCAGAAACTCCAATGGTTTACACACACACATACACAGAGCTGCAACTAAGCTAGCCTATGTATGTATAAACAGGAATACCTACTACACCCTAGCTGATCTGGGACACAGAGGAGCAATAGAGCAGGGCAGAACAGGTTGCAAGCAGAAAGGCTCACACAGGCAGACAGACAGAATCACAGAGCAAGGCAAGATAGGTTGTAAGCCAAAGGCTTACACAGGCAGTCAGACAAAGGGAAAATGCAGAGCAAGAAAGTGGACCAACAAGCAGTAGTCACACTGACACGAGGATCTGCGAAGTGTGAAGGGAGTGGCCAGCTTAAATAGGAGCTGGCAGCCTGCCCAGACACCTGTGGAATAGACATGTGCAATCCATGATACTCCATCTAGTGGTGAGCCTGTTAACTGCAGGCAACCATGAAAAGCAAACAGAGCCACCTGCTGGTGACTTGTAATGGCACCAGCAGGTGAAGCAGGAAGCAACAGTGTTTCTGACACATGGGTGATCTGATTTTATGCTGTAGATCGTCTGCTCTTTTCCCCGCACACGAATTTGGATGCAGCCTATTGATTTTTCAGTAGGCTGTAAAATCACATCTGAATGTGCATGCGGGGAAACAGATAGAAATCACAATAGAGGAAACTCAGCATAAGAACTCTTAGTTGCCTGCATGGAACTAGGAGCTTTCATACACACCACTAGTGACTACTAATCTACCAGCTCATGTTATTTACATACACAGTTGTATGAAAATGGTTGGACACAGCTGCCCAAATTACACGTTTAGTTAATTTTGTAAGTAAAAAGTAGAAAAAAAAATTCTTCAGAAAATAGTGATTTAAAAGAAATGTTGTTCTTGTGGTAATGAAAAAGTTTGAACACATTTCCACTTGCCCACGGATAAAATCCCAAACTTTTTCTTACATTATTAGGCCTTAAAAGCGATCAGGAGTTGTCACCTGTTGACAACTGTTTAAAAAATGCTCTAGCACTCCCAACCTTGAGCTGTCACTTAACCTCCTTAGCGATAAACCTGTGCTGGACACGGGGTAAGCCACGCAGGAGGATTTCTCAGGCCCCGCTGGGCCGATTTACATAATTTTTTTTTATACACGCAGCCAGTACTTTGCTAGCTGCGTGTTACCTTCGATCATCACCGCTCGCCACTGATTCGCTGCTACCCGCTGCGTCAGAGGGTGCCCCCCGAGACCCCGTGTGCTGCCTGGCCAATCAGTGGCAGGCAGCGCTGAGGGGTGGATCGGGACTCCCTCTGACGTCACAACGTCGATGACGTCATTGCGCCCGTCGGGGGAAGCCCTAATGGAAATCCCGTTCAGAACGGGATTTCCTGATGGGCCTGATCGCCGGAGGCGATTGGAGGGGGTGGGGGGAAGCTGCTGCTCAGCGGCTGTCGTGTAGCTAGCGCTAGGCTAGCTACATGATTTAACAAAAAAAATAAATAAATAAATGGTGCTGCGCTGCCTCCCTGGCGGATTTAATTGACCACCAGGGAGGTTAAAGTGGACCCAAATTAAAAATACAAGATTTCAGAAATAAAATGTATTTTCTAAATTATAATAATAAATGTCTGCCTTTTATCAGCTGCATCATGACAAATATAAAATATTTTACATTTATTGGAGGAACCCCTCCCTTCCTTTCATATTGCCGGGACAGAATCCGGCAGACTGGTGGAGTCGGTGGTGTCTAGCAAAGGAGGAATTGCTAATGGCTGCCACCTGTATAACCTTAGTTATGAAAAGAGAAGGGTGAAAAGCATGCACTGAAATGCTCATAGGCTTGAAGGAGTGTTTATTTATCTTTGTATGTGTCAGAGTGGTGCCAGAGTGGTGCAACTAAATATTTTGAAATAAAAAAATATTTGGTTTGGGTCCGCTTTAACAAACATGGTTCTTCTAATCAACTGATTGAGGATCAGAAAAGAATGCCTACAAAGTATGGGGAGATTATAAAAAGATTGCTAAATACTTCTAGGTCACATTTTTACTGGCCCTAACATCAATACAAAATGTTTCCAGGCCACAACTGCAGCTGTTCATAACATCATGAAAAAATGGCAGTTAAAGAAAAGTCAATGCAAACCTGGGAAGACGAACAATGTTTTTTGTGAAAACTGCTTATATGCTTTCTATAACGGAATGAAACAAAACTAATGTGACAGCATGGAACCTGTAGAAAGGTTTATGTGACACAGGCATGATGGTATACTTTTTTCATACTGCAGTGTTGCTTCCACAAAAATAATCTACATGGAAGGGTCATCAGTAGGAGGCCTTATCTACAACCTCATCCCAAAAATCAATGTGTAAGATATGTTAAAGTGAACCTAAACTGAGAAGGATATGAATTTGTCAAATTTAAATAATACCAGTTGCCTGACTCTCCTGCTGATCCTGTGTCTCTAATGCTTTTAGCCACAGCCCCTGAACAAGCATGCAGATCAGGTGCTCTGACTGAAGTCAGACTGGATTAGCTGCATGCTTGTTTCTGGTGTTTTTCAAATAATACTGCAGCCAAAGAGAACAGCAGGGCTGCCAGGCAACTGGTTTTGTTTAAAAGGAAACATCCATATCCCTCTCAGTTTAGGTTCCCTTTAAACAGCATCCAGACAAGGCATAGCGCTTTTGAAAATAAAGGTGTCCATATACTTATAGATTTTCCTGGGCAGGTTTGATCACCTTGATAAACACAAGAAGTTTTGAAACAGGATGATAACATTTATTGGCTAACTTAAAAGAATAAGAGTAAGCAAGCTTTCGGCTGTATAGCCTTCGTCAGGCTTTAATCCTGTTTGCTCACAAGATGTTGGAACAGACATCTATATACATGCAACATTAATAGGTGATACATAGATATTTTTTTTCAAGCTTGTTGGGGCAGAACAGACGGCACATGAAATCAGGGAGGTGGAGCCTAGGGATGGTTGACACCAGATTTTATGACTGACTAATCAGAGAAATGGGGGAAAACTGAGGGCGTTACCCTGACAATTATGACTGCAATGAGGATGGTCTGTGGGCGTAGCCACAAATTATCACAATGAGAAAATACTAGTCCTGCCGTGGGGCACCATGGGATAGACATTTATTCATGCAGGAAGGGGGAGGGTTGCTTTGGAGATATGTACCTGGAAAGAAACTGGTGCCCGCTTTTACCCGGAAATTAAGGTTTACTAATTGGATGGTATTTACCAGATCCTTGGTGATGTTGTAGCATGACTGAATAGGATATTCTAGGTCTAAATACTACAGCTCTATTTTTAGGGTAAAAAATTGAGTTGATAGACGTTCACCTACTACAGCACCGCATTGAGTAGATGTCTTTTTGAGAGACTCAAATTGCTCACTACCCTTCAGTAGGTTCAGGTGGTGGTTGTGTTCTTTTGCATCTTCAGTCTCAACATTATTTTTATCTACTGCTGATTAAAAGTTACAGTATATTTTATGGTATATTTTATGGTATTTTATGCTATTGCAATACCAACTTGATGATGGGTGTGGATGTGTTGCCTTAACACTTTGAAAGAAAACACAGAGACAACAGGAGCCCAATAGCATGATATGTAAATCAACGTAGAGAACAAATGCAAGAGGGATGGAACTCACAAATGAGCGTTGCAAACACAGCAACCAGCCAATAGAGTTGGGCCGAACGGTTCCATGCGAACTTCCGTGGTTCGCGTTCGCGTCCCGCAGGCGAACCTTTGCGGAAGTTCGGTTCGCCCCATAATGCACATGGAGGGTCAACTTTGACCCTCTACATCACAGTCAGCAGGCCCAGTGTAGCCAATTAGGCTACACTAGCCCCTGGAGCCCCACCCCCCCTTATATAAGGCAGGCAGCGGCGGCCATTACGGTCACTCGTGTGCTGCCTGCGTTAGTGAGAGTAGGGCGAGCTGCTGCAGACTGTCTCTGGGAAAGATTAGTTAGGCTTAACTTGTTCCTGTCTGGCTGCATACCTGTTCTGTGAACCCACCACTGCATACCTGTGCTGTGAACCCACCACTGCATACCTGTGCTGTGAACCCACCACTGCATACCTGTGCTGTGAACCCACCACTGCATACCTGTGCTGTGAACCCACCACTGCATACCTGTGCTGTGAACCCACCACTGCATACCTGTGCTGTGAACCCGCCACTGCATACCTGTGCTGTGAACCTGCCACTGCATACCTGTTCTGTTCAGTGGACCCGCCACTGTATACCTGTTCATTGAACCCACCACTGCATACCTGTGCTGTGAACCCACCACTGCATACCTGTTCTGTGAACCCACCACTGCATACCTGTTCAGTGAACCCGCCACTGCATACCTGTTCTGTTCAGTGGACCCGCCACTGTATACCTGTTCAGTGAACCCGCCACTGCATACCTGTTCTGTTCAGTGGACCCTCCACTGTATACCTGTTCAGTGAACCCGCCACTGCATACCTGTTGTGTTCAGTGAACCTGCCACTGCATACCTGTTCTGTGAACCCGCCACTGTATACCTGTTCTGTTTAGTGAACCCGCCACTGTATACCTGTTCTGTTTAGTGAACCCGCCACTGCATACCTGTTCTGTTCAGTGGACCCGCCACTGTATACCTGTTCAGTGAACCCGCCACTGCATACCTGTTGTGTTCAGTGAACCTGCCACTGCATACCTGTTCTGTGAACCCGCCACTGTATACCTGTTCTGTTTAGTGAACCCGCCACTGTATACCTGTTCTGTTTAGTGAACCCACCACTGCATACCTGTGCTGTGAACCCACCACTGCATACCTGTGCTGTGAACCCACCACTGCATACCTGTTCTGTGAACCCACCACTGCATACCTGTTCAGTGAACCTGCCACTGCATACCTGTTCTGTTCAGTGGACCCGCCACTGTATACCTGTTCATTGAACCCACCACTGCATACCTGTGCTGTGAACCCACCACTGCATACCTGTTCTGTGAACCCACCACTGCATACCTGTTCAGTGAACCCGCCACTGCATACCTGTTCTGTGAACCCGCCACTGTATACCTGTTCTGTTTAGTGAACCCGCCACTCTATACCTGTTCTGTTTAGTGAACCCGCCACTGCATACCTGTTCTGTTCAGTGGACCCGCCACTGTATACCTGTTCAGTGAACCCGCCACTGCATACCTGTTGTGTTCAGTGAACCTGCCACTGCATACCTGTTCTGTGAACCCGCCACTGTATACCTGTTCTGTTTAGTGAACCCGCCACTGCATACCTGTTCTGTTCAGTGGACCCGCCACTGCATACCTGTTCTGTGAACCCGCCACTGTATACCTGTTCTGTTCAGTGAACCCACCGCATCAGTGCGCATACCTGTGCAGTTAAGTGAACCCACCTACCTACGTGAGTGCACGCAGTGTGATCTACCACTCCGTGCATACCCGATATGGACAAAACAGGTAGAGGAAGAGGTAGTGCCAGAGCCAGAGGAAGGCCACCCGGCAGGTCTGCGCGAGGTCGTGTAAATGTAATTTCGTGTGGACCTGGCCCACAGTACAGTGCTCGGAAGAAGGCAGTCCCATCACCTCCCAAGATTGTCAGGACGTGGTTAAGTATTTAGCGACACAGAACACCTCATCTTGCTCAGCCACCAGCGCTACTACTAGCACCACTTCCGCTGCATTTGACACTTCGCAAGAATTATTTAGTGGTGAAATCACTGATGCACAGCCATTGTTGTTACAGCCAGATGAATTTTCACCAGCTCATATGTCTGAGTTACGCGGCAACACTATGGATGTAACGTGTCAGGAGGATGAAGGACCTACTGATGGTGCAAGTTTGGATTTGTCTGAGGCAAGCGAAGCTGGGCAGGATGACTACGATGATGACGGTAATAGGGATCCTCTGTATGTTCCCAATAGAGGAGATGAAGAGGGGGACAGTTCAGAGGGGGGGTCAGAGAGTAGTAGGAGGAGAGAAGTTGCTGAAAGAAGCTGGGGCAGCTCTTCTCAGAAACAGCTGGTGGCAGAGTCCGGCACCATGTATCGCCACCTATGTACAGCCAGCCAACTTGCCCTTCAGCATCAGCTGCTGAGGTCCCCATAGTGCCCACATCCCAGGGTGGCTCAGCGGTGTGGAAATTTTTTAATGTGTGTGCCTCAGATCGGACCAAAGCCATCTGTTCGCTCTGCCAACAAAAATTGAGCCGTGGAAAGGCCAACACTCACGTAGGGACAAGTGCCTTACGAAGGCACCTGGAGAAAAGGCACAAACAGCAATGGGATGGCCTCCTGAGCAAAACAAGCAGCAGCACACAAAAGCAAAGCCACACTCCTTCTCCTCCATCAGGTGCATTATCTGCTTCTGCCGCTTTCTCCCTTCCACCTTCACAGGCACCCTCCTCCACTCCGCCTCTGCCCTTGAGTGGTTCCTGCTGCTCTGCCCACAGCAGCAGTCAGGTGTCCGTGAAGGAAATGTTTGAGCGGAAGAAGCCAATTTCGGCCAGTCACCCCCTTGCCCGGTGTCTGACAGCTGGCGTGGCAGAACTGTTAGCTCGGCAGCTGTTACCATACCGGCTGGTGGACTCTGAGGCCTTCCGTAAATTTGTGGCCATCGGAACACCGCAGTGGAAGATGCCAGGCCGCACTTATTTTTCGAGAAAGGCCATACCCCAACTGCACCGTGAAGTTGAGAGGCAAGTGGTGTCATCTCTTGCGAAGAGCGTTGGGTCAAGGGTACACCTGACCACGGATGCCTGGTCTGCCAAGCACGGGCAGGGCCGCTACATTACCTACACAGCCCATTGGGTGAACCTGGTGGTGAACGATGGCAAGCAGGGCGCAGCGGACCAAATTGTGACACCTCCACGGCTTGCAGGCAGGCCTCCTGCCACCTCCTCTCCTCCTGCTACATGCTCTTCGCTGTCCTCCTCCTCCTTGGCTGAGTGGCAGTTCTCCTCTCCAGCTACACAGCCCCAGCTCCGCAGGGCCTATGCTGCATGCCAGGTACGACGCTGTCACGCCATCTTAGACATGTCTTGTCTCAAAGCGGAGAGTCACACTGGAGCAGCTCTCCTGGCTGCTCTTAAGAAACAGGTGGATGAGTGGCTGACCCCGCGCCACCTGGAGATAGGCAACGTGGTGTGCGACAACGGCAGCAATCTGCTTGCCGCTTTGCATATGGGGAAGCTGACACACATACCCTGCATGGCACATGTCATGAATCTAGTGGTTCAAAGATTTGTGGCAAAGTACCCTGGCTTAGCGAATGTCCTGAAGCAGGCCAGGAAGTTCTGTGGGCATTTGAGGCGGTCTTACACAGCCATGGCACGCTTTGCGGAAATTCAGCGCAAAAACAACATGCCGGTGAGACGCCTCATTTGCGATAGCCCGACTCGCTGGAACTCGACCCTGCTCATGTTCTCCCGCCTGCTAGAACAGAAGAAAGCCGTGACCCACTACCTCTACAACTACAGTAGAATGAAACAGTCTGAGAAGATGGGGATGTTCTGGCCCGACAACTGGACACTGATGGAAAATGCATGCAGGCTCATGCGGCCGTTTGAGGAGGTGACCAACCTGGTGAGCTGCAGTGAGGGCACCATCATCGACTTAATTCCCTACGCTTACTTCTTGGAGCGTGCTGTGCGTAGAGTGGCGGATGAAGCTGTGAATGAGCGTGACCAGGAACCGTTACGGCAGGAACAGGCATGGGACCAATTTTCATCAGACCCAGCTGTTTCCTCAACACCTGCGGCAGCACAGAGGGGGGAGGAGGAGGAAGAAGAGAAGTCGTGTGCAGAAGACGAGTCAGACTCAGAGGATGATGAGCAAGGTGTTTCTTTGGGGGAGGAGGAGGAGGAGGGGACAGCGGCAGGAGAACAACCTCAGCAGGCACCGCAAGGGGCTTGTGCTGCTCAACCTTCCCGTGGTATTGTTCGCGGCTGGGGGGAGGAGGTTGACTTACCTGACGTCACTGAGGAAGAGCAAGAGGAGATGGAGGGTACTGGATCCGACTTTGTGCAGATGTCGTCTTTTATGCTGTCCTGCCTGTTGAGGGACCCCCGTATAAAAAACCTCAAGGGGAATGAGCTGTACTGGGTGGCCACACTACTAGACCCTCGGTACAGGCACAAAGTGGCGGACCTGTTACCAACTCACCGGAAGGTGGAAAGGATGCAGCACATGCAGAACCAGCTGTCAACTATGCTTTACAATGCCTTTAAGGGTGATGTGACGGCACAACGCCAGCAAGGTACCACTGCCACTAATCCTCCTCCCGTGTCCACGCAGTCAAAGACAGGACGCTTCAGCGATCTCATGGTGATGTCGGACATGCGGACGTTCTTTAGTCCAACGCCTCGCCGTAGCCCTTCCGGATCCACCCTCCACCAACGCCTGGAACGGCAGGTAGCCGACTACCTGGCCTTAAGTGTGGATGTAGACACTGCTGTGAACAGCGATGAGGAACCCTTGAACTACTGGGTGCGCAGGCTTGACCTGTGGCCAGAGCTGTCCCAATTTGCCATCCAACTTCTCTCCTGCCCTGCCGCAAGCGTCCTGTCAGAAAGGACCTTCAGCGCAGCTGGAGGCATTGTCACAGAGAAGAGAAGTCGCCTAAGTCACAAAAGTGTTAAGTACCTCACCTTTATCAAAATGAATGAGGCATGGATCCCGGAGGGCTGCTGCCCGCCCCAAGACTAAGTCAGTCCCCGCACACACAGCATCTCTGCCTGCACGCCGTGTGACTGGCTGCCTGGCCTGCCCCAAGAAGACTAAGTCGCTCCCAGTCCCTCCACACAGCATGTCTGCCTGCAGGCCGCTTGACTACCTTCTCCGCCACCACCAACAGGGTCCGGGACTCCAGGCGGATTGCTGAATTTTTTAGGCCGCTGCTAGCAGCGGACGCTGTAATAATTTTTCGGGTGCGTGTACATGACTGCCTAATTTTTCTGGCTGCACTGCGGGCAGCTGCAACAACAAAAGAAAAGGCATGTACATGCGCCCATTCCCCTTCGTGATCATTACCTTGCCGTGGTGAAGGGGCTTGCGTATCACAATGAAGCAATGACCGGCGCCTAGATGAGTGTCTCGGGGGGCACACCCACAAATATAAGGTTGTTGCCTCATTGTGGTCAGACCAAATTTGATCAGCTGGACAGTCACTGTTCTGTCATTCAGCTACATCAGCCAGGCGACCATATGGGCTGTAAAGCCACCAAAACTTGCACTCTCGCCATGGTGCGCACCAGTCCAGCACGGCCGTCACTACACAAACAGCTGTTTGCGGTGCGTTACACGGTGAGTTTGGTGTGTCAGTGTGAAGCAGTACCTTAATTACACTACCTGATTGATGTATACACATGCAAGATGTTTGAAAGCACTTTAGGCCTGTCATTTAGCATTCAATGTGATTTCTGCCCTTAAAACGCTGCTTTGCGTCAAATCCAGATTTTTCCCGGGGACTTTTGGCATGTATCCCACTCCGCCATGCCCCCCTCCAGGTGTTAGACCCCTTGAAACATCTTTTCCATCACTTTTGTGGCCAGCATAATTATTTTTTTTTTCAAAGTTCGCATCCCCATTGAAGTCTATTGCGGTTCGCGAACTTTAACGCGAACCGAACCTTCCGCAGAAGTTCGCGAACCAGGTTCGCGAACCTAAAATCGGAGGTTCGGCCCAACTCTATCAGCCAATAAGGCAGGTGAAGATGCTCAAACTCGTCTCCACTCTGGTATATCTGGGGATCGAAGGGTGGTCACCTGATCACACTATAAAAGAGGTCTGGAGTGTGGCAGGCCACAGTGGAGCAGCGGTCCCTCCACTCGGGATGGTGGGAAAATTAGAAAAATGGGGGAAGAGGGTCCCAGGAAGTGTAAAATATATTAAAAACTAAAACTAGAAATAAAGAAGTGGCTTACCTGTAGACCACAATGGGTTAATTACCAAGTAAGGGCCCATTTCCATTACACACGACACTACATAGACGCATCGCACCACGGCTGTACTGTAACCAATGCATGGCAATGGAACAGTTTCCATTGAGTGCTGGTTTTGCAGAGCAATCCGAGAATTGGCAGCATGCTGCAGATTCTCGCACAGCCGCATCCGCCCGCCGTCTCCTCCTATACACTTCCACATCGGGTGATGCGGAAATTACGCGAATGGGAGCGGAAGTGATGCACAGTCGCATCGGCTCCCATTTGCAAGTGGAAACGGACCCTTAGAGTTTATAATGCAGTGGCATTGTGTTTTGCAGGTCTCTGCCAACTTCCTTACGCCAAGTGAAGTGTCAGTATCTGGATATAGCCAAACACCGAATGCCACAAAACACGTTGCCAGTGCATAATAAACTCTTACTTGGTCTGACTGAGGCCAAAGGGCCGAAAGCTTACTCTTTTATATATACTTTTAAGTTAGCCAATAAATGGTATCATCCTGATTCAAAACTTCTTGCTCTTACTTGGTAATTAACCTATTGTTGTTTAGAGGTAAGCCACCTCTTTATTTCTAGTCTTAGTTATTTTTAATATATTTTATACTTCCTGGCCGCCTCTTCCCCCTTTGAATTTATATATATATATGCCAAGGGATGAGCAGCACAAACCGAATTTTATGCAATACTATGCAAAGCATGCACGCAGCACTGGAGAACCCCAATATCCATAAGAAATATATAAATACAGAGGGTGCTGCAGCACACAACAGGAAAACAGTGACAGGGGCTCTTGGTTACGCTTTAACGCGTTTAAGCTCACCAACTGCGCCAAAGTGTCCCCGATCTGGTGAGCCCTACTCTAACCAGGCAAAAATGCTAGTTTTTATCAGCGTTCTAGTGGGAACCATGCCAAAAGCCCAGGGGTCAGCTAAATGGGAGAAATGAAATTAAAAACACCTCACCTTCTACTAGCTACTAACTGAACTATGAGCACCGCTCATTTATATGCTTTAGGGCCCTTTTCCACTAGCAATCGCTAGCGTTCACGCTGAACGCTAGCGATTGCTGAATCGCAATTACCGGCGATTCCCCGACGTTCGCGGCCGCGATTTTGCTATGCTATGCACTGCATAGCAAAATTGCGGCAAATATCGCTCCGCCGCGCGTTCGCGTTCCAGGCAAAAACAAATCGCGGTAGTGGAAATGACCTACCGCGATTCCTATGTTAAAAAGCAAACCGTAGCGATTGTAAAATCGCTAGCGGTTTGCGTTTTTGCGATTCAGCCAGCGCAAACTCGCTGGTGGAAAAGGGCCCTAACTGTGCTAGAGATGGGTGTGGTTATGCACGCTCACAGGGGAAAATAATATAAGCCAAGGGATGAGCAGCACAAACCGAATTTTATGCAATACTATGCAAAGCATGCATGCAGCACTGGAGAACCCCAATCTCCATAAGAAATATATAAATACAGAGGGTGCTGCAGCACACAACAGGAAAACAGTGACAGGGGCTCTTGGTTACGCTTTAACGCGTTTAAGCTGAATCAATGAATTTATACAACACATTTGGGGACCTGGGCTTTTACCATTATGTTTGTTTTGTATATATATATATATATATATATATATATATATATATATATATATATATGCCAAGGGATGAGCAGCACAAACCGAATTTTATGCAATACTATGCAAAGCATGCACGCAGCACTGGAGAACCCCAATCTCCATAAGAAATATATAAATACAGAGGGTGCTGCAGCACACAACAGGAAAATAGTGACAGGGGCTCTTGGTTACGCTTTAACGCGTTTAAGCTCACCAACTTCGCCAAACCCCATGGGCTTTTGGCATGGTTCCCACTAGAATGCTGATAAAAACTAGCATTTTTGCCTGGTTAGAGTAGGACTCACCAGATCGGGGACACTTTGGCGCAGTTGGTGAGCTTAAACTCGTTAAAGTGTAACCAAGAGCCCCTGTCACTATTTTCCTGTTGTGTGCTGCAGCACCCTCTGTATATATATATATATATATATATATATATATATATATATATATATATATATATATATATATATATAATTTTTTTTTTTTTCTTAAACCAATAAAAATATGTATAAGATAAATACCATACTGTAAGGTCTTTTATTGACTGCCAGACAGACATTCAACTGCAAATGTGACACTGTGGCAAGCGCTTCAGTCCAATGATATGCATATTTCCTTTGGGTACTTTGATTTCCTCCTACATTCCAAAAACATATTGGTTGTCTAACTTGTTTCCTCCCTATGGTTATTAGACTTTGGCCTCCTTCGAGCGACAGTCAGTTCCAACAATTATACCATGTAGTCTGTAAAATGTTCTGGTAAATGTCATTGCTATATAAATGCATGCTAATGCCTGTCTGTTATCACTAGCTCAATAATTCATTGTGTCCTTTGAGAATGCTAAGTTTCTCTCCTCTCCTGAAGGGTTTGAAGAAATGCATTAGGGAATGCCATCATACGCATTTACTCATTTATCTGGAAGATATATGATTAAACCCATGTAGGCAGATGGTCTGCCATGCTTTCATAAGTCAAGCTAAGGGAGGGCTCATACATCAAATGAAAATGACCACTATTTTTCATAGACAATTTTTTTGTGTTTAATGCGCATGTCATCCACAGTTTTTTTCCCCCGCAAAATGTGAACAAGCCCATTGATTAACATGGGCTGTCACATCTAATGTGGTTTTGTATACGGGAAAACTGCATACAGTCCCTTCAAGTGTGACCCCTGCCTAACAACAGCTGATCACTACAAATAGTGACCAAGTATCTGTAACAGCATGTCATTTCAAATTATGACAGTCCTAGTCCTTAAAGTGAATCTGAAGCCATAATAAAATAAAAAAAAAACCCAGATACTTACCTAAGGAGAGAGAAGGCTCTGGGTCCTATAGAGCCTTACTGTTCCTCTTCTCCCTTGTTCCCCCGCAGGCGCCTCTGTTCCCCTGCAGGCTGCGAGTCTGTGACAAACAAATTGCTCACCCTCAGCCATTCGGCATTCCTTCATAGTCAGGACAGCAGTGCTACCTCCTCCCTTCTGCTGTGCAAGTCAAATGAAAATCTACTGCTCTCCTGCCTCCCCCCTTCTCACTCACTGTCAAACTCCTCACATAGCACTACAAACTGCTTTTCCCCAATGATGAACTATTCACCCCGCCCCCTTCTCCTTGTACTCTGACTGCATGCTGTAATTGTAAACACACAGAACAAAAATGCTGCTCCTGTAATCTCTGCACCTAATTCAAATGTTTCACCTTGCTTCATGAGAGAACCAGCCCTGCCCTCACATATAGGTAGTCAGTGATAGATCCCCCCCCCCCCCCTATAGGGAAACAAGAACAAGGGTGTGTGTGTCCTGTATAGGTAGTAAGTGATATTCCCACCTGCAACTGTATAAGTAGCCAAAAGTGTCACCCTCTACAGGTAGCCAAGGTGTTCACTCCCAGTATAGTCAGTGGTAGCCCCCTTACTTTTTATAGGTAGCAAAAGGTGACCCCCAATCATGGTTACTGTTCACTTATAATTCAGATAATCTGACAAAGGGAGGGACTCCCAAAGGCTAATAGTATAGTAAAATTTGTTTGTACAAACACACAGGGTATCATAATCAGTATATTGTATATCATAGAGAGCCTGCGTATTCAAATAACGTACACATTTTATTATCAAAAATCACAGTGTAGCCATAATTCACATACATTTAAAACCACTTAAAAATCTATTCATAGACTAGCGACCACAACATAGCAATGGGCATATTCCACAGGTGCTCCTATGTATTTATGATCCGGATATTAATCTTCGGGCCCCTTTGCTGTATTGCTACGACACTATGAATTTAACATCATCCAGTGGACAAGCTCAGTATTCTTCAATCCTCCCGTGTACGCATGATTACACTGTGTAGAGGCGTGCATAAGTCTGCTCACGGGAGGATTGAAGAATACTGAGCTTGTCCACTGGATGATGTTAAATTCATAGTGTCGTAGCAATACAGCAAAGGGGCCCGAAGATTAATATCCGGATCATACATACATAGGTGCACCTGTGGAATATGCCCATTGCTATGTTGTGGTCGCTAGTCTATGAATAGGAGATTTTTAAGTGGTTTTAAATGTATGTGATTTATGGCTACACTGTGATTTTTAATAATAAAATGTGTACGTTATTTGAATACTCAGGCTCCCTATGATATACAATATACTAGATATTTATGAGCTGTATAGGTGAGACAGAGCTTTTTGATATACAGAGAGGTAGATATCCTACATTTATGAAATTTATGGTTTTTATCATAATCAGTAATAAACCTTTTGTGATGCTATATTTTAACAGAAATGTTTCCAACCTTTTTCTAAAAGGAAACGCTAAATGGAAATATCAGCCTGCAGTACAGACTGGGGATGGGCTTATACTATACTGAAGCACTATGTACCCATAATGCACGGATCCACTGTTCCACTTGAGAGTCCGCTCCCACTGTGAAGCAAAGGCTTGTTATCATATCAATCGGAACAGGTGGGATTTTTCTACAGCTGACCAAAATGAACACTGCAAAGGACATGTGTGATGGGGTTCACTTTCTCAATATTTGCCTTGGCAAAATGAAGGGCAGTGCACATAGTGTGAAGTGGGTCTTGGTCAGTTCCAGATTTGAGAAAAGGAAAAAGGAATTCCTTTATCCTCTTTAGATATACCAGACTAACCTCAGTAAACCAAGAAGAACATACTGTATACTGTACATGAAGGAAATATTCCTTATGATAAACTGTATACTACCGTTAGGATTTCAAACAAGTTAAGCCTTAACTTCGTGTCAGTTTTAGAGAATCAAAGCTGGCTGAATACGGAAATGGAGGGGTTATTTTTACTGAACTTACACTTTAACTTCTCAGGAATGTTTGCTTGTGTGCGGGAGAACTTTATGTTCAGTTTAGTTTGTTGAATGTGTTCAGCTATCAGATTTAATTGGGACGCTTCTGAGTTGTTATGTGAACACAAGTTCTGAATAAATTTGCTAGCACTAATGTGGGCATGTAATGGTGTTCAGCGAAGCAATAGTAATCAGTAATGTGGAAAATGTGGTGCTGCTGCAGGCTGACACTTTATTTTCCGCATTTCTCAGAGAAAATGGCCAGTGCAGGAAATCAATATTAGTAGAATGAAGGTTCATTCTGCCAGTGCTGTGACAACAAAGAGAAGATGTAGTGATGGCAGAGGAGATATACTAGTTGGGTATCAGAGCTGCACATGATTCACACAAGTATAAATGAGATCAGGGTCGGTTTAAGGGGCCAAGGGCCAAACTTAAGCCCCCCCCCCACGGTCATTACCCCGCTGCTCCCCATGGCACCCTCACTTGTAGCAACATTAAACACTCACTGCACCATTAATGCACTCCTCAGCTATGTTGTCTGCCTCTTCTCTACTCGGTCCGGCGCATGTTATGTGTAAACACATGCCGTATAGAGAAGAGGCAGAAAGCATGGATAATAGTGCACAACGGCGTAGCCACTGCCCACTGGAACAGCCAGTGAGTGATTAATGCAACTACACATAAGGGGACCCCGGAGAGCATTGTGGGGGGACAACTTAAGGGGGTCTGGTGGTTTGGGGGCCCCTGCAAAGGTCAGGGGCCCTGGGGCAATTACCCTCCTTTGCCTCTTTGGCAACGTCCGCCCGATTACAATTCTAGGCCTCTACAACATTAATAATTAGAAAAAGGTAATGTACTTGTTGCAGTCAGCATGGCCCTGATATACTATGCTTCTCTCATGCTGCAGAGCACTGGACTGGAGGACTAGGAGGTCATATGGAATAGCAGTAGTACAAAGGAATTCATGGTGCTGGGATTACAGACATTTTCTTAAAAGAAATCTACAAAACAGTCTATATTTATTATAAAAAATAGGTTCTCACTATGGGTACACGCATGGATTAATGAGCCAGTGTTATTTATCTAGAATACATTCACAAAATGATAAACTACTTTCTCATTAACAATAGAGGAAGGCTCATTATTGCATGTATGCAGTTGCTATGTCTTCATAGCAATTCTATTTAGAGTTATTGACTATGATATGATTTGGCTTTGGCTTCTGGAGCAGAATAATAAATATGTGAATTCATTAAAATATGATATTATTTATTTAGTAGAACTTAGCGAACGACTATCATTCACGGATTAATCACATTGGCTGAATCGGCTCTGTGCAATATTGAGGTGCTCAATGTACACTAGTTTACCAAAAGTATTGCGACGCTCCTCCAAATAAATCACTGAATTCAGGTGTTTCAATCACCTCCATGGCCACAGCTGTATAAAATCAAGCACCTAGGCATGCAGCCTACTTCTACAAACATCTGTGTAAAGGTGGCCACATACCATACAATTTTTTAAATATCTTTTCAATTCAAAATTGCAATCAATTTTTCTGACTGATTGCAACATTTCAAAAATATGACCAATGTACCACACACATATGTTCAATTTGTCCCCAATTATGATAAAAATGATTGGTCACTCAGAAAATTGCTAGGGTGTGTATAATAATACATTGACAATCTAATACACACCATACAATCTTTAGAAAAACTTAAAAATTCCAGCATAGCAACGCGTAAAATGTACTTGTTGATGTCTGCAATAGCTTCCTGCACCAGCAGGAATGCGTACCAATGTACGCATGGTGGCCGGCCGACTCCCAGTCGGCAAAAACGAAACTAGCTGGGAGCGGGGGAACAGAGGAGCCATGAGTGACTGCGAGGGCACAGGATGGCTGCAGGGGGCTGGTAGATGCCCCAGGTAAGTAAAACTCATTTTTTTTACAGTTAAGGTTCGCTTTAAGTCAAAATTTGCCAGGGGTATGAGTAATTATGGGTAGCACTGTATATATACTGTATATTAGCTGTAAGGCCCATTTACATTAACGGCACTAGTTTGATGTGTGCCTTGCCTGCGAACCCCACACACACTCACCTACAGCCACAACCTTTGCTCACCCACATGTGCACTACAGAGGCACACACAGATGCAGATGGACGCAGACACCTGACGTTTATTAGGTAGGAGATATATATATATATATATATATATGGTCCAATGGAGGTCAGCAGCTGTCACAGTGAACCCTCAATGGGTGGGTGTGCACGCAGCCAGGGGTGCCCAATCCCCTCTGGATTATAGAAAAGAGACGTAGGGTTGCAGCACACAGCTCTTTTTTATTTAGAGCAAAAAGCACAGAGTACAGGCAAACAGTTTCGGTCGTCCCCGACCTTTCTCAATGCCAACATAAAATGAAGTGAATCAAATCAATATATACCTGACAGGCAGGAAATGACATGTTAATGTGGGACAACGCCCAGTAACAAGGAAGTAACATATGTTAATGTGGGATCATGCCCAGTATAGAGCAAACAGTGTTTAATTTCACACTTAGCTTAGAAATAATCAAGTCCAATCCAGCATCAGTATCCCATCGTTCCTGATCCAAGAATATAGTAGCATCATACAATCTGAAATTTACAAAAACAGATGGAGGTCAAAATCTTTATTAAGACCCTCAGGGTGTAAACATTTCAATTTATGAATCCACATAACCCCCCTTTTCCTTAGGAGGAGAACTCTGTCCCCCCCACGTCTCGGTTTGGGTTGATGGTCGATGACCATAAATTTTAACTCAGAGTCTCTGTGGCCTGCATTGCGCCAATGTTTGGCTACTGGCAGCTCAGAGGTCTTGCTCCGCACAGAGCTCCTATGTTGTGAGATGCGATCTCGCACCTTCTGTGTGGTTTCACCCACATATAAAAGGCCACATGGGCAAGTCAATAGGTACACAACATAGGAGCTCTGGCAGGTAAGAAAGTGTCTTATCCTGTAGTTTCCACCAAAGGTGGTGCCTTTAATGAGATGGGTACATTCACTGCAAGATAAGCAAGGGTAACAACCCACACCTTTGATGCCAGTGAGTGAAGTGGTATCTTTAGGAGAAAAGGACCAATCCGCTCTGACCAATTTGCTGCCCACAGTCGCATTGCGCCTATAGGCAGGAATCGGTGGAGAGCGGAATTCGGGGATCTCTGGATAAGCACTACTTAGAATGTGCCAATGTTTTTTGATACAAGAAAGTACTTTGTAGGACAATCCATGGTACTGGCACACAAAAGGTAATCGAGGACCCAAATCACGCATTTGGTCAGTCACAGACTCTGTAGGATGCAAGATCCTTTGTAATTCGTTCTGTATTAGTGTGGTAGGATATCCCCGCTGTGAGAGTTTTCCCACCATCTGCTGTCTTCTGTGCTCAATAATGTTAGCATCCGACACAATGCGGTTAACCCGCAGTAATTGACTCCTGGTGACCGAGCGGAAGACAGCAGGTGGGTGGAAGCTCTCATAGCGGAGAAGTTGGTTGCGGTCAGTGGGCTTTTGAAAAAAGTCTGAGACCAAGGCATCATTCTGAACTTTAATTGTAGTATCAAGGAAATTGATCTCCAATGAATCATATGTCAAATCAAATTTGATATTCTCATGTGACCGATTGAGGTCATCGTGAAAAGTCAGCAGGGATCCAATGTCGCCCCGCCAGACGGCAAAGATGTCGTCAATGTAGCGCCACCATGCACGACAGTGTGTCGAACGCCACATTGTTATAGACATACATGTTTTCAAACTGGTGCATAAATGCACCTGCAAACAACGGGGCGACATTGGATCCCATAGCTGTACCACGTCTTTGGAGAAAAAAGTCCTCTTTAAACAAAAAATAATTGTTGTCAAGAACAAAGTGGAGAAGAGTCTCAAAAAAATCAACTTGTCGTTCAGTGTACTCTCCACTAGTTCTGACAAGGTCAATACATGCCTTGATCCCCTCACCCTGTGGAATCGATGTGTATAAGGACCGTACGTCCCAACTGACCAACCAAATCTGCTCAGCAGGATTCAAAGTTAAATTAGACACCTTGTGGAGAAAATCAGAAGTGTCTCTGAGATAAGACCTTGTTTGTTTAACCAAAGGAGACAACACTCGATCCAATAGAGTGGCACAGGGTGTGAAGACAGACCCTATGCCAGCCACTATCGGTCGACCAGGGGGCTGTGTGGGATGTTTATGTACTTTTTGCAAAGTATATAAGACCGGTACAGTAGGATGTTGTACAAACAGGAAGTCACTCAAATCTCTGGTTATCACCTGACTACACATCGCCCTATCTAGAACTGCTCTTAGCATCGTTTTAAGCCGAGGGGCGGGGTCACCTGGTAATCTACTATAGACATTTGTATCCGCAAGTTGTGACATAATCTCTGTCTCATAGTCCTTAGTGTTCATAATTACCAGGGCCCCGCCCTTATCAGCAGGTTTCAAAACAATGTCTCTCCGTTCACTTAGGCCATGTAAAGCCGATCTTTCACCAGTAGTTAAATTATTGCAAGGAAAATCCTTACGTTCAGAGTGTAGCAAGTGTTCAAGGTCCTTGGTGGTTTTATCAATAAACATTTGCACCCCAGTGTAGGTGGTAGGTGGCACAAAACAACTCTTAGGGAATAAATTGAATTGCTTGCAATTTAAACTACAGCCAGAAATAGTCTTAGTGACCCCAGGACGAAGTAGGAAGTGTGCCTTAAGTCTCACTTGTCTAAACAATCTATAGACATCTTGTTTCAATATGAAGGTATCCATAGTAGCCTTAGGGGCAAACCCCAACCCTTTGTTTAGGACACATACCTCGTCCTGGGTCAACTCAGCATCGGAGAGATTCATGATGGCGTCTATCGGCGTTGACTCCGTGTCACCCGGCGGTATGGCAGCTCCTGTGACGGTGGTGGGGCGGAAGCGCCCTCTCCGGTGTTTCCGCCCGGCACGGTGGTAGTGTCGCGTCCTCTGCGACGGCGGCGGCTTTGGCGTGGACCCCGGCCTAAAAAACGGCTGGGTGCTGGCGAGGAGGATCCTGAGGACGGGATAGAGGGCGAGGATGGAGTGCGTTCAGCTCGTGACGTGCGCCAGTCACGCCCACCTGTTGCGGTCCAATGGTAAACCTCGTTCCTCCGATAATCTTCCTGGTCACGTTCAAGTTTGCTGCGCTTGCGTTCTTGGATAGTAACACGCAGTGGTGCTCAGCAGAGCTCGAATATTCGAGTAGCTCGAATATTCGAGCTCTTTTCCAGCTATTCGAGCTCGGTATTCGAGCTCCGAATAGCTGTAGCTATTCGAATGGGCTATTCGAGTACACTCGAATAGCCCATTCACTATTCGAGCTATTCGAGCAAAACGGCGCTATTCGAGCTCGGTACCGAGCTCGAATAGCGTCATAGCCCAGATTGATGTCCTTAGAGCCAATCAGAGGGCTCCCAGGCCCTCTGACGGCAGCCAATCACAGAGGGGGACCCTGGCCAGCCCCTACCCTATAAATAGCGGCCGCCATGTTAGGTTTCTCCGTGCTTGCCTGAGACTTGTACAGAGAGAGAGTTGCTCCTTTGTGGTTTGGCTTAGCAAGAGCTCTATTGTGGTCATTTACCTAGCGTTTTTGCTCACATACACCTCCTATACACACCTATATTGTTGTTAGTTAGTTAGACATTGTATTTTAGTTAGTAGCTTTTGTGTTACATAGAGACAGGCCAGCTGCTGCAGGCTTACAGCTTTAGGCCTCAGGGCCTTGCCTGTGTGGGCAGCTGTCCTCCTGTCCTCTGTTTATTTCTCTCTATTCTATACCATTATTTCTGCTGTCCTTTACTACTGATTGTATTAGTATTGTAGTTATATACTGTAACTGTACTAGGACACTCACTGTCACTGTTCATAGGCTACTAGCTGCTCCTGCGTGTGTGCACTCACTTTCTGTGTACACACTACACACACTCTATTTCCTTCTGATAACTGATTGATTATTGTAATTGATTATTGTAATTAGTTAGTTGTACTTACTGTTACTACTTACTGTACTAGGAGTCTAGGACACTCAGTCACTGTTCATAGGCTACTAGCTCCTGCGTGTGTGCACTCACTGTCTGTGTACACACTACACACACTCTATTTCCTTCTGATAACTGATTGATTATTGTAATTAGTTAGTTGTTTGTACTTACTGTTACTACTTACTCTTACTGTACTAGGAGTCTAGGACACTCAGTCACTGTTCATAGGCTACTAGCTCCTGCGTGTGTGCACTCACTGTCTGTGTACACACACTACACACACTCTATTTCCTTCTGATAACTGATTGATTATTGTAATTAGTTAGTTGTTTGTACTTACTGTTACTACTTACTCTTACTGTACTAGGAGTCTAGGACACTCAGTCACTGTTCATAGGCTACTAGCTCCTGCGTGTGTGCACTCACTGTCTGTGTACACACACTACACACACTCTATTTCCTTCTGATAACTGATTGATTATTGTAATTAGTTAGTTGTACTTACTGTTACTACTTACTCTTACTGTACTAGGAGTCTAGGACACTCAGTCACTGTTCATAGGCTACTAGCTCCTGCGTGTGTGCACTCACTGTCTGTGTACACACACTACACACACTCTATTTCCTTCTGATAACTGATTGCTTATTGTAATTAGTTAGTTGTACTTACTGTTACTACTTACTCTTACTGTACTAGGAGTCTAGGACACTCAGTCACTGTTCATAGGCTACTAGCTCCTGCGTGTGTGCACTCACTGTCTGTGTACACACACTACACACACTCTATTTCCTTCTGATAACTGATTGATTATTGTAATTAGTTAGTTGTACTTACTGTTACTACTTACTCTTACTGTACTAGGAGTCTAGGACACTCAGTCACTGTTCATAGGCTACTAGCTCCTGCGTGTGTGCACTCACTGTCTGTGTACACACACTACACACACTCTATTTCCTTCTGATTACTGATTGATTATTGTAATTAGTTAGTTGTACTTACTGACTGTTACTACTTACTTACTTACTGTACTAGGGACACTCACTCAGTCACTGTTCATAGGCTAGCTCCTGCGCGTGTTTGCGCGTGCGTGCACTCACTGTCTGTAGTGTACACACACTAAATTTACTTGTGATTACTACTGATTATTGTAACTGCTAGTTGTACTTCCTGACTGTTACTACTTACTTACTGTACTAGGGACACTCACTCAGTCACCTCACCCACCAACCCACTCCATTAAAGTACCCCACTTTTCACCCGCCCTTTTAAAAAACTTTTGTCTATACGCCCAAAACATCGAAAATGTCTGGAAGTGGCAGCCAGCGCGGTTTGGGCAAGGGGAAGGGCAGCAAGGGAATCAGGAGGAGAGGGAGCAGCATTGTGGCAGGCCGCGCCACCATGCACAGTTCCGCAGCAGCAGCGTCAGTGGCTAACATTCCTCCCATAGCCACTGGCCGTGGACGCCTTGGGCGCCGCCCAGCAGGAGCGTCTGCAACTCACGCTGCAGAGACACAGCAGCAGCAGCGTGTAGCACCTGCTCTGATTTTCCTCCAGCCGGGTCGGAAACGTCCCATTGAGGAAAAGCATGCAGACACTGTGGTGCAACTCATGACGGAGGATGAGCAGCCCGCCATCAGCTCTGCATCCGAGGCCTCCACCCTCACCACCACCACCCCTGTTCGCAGCAGCCGCCCAGCAGGGTCTGGGGAGGAGGCCAGTTCACCGTCACTCGCCGACCTGTCATTCAGCAGTCTTTTGACCCCAGGCATCATGAGTAAATTGTCTGCTGTTGTTGGCGATCTTGAGGAGGAGATGCTGATGGGCACTTTGGGGGATGAGGGATTGGACAGCAAGACTGTGGCGACAGTCAAGCAGCCCATCCATGCATCAGGAGAGGAGTTTGGGGGGTCATCATCCCAGCAGGACATGTTTCAGGAGGGGGAGGATGATGATGACCCGGTGACAGACAGAGACTGGGTGCCACCACCTCCAGGGGATGTCGTCCTCAGCAGCTCTGAGGAGGAGGAGGAGGATGCGCTTGTGGGCCTTGCAAGGAGGCGCATCATTGCAAGCATTGGCAGCAGTAGGCAGGTCCCACAGCCTGCTGGTGTCTCAGGCTCAGCAGCAGCAGCAGCAGCATCTGCCAGTACCACCACCAGCCGCACCCAAGCCCCCCCCCCCCCCAACCACCACAGGGAGACAGGCAGCAGCGCTTCCATGCCGTAGGGGGATGTTTCTGTCACCAATCTGGCGATATTTCACCATGCCCACTGTGTACAGCAAGTACGCCACTTGCAACCACTGTCAGCGGAAGTTGAGCAGAGGTGCAGACCCCTTAAAGTTCAGCACCAGCTCGCTCATCAACCACCTTGCTGCGAAACATTTCCACCAGCATGAGGAGTTCCAGAGGCTGAAGGCATCTGGTGCTGGCAGTGGCACCACACCCATCACTGCACAGCCTTCAGCAGCAGCAGCAGCAGCAACAGCAGCCACCCGCCCTTCTGCTCCTCCAGCAGCACCAGCAGGAGTGCGGAAACGCACTGCTCCTCCCCCCTCTGCAACTCCTGCCGCCGACACTGAGGCCTGTTCTGGCAGCCAGTCCTCAGTGGCCTCCTCCGCTGTGTCTGCTGATTCCCGTGCCAGCAAAAGGCCACGCCAGAGCCTTTTGAGCGAGTCCTTCCAGGGGGTGGTTAGGGCTCTGCCTCCCAGCAGCCGTCGCGTGCGGCAGCTAAACGGCTTGCTGGCACGGGCCATGTGCTCCCAACTCCTGCCGTACACGCTCGTGCAGGAGGGGAGCGACATTCGTGCGTTGCTTGCTTGCGCAGCCCCAGACTGGCAGCTCCCCAGCAGACACTTTTTCTCCCGCAAGGCCATTCCTGCACTGCACCGCTTTGTGATGGCCAATGTGGAGCGAGGGCTGGAGCACGCGGTTGGTGAAAGGGTCCACGTCACCATGGACTCCTGGAGCAGCCGCTTCGGGACAGGCCGCTACCTGTCCTTCACTGTCCACTGGGTCAGCTTGGTGGAAGGGGGTGAGGATGGGAGAGCAGCAGCGGGCACAGCAGCAGCAGCAACACAGTGGGTGGTGCCACCCCGCAGGGTCAGGGGAACTGCAGCAGGTTCCTCCGATCCTCTGCCATCCTCCGGCACACCTGGCCAAACCCACCGCCTCAGCAGCAGCGTGAAGGCCCGCCACTGCCAAGCGCTGCTGCACTTGGTCAGCCTTGGGAAGACCAAGCTGACGGCAACCCATGTGTTGGCCAAACTCCAGGAGCAGGAGAGGATTTGGCTGACCCCCAGAGGCCTCAGAGTCGGAGAGGTGGTGGCCGACAATGGGGCCAATCTGGTTGCCGCAATAGACAGGGGAAACCTGACCCACATCCCCTGTCTTGCCCACGTGCTGAACCTGGTGGTGCAGAAGTTCTTGCGCACCTACCAGGGGATGGGCGAACTGCTGGAAACGGCAAGGAACGTTGTGCGTCACTTCCGGCGCTCGGCTGCAGCCTGTGCGAGCCTGGAAGACGTGCAAAAGGAGCTGGATCTGCCACGCCATCGGCTGATCCTTGACGTTCCGACTCGCTGGAACTCCACCCTGGCGATGTTGGAGCGTCTGGTTGAACAGAAGCGCGCTGTCAAACAGTACCTTGCCCTGGCCACTGTTTCCGCCGCTCAGAGAAGGGACAAGACCAGCAACATCCCGTCCATCGTCCCCGATGATGACTGGAGGCACATGCAGCAGGTGTGCTTAGTGCTGGCTCCCTTTCTGCAGGCCACTAACATGGTGAGCAGGGACCATGCTATGGTCTGCGAGTGGGTGCCCCTGGTTTGTCTGCTGAACAGGGCCCTCGATGCTTTGCTGGAACAGGGAGCGGCAGCCTTGGACCAGCAGGAGCGGCAAGCAGCTGCACAGTCCACCTCTGAGGGGGAGGAGGAGGAGGACTTGGTGGAGGTCCCTGACCTTGCTGCTGATGAGGGGGAGCAGCACAGTGCAGCTGAGTTGGTGCGGGGGTGGAGAGAGGATGAGGCTGACGAGGCAGAGGAGGAGGATGAGGACAGCAGCACTGCCGTCGATGTGCCAGCAGACGTGGCCCGCCTCTTCCCAATGGCAGCGCACATGCTGACGTGCCTGCGCAGAGACCCCAGGGTGATCCAGATGAAGCAGAGGGAGGACATCTGGATCAGCATGATGTTGGACCCACGCCTCAAGGGGAAGTTGAGCCAGTTCCTGCCGCCTGCAGGAGGAGACCCAGCGCAACAAATAAGGAGCTTGCAGCAGGCCCTTGTTGAGCGCTTGGAGGAAGCCTTCCCCCAGCCTTCCACCCCCACTGTCCAGCAGCCAGCACAGAGGCAGCAGCAGGTGCCTGCATCCAGCAGCAAGCGCCCCACAGACCTGCTGTCTCTCAGCCACGAGCTCTACAGGACTGTAGAGGCTTCGGCAGCAGTGACTAGAGAGGAGGTGCATGCAGCAGCATCCTCCACCGGTCACAGCCAGCGCCTGACCCGCATGGTGGCTGACTACATGGGGTCCTACAGCGGGCTTGACAGCGATGCCCCTGTTGATCCCATGGAGTATTGGGTCAAGCGCCTGGAGATCTGGAGCGAGCTGGCGCAGTACGCCCTGGAAGTGCTGTCCTGCCCCCCTTCCAGCGTGCTGTCCGAGCGCTGCTTCAGTGCAGCTGGTGGTGTGGTCACCGAGAAACGCTCACGTCTGTCTCACAAGTCTGTGGACAGACTGACGTTTCTCAAGATGAACCAGGCGTGGGTGGAAGGCGAGTTCCTGGCCCCTGTTGTCGGCGAGAGGGGGACATGAACTGGCTAAGAACCATCGTTAATGTGCCTTACCACCCTTTACCACCTCCTGGCTCCTGCTCACTAAGCCAGCCAGGTTCACTTTGACTATTACGTCGCCTGCAGCCACACATTTTACACCTACAGTGGGCTGCTGTGTACTGCCCTTCTGCTGTCTGTCTGTGTTTCCCACTGCCAGGGTACACAGATTTACCTTCTGCTGCCACTCTGCCACCAGCTATTACGTCAAACAATAGCTATATATCTGTGTAATTTGTTTTACAAACAAAACCAAAAAACCATTAAAAAAAAAAAAAAAGGTTTAATTTTTCTGAGGTGCCCGGGTTGAAAACTGTGTTGTCCCCGTTGTGTATTGGACACGATGTGGGCTGCACGACCGCTGTCTGGGACCTCCTGTTGTGTTCATTTACGGCCTGGTATCACCGCTAGGTACCAGGGCTATTATGTCACGCTGCCTGCCTGCTGCCACACTCACACTACTCCTCCATTCCTCCTGCTGCTGCTGTCTGTCTGTGTTTCCCACTGCCAGGGTACACAGAATTACCTTCTGCTGCCAGTCTGCCACCAGCTATTACGTCAAACAATAGCTGCACACATAATTACTCCTCCATTCCTCCTGCTGCTGCTGCTGTCTGTCTGTGTTTCCCAACGCCAGGGTACACAGATTTACCTTCTGCTGCCACTCTGCCACCAGCTATTACGTCAAAAAATAGCTATATCTGTGTAATTGGTTGTAAAACCAAAACTACAAAACCATTACAAAAAAAAAGGTTTAATTTTTCTGAGGTGCCCGGGTTGAAAACTGTGTTGTCCCAGTTGTGTATTGGACACGATGTGGGCTTCACGACCGCTGTCTGGGACCTCCTGTTGTGTTCATTTATGGCCTGGTATCACCGCTAGGTACCAGGGCTATTATGTCACGCTGCCTGCCTGCTGCCACACTCACACTACTCCTCCATTCCTCCTGCTGCTGCTGTCTGTCTGTGTTTCCCACTGCCAGGGTACACAGAATTACCTTCTGCTGCCAGTCTGCCACCAGCTATTACGTCAAACAATAGCTGCACACATAATTACTCCTCCATTCCTCCTGCTGCTGCTGCTGTCTGTCTGTCTGTCTTTCCCAACGCCAGGGTACACAGATTTACCTTCTGCTGCCACTCTGCCACCAGCTATTACGTCAAAAAATAGCTATATCTGTGTAATTGGTTGTAAAACCAAAACTACAAAACCATTACAAAAAAAAAGGTTTAATTTTTCTGAGGTGCCCGGGTTGAAAACTGTGTTGTCCCAGTTGTGTATTGGACACGATGTGGGCTGCACGACCGCTGTCTGGGACCTCCTGTTGTGTTCATTTACGGCCTGGTATCACCGCTAGGTACCAGGGCTATTATGTCACGCTGCCTACCTGCTGCCACACTCACACTACTCCTCCATTCCTCCTGCTGATGCTGCTGTCTGTCTGTGTTTCCCACTGCCAGGGTACACAGAATTAGCTTCTGCTGCCACTCTGCCACCAGCTATTACGTCAAACAATAGCTGCTCACATTACTCCTCCATTCCTCCTGCTGCTGCTGCTGTCTGTCTGTGTTTCCCACTGCCAGGGTACACAGATTTACCTTCTGCTGCCACTCTGCCACCAGCTATTACGTCAAACAATAGCTGCACACATAATTACTCCTCCATTCCTCCTGCTGCTGCTGCTGTCTGTCTGTGTTTCCCACTGCCAGGGTACACAGATTTACCTTCTGCTGCCACTCTGCCACCAGCTATTACGTCAAAAAATAGCTATATCTGTGTAATTTGTTGTAAAAACAAAACAACCCCCCCCCCCCCCCCCCCCCCAAAAAAAAAGGTTTAATTTTTCTGAGGTGCCCGGGTTGAAAACTGTGTTGTCCCAGTTGTGTATTGGACACAATGTGGGCTGCACGACCGCTGTCTGGGACCTCCTGCCTGCTGTGTTTATTTACAGCCCTGGTATCACCGCTAGGTACCAGGGCTATTATGTCACGCTGCCTGCCTCATTGACTGCCTGCTGCCACACACTCATCCTCCTCCTCCTGCTGCTGAATTTACCTCCTGCTGTCTGTGTGTTTCCACTGCCAGAGAGCACATACAATGGCGCTTCCAACATGCGTGCGCCACCAGCTATTTGTTACGCTCAAAAATAGCTGCATTTCTTTAAAAAAAAAAATTTGAAAAGAGAAATAAGTGAAGAAGAAGACGATATAGAAGAAGATGAAGAAGAAGAAGATGAAGAAGATGATGAAGAAGATGAAGAAGAAGAAGAAGAAGGAGAAAAAGATTAAGATGAAGAAGATGAAGAAAATGAAGAAGATGAAGATGAAGAAGATGAAGATGAAGAAGATGAAGAAGAAGAAGAAGGAGAAAAAGAAGAAGAAGATGAAGATGAAGAAGATGAAGAAGAAGAAGATGAGGAAGATGAAGAAGATGATGAAGAAGAAGAAGATGAAGATGAAGAAGAAGAAGAAGATGAAGAAGATGAAGAAGAAGATGAAGAAGATGAAGAAGATGAAGAAGAAGATGAAGAAGATGAAGAAGAAGGAGAAAAAGATTAAGATGAAGAAGATGAAGAAAATGAAGAAGATGAAGATGAAGAAGATGAAGATGAAGAAGATGAAGAAGAAGAAGAAGGAGAAAAAGAAGAAGAAGATGAAGATGAAGAAGATGAAGAAGAAGAAGATGAGGAAGATGAAGAAGATGATGAAGAAGAAGAAGATGAAGATGAAGAAGAAGAAGAAGATGAAGAAGATGAAGAAGAAGATGAAGAAGATGAAGAAGATGAAGAAGAAGATGAAGAAGATGAAGAAGAAGATGAAGAAGAAGATGGTGAAGAAGATGAAGAAGAAGAAGATGAAGAAGAAGAAGATGAAGAAGATGAAGAAGAAGATGAAGAAGAAGAAGAAGAAGAAGAAGAAGAAGAAGAAGATGATGATGATGATGATGAAGAAGAAGAAGAAGATGAAGAAGAAGAAGAAGACAATATAAAATAAGAAGATATAGAAGAAGATATAGAAGAAGAAGATATAGAAGAAGAAGATATAGAAGAAGAAGAAGAAGAAGATAAAGAAGATAAAGAAGAAGAAGAAGAAGAAGTATATACAGTACTGAACAAATTTCTGGACACAACTTCTCTTTTCAACTTTTTTTTTTTAAAGGAACATCCCCACATAATCACTTGCTGTTACTTGGAAAAAAAGAGGTTTCTTGCATCATTCACCCTCAAAACAAGTGTTGGAAGCTATTTAAGGCCATTTCGAATAGTCAGCTCGAATAATGAGCTCGAATACCGACTCGAATAGTGAGCTCGAATTCCGAGGTCGAATCGAATAGTAAAAATTATTTGACTCGAATATTCGACTGACCTCGAATAATTTACTATTCGAATTCAACCTAACTCGAATTTTGAAAAGGGGTATTTGAGCACCACTGGTAACACGTAGTTCCTTCAGAGTTTTATCCAAGCGCTCCTTGGTGGCTGTAAACTCCTCTGCAGGTAACGAGTCACGGAGTTCCGCTTCAATGGTGGTAGCGCGATTGCGTAGTGTCGGTAACTCCTTTTGTATATGGGATATAGTCAAGGTCATCAAATCAAATGAGCATTTATTCAGGATCTGGGCAAAACGTGACTTGTATTCCTCCGACTCAGCACACAGTGTAGGAACAAGTCTCACCCGGAGACCCCGTGGGATCTGCTTCACGCGGTGATATTCAGCTAAGGTGATGCTGTGGAGTTCCAGAGCCAGTTCACGTTTCAACACTTTCTCCCAGGCACGGGTGTTGACCGTGGGGGTCTTTTGTGTTAGAAAGTCCCGAGATCCTAGTAACTTCGCCATGTATCTTAGAGGTCTCATCAGTATAGGAGAACACACCAGTGATAGGAACGGTGGAGGCGGTATCCATGTATCACACTTGCAGCACGCTGTCCTAGGGCAGTATAATATAAGGTCCAATGGAGGTCAGCAGCTGTCACAGTGAACCCTCAATGGGTGGGTGTGCACGCAGCCAGGGGTGCCCAATCCCCTCTGGATTATAGAAAAGAGACGTAGGGTTGCAGCACACAGCTCTTTTTTTTTGACATATGATTCATTGGAGATCAATTTCCTTGATACTACAATTAAAGTTCAGAATGATGCCTTGGTCTCAGACTTTTTTCAAAAGCCCACTGACCGCAACCAACTTCTCCGCTATGAGAGCTTCCACCCACCTGCTGTCTTCCGCTCGGTCACCAGGAGTCAATTACTGCGGGTTAACCGCATTGTGTCGGATGCTAACATTATTGAGCACAGAAGACAGCAGATGGTGGGAAAACTCTCACAGCGGGGATATCCTACCACACTAATACAGAACGAATTACAAAGGATCTTGCATCCTACAGTCTGTGACTGACCAAATGCGTGATTTGGGTCCTCAATTTACCTTTTGTGTGCCAGTACCATGGATTGTCCTACAAAGTACTTTCTTGTTTAAAAAACATTGGCACATTCTAAGTAGTGCTTATCCAGAGATCCCCGAATTCCGCTCTCCACCGATTCCTGCCTATAGGCGCAATGCGACTGTGGGCAGCAAATTGGTCAGAGCGGATTGGTCCTTTTCTCCTAAAGATACCACTTCACTCACTGGCATCAAAGGTGTGGGTTGTTACCCTTGCTTATCTTGCAGTGAATGTACCCATCTCATTAAAGGCACCACCTTTGTGGAAACTACAGGATAAGACACTTTCTTACCTGCCAGAGCTCCTATGTTGTGTACCTATTGACTTGCCCATGTGGCCTTTTATATGTGGGTGAAACCACACAGAAGGTGCGAGATCGCATCTCACAACATAGGAGCTCTGTGCGGAGCAAGACCTCTGAGCTGCCAGTAGCCAAACATTGGCGCAATGCAGGCCACAGAGACTCTGAGTTAAAATTTATGGTCATCGACCATCAACCCAAACCGAGACGTGGGGGGGACAGAGTTCTCCTCCTAAGGAAAAGGGGGGTTATGTGGATTCATAAATTGAAATGTTTACACCCTGAGGGTCTTAATAAAGATTTTGACCTCCATCTGTTTTTGTAAATTTCAGATTGTATGATGCTACTATATTCTTGGATCAGGAACGATGGGATACTGATGCTGGATTGGACTTGATTATTTCTAAGCTAAGTGTGAAATTAAACACTGTTTGCTCTATACTGGGCATGATCCCACATTAACATATGTTACTTCCTTGTTACTGGGCGTTGTCCCACATTAACATGTCATTTCCTGCCTGTCAGGTATATATTGATTTGATTCACTTCATTTTATGTTGGCATTGAGAAAGGTCGGGGGACGACCGAAACTGTTTGCCTGTACTCTGTGCTTTTTGCTCTAAATAAAAAAGAGCTGTGTGCTGCAACCCTACGTCTCTTTAATATATATATATATATATATATATATATATATATATATATATATATATATATATATATTATAAAACCTTATATTCTTGAAAATGTACAGGGCAAAATATGCTTTTCAGCTTACAAAAAAACATAGGTGGTACATTGGCTTAGGGAAGGGATGGCCCACAAAGTGGTACAAGCACTGAAAAAGATTCTCTGATCTTTAACCACTGGGAGCAAGCCTAAAAACCTTCCCTTTACAGAGTGCCCTAGTCCATTGTTGTCGCATTTGGTAATTTTTTACCTTCTACCTATTTATCATATTATTTCACTTTTGGACAGGACCTCTATTTACAGCAGATGGGCGTGGCAATGGGTTCGCGATTCAGTCCACAGTATGCAAATCTATTCATGGCCAAAATCGAAGAGGAATACCTCAATGCATGTGGCATAAAACCCTTGGCCTACTTCCACTTCATTGATGATATTTTAATCATCTGGTCCGCAAGTGAAGATGATCTTCTCCAGTTCCACAGGAACTTCAATGCCTTCCATCCTACAATCAAACTTACCCACTCTCACACAGAGATTAACTTTCTGGACACCACCATATACATCAGGGGTAACAACATACACACCTCTGTGTATCGCAAACCTACAGACCGTCCCACATACCTAAGATATGACGGTTTTTTATCCCAAGCACATTAAGAACTCTATAATTTACAGCCAAGCTATAAGGTACAACCGGATTTTGTCTGACAGGATGGACAGATACAAGCACCTGGATCACCTTAAGAACACTTTCATTAAACAAGGTTACAGTCCTCCCATGGCTGAGGCCCAAATCAGGAAAGCCAGCAACATCCCCAGGACTGAACTCCTGAAATATAAGCAAACCAGAAAGAGGAACGTGTCCCTTTGGTTGTCACCTACAACCCACACCTGAAATCTTAAGGAGGATTGCTAAGGAACTTCATCCCATTTTACACAAGGATCACAGACTGAGAACGATATTCCCTAAACCTCCACTCTTGTCATATCGGCAACCACACAATCTAAAACAGATGATTGTCAGGAGCTCTTTGAATAGGCCTCAACAAAACGGAACATCACCCTGCCGACAAAAAATATGTGGGACCTGCAGACACATTTACTCCACTGACAGGGTAACGATACCAGGTTCACAACAGGAGTACAGAGTGCAAGGTAAATTTTCCTGTGGGTCCACCAATCTGGTATATCTGATCATGTGTGCCAAATGCCCCAATGTTATGTACGTGGGAGAAACTGGACAAACTCTGTGCAAACGTATGAATGGACACAGGCACACTATTAATGATTACCAAATCTGGACTCCCAGTTGCTACACACTTTCGGTCCAACGGACACAGCATGGATGATCTTCGTGTCACTGCCCTGAAGGGCGGCTTCAAAACGTCAAATGACCGATTAATAGCAGAAACAAAATTTATAAATTGGTTCAAAGCTGTGGAGAAGGGTTTGAATAAGGACAACAACTTTCTATATTGGTCTGAGATTGATGATATTTAAACTGTCTCAGCCACTCTAGCTGAAGAACTAACTAAGAATTTACGAAACCTCTGGGTCAATCCTAATACCAGGTCTGTGAGCAATGGAGTAAACAAGGATCCTTATCTTAACCCATTTAGATGGTCTGTTTGAATTAAGGCATCTTAATGATGTATTTATGCTTGAAAAAAATATCTGTTTTCCCTTTTGATGTTGCATGTATATAAGCTGTCTGTACCACCAGCTTGCAAACTAACAGGATGTAAACCTGCCGAAGGCTGCAAGGCCGAAAGCTTGTTTATTCGTATTCATTTGTAGTTAGCCAATAAATGGTATCATCCTGATTTAAAACTTCTTGCTTTTACTGATGGCTGACACGGTACAATACCCTACTGCTACTATTTATCATAGTCAACTATTGATCTTTTTTCACTTACAATAAAATACTTTATTAAAACTAATAAATACACCTTTGGGTTTTTTCCATCGGTACTCTTCTATTTTCATCTGTATCCATCTTTTTCTGTATACTTCTTTTTTTTTAAATACTTCTATGATGTGACATCATCTTTTTTCATATACTTCTACGTTCTGTAGTCATTTTCATCTGTATACTTATTTCTTCTTCGTTGTACTTAAGTATCTCCTACTCTTTCCTCTTCTGCTCTTCTTTGTGTCTTTCAGTGTTTTTTTTTTATTTATTTATTTATTATTTATTATTTATTTATTGTACTTATAAAGTGCCAACATATTACGCATATTACTACTCTTCTTCGTTTCCTTTTATCTTCTTGATAGAAGATTGCTGGTCATGATAGCAAGAGTGGACATATGGCTGTGCAGGCCCAGCAACCTCTGGGGCCAGTGATGGAGCTGTGGCCAGAGGCATATCTATGGTGTAGCAGGTATGGCTAGTGTCATGGCAATCATGCCTACCTGCCTACCTTACTACCCTCAGGGATTTTTATACCTTCCTCCCATGCAGTGCTGCCTTCCCAACCCCAGAACACAGACCGACACATCAGATATGAACTGAAGAGAGACGGAAGTGGAAGCAGTGACCACGTGGCACACTATAGCTTCAGGAGTAATGTCACTTATCACTTTCTGCATTTATAGTTTGCCGCAGTTACTGTGCACAACTCCCTCTCTCTTCAGGTCACCACTGATCTGGAGGTCTGTGTGCTGGGGATGGGGAACAGTGCAGCACAGAGAGGCTGCTGTAATTTATACACCCCACTGACACCAACTGATTTCATTACTTTGGGAAAAAAGGGGTTAATTACAGGAAGCACACAATGGCTACCAAATATTGCTATGTGCATTGCTATCTGGCGAATGAAGTGGCTACCTAATACAGTTATCTAGGGTGGAGTAGCACAAAGGCTTAAGCTAAACATCATTAGTGTAATCCACAAAAAATAGCCCCTGCAACCCATACCTGGGGCTATGGGAGCTCCTCCTCCCTCCCAACTTGCAGAGTAGTGCAGCAGTGCAGTAGTGCATAGGGTCTTCTCTTCCTCCCAGCAACCACATTCTCTATGCTGCCTTCTTCTGGCTCCTGATGCATCTCACGTGGTCGGCAGCCAGAAAATGGCAACAAAGAACGAGTGGCTGCTGGGAGATAGTGGAGAGAACAAGTTTACAGTGCTCCACTATGCAGGGAATGCCTGGGGGTGTTTGGGACCCCATGATAAGTTTACCTGGGGGTTCAGGGGCTGTGGTTACATACTAAAATATATTATTTTACAACAAATATGTCCATAGAAATCATTGTCCAGTATCCATTAATGGATGGCAGTTTTTTTAATAACCCAACTACAAACAAAGATGAAAAAGGCAGTATTAACAGTTTTAAAAATATCATACCAGTTCAGCTGTGCCTTGCTGCTTACACCTTCTTGGGCCTGCTCACAGCTGCTTGTGTCACATGATCTGTCCAGTCAGCTGAGAACAGGAAACTGAGGCTAAAATTTGCACAGGCTCACCAAAATTGCAAAACACAAGCTTGGAATGCTATCAAGTCAATATGGACCAAAATCTTTGAGGAATGTTCCCAATACTTTGTTGTATCTATGCCACATATAATTAAGGCAGTTCTGACAGAAAAGGAGTAGCCAGTGAAGAAACAGTCCCTCTACCTCAGAGGACAACAAATTCAAACAATATCTAGGTTAACAGTTAACCCATGGAAACAACTTAACAAGGGAGGAAGGCATTGGCAATATGCATAACTCTGGTCTTCATACAAATAAGAACAGCCAATTTAAGAGCAAAGAAAACTTACGCTGAAGCCAGGCATGGAGCGATGATAAGAATGCAACACGTATAATGATTTCTCAGGTTTGCTTTACTTCACAGGATCTGGACACAGCTTCACCATAACTACTATGGTTTTCTATTCAGTAACTATTTTTAAACCATTTGCATTCCAGCATGCAGTTCAGATTTTAATGCCGAAGTTTAACCTTTCAGAAAAATGTTACTTAGGAGTTTTGGGGACACGTGTGGCTACTAAACTATTTTCTGAAATACTTTGAAAACTATTATGCAACTTAAGCTGTTTCCATCCCATTAGCAGCTCCCGGTGAGCTTGCAGTCGCTGGATTGTGAGTAATTTTCTTTGGCCTGTGACATTCGTATGTGCAGTGAGAGATCTCGTTAAGAATTCAGACTGTGCCTGTGAAAATAACAGCTGAGTCCTGGAAGTAAGGCACGGTGGTCATAATGAACAACACAGAACCATTTCAGTATGTAGTTTTCTTAACTGTAAAAATCTACTGTTATTGATTTTTTTTTAGATGTCACTTATTGAAATGCAATAAACATTATTTGTGAAATGTCTCACCATTTCTCTTGGTGTTATTTTTAGCAGAGACAGATATCTGCCATGAATATTTAGGCACCATGGCATGAATGCTAAAGACATGCTTATCCTGTTAACAGACATTAATAAAGGCTCATACACACCTCCAACTTAATGAACAACCAACCGCACAACATGACAAGTACATGCACACATGCCAACCAACAAAACAACCAACTCACTTAAATACTATGCGTGCAAGCTATATAACAAGCTGCACAACATGGCTGCATTCAAAAACAACAAAGTTGTTCAAGAGACTTGTTCCAACCTGCATGATAGTTGGGCAGATTGATCCACCGGTTGGATCTGGCAAACAACCTGTTATCAGTTGGTCATCTGGTTGTTTGCCAGCCGTACACACGCCCAACTTACAGTATCTTCCAACAGACAAGTTTGAAAGATAGTTGGACATATTCTTGGTAGGTGTATATGAGCCTATCTGCCAACAATTCAGTGTGTGTCATAAATGGACATGGGATATTATTATTATTAATATTATTATTATTGATTTATAAAGCGCCAACATATTCCGTGGCGCTGTACAAAGTAAGAAACAAACATGGGGTACATAATAATACAGACAATGGTGTACACCAATATACAAGATACATAATTAGTGACAAAATACAAAGAATGATACAAAATACAAATTATTGAATTGGTAATGACAGTGATAAAATTAACATGATGAATAAAATGTATAATGGTTACCAAGACACAAAAGGGGGAGAGAGCCCTGCCCTTGCGAGCTTACAATCTAAAGGGAATGGGGGGGGGGGGGACAGGAGGAGAGGGGTAGTATGCAGCAAATACAGTACATAGAGGCTTTGTGTTTTAGGATACCTAGTAGGAGTGCAATTTGGTCTTAGTACAAAGGGAAGTGGCCTAAGGTAGAGCATATGCTTGTCGGAACAAGTGTGTTTTTAGAGAGCGTTTAAAGGTACCAAAGGTTGGCGAGTGACGGATGTGTTGTGGGAGGGCATTCCAGAGGAGGGGTGAAGCGCATGCGAAGTCTCGTAAACGTGAATGTGAGGAGTTGATTCTAGAGGAGGACAACAGAAGATCATGTGCCGATCTGAGATTGCGATTGGGTTTGTCTCTGGAGATTAGTGACTATATGTACCGGGGAGAGAGATTGTGGAGAGCTTTGTAGGTTAGGGTTAGGAGTTTGAACTTAATCCTCTGGTTAATTTGCAGCCAGTGAAGAGCGGTCGGCAGAGGAAGATCGAGAAGAAAGATGAATGAGACGAGCAGCTGAGTTCAGTACCGACTGGAGCGGGGCCAGTTTGTTAGACGGTAGTCCACAAAGTAGTACGTTGCAGTAGTCCAGACGAGAAATAATGAAAACATGTCTTAACAATTTAGTTGTGTCTTGAGTGAGAAAGGGACGGATGCGAGATATGTTTTTGAGTTGGAGATGGCAGGAGCTGGTTATGGAGTGAACATGTGGAATAAAAGAGAGAGATGAGTCGAATATCACCCCCCAGCACCGAGCTTTGGGAACTGAAGTTATGGGAGTGTTATTAACATTTATTGTAACTTCAGGCAGGGAGGTGGACAGAGACGGTGGAAAAATTATTAGTTCTGTTTTACTCATATTAAGTTTTAGGAAGCGAGAGGACATGAAGGAGGATATAGCAGACAAGCAGTCAGGAACACGTTTAAGGAGGGAGTTAAGGTCTGGGGCAGAGAGGTACAGTTGTGTATCGTCTGCATAGAGGTGGCATTGAAACCCGAATGAGTTGATTAAATCACCAAGACCATGCATGTAGATGGAAAAAAGGAGGGGACCAAGGACAGAGCCTTGGGGAACCCCAACAGACAAAGCATGAGGAGAAGAGATCTGATCTGAGTAGGAGACTGTGAAGGACCTTCCAGAGAGGTAGGAAGATAACCATGTGAGAGCAAGGCCCTTTATTCCAACATTTGAAAGTATTTGTAGGAGTAAGGTGTGGTCGACAGTATCAAATGCTGATGACAGGTCAAGAAGGATGAGCATGGAAAATTGACCTTTGGATTTGCTGTAAGAAGGTCATTGGCCACTTTGGTAAGGGCTGTTTCCGTGGAGTGGTTAGAGCGAAAGCCAGACTGGAACTGTTCAAGTAGGGAGTTAGCTGATAAATAATGGCTTAATTCTGCATGTATATGGCGTCCAAGTAGTTTGGATGCAAATGGGAGAAGTGACACTGGGCGGTAGTTAGCAAGTGTGGTAGGCTCTAGAGAAGGTTTTTTAAGTAGTGGTGTCACAACAGCTTTTTTGAGTGGGGACGGAAAGATGCCAGTAGAGAGGGACAGGTTAAATAGAGTTGTTAGTGCAGGCAAGAGAGATGAGGATAGCTGCGGAATGAAATGGGAGGGAATAGGATCCAAAGAACAGGTGGTTAGATTAGCTTTGGCAATTATAGAGGAAAGAGAGTGTTCAGAGAATGGAGAGAAGGCAGTTAGAGAACAGTCAATGAGAGGTGTGGAGGTGGGATTTGAGGGCTGCATGGAGAATTCACTTCTGATTTTGTCAATTTTATCAGTGAAGTATGTTGCAAATTCTTCAGCTGATAAGCAAGATGAAGGAGGAGGAGGAGGGGGATGGAGAACGGAGTTGAAGGTGCTGAACAAGCGTTTTGGATTGTGTAAATGGGCGGATATTAGGGAAGAAAAATAGGACTTTTTTGCCACAGAGAGTGCGTTTCTGAAGTTGTTCAAGGCAATTTTATATAAGATGAAGTCCTCACTTGTGTTACTTTTCCTCCAGCGCCGGATATCAGTCATCTGTCATGTCACCAATTCATCCGAGCATCAAGCACTATATTTGCATTTAAACATTGTTGGAAAGGCTTAGTTCACCCTAGGGACGTTGCAGTATGCTTTTCACAGCACTTTGCTAGGCACAGCTTTTTCCATTGATTCTAATGCACATCTATGTGCTTTGTTACTGTCCGTTTGAGAAACGTGATGTTGCATGCATTTCTGTGCATTGTGCTGTGAAGTGCACAGCAATGCAAGTGAATGGGTGCACTTATTTAGTGCATAGAAGCACATAGCAATGCGCTTTGGAAATACATTTTTTACTCATAACTAAAAAAAAATAATTTTCAAATGAAAACAAATCTTTGTTGACAACTACTACATCATATAAGCAAAACATCCTGAAAAGAAATGTGTTCAGTTGTGTTTAAGCGCATGTAAAACGCATGGGTCCATTTAAAAAAAAGCGCACTGCAACGCACAAAAACGTGCTATGAAACTCGCATCAACTCATGCGTTTTTCATCATGCGCTTCTGAGCGCCCCCAATGTGAAAAAGGCCGCAAAAGGTATCCTGTATTGTGCAGAATATGAAGGCTATAAGCTTTACTGCCTTTTAAAGAGAACCCGAGGTGGGTTTGAAGAATATTATCTGCATACAGAGGATGGATCTGCCTATACAGCCCAGCCTCTGTTGCTATCCCAAACCCCCCTAAGATCCCCCTGCACTTTGCAATCCCTCATAAATCACAGCCACGCTGCTGACAAACAGCTTGTCAGAGCTGGCTGTGTTTATCTCTATAGTGTCAGTCTGCTGCTCTCCGCACCTCCTGCAGAACTCCAGTCCCCGCCAGCATCCCTTCCCTCCCTGCTGATTGGAGTGAAGGTGCGGGGGCAGGGACTGGAGCTATGCAGGAGGCGGGGGAGCAGCCAAGACTGATACTACAGATGTAAACACAGCCTCACAGCATGGCTGTGATTTATGAGGGATTGCAGAGTGCAGGGGGACCTTAGCGGGGTTTGGGATAGCAACAGAGGCTGGGCTGTCTAGGCAGATCCAGCCTCTGTATGCAGATAACATTCTTTAAACACACCTCGGGTACTCTTTAAATAATGTCAGCTGCAAGGCTGACATGCGGACCTTATAGCTTCGGTTGTTGTTGTAGCCCCAAACATAGCATTCAGCCAGCAAGCATTATGAGCTTTCCCTTTATGGGACATACTCCCTCTGGCTCAGTGAATCAAAGATAGAAGAGCAGCAATACAGCCAGGTGATTAGTATATTTAAATGAGAATAAACATAACTGTGTCCAGTCCTCATTCTTTAGAAGTTTATTCAAGGCTGCTTTGCAGACAGGATGGGTTTCAACTGAGGAAAGCGTAATCCAACATCATTCAGTACAAACTGCCAAATTAATATGCACCCTCAGTTTTATCTCTATGAAGATGGGGAATGAAAAAGAGTCTGGATGCCTTTTAGGGCCCATTCACACTGGGACAATAGGCGGGCAATTACCACTAATCGGCAAATTGCTGGCAATCGTTAGCACTTTTCAAAGTGCTAGCACAATATTATATAAATGGCAGTGATCTCATGATTAGCGGTGATTGTCAAAAGCGCTACATGCAGCATTTTCTTGCAATTTTAGAGCGATCGCGAATACAATGCTAAAAGAGCTCTTATCATGATTGCTCAAAAATTGCAAGAGTGTACAGTGATTTTACCACGTTAATCGCTGTAAAATCACCAGCGCAAAATGCTAGCGCTAATTGCTAGCATTTTGCGTTTGCAAGTGAGAAGGGGCCCTTACTGCAGATAATATAATAGTGTCTGACTGGGAAAATCTAGCATAAAAAATTGCTAATCCCTAAAAGTTATTTCTAGGAGGATGCCAGTACTTGTACAGAGAAACGATTAATGGCCTAAGTGATGGCTAGTTAGTGAATGTATGTATGTATGTACTGTATGTATGTACATTAAAGGACAACCTGGAGTGTGCAAAATAATTACCATAATTTCCTTATATAATTATGGAATAGGCTATTGCAAATGAAAAACATACCATTTGCCTGTAATTCTAAAATCTTCTTCATCTAAACCCTGCCTATTCATGGCCAAGGATCCGGGGGACGGCTATGGCAACACAAGTGGGTGTGCCCACAGAGCTCCAAACATCTTTGGAGAGCTGTCGTGTAAAAATCGACACTGCATTTTTTGTCGTAGGGGGCTGGGGTGAGGAGGTGAGTTAATTTAACCTCCTTGGCGGTTATCCCGAGCTAGGGTCGGTGCGGAAAACCGCAGCCAAGAGCAGTGATCCCGACCTCTGCTCGGGGGAGCCGCTGGAGGCTGAATGCAGAGCAATGCGCGCAGCGGGAGCATTTCTACATACCTCCCAGGGATCCCGACGCCGACTGGCATTCTTCTTCCGCTCCTTCGGGGCTCTGCTTCCTGCTGGTGAGATCACCGGCTGTGGTCATGACGACAGCCGGCAAGTTCACTTTAGAGTTGCAGCGCCACCCGGAGGATGGAGGCCTAACTGCAGCGCTGGAGCCAGGGAGGTGAGTGATTGCTGGGCTGCTGCAGATCTCTCTGGCAGCATGATTTTTTCCAGGTTTTAGGGTCTGAAAGGGTACAAAAAAATTGCACCGGTTTTAGACCCTAAAATCCAGAAGGGGGTTAATTTGCAATCGCTGATTGTACCTTATATTTATGCAAACTACACAGGAAACTGATCATTTTGACCACTTCGGGTTGCTGCCTTTAACTTTTTATTTCACGTCAGAAAACTTTGGGCAGGGCTGTCTTAACCAATTGATCTTGGGTTGCCTAATGCAGCCTATGCAGAGCGGTCCCTAGGAGTGATTTCATATTTAACTGTACCAGACGCTGGATCCAATCTCCTCTCCCCTATCTAGCAGAACTGCAATGTCGTCATCTTCTTCAGGGTCCCAATCGCATGCATAATATGATATGTGATTGAGACTCAGAGGATGATGTTAGCGTTGTAGCTTCGCTGCAACACTGACATCAGATATGAAGTAGTAGTGTTGCACTGCCTCAGACAGTATTAAACTATGTGTCTCATTGGTTTCCATTGATTTTAATCTGCTTGGAATTGTTTGCTCAGCATGGTAGATGCAAACAATACTCTCCAACCCATCCTGAACTAACTGTCTAATCAGTCCAGATCTGACAGTGTGTGGCTACCTCAAGGGAGAAATTTCTGTCAAATATTCAGATGCATTAAAAACTACAATATGGAGATACCTGATTTGTTAATGGAACCATGAGAGAAAAGTTGTCTTTTAGTGTGTCCACTCTTACTCTGAGGTACACACCTAGCTGCTCACTCCGCTCCTCCAATGAACTTTGCCTGACCGCTGTCACCCCTCTCCCCCCGCCAACCCTTCATCACCCAGTCCCATGCACACCTCCAGGACTTCTCGAGAGCTGTTCCAATACTATGGAACTTCCTACCTCCACCCATTAGGGCAGCCCCCTCCTTTAACATCTTCAAGAAGGCCCTCAAAACTCACCTTTTCACTCTGGCCTACCACCTCTCACTGGTGCTCTAAACCCACAGCTGAACTCTGGTTTCCTACCTTTCGTGTCCCTACCTCTCCCTCTATATTGTAAGCCTTCAACAGGGTCCTCCTCCTTTTGTGTCCTACCTGATCATGCACTTCCATTACTGTGCACTAGGGATGCTCATTCGGATTCCGCGGAAATGCAATTTCCGAAATTCCGATCGGAAATTGCATTTCCGCATCAGAATGCGGAAATCGGTAATGCAAGTGCAGTAGGCGGATTTCCGTCGGAAATCGCGGAAATTCCACCCGACTTTAACATCGATTTTCTCAAAAACTATAAGGTCTTTTTGAAAACTTTTTTCTGCATCTTGTTTACAAGATTCAGTTTAATAAACACTGAATATTTGGTGTTTCTAGGACTTAAGGGGGCTTTGCTATTAACCGCTAAATTGTGCGGGTTTTTACTGTAATGTAAAATGCAGAAAATCTGCATCTGCCTATTTTCTGCATTTTACATTACAGTAAAAATCCGCCGACTTTAGCGGTTAATAGCAAAGCCCACGTAAGTCCTAGAAACACAATTTTCAGGGTTTATTAAACAGAATCTTCTGAACAAGATGCAAAAAAAGTTTTCAAAAAGACCTTACAGTTTTTGAGAAAATAGATGTTAAAATTGAGCGGAATTTCCGCAATTTCGGAATGGGATGCGGAAATTGGTAGCGGAAAGCGGAATTGGTAATTGGCAATTGCAGAATGCGGATTTACAGCGGAATCGGAAATTGGCATTCCGACCATCCCTACTGTGCACCCATGCAATGCATTTGAGTGAACTCGACTTGCCTAATCCCCATGTTTCCATCCAGTGACTGACTAAGCATTACTTTGTACTGTGCTGCATGATCAGGTTTTTCTTGTATTCCTGTATTGTCTTATTGCTGTACGTCACCCCTAAATATTGTCTGTAACTTTAACTAATGTCCAGCGCTGAGTAATATGTTGGCGCTATTAATACAATAAATAAATAAATAAGTGTCCTTCCCAGTGTAATAGAAACTAGGGGAATTTCTCAGACTACTGGGAAATTCCTGCATTTTCCACAACGTCCAAGAGTACTGGAAAATCTACACTTTCAATGATTTGCTTACCTAATGGAAAAGGAGAATTATCCTTTTACTACACACATGTTAAATGAAACACAGCAAAGGTCAGGAGGGAAGGTCACAAATGCAGGAGGCACTCGATAATCATTTTAAGAACTAGTAGATCCTGGAATTCCAGTGATCTGTCGATTTCCAGCAACATTTGGGCTCCTTTCACACTATGCACATTGCATTGTGATGCACTAGCAATGCAATCCTAATGCAGTGGAGCTGAAACATCGCATCACACTTTAAAAGAGCGATGTGAACATACAATGAGGCATAAACTACAATATAATTATTCCTCACTACCACGCAAATGTGATTGTTACTGTAAAGGATTGCGGAGATGCCGCCGCGCGGTCTGGTGGTGGGGCGGCTGTCTCCGCGTTCAGACCAACGGTTTCCGCACACCAGCGTGTGTCTGGTTTGTCTGAGCCTTCTAGTGCACACAGATGGAGAGTGCGTGCGCGCGGGGAGGCAGGACCTTTATGCCAGGAGGAGAGGGATCAGCTGATCAGGCTGGTCAGCTGATCCCAGCGCAGACTGTCATTGGCTGAGTAGTGCTGGGTGGCGCTGAGGAGCGCTGCACTATATATAGATCTCGCTGGTCAGTCTCAGGTTGTCTGCCATTGCGAATACATACGTGTGAGCACTCAGACCATAGTCAGATCCCACAGTGTGTTAGAACCAGGTGGACCTGGGAATTCACACTTAGCCAGATTACGCTTGTGTTATACTTTAGACCAGTTCCGGGGTGTTGTGACCAAGGACCTCACACCCAAGCTTAGGAATACTGTGTCATTGCTGTGTTATACTTTAGACCAGTTCCGGGGTGTTGTGACCAAGGACCTCACACCCAAGCTTAGGGATACTGTGTCAGTGCTGTGTTATACTTTAGAACAGTTCCGGGGTGTTGTGACCAAGGACCTGCTCTGTCGACCTCTCTCTTGCCTTCTGATTCGGTACCTATGCATATCTGTCTACCTGTTGCCAAACCCTGCTTGTACCTGGTTAGTCATACTTGTATTATTGGTGATTCTGCAGATCATCAATAATCAGGTATATATCTGTATTGTTGGTGATACTGCAGATTACCAATAATCAGATTCTCTCTGTGTGCTGACACCGATCGTTACAGTTACCCTGTAAAAGCACTAAATGCAGGCGCTATCCTGATAGAACAAGTTGCACTGCAATCAGTTTGATACCCTCATTGGAATACCATTGCATCGCATTGTGATGCAATGATTTTGTCCGTTGCAACATAACGCAAATGAACATACTGTAGTTTGAAAAGAGCCTTATGTTTGTTTAAAGGGACTCCGAGCAGCGCAGAAACTATGGAAAGATGCATATCATTTTAAAGCTCTCTTTCTCCTCTTTCCAATGATATATAAACCGCCACCCTTCGACTTTTAGTTTCCGCTATTTTCGCGATTGAAATTGCCGCAGCCGCGATTTCAATCACAAAAATAGAGAAAACTACAAGGCGTAGGGCAACGATTTAGGTGTCGCCAGAAAGAGGAGAAAGAGAGCTTTAAAATGATATCCATCTTTCCATAGTTACTTGTATTACACAGGACGACACTTTCCCCAGTGTCATCAGCTGCATTCAGCAGAAAAAGTCGCCCTGTGTAATACAATGTAACTATGGAAAGATGGATATCATTTTAAAGCTCTCTTTCTCCTCTTTCTGGCGCCACCTAAATCGTCGCCCTACGCCTTTTAGTTTTCTCTATTTTCGTGATTGAAATTGCGGCCGCGGCAATTTCAATCGCGAAAATAGTGAAAACTAAAAGGCGTAGGGCGGCGGTTTATATATCATTGGAAAGAGGAGAAAGAGCTTTAAAATGATATGCATCTTTCCATAGTTTTTGCACTGCTCGGAGTCCCTTTAACAGCCTCCACAATACACTGCTTCATTATGAAGTTTGTGTAGTTGTGTAGTCTGTGTCTCGTAGTCTAGGGCCAATCTGAGGGTGAAGGCAATTAACCTCCCTGGCGGTAATCCCGAGTGTAGCTCGGGCTAGCCGCCGGGAGCTCAATGCAGAGTATTGCGTGCAGCGGGAGCTTTTACTCACCTCCCGGGGATCCAGATGTCGGTAGCCGTTCTCCTTCCTGTCCTCTGAGGCTCTGAATCACTCTGGTGAGATCATCGTCATTGATCTCACCAAAGAGTTGCAGTGCCACCCGGAGGACGGAGGTAAAATTGCGGCGCTGGAGCCCAGGGAGATGGGTGAAAGAAGGGACTGCTGCTGGTGTTCTGGCGGCATGTTTTTTTCCTTAGGGTCTGAAACCATTTAAAAAGACCCTAAAATCTGAAAATAATCATAGCGCCAGGGGGTTAATTCATCTGAATTTTTTTTTGGGAATGTGTGAGGAAAGCAGAGTGCCTGGAGAAAACCCTTGCAGACACGGGGAGAAAATACAAACTCTGGTCAGACAGTGCTCTGGCTGGGATTCAAACCGGGGAGTCAGGGACCCAGAGCTGTAAGAGAGTGCAAACCAATACATAACTATATATTTTATAATGGCATATAAGGATGATATATGCAAATTCTATAGAATATGGAATTTATACAGACAAGATAGTCATATCAAGGAAATATACCGTAACATTAAGATTTTAAGATTGTAGCAGCTAATTCATTAGCTAAGTTCTCATTAGCTTTAAGTACCGTAATTACGGAAGCCATGTGACACTATTTTTTATTATTAGAAATGTAAAACTAGCATTATAAAAAAGCATAATATTTTCAGACAAACAATTGTTTTGATTTTATAAACAGTATTGTAGTTGTCAAGCAATGACAATGATAATACTGTGATGGTGGCCACTAGAGATCCAATCTTTTTCATCCAATATTACCATTTCTACAGGGAGTGCAGAATTATTAGGCAAATGAGTATTTTGACCACATCATCCTCTTTATGCATGTTGTCTTACTCCAAGCTGTATAGGCTCAAAAGCCTACTACCAATTAAGCATATTAGGTGATGTGCATCTCTGTAATGAGAAGGGATGTGGTCTAATGACATCAACACCCTATATCAGGTGTGCATAATTATTAGGCAACTTCCTTTCCTTTGGCAAAATGGGTCAAAACAAGGACTTGACAGGCTCAGAAAAGTCAAAAATCGTGAGATATCTTGTAAAGGGATGCAGCACTCTTAAAATTGCAAAGCTTCTGAAGCGTGATCATCGAACAATCAAGCGTTTCATTCAAAATAGTCAACAGGGTCGCAAGAAGCGTGTGGAAAAACCAAGGCGCAAAATAACTGCCCATGAACTGAGAAAAGTCAAGCGTGCAGCTGCCAAGATGCCACTTGTCACCAGTTTGGCCATATTTCAGAGCTGCAACATCACTGGAGTGCCCAAAAGCACAAGGTGTGTAATACTCAGAGACATGGCCAAGGTAAGAAAGGCTGAAAGACGACCACCACTGAACAAGACACACAAGGTGAAACGTCAAGACTGGGCCAAGAAATATCTCAAGACTGATTTTTATAAGGTTTTATGGACTGATGAAATGAGAGTGAGTCTTGATGGGCCAGATGGATGGGCCCGTGGCTGGATTGGTAAAGGGCAGAGAGCTCCAGTCCGACTCAGACGCCAGCAAGGTGAAGGTGGAGTACTGGTTTGGGCTGGTATCATCAAAGGTGAGCTTGTGGGGCCTTTTCGGGTTGAGGATGGAGTCAAGCTCAACTCCCAGTCCTACTGCCAGTTTCTGGAAGACACCTTCTTCAAGCAGTGGTACAGGAAGAAGTCTGCATCCTTCAAGAAAAACATGATTTTCATGCAGGACAATGCTCCATCACACGCGTCCAAGTACTCCACAGCGTGGCTGGCAAGAAAGGGTATAAAAGAAGAAAAACTAATGACATGGCCTCCTTGTTCCTGTGGTCCATCATAAAATGTGAGATTTACAAAGAGGGAAAACACTACACCTCTCTGAACAGTGTCTGGGAGGCTGTGGTTGCTGCTGCACGCAATGTTGATGGTGAACAGATCAAAACACTGACAGAATCCATGGATGGCAGGCTTTTGAGTGTCCTTGCAAAGAAAGGTGGCTATATTGGTCACTGATTTGTTTTTGTTTTGTTTTTGAATGTCAGAAATGTATATTTGTGAATGTTGAGAAGTTATATTGGTTTCACTGGTAAAATAAATAATTGAAATGGGTATATATTTGTTTTTTGTTAAGTTGCCTAATAATTATGCACAGTAATAGTCACCTGCACACACAGATATCCCCCTAAAATAGCTAAAACTAAAAACAAACTAAAAACTACTTTCAAAAATATTCAGCTTTGATATTAATTAGTTTTTTGGGGTTCATTGAGAACATTGTTGTTTAATAATAAAATTATTCCTCAAAAATACCACTTGCCTAATAATTCTGCACTCCCTGTATGTAATATAAGGGAACTGCCTAAAATTATCGATTCAATGTATTCACTCAGTTTACCCTTCTACTACATAGATTTGGTAAAATTGGATGAAAAAGATTGGATCATTAGTGGCCACCATTAGACCTACAAATCATAAGGAATGTTTGAATTGGCTGCTGTGAGACAAGCTAACACTGTACACCAGACTTGCAAGGGAAGTACAGATTTCTATTACTTGACGTAGTTATGATGATGAATATTTATTGTTAAGGTAGAGCTAACACAAACCTGGCCAGTTCAAACTGAACATGCTGTATGTCAGAAAATATGTTTATATATTTATTGAGTGTAACTACAAGCCGAGGGTCCCCCAGAGAAAATGTAAGTGACATAGCTGAGGAGCTTGGGGCCCCAGTGTGAGTTTTACATGGGGCCCCAATCAGGGGCGGACTGACAACTCATGGGGCCCCCGGGCAATAGGAGATTATGAGGCCCCCATACCAGTGTTTCCCACCTTTCACGTTATATTTTTACAGACTAAGATATAATAATTTACTGACAACAGTAAATATGTTATATTTTATACTGATAAAAACCCCTGCGCCGCGCGTAGCGCGGCACACCAAAAAATGGGTGTGGTCACGCAACAGAATATGGGTGGGGCAAAATATACATGACCTTAGCAGTGGTGTAAAAGGTCTGTCGGGGAAGTTTGAACTCTGCCATAGTGTTTCCCCGCAAAATACATGTAATCTGACAGCATTTCACCGAAAATCCATGCAATTTGGCAGAGGTTCTTCCAAAATACTAATATGGCAGTCGTTCCCCCAAAATAGACATTATCTGGCAGAAGCGGTTCCCACAAATACACATAATTTGGCAGCGGCTCCCCAAAATATGCATAATCTGGCAGCGGATCACCGAAAATACATGTAGCCGCAGTAGTGCAAAATACACAGAATCTGGAAGCAGCAGTTCCCCCATTATACACAATCTGGCAGCGGTTCCCCAAAAATACACATAATCTGGCAGCTGTTTCTCAAAATACACTTAATCTGGCAGCAGCAGTTCCCCAAAAATAGTTAATCTGGCAGCAGTTCCCCCAAAATAGGTGCCCCCAGTATAGGTAACCAGGTCAAAATGTATCCCCAGTGGAAGTAACCAGGTCTATAGGTTTTCCCAGTGCAAGTATCCAGGTCTATAGGTGTCCCCAGTATAAGAAGCCTAGTCTACGGGTGTCCCCAGAATAGATAACCAGGTCTATAGGTGTCCCCAGTATAGGTAGCCAGGTCTACAGGTGTCTCCAGAATAGGTAGCCAGGCCTATAGGTGTCCCCAGTACAGATAGCCAGGTCTATAGGTGTCTCCTGTATAGATAGCCAGGTCTTTAGGTGTCCCCAGTATATGTAGCCAGGTGTATAGGTGTCCCCAGTATAGCCAGATCTATAGGTGCCCCCAGTATATACAGCCAGGTCTATAGGTGCCCCCAGTATTTGTAGCTAGGTCTGTAAGTGCCCCCAGTATATGTAGTCAGGTGTATAAGTGCCCGCAGTATATGCAGCCAGGTGTATAGGTCTCCCCAGTATATGCAGCCAGGTGTATAGGTGTCCCCAGTATAGCCAGGTCTACAGGTGCCCCCAGTATATGTAGCTAGGTCTATAAGTGCCCCCAGTATATGTAGTCAGGTGTATAAGTGCCCCCAGTATATGCAGCCAGGTGTATAGGTCTCCCCAGTATATGCAGCCAGGTGTATAGGTCTCCCCAGTATAGCCAGGTGTATAGGTGCCCTCAGTATATGTAGCTAGGTCTATAAGTGCCCCCAGTATATGCAGCCAGGTGTATAGGTCTCCCCAGTATATGCAGCCAGGTGTATAGGTGTCCCCAGTATAGCCAGGTCTATAGGTGCCCCCAGTATATGTAGCTAGGTCTATAAGTGCCCCCAGTATATGTAGTCAGGTGTATAAGTGCCCCCAGTATATGCAGCCAGGTGTATAGGTCTCCCCAGTATATGCAGCCAGGTGTATAGGTCTCCCCGGTATATCCAGGTCTATAGGTGCCCCCAGTATATGAAGCCAGGCTTGTAGTGTCTCCAGGAGGGGAGACAGCCAGTGAAGGAGGGCGATTTGCATAGCAGCGGAGAAGGGGGGAAGTTCCCCCCCCCTTCTCTCACCTTGGGGCCCCCCTTCCTGGCTCTCCAGAATCTGTAAAGTGTCGGCGCAGCGGGTAGCGGCTGACAGCGGGCGGAGACTTACCGCTGTTCAGCCACCGGAGGGAGCGCTGATCTGTGTGCCACTAGTCTGGGCTTGAGAAGCCCAGACTAGTGGCACACAGATCAGCGCTGCCTCCGGTGGCTGAACAGCGGTAAATCTCCGCCCGCTGACAGCCGCTGCGCCGACACTTTACCGATTCTGATGGGGAGAGCCAGGAAGGGGGCCCCAAGGTGAGAGAAGGGGGGGAACTTCCCCCCTTCTCCGCTGCTCTGCCCATCGCCCTCCTTCGCTGGCTGTCTCCCCTTGTGCTCAGGGCTCTCTGGCGGGTGGTGGGCCCCCCCCCCCCCTGACCACGGGCCCTCGGTTCGTGCCCGAGTGCCCTAATGGTCAGTCCGCCCCTGGCCCCAATCACTATTGATATGAAGCCCCAAAACCCTTCCAAGGACAGCTGCAGCATCAGAGAGGTGGAATCAGAGTAAGGAAACAGTTTGCTAAGAAATTCTACTATTCAACACACATATAGAGGTGATCATTACCAGCATAGCACCAATGAAAAGCTAATATGATGGATAAAGGAGGGCCCCTAATGGGTGCAGTCGCAACCTCTGCATCCCCTACTGCTACACCACTGGATCCCTCTCTCAAATATATTCAAGAATTTATTTTTTTCTTTAATGTTCAAGCTTTCTCCTGCCACTCCCTCTTCTCAAGCCTATTTTTCTTTTTTGACGCAATGGACGGATAACTTTACTGTCTAGCACAAAACAAACTCTTTTAAAGCTAATGATCATTCTGACATGTAATTTTCAGAGAAAAGAAACATTGATTCTGCATGTTTTTATTTGCTCCGCTTTAAAGTTTTGCTAACAAAAAAGACAATCCTCACCAGCTCACTGGCTATATGCATCACAAGCCCAGCATATTATTTAACAAAGTGCATTACACAGACCTGCCTGCTGTGCTCCATACTATGAACCATAATGATTTTTCTGCAGCAGAGTTACAATGACTGCTGTGTGCAGAAACAGAGCATTGTCAGTAGCACTCCCTCAGATGTGTGTGAGGCATCCCTGCATGCATACATATGCTCTCATTCCTTTTTTAATGAATAGGCCATTGCAGAAAAACCCACAGACACTAGTTATTTCCTGATTTATGCAGACTTTTGAGTAAACTTTAACCTCCTTAGCGGTAACCCCGTGCTGGACACGGGGTAAGCTGCCGCGGAGGATTCCTCAGGCCCTGCTGGGCCGATTTGCATAATTTTTTTTCAAACATGCAGCTAGCACTTTGCTAGGTGCGTGTTTGTTGCGATCGCCGCCGCCCGCCGCCAATGCGCCGCTACCCGCCGCGATACAGCCCCCCCCCCCGCATACCCTTTGCGCAGCCTGGCCAATCGCCGCCAGGCTGCGCTATGGGGTGGATCGGGATTCCCTGTGACGTCACGACGTCGGCGACATCGGTGACGTCACTCCGTTCGTCGCCATGGTGACAGGGGAAGCCCTCAAGGAAATCCCGTTCAGAACGGGATTTCCTTATGGGCAAGCGGCGCCGGCGGTGATCGGTAAATACAGGGGGACACCGCAGGGAGGGAGGAAGCATGTCGCTTCCGCTAGGCTAGCTACATGCAGAAAAAAAAGTGAAAAAAAACCTCCAGCGGCCGCGCAGCCGCACTTATCATACCACCAGGGAGGTTAAAGCAATGACAAAACACAAAATGTAGAATTATGGGAAGTCTGGTGCATTAACCTTATATTAGTATATGCATGGCCGGGCTTTGACCTGAGCGAACGGAGCGGAGCTACATATACTGTGGCAACTATACTAGCCATGTATACTTGGGCCAGGGATGCTCAAATTCGGCTTCGGGAGATATCCGGATTTTTGCTATCCGGATATCTCCCAGTAATGCTGTGCGGGCTGGGCGGGGGGGGGGGGGGGGGTCAAGCTTACCTCTCTGACGTCTTCTTCGGTCGTCCCTCAGGGAGATATCCGGATAGCAAAAATCCGGATATCTCCCGAAGCCGAATTTGAGCATCCCTAACTTGGGCAACTATATTAGCTACCTATACTGGGGCAACTATACTACCTATACTGAGGGCAACTATAGTAGCTACCTTTACTGTTGCAACTATACTACCTATGCTCGGCTACCTATACTGAGGGCATGCTACTCCTGACTTTTTTTTATACTAGGGGCACCTATGCCTGGTTACCTATACAGAGCGCACCTACACCTGCCTTCCTATACTGGGGCACCTATAGCTGTCTATCTATACTGGGAGGTGCCTATGCTTGGCTACCTATATTGAGGGCACCAACACATGAGATCCTATACTGAGGGCACCAATACCTGGCTATCAACCTACCTATACTGAGTCTGAGGGCGTTCTTTGGGGGAGGGACGCACCATGGCTATAATGCGCAGTGCAAATTATCGTTGCTGTGCTATCATTCCAAATTTGGGGGGGGGGGCCTAACTGTCACACAGATTGTTTTTATTAATATTCCTGAAAGGTTCAAGCCTTCCTTTTTTAAGAGTGTTCAGGATAATGCATTCTTTCCATCCATTTCCTGGTTATTATTAGTATTTTTCTATTATACATTTGTGATGTGTCATGGAGATCTGAGCATTTGACGTGATGTGTCACAAAGTCAAAAAGGTTGGGCCTGTGTGTGTGTCACGTGCGCAAAGAGGATGAAAGGGGAGGGGGGGTACCAAAATCAGGTTTCCCTCAGGGCGCTGTGAAACCGAAGGCCGGCCCTGAGTATGTGATACCAAGAGAGTTAATGACCACCTGTTATTGCTCCTTAGTTCTTGCACTTTTTTATTGTTAAAGTTTTTAATGTATGAATTTATGCAAATAGTGGCACCACTTTTATCTAATGCTATTGTCTAAGGGCCTGTTTGCACTAGTGTGCCAAGTCCATTTCGAAATCGGACGCAACACCCATCCATGCTGATGCAAATTTGCTTCTACTTCGCTCTAAGTGTGCCATTCACAGCTTTGGGAATTCAGATGCAATGGCCCATATGCAATTCATTTTTTCACCTGAGTTTTCTCCTAGGAGATAATTTTTCATCTTTGATTTATAACAACTTTTTAGGATTTTGCAATGGAAAAAGTACCGAAAAGTAGGTGAAAAAAGTTTTTAAAAATTATTTTGAATATTTGTTTGCTTGTTGGTGGTTTAAAGGGCATTTTATTGACAAGTTTGAAAATTTCACCTAGGAGAAAACGCAGGTGAAAAAGTGAATTGCATATGGCCCAATGTGTGGAAAAATGCAGTTGGCACTTTTTTTTCTCAGAGGGAGGGGATCATGCTCTGCTTCAGTATGTCACAGTACATGTTGGCATTCATGTTCCCTCAATGAACTGTAACTTCCCAGTGCTGGCAGCACTCATGCGGCCCCAAACCATGACACTCCCCTACCATGATTGACTGTTGACAAGATACACTTGTCTTTGTATTCCTTGGTTGCTCTCACACATGCTTGACACAATCTAAACCAAATAAGTTTATCTTCAGAACAGAGGACATGGTTCCAGTAATCCATGTCCTTTGTCTGCTTGTCTTCAGGAAAGTGAATAACACCAAATGTAGCACACATATCCCATTTACACCTGAGACCTCTTAACACATATAATATGTCCCCAGAGAGGGATAATGTCTAACTGGACAGAAGTTCCTTCTCCCATGGATTGGCGTCCATCTCCGTTCAGCTGTAAATGGCCCGTTCACAGGCCCTGGTTGGTGGGGTCAGAGCAGGTGCATTATGCCCAAGGGTGCCAGCTACTTCTTATAGTAATACAGTTACTATTCAGCTACAGCTGAACGGAGATGGATGCTGGGCCTCAGGAGGTGCGGTAAGCCTATGCGCACCTCCCCCCCACACACACAGGGCGTCCATTTCCGATTTGGTTCAGGACTACGATCTCCTTTAAAGGCTTGATCAGGCTCCATTACTTCACAATAGCTATACGCTTTTTAACCTATTTATTGTTCTACGCAATAGGCCATTTTGTACAATGCTGAAATGTACACTATTTTCCAGTTTTGTGTAAGGTTACCCTTTTTTTGGCAGTAAATCACTTACCTTTGTACCATTTATGGTAAAGTTAGTCATTGGACTTGAATGTAATTTAAAAACCTGGAAAAATCGGGGTCTTCTAAAACTTTTGACCGGTAGTGTCGGTGAAAGAAAGAGACAGTGAACTTAATATTCTCATTTATTGAATCAAATGTTTCACATGCCATTAATTGACTTCCAGTGAACAGCTACCCATAAAAGAGGGGAGGGACAAAGAAACTGCATATCAACCGTTTTGTGCATTGATTTTCTGTTATCGCCACTAAACTGAATTATAAGCTCTAAATGTATAATTCTACTGCCTTTCCATTTCTATTACTGATGCTACTGAAAAGAGGAAGCCACAAACAGCACAGAACAAATCTCTGGAGATTGTATCATTTTACATGTGTCCCATTATTAGGTTATTACTTCATTGGTAAAGCTGGAGATTATTAGAGTAGGTAAAAACAAGAATTAAGCAAAGAGTGCAGCTCAAGCAATTTATGAGCTAAAACAAAAGAGGAGCTGGGGGAGAGCTGAAAGTCATCAAATCGCAATGAAATAGGAAAAAAAAAAGAAAGAAAAAAAAAAAAAACAGGCATTGAAGGGGGAAAGTCATCAAGACACATGAAATCAGCTATAATAAAAAAAATCTGCATGTGGCATTTGTTTGCTGAAAAACTTTTTGGAATCATATCCTGATCAGTAGCTAATGAGATTGCTATATAATCTATATAACTATCAACTATATAAACCAGTGTTTCTCAACATTTTATTGTTATTGCCAAATCTGACAAGATTAGTTTGCATGCTTGTTTCTGGTGTTATTCAGAGACTTCTGCAGCCAAATAGATTAGCAGTGCACTCAGGCAACAAGTATTGTTTAAAAGGAAATAAGTATGCAGCCTCCATATAATTCTTACTACAGCTGTCCTTTAATGTGAGCATGATGCACTGAATCGCCTCAAAAAATCAGCATAAAAGTTTGACCTCCCTCTAGTGGCAGCTTGTTAATGTACTGCTGGATTGTCTGATTATAAAACTATTACATAAGCAATTTGACAAAATGTGTAGTAATAACTGGTAGCCATATATCCAGTTTTCCACTCTCAGGAGTTTCCAGTCCCTGCACTCTGCGTCTGAACTCATGTCTAGGACAGTGGGAAGCAAAGGTATAAAGGTATAAAGGTACAAAGGTATAAAGGATAATTACAATACTTCAAACTACACAATGATTTCTGTGACTTTTCCATCAGTGGTTCTCGGGACGAGAGTTTGTGGTCTCTAAATTTCACAGTGTACCAGCAGGCACACCTTTGCTAGAAATAAAATACTTACATTTATTAAACTGAAACTTTCCAGCCCCTAAAGCAAACCTGAAGCGCAAAAAGAGGAAGATATAATGAAATGTAAGTGTAGTATGTCATAATGAATAGAACATTAGTAGCAAAGAAGTAACAATAGGGTATTGTACCGTGTTAGCCATCAGTAAAAGCAAGAAGATTTGAATCAGGATGTTAGCCAATAAATGGTATCATCCTGATTCAAAATTTTCTAGCTAGTAGCAAAGAAAAGAGTCTCAATTTTTTATTTTCAGTTATGTAGCTTTTTTTATAACATTGCATCATTCTGTAATATTTGCAGTTTAGAAATGAAACTCTGTAAACAAAGCTGAAATAATGACCTTTGTAACTTTCCTGCTGTAAAACCTTATCTCAAGTTGTCGCTCACTGTTTCTTAGTTGCTGCTTGAGAAAACAGGACTATAATCGACCCAGTGGGTGGAAGAGCTCAGAGTAGCTCTTTTGCATAGATAACAACTGACATTTTTTGAACTCTTCCTGTACTGAAAAATAATATGAGACTTTTTTCTTTGCTACTAATGTTCTATTCCTAATGGTGCCCATACATGGTACAATACAAACATTTGATTTTTCCTGTTTATTCAAACAAAATAATCAAGTTGATCAAATCGAATGAAAGTTGAAAAATATTTTTTTTTCAATCAAGAAAAAGGAATGATTATCCATTTTTTTCAATAAAAATACGATTGGACATGTTGGAAAAATCTTTATATTCGATCTAAAGGAATAATTGAACTAAATTATCCAATCAAAAAAAATACCATACCATGTATGGGCACCATTAGCTGTGCTACACTTACAATTCATTATTAGTTTATTTTCACTTCAGGTTTGCTTTAAAGGGACCCTGAGCAGTAAATATAAATGGAATCGCTACTTACATGGGGCTTTCTCCAGCCCACCATAGGTCGTGTGGTCCCCCGGCTTCCTCCTGGCTCCTCTCCCGATCCCCCTGCCATACAGCACTGCCCATGCACATTACGCTGGCCACCATGATGACGTGAAGCGGCCAGCGTGATGACGCGAAGCGACTGCGATAAAGGAAGCGACAACCCGCCCCAGGTGTCGCCGGTGCTGTATGTGGCGGAGGGATCGGGAGAGGAGCCAGGAGGACGCTGGGGGACCTCCCGACCTACGGTGGGCTGGAGAAAGCCCCAGGTAGGTAGCGATTCCATTTATTTTTACTGCTCGAGGTCCCTTTAAAGAAAATAATAAACAATAATATATAATGCTGAATTTGAATTACTAAGACAGAAATCCAAAGAATATAGATACAGTGCAAGGAAATATGCATTTCCTGAGCTAACCTGGTCATGCTTCCCAGTTATAAAACTGAACGACATGTCATGAAACACAAATCAAATTAATTTCTAATGAAGTGGTTGTTTTCAATTGACTTTCATGTTAATGCATTTTCATTCATTTGCTTGTACATCAGAACACCTATAGTACTCAGTGATTCCAAAGAGGTTATTGTTGCTTAGCAACACTCTCTTTTGCTGAGATGGTTCTCTTTAAAACCACATGAGCTCATTTCCATGTGATTGTCCAGAAACCTTTGTTGCTGTGTTCTGTCTCACACAGGGTGTGCTCAGGCATTTGAAAGGGAGAAAATGACTGAAAAGCCCTTCTGTGATGAACAGTGAACAAAGACGAACTTACACTGCAATTTTAAACCAGCAATGATTAGTTTTTGATCTAGAAAACCGAATGGCTTTGATCTCCTCAAAACATCAAAATTATGTTACTTTAAACTTCTGTGTCATTTTCATGCACAATTAGTATTCTGTGTATTTGGATGCTTCATCATCTACAGACCATATGCTTTGAAAGGGCTGGTGCACACCGAGCGGGTTTTTCAGCGTTTCTGCAGCCGCTTGCGGCTGCGGATACGCTTGGTCAATGTATCTCAATAGGGTGGTGCACACCAGAGCGGGAGGCGTTTTGCAGAAACGAAAAATGCCGGGGTGAGGCATTTTTTGGATTTCGGATGCGTTTCTGCCTCAATGTTAAGTATAGGAAAAACGCAAACCGCTCTGAAAAACGCCTGTTCAGAGCGGTTTTGCCGACAGCTTTACTGTAACAATATATGAAATGTACTATACTGAAATCCGCTGCAGCAATCCGCAAAACGCTAGCAAAACGCCATAGAAAAATAAGAAAAAGCGTTTCAAAATCTGCTAGCATTTTGCGGATCTGCTAGCAGTTTTTGGTGTGCAGCAGGCCATAGAACAAGATTCCCTTGTTTTGTTACTTAAAGGGGTTTTCCACTTTTACTATTGAAAAAAAATGGAAATCTATCCCTCACCCGACAGTCATTCAGTGGCAGATGTCCTTCTGATATATCAGGGGATCTAAATTTACTCAAGTATGGTGTGCCAGGAGTGACTTTTGTAAATAGACTTTAGAGTATAATAACATTTGGAAATGATAGTAATTGCTATGGTTCTGTATGTATATGTAGTCCTCTTTTAACCGCTTGCCGACCGTGTCACACCGATGGGCGTGGCCGCGGCGGCAACCCCGGGACCCCCCAACGCCGTTTGGCATTAGGTCCTTGGGGTGGGTATTGCAGGAGATCGCGCACACGGCCGCATGAATGAGGCTAATGCGCGCACATCTCTGCATGAATGATGGAGCTCCGCTCTGCCTTCAGTCTTCCAGCGGCGATCGCCGCTAGGAGACTGTTAGACAGCGAAACCGCAGTCTAATTACCATGTACAGCGCTGCGATCTAAGACAAAGGCAGGGGAGTGATCGGCTGTCATAGGCTGAAGCCTATGACAGCTGATCATGCTGATTGGCTGGTGGGGGGAGGGAGGGAGAATTATAAAATTAATTAAAAAAAAGTAAGAAATATTAGTAAAATAAACAAATAAATATTTATAAAAAAACAACAACAAATAAACACCTGGAGTGCGATCAGACCCCACCAACAGAGATCTCTGTTGGTGGGGAGAAGACGGGGAGGGGTAGAGATCACTTGTGTGCTGAGTTGTGCGGCCCTGCAGCAAAGCCTTAAAGCTGCAGTGGCCTAATTTCAGAAAAATGGCCTGGTCTTTAGGGGGGTTTAACACTGCAGTCAAGTGGTTAAATATAATAATGGTAAATCAATGGTAAATTTACCTATAATGGTAAATCAAAGAATGTAACTTTTTGAACAGTTATCAGTACAATGACAGTTTGGGGCAGGATTGTGTTCTAGGCAAATGTATGTAATTGCAACTAGGGATAAGCAAAATCATCGCTGGTCGGCAAAATCTTGCAAATGAGTTTCATGAAACTGGCATTAAAGTGAACCTGAGGTTAAAAAAAAAAAAAACTGATGAAATAAACTGTTGTATTTATCCCCCTACTCCTAAAAATTGCTTTTTTTTATATAACCCATGGTTTTATTTTATACTTAAACATTTCCAAAGTAGATTGAACATTTTATTGTCTCTGCTCAATGGCAGCCTATTAAGTGTCCCAGAGTTAAAATACATGAACGATTTACCTTTTTCTATCTCCCTCTGCTCTCAGAAGTTGTATTTTGCCAGGAAATATTTTATGGCTGTAATTTGCTTATCAGTGATGTTCACTATATTCCCAAGGTACCAACAAGACAGAAGCTGTCGCTTCCATGCCTAAAAATTAACTCTTTCAGGCATCAAAATAAAACAAGTAAAACAGCCTGGTCATTAATATGTGTTTCACTGTACATATACTGTACATGCTTATCTCACCATGTCACATGTCCCCCCGGGGTACACTTTAAGATGTCTCCAATGCATTTGCATTGCTTCAGTAAAGTGTGTAGGGAAGTGTCAAGTCTGCCCTTAGAGGGAACCTAAACTGAGAAGGATATGGATTTTTTCTTATAAAATAATACCAGTTGCCTGACTCTCCTGCTGATCCTGTGTCTCTAATACTTATAGCCACAGCCCCTGAACAAGCATGCAGATCAGGTGCTGTGACTGAAGTCAGACTGGATTAGCTGCATGCTTGTTTCAGGTCTGTGATCCAGCCACTATTGCAGCCAAAGAGATCAGCAGGACTGCCAGGCAACTGGTATTGTTTAACTGCTTGCTGAAGTGTCACGCTTTCAGTCTCCGAGCAGCGATCGCTGCTTGGGAGACTATTAGACGACATCTATTTACATGTACAGCACTGCGAACTGCAGCAGCGATGTACTGAGTAGGGACAGCCGTGTGACATGGCTGTCCCCTCCATTGCCTCAGCAGTGATCAGCTGTTGTTGGCTGAAGCCCATGACAGCCGATCAGAGGGATTGGCTGGCAGGGGGAGGAAGGGCGGGTGTAGAGTTATGAAAATAAAAAAAGACACATTTTTAATAAAAAAATAAACTTATAAATATTGATATAAATATTGATACAAAAAAAACAAACAAACACTGAGGGAGCGATCAGACCCCACCAACAGAGAGCTCTGTTGGTGGGGAGAAAAAGGGGGGGGGGATCACTTGTGTGCTGTGTTGTGCGGCCCTGTAGCTTGGCCTTAAAGCTGCAGTGGCCCATTTTACATAAAATGGCCTGGTCACTAGGGGGGTTTAACACTGCAGTCCTAAAGAGGTTAAAAGGAAACATCCATATACCTCTCAGTTAAGGTTCCCTTTAATGATGTATGAAAAAAATGTAAATTTTTACACTGCAACGTATTATACATTGCTTTCTAAAATACCAATTTACTTTGTGTTAAATTGATTGAGAGCTTATCTGGAATTCTGCCAGAAAATGTAAAATGTCACTCTTTACCTACTACTACACACAGCAGACCTATGCACATTCACAGGTAAGCAGGGGTCCACATTTTACGTTTTCCCACTCACCACTACCTGCAAAGAAGACCAGGAAGACAAGTAATTTGGTAAGTATTGTTTTTCCCTAGGGAAACCAAAGTTACACAATTAAATACAATTAACTGAAGATGTTTCATATATGTTATCAGCTTTGTAAAAAAATATGCTCATGAAACAGCAAATATTGATTAGTAGCTATCAATTAAATCATTTTTTTTAATTAGCAAATGCTATTAAAACCTCATTAGATGATGTTAGAAAACCATACGATGTCCATATTAATCAATGTATCTTTCTGACAGAAAAGTAGTGATTACTTCCAGTAACATGAAGAATAGCATCATGCCAATTACTTCTCCAGAATTTTTTATGGGCCTCAAACATGAGCCTGAAAGGAGAATGTTTTAATGTCCACTGAAACCAACTAAAGATTTACTTTCAGTGTTAAAGAGAAATCATAAAAAAGGATTGAACTTCATCCCAATCAGTAGCTGATACCCCCTTTCCCACGAGAAATCTTTACCTTTTCTCAAATGGATCATCAGGGGGCTCTGTATGGCTGATATTGTGGTAAAACCCCTCCTACAGTGTGATGTCAGGACCATGGTGTTGACATCACACTGTGGGAACCTTGTTGCATTTTGGGAAATAACAGCTGTTTCCAATTGCCAAAAAAGCAAGCAGCAGCTACTTCCACTGACATCACCTGCCAGCAGTAAAAATGTTGCCATGTGATAGATGTCAGAATGTAAATTAGGGAGAGGAAAGATTTAGAATGGGTAAACACTGACTAAATAATTTATACATTATTATTGTAAAAATTAAGCACTTTTGTTCATTAAGTTATTTTCACTGGAGTTCCTCTTTTAGCTCAAATTATATTGACTGCTGACTGACTAAATGTGTATGGTTGCTTTGGCAAGTGGTGTACCTAAGGAATTTGAAACCCGGTGCTGATTATTTACAGACACTCCCCCTCCCCAAACAACCAATTTTTGTTGATGGGAGAGTTGACGGTTGGGGCGCCGAGCGTGTTTTTCAAATTTTGGGGGATTTTGGGAGGAAAGGAGTGGTCAGGATGTGGACGGAGCTAACCATTATGAAACTCTGTACTCTACACAGTGCTGCAGAAGATGTCAGTACTATATAAATATACAATAATAATATGTTAGGACTTTAGACTATGACTATGGTACAATTAGATTGTGAGCTCCTCTGAGGACAGCCAGAAAAGGGGGACAAACAAAATAGGGGAGTGCATAGGAGGAGGGGAGGGGGTAAAGAACTAGAGGCACAAGACAGAGAGCCTGGTGGGAGAGGAGGAATGGCAGGAAGACCTCTCACAGGGACTGCAGACATCACCAGTGCTCGTTGGCAGGGACATGATGTTAAAAGAAGCCACTAAAATCTGAAAAGAGGAAAGATTCATGGGAAAAGACAACAGGGTGAGAGGGGCAGCTGTGAAAAAGAGATAAGATTACCTGCAATCAAGCTAATCTAAATACTGCTGCTGGAGAGATATGTAGAAGGCGCACTTCTCTTGCGCACACTGGCCACGTCTGGCTAAGTGTTACCCGGACCCGGTACCAGAGCTGGAGAAGGCTGAGGACGGCAGCGAGGGAACGATCCATGTGCATGGGGTTGGAGGAAGCCCCAGGTATGTATAAAACTTTTATTTCCAATCGTCTCTGGTACACTTTAAATATTAACATTTTAATTTGGGTTGACGTCAAGAATAGTTAGTCCAAGTTTCAGTGGGTGTAGCTTCAAAACTGTATGGGTGGCAGGGATTTGAAAATAGCTACATTTATATTTGGCAGCTTTTAGCTCCACTCACTTTTAGGCATCACAAAAAAATTACATCTTGATTCGAGTTGTCCTCAAGAATATCTGATCCAAGCCGGTGACTGTAGTGGCTTAAAAACTGTATGAATAGCAGTGATTTGAAAAAACAGCTATATTTTGATTGCCTAATTTTAGGTTTGCCCACTTTTGCACACACACACATAATTCACATTGTTAATGTGAGTTGACATCATAAATATTTGGTCAAAGTTTTAGTAACTTGAGCTTCACAACAGTAAAAGCTGCAGCGATTAGAAAATTTTGTGGTCAACTCAAGGGGCACGGAGTGTGTGTGTGTGGGGCGGGGGGGGGGGGGGGGGGGTCACTTATTAAAGCACAAATAACATAATCTGCTAAGGTACAGCACATATTATTTATACTGAAGCTAACACCCCTCTTTGCTGTACCTGTTTTGAGTGCATGTTGTGTAAACTTGTCCATATTGTGGAGCTCTGCACATTTTTGCAAATAGCTAATTCGGGTACAGCCTCTGTCTGAAAGCGCTGCCACTTCCTCATGCTGTATAAAATTAACATAAGTATACTATTTGGCTAGGTGCATTCATGTGCTTCAAAGTTCATTCAAATTTTTAGATTAGGAATTAGTACATAATTTGCATCTGATTTGCTTTCAAGGAATGTATTTAGACACTGTGGGGCTCTGCATGCCTCTGTTGGCTTACATTTCAGTTTGCAGCCTGGAGCGCTGTCACTTGTTTGATAATTTGTTATGGACCAAAAAAGTGTGGAAAGTTTGGTGCCTGAACCCCTAAAACTGTAGGAGGTGTAGTGTATAGAAAATGGGGAGAGGTGGGGCGGCAGAAGGAATTAAAGAAGCACAACAGCCAGCTTGACGTTATTATTATAGATATCTTTTCATGGGGCAGAACTGAAGATATCACACTTTGATACAGTGTAAGGTAGTCAGAATATCTAACATTTTTTGTTTCCCGCCTAGTTTAGGTTCACTCCACTTGAGGACTGCAGTGTTAAACCCCCCTAAAGACCAGGCCATTTTTCTTGAAATTGGCCACTGCAGCTTTAAAGGGGCACAACAACAAAAACCTGTAAAATTTAAAATATGTGCAAACATATGTGCAAACATATACAAATAAGAAGTACATTTTTTCCAGAGTAAAATGAGCCATGAATTACTTTTCTCCTATGTTGCTGTCACTTACAGTATGTAGTTGAAATCTGACAGAAGTGACAGGTTTTGGACTAGTCTATCTCTTTAAAGGGGATTCTCAGATATATATTTATTTTCAGAAGCACTTAGTGAATGGCAGTTGCTCTGTCCAACTGCCAAAAAACTGTGTAGGGAGCAGGGAAGCTGGTCAGCATCATTGCTTAAATCCTTTGTAGGGGAATATCTTTATAAAGAATAAAAGCCTTGCTGAGAATCCCCTATGAAGAGATGGACTAGTCCAACACCTGTCACTTCTGTCAGATTTCTACTGCCTACTGTAAGTGACAGCATTATAGGAGAAAAGTAATTTATGGCTCATTTTACTCTGGAAAAAAATGTACTCAAATTTTACTGCAGGGCCACACAACACAGCACACAAATGATTCCTTCCCCCTTTTCTCACCACCAACAGAGCTCTCTGATGATGGGATCTGATCGCTCCCCCAGTGTTTATTTTATTTTAAATAAATATTTATTTTATTATTTTTTTAATATATATTATTTTATTTATTTATTTTGTCCCTGCTCCCTCCCTCCCCCCGCCAGCCAATCAGCGTGATCATCTGTCATAGGCTTCAGCTTCAGCCTATGACAGCGGATCACTTCCGCACTAACAGAAGGAACAGCCGTGTCACACGGATGTCCCCAGTACAGCGCTGCTGCAGATCGCAGTGCTGTACAGCATAATTAGACGGCGTCTTCACCGTCTAACAGTCTCCACTGGGAGACTGAAGGCGGAATGCGATCTCCTGCTAGCCCCATAGAGAGCCGTTCACGCCAATCGGCGTGGAACGGTCCTGGGGCTGCCGCCATATAGCACTGACATTGTCATTTTAGTACAGTACAGGTTTGCTATAGAGCCTTTTTTTTTTTATTTGAGAAGAGGTGCCTTTGCCCAAAGATTTTCTTGAATAGGGTGGAACTGATTTCTAGCAAAAACCTGCTAGGTCCACATACATTATTTGACCAAACCCTCCACCTGATGCCCAGAGATGCCTTGAACCTGGGATGCTTGCAACATTTCTGGATACAGATGCCAGTAGAAATCAGACAGATGTTCTAACCCTTCCCCAAAGTATCCAAAACTAAACAGTCAGAAAATTCCTCCACTTCCATGTTAATTGCTTATAAACTTAGCTTTGTCTATATTTTCTCTTATAGTTACAGTCATGAAAAAAAAAATCTATAGGATGGATGTGTGTTACCAACAGATGATTCATTGCCCTATCTAATGAGGAACATGCACAAAATGTGAGAGGTTCAATGATCTACTCATGTATAAACTTTTCACACCACTGATCTCAAGCAGTGTTACTCGCATTATATTTTTCTGTGGGTGATGATGAGTCACTGTTTAATTTAGTATTGTTTGAGGGAAAAAAATTTCCTTTTCTGTTACAGTACATATTATTATAGTCCAGTGTTACAAGACAATATTATAACATTTACCCCTTTATGTGAGGCACTGCTGTCCTGCTGCTGTGAGGCACCCCTAATGCAGGTATGACATCTCAAATACCCCTGTACACATATACAGTATATTTGTTGAAACAAAGATTTTGTATAAATTGCTTTATTATTTTTTTATTCCTTGAGGCTACATTCATAGTGGGACGTCGTGGAGCTGCATTATAAAGTCTTATAACGCAGCTTACCGCACTGTAATGATAATCCTATGGGACGTTCACAGTGCGAATGTAAGTGTCGCATTGTAACGTGTAGCGTTGCTGCTGCAGTGCATTACCTCTAAACGCACACGTTACCAGGTACAGGAAAGCATACTTTTCATTGCCTGCATGCTATACTGCACCTACTGTATGAAATGGTAATGCAGTGTTAATGTGCGTTACCACCTTTTTTTGTGTTTTGCGTTGTAATGCTGCGTTGTGACTTTAATGTTGCATTACAACGCAACGCAACGTCCCACTGTGAATAAGCCCTCATGCTTACAATTAATCAAAAATACTTATTCAAGGCAGTTAATATCTGTTAATATCTGTGTGATGCTGGAGGGCCATACTTTCTGACCACCCAGCACAATAAGGCTAAGCAGCTGGACAATGGAAGAGGTTACACAGGTGCCCAGAGTAACTGCAGCTCTGGGCTTCCGATATCGCTACAAATAAAACACAATGGCAGCGCAGTGCGATGTTGCACTGCCTTAGTTCGCACCGTGCTGCCTTAGCGATAGCAAGCATTCAGACAGGTACAAGACAGGACTAGAGATTGGAGCGTAACTAGTAGCAACCGCAGCTCACAGTCACGTCCACAGAAGCAGAGCAAGCAGGCTAGTCACCAGCAAGCATCCACGCAGGCAAGACTACAGGACAGAACGTAACTAATAGCAACTGTAGCCCATAGTTACGTTCCCAGAACTAGAGTAGCAGGAATACTACCAGTTACCAACGTGGTGATGGCAGAATCCAAGCTATTTGGATAATGGACTTCACTGACCCACCACGGATACAGCGAACGTCTATCAAGCATGGAACTAGGCAATACACAATAATAAGAAAAATAACAAATGGCGCAACTAACGGATAAATATATATTAGCAAGTCTGCATATATATTTATCAAGAACTAGCTAAAACACAAGTAATAAGGTCGCATAGAACTATAATAACAGAAATATACAGAGTAACAAGGTGCCCAGCAGACCAGCGTACTGACCGCTATGACGGGCATGGTCTAAAATGGGAGGCAGACTTTTAAGCCGGCATCAGCCAATGTATGCAAGCATGCAAATTTCCACACAGCTGAATGGTAATCACTCATTCCTGAGCTGGTTTGATTACCATTTGCTAGATGGCTGTGAATGCAAAGGACTCCCATAAGAAATACATGCAGTATTATGTAACAACATGCATGCAGGAAATCCAGGGCTATCTGGCCGCAGCTGAGCTACAACAAGCAATTGCAAAATGCACAACCGAATGCAAGCAGATAAGCCAGAACTGTTCGTTTGCAGCTCCACTGCAACGGACAGAATATGCTACAGGAGGGATCCTTACAATCTGTTTTTTTTATTTCTCTTTCATCTCAAGAATGACTATAATGGATTACCTATAACAACAGAAAACATCTTTTGTATCCAACATATGTACCTCCTGGGGTACATGATCTGAGAGAGGAATGAGAAGGATCACTAAACTACCAACCTATTTAGTAACTATTTTTTTTAAAGTGTTACTGCACTTTTGTTTTTCAGCTTTTTGCAGTCCAGGCCATGTATTGATTTTGTGTGGCTATTCATTACTCAGGTGAAGTTTAGGTATAAAACTGAAGTCTTGGCTAGGCATTGCTGTTTTTTACTGGCAGTTCTATTGTATATCTCTCTGTCATTTTGTTAAAGGCAACTAATCCTACTAGTGAAAACCCCCTTTCTGACCTCGAGCGGACAAGTTAATGTATAATGGACATGAACACAGCCTTGTTTATGTTGCCAGTACAATTTTTAAAAATACTCGGTATGGTGCAAAGAATTGACACCAACTGGTGGCCTTTCTAAACTAAGGGGACTAAGGAACCTTCACTTGGTCTATACTATACAAGGAATGGTCTATGTCTGCTGCAGTCTCAGTTATATGTGAATGTTATCTGGTTGATTTCAAATGTCATAGACTCAGAAGAAGCACCAGCGGCACAAAATGGTCATCAGGCTACTTTTGCCTTGCACCCCCCATCACTGTTTGCCTGAAGTCACCAGTATGTATGTTTATCTATAAATATGTGATTTTAAATGCCATGCTCAATTTGATTGATGTATTAAAGCGGACCCAAACCAAACATTTTTTTTAATTACAAATATTTAGTTGCACCACTCTGACACATACAAAGATAAATAAACACTCCTTCAAACCTATGATCATTTCAGTGCATGCTTTTCACCCTTCTCTTTTCATAACTAGGGTTATACAGGTGGCAGCCATTAGCAATTCCTCCATTGCTGGACACCATCTACTCCTCCAGTTTGCCGGATTTTGTCCCGGCAATTTGAAAGGAAGGGAGGGGTTCCTCCAATAAATGTGAAATATTTTATATTTGTCATCATGCAGCTGAAAAAGGGTTGCTATTTATTATTATAATTTAGAAAATCGATTTATTTCTGAAATGTTGTATTTTTAATTTGGGTCCACTTTAATGAAATCCTACCGCAAGCTGATTGGTGGAATAGGTCTGGTGGTAGAATATTTCAAAGGAAATAGATACTTGGCTTAGTTGGCACCTGTTTTTTTCTGCTTGACAAAGAGGGCTGAAGGAGGACTGCCTGAAACAGTGGGCTTTTGCAATATATTTCATCCTGCTTTCTATTGTATGTAGTTTATGTCACATAAATAGTGTTTTGCATATAAGGAATTTCCTTGAACCAGCTGTGACTTGCTATTGTGCGTGCTGTACTGTGCTTTGAACTAGTTATGTTTCTATGGTCCCCACTATTTTCTGTTTTGTACTGTGTACAGTACCAATAAGAATAATAGAACCATATAAATAGAAAAACAATAATCATAATAAAATTACATTAACCCATTCGCGTTCCGTCGTTTTCACTTGAGCAATGTTCACCTCCTATTCATTAGCCTATAACTTTATCACTACTTATCACAATGAACTGATCTATATCTTGTTTTTTCCACCACCAATTAGGCTTTCTTTGGGGGGTACATTTTGCTAAGAGCCACTTTACTGTAAATGCATTTTAACAGGAAAAATAAGAAGAACGGAAAAATCATTATTTCTCAGTGTTCAGCCATTATAGTTTTAAAATAATACATGCCTCCATAATTAAAACTCACATATTGTATTTGCCCATATGTCCCGGTTATTACACCATTAAAAGTATGTCCCTATCACAATGTATGGCGACAATATTTTATTTGGAAATAAAGGTGCATTTTTTCCATTTTGCATCTATCACTATTTACAAGTTTAAAACAAAAAAATATAGAAATATTTCATCTTTACATTGATATTTAAAAAGTTTAGACCCTTAGGTAAATATTTACATGTTTTTTTTTTATTGTAATGGTTTTTTTTTTAATATTAAACATTTTATTTGGGTATTTTTGGGAGGGTGGGATGTAAAGTATAGTTTTATAATGTAATTGTGTGTTGTTTTTAATTTTTTTTAATTTTAGTTGTAGTTTTACTTTTTGGCCACAAGATGGCGGCCATGAGTTTGTTTACATGACGTCCCTCTAAGCGTAACACACGCTTAGAGTGACGCATCGGGGAGGGAACGGCCAGAAAAAGCACAGCTTCCGAGAGAAGCTGTCGCTTTTTCAGCGGGGGAGAGGAATCAGTGATCGGGCACCATAGCCCGATACATTGATTCTGTGGCTACCGAATCCGCGGCCGGGAGTGCGCGTGCACACGCGCGATCGGCCGCGGGAGTGCGCAGTAGCGCGCATGGTTCCTGGACGTAGTTTCTACGTCCAGGAACCAAAATAGGTTAATCATTACATTCATTAGCAATCTGCTGAATAATACCTTGTGATCCAAAAATAATAGCATAAAACTATTCAAAGACATTGTATTGTGACACCCCTGACTGCAATATATTAGAGGCTGAACACTTTGTAACCTACAATACTGATCTTTAGAGCTGGTCAGTGAGATGATGATAACATTAAGTGCATAGAGATTTTTTTGTTAATTTTATGCTAAGTTATGCAGCTTAGAATTTGAGCAATCAAATGTAGAAGCTGATGATTTTAAACAACTCATATTATTAGCATCTCATTGACCATTCAAATTGATTCCTTAAAACAAATGGTGATTCAGGCCATCCCATTCACAACACATTCAAAAAGCTCATATTGACTCCCTCTAGGACAGTTGTTGGAGCCCACTAAAATTATTCTACCCTTGTAGACCAAACATGTAGCTACATCTACTAGATAATAGCACAGCCAAAACCATAATTTTACAAAGTGACTTATAAGGCCTGGAAACTGCAGTTTCAGCTATTTTTGGCTTTCATCTGTGCAAGGTATGCAATGTTACTCTATAAATAGGAATTGTAGAAGTAATGACTTTAAATTATGGAGAGCTTCCATTTTACTAAATTCTACACCGGGGTTGTACTAAACTTTATTGTAAAATAAAAAGATTATAGAATCAGCAATAATACCATGCAACATGCACCACCAGTGTTCATCTTGAATTTGCATTGTATAGAAAGCATTTTACACCTTTCAAAAAGTTAAAACATTCCAATAAATCATTAAATATGACTTATTGGAATGCTACAGCATACAACGACATAAATTTAGCATGTGTATGAAGCATAGGTCAACCCCAAGTCCTGTGAATAAAATAAGCATTAGCATATTTTCAAAGAAAGCATCTAAAATTGACATTTTATTCATTCTGCCTTGGATATATATAATCAAATTTTCTGACCACTGAGCTTTTCTCTGCAAAACTATTTTGTCTCTATCACTCCTTCTTATCAATGTCAGTACTATGTCAATTACACAACCCCACGACTGAGTTGCAATGTGTCCTGACTGTACGAAGTGTCTAGACACTGGTTATTAATATGCAGACCACTAAGTAAAATGATAAAATTGAGACTTTTGTTTAAGATTGGCTTACTGACATTGAAATCCTTGCACAATCTGGGCCCTAGATACCTGAAGGACTTGTTGCAACTGCATATCATCCCCACCCCCCAATCTAAGATCAAAAGGATATAACATCTTGGTCCACCTCAAAACCTTTGGAGACAGAGCCTTCTGTCATGCTGCCCCTACGCTTTGGAACTCTCTGTCGCACCCAATCAGGGGAGCTCCATCGCTGGAAGCATTTAAGTCCAAATTGAAAACCCACCTTCAGTCTGGCAATTATGAACACCTGACTATGGCCTCTGTAACACAGTCCAGCTTGCAATTCTGTATTTTTTTCTCAAACTCAGCGCACGTATAATCTCAACTATTCGCGTAACAGCTTATTTGCCGCACACTTGAGCTAAGAGGTGCTTTCATCATAGTTTGTAATGCAGTATACCTTTTTCTAAAGCTAATTAATCTTTATTTATACCTTTATAGCGCAGTGAAAAGAACGCCTCCCCCATCCCTTCACTTAAAATATCATAGCCTTGGCCTCGCTATAATATAGTATATCCATCTCCATTCCTCCATCTAACATACTCCTCACTCCTACACATTCCCACACACATCTACTGCATTCATCACACCACAACCGTCTCCACTATTCTACAACATATCCATCTCTCCTCTCTCATCTAACATCCTTTGCACTTGTACCTTCAACTCCCACTCACATCTACCACATTCATCACTCGTTCCCTGTGTTATACGTGCCTCCCCCCATCTCTATCAAGGGTATACCTCAGATCACTATGATCAATTAATTAAACCCTGCCCCTCTAAGTGGACTCCTCTAAATTTTCAACCAGATGGTTCCACAAGTTTTCCCCACAATCATACAATGTGTTCATCTTGTTAATCCATTCAATCAATGTTGGTGGAGTAGAGTCTTTCCAGCCCAAAGCTATCATAGATTTGGCTACAACTGTTCCAATTTCTTTTATAAGACAGCAACCTATGCCGTCATATCTATCAGCAAAACTAAGTATAGCTTCCGATGCGGTTAGCTTAAAACAACCTTTCAACAAGGTACTTGAAAAATCTATTATTTCCTGCTAAAAAGGTTTAATAACAGGGCAGGACCACCACATGTGCGTAGCTGTACCCCCTCCCTGGCCACATCTCCAACATTTAGCCCCACTCTGAAAATATTGACAACGTATAGGTGTTAAGTACCATCTAGTGATAGCCTTGAACTGGACAAGCTGTAGCCCAGGATCCTGGACTTTCCAATTGTTTAACCAAATTGTGGGTCATTTTTCTTTAAGCAAAGGATCAAGCTCCCACTCCCATTTGGTACAGTAGGAAGGGGGTGGAAGAGTGCAACATTCCGTATATCTCACAAAGTCATAAAGCTTTGACAGTTTTTTTTCCAGGTCTATAAATTTTCCCTGGAATCCATGTAAAAACAGTATCAAAGTTACACTCCTCCCCCTCCAACCATGGCCGTACGTTTGATGGGTTTTTAGATGTAAAGGACCCCGAGAGTTCCCTCTTTAAGTCCAGCATCCTGGCCAGCTGTACACTCAAATAGTAACGCCTAATGTCTGGTGCTGCTAATCCCCCCGCCTCTCTATCCCTTGTAAGAAGCTTATAATTAAGCCTGCGTTTGCAGTTACGCCAGATAAAATGTTGAAAGATCTGTTCCCAATTTCTCAGCCATGCACTGGGAAGGGTCACAGGAATACTCCGTATCAAAAATAGCAATTTTGGAAGTATCATCATTTTAATATGTCTATTAAACATTAAAACATGGTCGATCCCATGTTTGAAGTGTCTTTTTACAATCTTTCATAATTGGGGGAAAATTGGCATTGAAAAGACTTGCAGGGTCGTTAGTAAGCTTGATGCCCAAATATTTTGTCTCTCGATTGTTCCACCTGAAATCGTTATACTGTTTAATAGCAATTTCCGTTTGACGAGAACAACCTATGTTCAGTATTGTTGTTTTATCTCTATTTAATTTAAAGTTAGAGACCTTAGTAAAATTTTCAAAAAGGATCTGGCAATTCAACAAGGATTCAATGGGTTTGGTTAGTACGAGTAATAGGTCATCTGCATATGCCAGAGTTTTAGTTTCTTCTTTTTTAGTTTTGATTCCTTTTATACCCATATCTTGTTGACTGGCCTGTACTAAAGGTTCAATACTACCAGGGGGACAGTGGGCATCCTTGCCTAACTCCGTTATTTATCTGAAATAAGTTGGATATAAGGCCATTGACTTTCACCCCTGCGCTTTGATTAATATAGAGCTTTGTGATTCTGTCAATAAATTTTTTGCCCAGGCCCAACTTTTCTAATGTTATAAATATAAAATCTCTAGATAAACGGTCGAAGGCCTTTTCTGCGTCTATTGCCACCATTACTGACTCCTCTCCCTTTGTTCTGCATAGGTGAATAAGATCTATTGCAGTATAAATATTATCTTGTATCTGTTTATTTTTTCTAAAACCTGCCTGTTGGTTTCCCAGTAACGTCTCTGCTACTGCACTTAGTCTATTTGACAGGATTTTTGCGTAGATCTTAACATCACAATTTATAAGGGATATTGGTCTGAAGTGTGTACATTCCAGACCAGAGTTTCCTTCTTTAGGAATTAAAGTAATTTTCGCTTGGTTAGTTGTATCTGAAAAGACTTTTTCTTCTTTGTTCTTGACTAGATTACAGAAAGGAGGAGCCAGCAATGGGGCAAAGTGTTGGTAAAATTATGCACAAAAGCCGTCTGGGCCCGCGCTTTTCTGTTTTGCAAGTTTAGCCACAGTTTCACAAAACTCCATTTCCGATATTGGTACCTCTATCGATTCCCTTTCTGATGCAGACAGTGAGGGTAGCTCAATATTTCCTAAAAAGCTTTCTCCATTCATAAGATTCGATGTATCTATATTATATAATTTCTCATAAAAGTCGGCAATCCTGTATTGATCTGAGACACAACTATGCGCTTTGAGCCCTATGGGAGAAAAGCGCTTTACAAATATTATTCTATTGTATTGTTTTTTCTGCATACATTCACCTACAAGAGCAGAATTTTGTGTGTTTCCTGTTCTAGCCACATAAAGTCAGACCAGTGGGAGTAAGAACTTCATTTTGTACATTTAGTTTAGGGCTTCTGTTTTCTTTTAAACAAGAGAGTTGAATATATGCAGTAATTTAAGATTTAGAGCAGTCCCCCGAATAAGCCATAATCAGAATTTTTAATAAAAGTCATCCTTTACTTTAGAAATGCTTATTGAAATATGGGAAAATGGTTCCTACACACCTTATCCTAATTTTTGTCTGATGTGTCCCAACGCATTACTTTCCAAATATTTTAATACCATTTTTGCTAAGTTATGGAAACTGTCATCTCACTGTATAAATAGTAAAACTAATTATAGATTATTATGATAATGGATTGGCTTTGTTTGACATGTTATCTCATTTCAATGGCTACACTATTGGAAATCTGTGATAACTAGGTTTGTTCACAGGATATATTACTCTGCCAAGTCAAGTGTTTCAAGAGCTGAGCTACATACACACTTTCACAATGTCTCACACAGGAGATTTGTAGAAAAAAAAATATAACAGAAATGGTGTTAGCCTGAATGTCATCTCCTGGAGTTGACATTATGCCTTTTTTATAGAATTTTATGTCAAAGTGGGATTGTCACCATAAAAATCAAATTTCAACAGCAACTGGTCTGAGTGTATTAAGTGATAAAGATGCTAACCCTGCATTCAAAACTTTTTCTGCTGTTATAGTTTGGAGTTATCACATACTTTAGGAGCACTGGCCCTTTAATTGCCATTGCCACACAGTTGCATGCTGGGGGTCTTTTTATCTATAATATATTCCTCCTCTTCCCTTTATTTCCCCCTCCTTCTACTGACATAATACAGTACACTTCCTAGTATAGACCTCAGTGGGAGTGTCTGAAGACTCTGGGAGGAGGGCAGGTAATTAATACACAATTAGCAAGATGAGAAAAAAAAGAATGAGGGAGGAAATATGTCAGGAGGTCAAAGGTAAGCAATATGGAAACTGTCTAGGATATGATTCTCTGCTTTTTCTTTATATAATTCACAGAAATCATAACGTGGACAGTGCAATACATCTGTTATGTAAGTAGAACTAGAATTTATCTACTTATATATGTGTATTTTATTTTTAGGTGAGCATGGGTGTCACTTGTTCTTTAACCAATTAACCTTCCAGGACGTAAAACTTACGTCCAGGAGGCCATGTGCGCTCCCGCGGCCGATCACGCGTGTGCACATGCACTCGCGGCCCGCGGTTTGTTAGCCAGGCAATCAGTGAATCGGGCTATGGTGCCCGATCACTGATTCCTCTCCCCCGCAGAAAAAGTGGCTCTAGCTTCCCCATGCGTCTCTCTAAGCGTACATGTTATGCTTAGAGTGACGTCACGTAAACAAACTCATGGCTGCCATCTTGTGGCCAAAAAGTAAAACTACACCTAAATGTAAAAAAATAATAAATTACACATATATTTACATTTAAAAATTACAATTTACATCCCACCCTCCCAAAAATACCCACATAAAATGTTTTAATAAAAAAAAAAAATTACAATAAAAAAAAACAACCCGTAAATATTTACCTAAGGGTCTAAAGTTTTTAAATATCAATGTAAAGATGAAATATTTATATTTTTTAAAAATTATAAGCTTGTAAATAATGATGGATGCAAAACGGAAAAAAATGCACTTTTATTTCCAAGTAAAATATTGTCGCCATACATTGTGATAGGGACAGAATTTAAACGGTGAAATAACCGTGACAAATGGGTAAACACAATACATTGGTTTTAATTATGGAGGCATGTGTTATTTTGAAACTATAATGGCCGAAAACTGAGAAATAATGAATTTTTTACGTTTTTTTCTTATTCTTCCTGTTAAAATGCATTTACAGTAAAGTGGCTCTTTGCAAAATGTACCCCCCAAAGAAAGCCTAATTGGTGGCGGAAAACACAAGATATAGATCAGTTAATTGTGATAAGTAGTGATAAAGTTATAGGCTAATCAATGGGAGGTAAACATTGCTCAGATGCATAAAGTGAAAACGACTGAATGTGAAGTGGTTAAATTCGAACTCCAGGGTGTGAGAACTAGATTTGAATAGTATGACTTTTTTTGGGTCTTTATTTCTGTGTAGTCCAATGAGAGGGATTTTTCCTCTATTTTTGTTCATGCCTGGGACCTCTGTGGCTTTAATATGAGTCCTGACAGTCAGACAAAAAATTGCAAAAGAATATCCAAGCAGCTTGGGGAGACAAGAATCACCAGGAAAGTAGAGGGGACTAAAAGAGACCAAAAAGCCCTCATACTAAAAAGCAAGGCTCAGTGTAATTTGCCTTGTTAAAACAAAAGATATTTGCGACATTTCAACTTTAAGTGAGAAACTGTGGTTTCCCACAATGCATCACTACTGCATATGCAAATTATCTCTTTATGCCCCAGAAGTCTGGCTTACATCTAGAACTACTAGTGTATAGAGCTTATACATTTTACAAAGTGCATGTTGGGATGATGTGGCCCTGTAAAATGTATAAGCTATAGGCTTGCTATGCACCAGCGGTTCTTGATGTAAGCCCTGCTTAAGTTGTATAATATTCAGTTGTAATGCATTATGGGAAACCACAGTAGCTCATTTAAAGCTAAAATATCACAAATACCTTCTGTTTTAAAAAGGCAAATTACAAAAAACACTTGCATGAACAGAACAAAAATCCTTAGGTGGAAAGTGCCACGACAGGGGCTTGGTTTTTAAGCCTACTGCTATTGGTTACACTGGGTTGTTAGTACAGCGCATGGATGAGGGGGGGGGGGGGGGGGAGTGAAGGGTATGAGCACTAATTAGGTGTTGGGATAGACTGGAAAGACTAACTGCAGGAAACAAGCACAATGCAGATACTTAGGTAATGCAAATTATGGGGAGGGGAGTATAGGCACACTAATTGAAGAGTGTGAACATCCATCTACTCTGGGAAGAGGGTAAGAAGCGCATTAGCTTCATTGGGTACAATAAAAGCTGTATACAAGAAGGATTGGTTAGAGGAGCCTTAAGTATAAGTGGAGGATAGAGGAGAACTCAAGAAAATGAATTGGTGTTTGGGGGGGATTGCTGAATGGCATTGCATCAGCTCAACAGGGGAATCCATAGACTGACTGCAATGCAGAACTATTGTGTATACAGGTGCATTTCAATAAATAAGACTATCATCAAAAAGTTAATGGGCTTGATTCACAAAGCGGTGCAAAGTGTTTGCACGCCTGTGAAAAGCCCTTTATCACGCCTAAACTCAGTTTAGGCGTGATAAGAAGAAACTCGCGCGATCTCCCGCACGCAAAGTTTTGCGCGCGTAGCGCACCGCGCTGTGCGCGCAGTGTACCGTGCTTCGCGCGCAGCGTCCATTGAGCCCTATGGGACTTTGCGCGCGGGAGCTTCGCGCGAAGAGCAGCACAAATCGGTGATAACTCAGCTTTGCACGGCTTATCACGCCTAAAGTCTTTTAGGCGTGATAACTGAGTTATCACCGCTTTGTGAATCAAGCCCAATATATTTCAGTAATTCAATTCAAAAAGTGAAACCCGTATACTGTATTATATATATTCATTACACACAGATCTATTTCAAGTATTTTTTTTTAAATTTTCTTTTTGCTGATTATAGTGAAGACCCAGAATTCAGTATCTCATGCCTTATCGGAGTTAATGTGCCTTATCAGAGTTAACATGCCTTATCAGAGTAGCATAGCGAGCGCTACAAACTTATCCCTGCTAATTGGCAATGACGAGAGCTCCACTTGTCCTGCCCTGAGCCCCTGTGGGTCCAATCACTTTAAAGGACATTATCCCTGCATTTTTATTGGCCCAATAGGCTGCCTGTCACATTTCTTGTAAATTGACAGGCAGCCTATTGGGCCAATCAAAGTGCAGGGATAATGTCCTTTAAAGTGATTGTACCCGCATGGGCTCAGGGCAAGATAAGTGGAGCTCTCATCATTGCCAATTAGCAGGCATAAGTTTGTAGCGCTCGCTATGCTACTCTGATAAGGCATGTTAACTATGACAAGGCACGTTAAGTCTGATAGGGCATGTTAACTTTGATAAGGCACACTGGGCCTGATGCAATTGTCAGACTCGCCAGTGTTAAACGCTGGTGAGTCCGATAATCAGGCGACTATAAAGTCGCCTGATGCAATTGCATTTAGCCCTAGGCAGGGTGCTAAAAGAACTCGCTTGGGCGATATTATCGCCCAGCAAGTTCCTTACACCCTATCCTATTACACTTTGCATGCCTCCAGGAAGCGATGCTTCCCAGCAGCCATGAGCGTTAGCTTAGACCTGCAAAAAGCAGGTCTAAACATGCTAACGCACGACATCGCCACTGCATCTGGGGGTCTCCTTTAATAAGGAGACCCCCAGAGCTCCCCGCCGGCCGCCGCTCGTCTCCGCAACCCCCCACAAAGTTACAAAGCTACAAATTGCTTAAATTCCTTACCGCCGCTTTACACCCGTTGGCCGCCGCATCTCTCCCCAAGTCCCCGCTGTGTAATTACAGTGTACGAGTTACTGTAATTACACTCACTAATAACAGAGTCCCGGCAAAGCATCTTTGAATCAGCCGCCGGGGCTCCCCATTGGTTCACAGGCTGAGCCATTTTCATTGGTCCAGCCTGTGAACCAATGGGGAGCCCCGGCGGCTGATTCAAAGATGCTTTGCCGGGACTCTGTTATTAGTGAGTGTAATTACAGTAACTCATACACTGTAATTACACAGCAGGGACTTGCGGCAAGATGTGGCGGCCGACGGGTGTAAAGCGGCGGTAAGGAATTTAAGCAATTTGAAGCTTTGTAACTTTGTGAGGGGTTGCGGAGACAAGCGGCGGCCGGCGGGGAGCTCTGGGGGTCTCCTTATTAAAGGAGACCCCCAGATGCAGCGGCGGAAGATGGCGGCGGATGTTCGGCAGGTTGTGCGCATGTGTGGGGAGCGAGGCTGTGGTGCTGATGGACAGCACCACAGGGTAAACCTCGCTCCCCATCGCCCAGTAATAGGGAGCATCGCTCAGGCTTTCGCCTGAGTAATGCTCCCTAACGATCGGCCATCGCACGAGTGAAACTGGCAATAGGATTTGCCGGTAATCCTTGTGCGATGGCAAGGTGATAAGTAGCTCGCATCTGCAAGCTACTTATCACCTGGAATAGCATCAGGCCCACTATGTGTTACAGTGAATCAACCCCATAGGACCTTATTCCATTCACTTGTTCTCCTAAGTTTGCTCCTAGGAGATAATTTGTAACTTTAAAGGGAACCTTAACCATGGAAAAAACAAAAAGTTTTACTTACCTGGGGCTTCCCCAAGCCCCCTGCAGCCATCCTGTGCCCTCACCGATCCTCGAGTGTCCTCCGGTTCCCGCTGCGGGTTAGTTTCATTTTTGGTTGACTGAGAGTCGGCCCCCGGCAACGTACATTCTTCTTCGTCTTCCCGCCATCAATCGCATTATAAAAAGGTGTGACAATGTCACCTGGGATAAATAATTACTTGCATATGGTCATGGTGTCTCATTCTGCTCAGATAATTAATCCAAAACACTTGCAAAGGTGTCCTGAGTCTTTAAACGATACCATGCCAGGCTTGTCTGGTTACCTGCTATAAGTCAGGCTGTATGCCCATATGACTGACCTATAGCCCAGCCCTAACTCCTGCCTAATACAAACTACAATACCCTACAGGCAGATGTAGCATAAAAACTGACAGACAGCAATCACCAAACACAGCAATGCAAACACAGTATACTTAATAGTCACCTGAGGTCTACTGTATAGACTGAGGCAGTCCAGATGATGGTAAGATAGCAGGCTGAGGCTGAAGTATAATCACTAGACAGATGTGTGGTCAATAACAGGCCAGAGTCAGTCCAGGCAGAGTTCATGAAAGTCCTTTTACAAGCAGGGGTCGATCCAAGCGGCAGTCAGGGGAATCCAGGTACTAGCTGAGTCAGCAACGGGTAATCCAATAGAGAAGCATGGTAAGGTACAGGCAGAGGTCGGCAACAATAAGGCAATCTGAAAGAAGCTTAGTCAAGAGACAGACACAAGTCGGCAGCAAGACAGGAAACTTGGTGTGAGCGCAGTCTCAGCAACAAGCCCAGCATAGGCTATCACGGGCGATGACAGAGGGTGCTCACCTTACATTTATACAAGGACTAACCAATCAGAAAGTAAAGGAATCCAAAGTAACCAATCAACAGAGAGTGTGTCAGCAGGGAGGCTGACACGCAATGCACACACATGGTTAATGTTTCCAGCGGCAAAGCGCGTACTGAGAGCGCGTCCGCCGCTTATCCAATGGGAGCTGAGTGCCATGCACTCCAGTGACGTCAGCAACAGGCTGAGACCCAGAGGCTTGTGCCTCAGCGTGGGTCTCGGCGTTGGGTGGCCACCGGATTTTACAGTACCCCCTCCATTAGGAGTGGACTCTGGACACTCCAACCTGGGTTTCCCAGAATTTTTCTCATAAAATTCCCTAATAGCTAACTCAGCAGGAACCCAAGATGTTTCTTTTGGTCCATATCCCTACCAGTCAATTAAATATTGCAAAGAATTTCTTACAATACGAGAGTCAAGAATTTTCTCTAACTCAAATTCTTGTTGACCATCAACTTCCACGGGTGAAGGGGGTGACTCTGAAGTCTGGTAATTCGCAGCAGACTTCAACAGTGAAACATGAAAAGAATGAACACCTCTAATGGATCTGGGCAATTTAACCCTATAAGTTACTCAGTTAATATTTTCTATGACTGGATATGGACCAATGAACTTGGGTTCCAGCCTAAATTCATCTTCAGCAGTTCGGTGCATATCAGAGAACAATTTCTGGGTATTTATAGCATTCCTGATATTTTCCTGTACTTGTTTCCAAATTTGGTAGCACTTCGAGGACCATTCTTCTAACTCAGGAAGATTGGAAATACCAGAAAGTGAATTGAACTTAGGGTTAGAGCCATAGATGACCTGAAAAGGAGACATCTTGGTGGAGCTATTAACCTGATTGTTCATAGCGAATTCAGCAAATGGTAAAAACTGAACCCAATCTTCCTAACAATCTGAAACAAAACACCTCAAATACTGTTCCAATGACTGATTCATTCTCTCAGTTTGTCCATTAGATTCAGGATGAAACCCAGAAGAAAATTATAAAGATACTCCCAGTTTATCACAAAAAGCATGCCAAAACTGAGAGACAAATTGCACCCCTCTGTCAGAAACAATGTCTTCAGGAAAACCATGGATTTCAAAAATATTTTCCACAAAAATCTGAGCCAATTCCTTAGCTGAAGGCAGCTTAGGAAGAAGTACAAAGTGTGACATCTTACTAAACCTATCCACCACTACCCAAATGACAGTTTTACCCTGCGAAACTGGAAAATCGACCACGAAATCCATGGAAATATGAGACCATGGTTTCTCAGGAATAGGCAAAGGCAAGAGGGTTCCCTGAGGTGCTGTTCGTACTACTTTACTTTGAGCACAAACAGAGCATGATTTCACAAAAGATTCAACATCTTTGCTAAGAGATGGCCACCAAACATTTCTCCTGAGAAGCTCAATAGTTTTTTTTAACCCCAGGATGGCCTGCTGATTTATCTGCAGGAAATACCTCCTCTCGCAGATCACCTGGGATAAACAATTTCCCTGGGGGTTTATCTTTGGGTGCCTGATCTTGGACTCTGGACAACTGGTTGGAAAGGTCAGGAGACAATTTACAAGCAGAAATAATACACTTCTTGGGAATTATGGACACAGGATCCATATTGTTATTTCCTTTCAAAAAAATATCTGGACAGTGGACTCATCCAGATTGCTGCTTAATAGAGTCTTGGGATTTAACCCCATTTATGCCGCGCTTGAGGCAAGTGCTGTGAAATCCCTGAATTTCAAGGCGGAGACCCTAAATTTGGTGCAAAAGATTTGGGAAAGGTTTAGGGTCATGCAGAGTATCACTGGCTGTACAAATTATTCTCTGTTATATAATAACATGAGATTACAAGAGTTGAAAGAGCTGGCTTTCCTAAAAATATGGGCCAGGGAGGGGGTTGACTCGCTGTCTCATATTCTTGAGCGGGGGCAAATGTGTCATATGGATACTATTTTCACAAGACTGGGTGCTTCTAAGACTCCATTAATGTGTTATCAATACTCTCAATTGGTACATGCTATAAATCGTCAGAGAGCTGATGTGGATATAAGTTTATCTCCTTCTCCTATATTCAATATGATTAGTCAAACTACGTCTAGAAGTGGATTTATGTCTTATAGTTATGCCTTTTTATTAGCATTCTTTCTTAAAAAATATCCATTGAAATGTTTAGAGGGGTGGCAATGAGATTTGAGTGATATGACTGGGGAGGAATGGGAGGATATACTTCAGACTGTACCTTTAATCTCTACCAATGCTACACAAAAATTATCTCAACTTTCTATAATTCATAAGAGCTGCTTAACTCCCCAAAAATTACCCAGAATGGGCTTGAGGGAAGATCCCTTATGTGCTAGATGCATAAGAGACTATGGGGACCTTCTGCACATGTTATGGAAATGTCCAAAATTGCATAGGTACTGGGGTGAGGTATTTGACACTTTAGACACGGTCACTTGCTCTGCCATTCCAAGACCAACTAAAACCTGTGTTTTTGGTTTATTGGCTGGTCTGAATATGGCAGAACATATGCAATTAATGGTACAAAGTTCCAACTGTTCCAAGCTAGAAAATACTTCTGATGTGGAAACAACCACTCCCTTCCAAGGCTAGTGATTGGTTATTACATATGAATATTTATCTGAAAATGGAAAAATTAATATATGCTCACAGAGGTGCCCCTCAAAAATTTGAGAACATATGGGCTCCATGGTTAGATACCCCTGGTCTTGCTGATTATGATCTGGTAACATTTGGAAATTTAAATTCAATCTAAGCTCTATATATTATGTGACGATTACTATATTGTCTTTAAAAATACCTCTCATCTTCCACAGTCATAATTGAAGCTGAAGCTATATACTTTGTTGGATTTAATAATTGATGTTAGACTATTCTACAGACTGTTGGAAAAGTTAGGAGGTGCACTGCTACACTGCATATATTGTCATATGTTCCTTTTTGTTGAATAAACACGGATTTAAAAAAAAAATATCTGGACAAGGCTTTGGCCTTAATGTTTTTTGACCCAGGCTTATAGGTGATGCGAAAATTAAACCTAGAGAAAAGCAATGCCCAAGGAGCTTGCCGTGATTTCAACCGCTTAGCATTTTCAATGTATTCAAGATTCTTATGATCAGTGTAAATTGTCACAGGATTCTCTGCACCTTCCAACAAATGTCTCCATTCTTCTAGAGCTAATTTAATAGCTAATAACTATCTATTCCCTATATCATAGTTTTTCTCCACATGAGAGAATTTGCGAGAGAAAAACACACAAGGATGTAGCCGCTCAGGACTACCAGAAAACTGAGACAAGACAGCTCCAACTCCTACCTCAGATGCGTCCACCTCCACAACAAAAGATTTTTTTATATTTGGGTGGACCAAAATGGGAGCAGAACAGAAAGCCGGTTTCAATCCTTTAAAAGCCGCAACAGCATTAAGACTCTAATTTGATGGGTCAGCCCCTTTTTTGTGAGATCTGTAAGCGGAGCCACTTTACTAGAGAAATTACTGATAAAGGCTTTAAGGCTGTTTGGCTGAGGCCAGTCTAATACAGCTTTAACTTTTTCTTGGTCCATTGTCAATCCTGTATCAGAGATTATAGACCCCAAGAATGTGACTTGATTCACTTCAAATAAGCATTTTTCTAGCTTGGAATACAATCGGTTTTCCAGCAATTTTGTTAATACTTTCTTTACATGGTCATGATGTTCAGACAAGGAGGAAGAAAAGATTAATTATATCATTGAGATATACCACCATAAATTTACCAAGGAACTCACAAAATATATCATTAAAGGATAACCGAAGTGACATGTGACATGATGTGATATATACATGTGTATGTACAGTGCCTAGCACACAAATAACTATGCTGTGTTCCTTTTTTTCTTTCTCTGTCTGAAAGAGTTAAATATCAGGTATGTAAGTGGCTTACTCAGTCCTGACTGAGACAGGAAGGGACTACAGTATGGCCCTCACTGAGTGGATTGCAAGCAGAAATTCACAAGGGGTGAACTGAAGCTGGAGTCAGTGCTTCAAAGGCCACCATACACAGACCTATCTGGGATATAGGCTACATCTCTTGCATTCATCATATCAAGGCACTCTTGGACCAGAGACTACATTACTTGGGCTAAGGAGAAACGGACTGAGCTGTTGATTAGTGGTCCAAAGTCACTTTTCAAATTAAAGTAAATTTTGCATTTCATGTGAGCCAACATATGCTTCTCAATTCAGGTTCCCTTTAGGCTTTGGGGTTTCCTTTAGCAGTGTACAGGATTTGATACTGAGATCACTCCATTAATAAAGTTCTGTTTCAGGCACTCTGAAGGTCAGGGGCGTAGCTAGAAATGACTGGGCCCCATAGCAATTTTTTTGTATGCCCCCCCCCCCACGACCTTCTAACCAAATGCACCTCTCGGACCTCCCACCCAAACATTGCTCCAGAACCCTCCACCCCAACATTCCCACACCCCTCCAAGTCACCAGAAAATAATCGCAATGTGGGGGGCATTCACCAGAAAATAATCGCTATGTGGGGAGCATTCACCAGAAAAAAATCGCTATGTGGGGAGCATTCACCAGAAAATAATTGCTATGTGGGGAGCATTCACCAAAAAATAATCGCTATGTGGAGAGCATTCACCAGAAAAAAATCTCTATGTGGGGAGCATTCACCAGAAAATATTTGTTATGTTTTCTGCATGGTGTAATTACCATGCAGCCAAAAAACATGGTATATCGCGGCAACCCTAGGTGTGAGCTTACCTGTGGTCTGGCTGGCAGTGGGTGGGGTGGATGATGACGCTGTCGTCTCCTCTGACTCACAGGCAACTGGGTTGGGTGGGTGATGGTGTTGCTGTCCCCTCTGGATGTCTCTCTCCACCACAGTCCTGACGACAGAAAATAATTGTTATGTGGGGAGCATTCACCAGAAAATAATCGCTATGTGGGGAGCAGTCACCAGAAAATAATCGCTATGTGCGCAGCATTCACCAGAAAATAATCGTTATGTGGAGAGCATTCACCAGAAAATAATCGCTATGTGGAGAGCATTCACCAGAAAATAATCGCTATGTGGAGAGCATTCACCAGAAAATAATCGCTATTTAGAGAGCATTCACCAGAAAATAATCGCTATGTGGAGAGCATTCACCAGAAAGCAATCGCTATGTCCGCAGCATTCACCAGAAAATAATCGCTATGTCCGCAGCATTCACCAGAAAATAATCGCTATGTGCTCAGCATTCAGCAGAAAATAATCGGTATGTGCGCAGTATTCACCAGAAAATAATCATTATGTGGGGAGCATTCACCAGATAATAATCGCTATGTGTGCAGTATTCACCAGAAAATAATCGCTGTGTGGGTAGCATTCACCAGAAAATAATAAAAACCTGTAAAAAAAAATAATTCCCCCATTCCCCCCACAGCAGCCAGCACCTCTTTCTCCCCCATCCCCCCCCCCCCCCCACAGCAGCCAGCAACTCTCTCTCCCCCACCCACCCCAAAGCAGCCAGCACCTCTCTCTCCCCCATTCCCCCCCCCCCCCCCCAGCAGCCAGCACCTCTCTCCCCCCCCCCCCCCCCAGCAGCCAGCACCTCTCTCTCCCCCATTCCCCCCACAGCAGCCAGCACCTCTCTCTCCCCCATCCCCCCCCCCACAGCAGCCAGCAACTCTCTCTTCCCCATCCCCCCCCCCCACACAGCAGCCAGCACCTCTCTCTCCCCCATCCCCTCCCCCACAGCAGCCAGCACCTCTCTCTCCCCCATCCCCTCCCCCCACAGCAGCCAGCACCTCTCTCTCCCCCACCCACCCCCCTCACAGCTGCAAGCACCAGGTAAGATCATGGCCGCCGGCCGGGGCCAGGTATGGGTGGTGGTTGGCAGCAGCCAGCAAGTCCCCTGGCCCCCATTCCCCAGCCCCCACCCACCTCCGTCCACAGCAGCCAGGGCCCCGGCCCCCACCTCCGTCCACAGCAGCCAGGGCCCCCACTCCCGAGCCCCCACCCACCCACCTCCGTCCACAGCAGCCAGGGCCCCCATTCCCCACCCACCTCCGTCCACAGCAGCCAGGGCCCCCATTCCCAAGCCCCCACCCACCTCCATCCACAGCAGCCAGGGCCCCCATTCCCCACCCACACACCTCCGTCCACAGCAGCCAGGGCCCCCATTCTCCACCCACCCACCTCCATCCACAGCAGCCAGGGCCCCCATTCCCCACCCACACACCTCCGTCCACAGCAGCCAGGGCCCCCATTCCCCAGCCCCCACCCACCTCCATCCACAGCAGCCAGGGCCCCCATTCCCCACCCACACACCTCCGTCCACAGCAGCCAGGGCCCCCATTCCCCAGCCCCCACCCATCCACCTCCGTCCACAGCAGCCAGCAGCACCACCAGCCAGGCACACACTTACAATGGTGCAGGCTGCTTGCGTGGGGTCGGGTCGCTCCACTGCAGTCAAGTGACGCACAGCCAGGGCAGCTCCTCTCCACTGCTCCGGCTCCCCTCCAGACTCCAGACACAGTCGCACTCCTGCGGCGCAGACAGGGGATAGTAGGCACTGTCTGCAGACGGTCCGGTCCGCTCCGCTCCCTCCTCGCACGCACATCACTCACTGCTCCCTGGCTGGCCGGGCCCGGAAGCCGGAGTACGCCCCTGGCTGGAACTATAGATTAACTATCGGGTCCCGGCCGCCAGGGAGTATCAATGCGCCGCCCCCCATTTAGTCCGTCCCCCTCCTCACCAGCCACCTTATCAGAGGAGGGGGGCTGGGGGGGGGGCCTGGGAGGCCCACTGTTTTAAAATTATCGGTAGGGGGGCCGGTGGGAATGCGCCGGACGGCATTAAAAAAAAAAAAAGTCCTCTTCATGTGCGTGCCCCTGTGGCTTAGGGCTGCCGCAGGGCCCCATAGCAACACTATGGTTGCTATACTTATTGCTACGCCCCTGCTGAAGGTCACAGCACAATATGTTCCAGCAATGCAGTAACACTACCATGCGTTGCAACTTTCCAGTGTCTTTAATGGTGTATTCCAGCATTCCAGTCTCTACTGTAGCATTAGTAGCAGATGGTGTTATCTCACTTACTCTATTATTATTATTATTATTATTATTATTATTATTATTAGTCACCTGCTCCAAAGAATTTCTGTGATCCTCCGTTATTTTCTTTCGTAGTTGTTTCCTGTTTTTATTACACAATACTTTTACTCTTACAGTCTTTTTAATGCAGGACATGGTATGAGTTCGGGAAATCCCCCTTGGGTGAAACAGCCACTTACACAGCCACACTTACAGTATAACTGGATTACATTGCATAAACTAAATTACGATTTTTCGCCAATGCTTCAAACACTGCTTATTATAAGCAGCACATGTATATTGAAGACGCAACTAACGGTACAGTGCGTAGTTTGATAAATGACAGGATCCAGTGGAAAGTGACATTGCTGACAAGCAGGATTTTTTTTCCTTTGGGAAGAAGAATGCTGTTTTGTTGCTTCCATCAGTCTTATCCAGCCTCCTATTACAAGGGCTGCTGAGCCATCTCTGGCTGCCTGACAGTAACTGAGAAACCTCCTACTCAGCATTTCACTGGTGGCTGTGTGTGTGTCTGTAGCACTACCACATTGCTACACTCACGACTACAAACAAGTGCGGCTTTGAGGTGGTTGTGGCCCATAAAACTGCTAAAACTTCCCCATTTATGTAAAGTAAAAAGGTCCACCTACTTAACTAGGCAGCCATTCACAGGTACAGGTCTAACCGATCCTGAAAGCTGCTGGCATTCAACTGTGCTGTAGGTCATTGAGCAACAGCAGTCCACGGACAGCTAAACCTTTCCATCGTGTAATGAGCCCCACTAAGGAACATCTAATGATGTGGGTAGCCCAGTGTTCTCAGTACACTGCAGAAATGTGTCAGCACTATAAATAAAGAATTCCCCAGGGAGCATGCACAAGTTTTTTCTTTTCTCTATCAAAAACAATTGCATAGAATTTTTTAACAACAGAAAATGTTATTGCAAGAGAATGGGGGTGACATACAAAGACAGATATTGAAATAAGCTTCACTCTGGTCCCCTCCCCCCTTCATCCCCCCACATCTACTTATCCACTGAGGAATTTAAAAACATAGAATTAAAACATAGGAGCTGTGTGCACAAATGCATGTCTAAAGTGACCTCAATAAACCATGCCTGCCTTCCCCTGCATTTCTCCTTTAGTAAATCAACTCCAGTGTGTTTCCAACAGCCAACATTTCCAACGTTTCCAACATTATTTATTGCCCCATGATAAAAATACATTCTTTTGACCAATCAGATATTCTGCTAGATCTCCTTTGGTAGTAGTACTATATTGCTTCTGCCAGTCTCCCTAGGCAGTAGTACTATATTGCTTCTGTCAGTTTCCTTTGGCAGTAGTACTACATTGCTTCTGTCAGTCTCCAATGGTAGTAGTACTACATTCCTTCTGTAGTAGTACATTGCTTCTGTCAGTCACCATTGGTAGTAGTACAACATTGCTTCTACCTATCTCCTATGGTAGCACTACATTGCTTCTGTCAGTTTCCTTTGGTAGTAGTACTACACTGCTGATGTCAGTCTCCTTCGGCAGTAGTACTATATTGCTTCTGTCAGTTTCCTTTGGTAGGAGTGCTACATTGCTAATGTCAGTCTCCTGGTAGTAGTACTACATTGCTGCTGTCAGTTTCCTTTGGTAGTAGTACTACATTGCTGCTGTCAGTCTCCTTCGGCAGTAGTACTATATTGCTTCTGTCAGTTTCCTTTGGTAGGAGTGCTAGATTGCTAATGTCAGTCCCCTGGTAGTAGTACTACATTGCTGATGTCAGTCTCCTGGTAGTAGCACTACATTGCTGCTGTCAGTTTCCTTTGGTAGTCGTACTACATTGCTGATGTCAGTCTCCTTTGGTAGTAGCACTATTGCTTCTGTCAGTTTCCTTTGGCAGTAGTACTACATTGCTTCTGTCAGTCTCCGTTGGTAGTAGTACTACATTCCTTCTGTAGTAGTACATTGCTTCTGTCGGTCACCATTGGTAGTAGAACAACATTGCTTCTACCTATCTCCTATGGTAGCACTACATTGCTTCAGTCAATCTTCTGTGGTATTACTACATTGTTACAGCAGATGCTATAAAATACAGTAGTAAGCAGGCTATACAGGTAGTCCCTGGTTAACGAATGAGATAGGGACTGTAGGTTGGTTCGTAACCTGAATCTGTTTTTAAGTTGGAACACTGTGCCATCTCTGTCCCATGTGCCTCCTGTATGCCCCCCTGTGCCTCCAGTGTCCCCCTCTGTGTCACCTATGCCCCCTGTACTTGCTTATACATGTGTAAAAGCCCTTGTTTGTTTGCATTTTTTTTAAATCAATTTGAAAAAAAAATTGATTTTGAAATTTTTTTGCTTGTTCCCACAGAATCCCACAATCCATGCCGTTCGTATTGGCGGGTCGTTCGTAAGTCGGGCATTCGTAAGTCGGGCATTCGTACCTGTACATTTTTGGTGGTGGCTGAAAGAATTGTGCATATATCTACCATTTTATTAATGATTTCTAACTGTGTCAAAGTTGGAGTATTTTATCTAATGTCTTATCTCAGAGACAGGCATCACCAAAGCAAAACTATTTAACGTGTAGTAAATACAGTACTTCCTTAGTAATCTGTTACTGTTTATTCTTTGACAAATGTATTTTATATTTTACAATTTTTATCAATAGTGCTCCTTGCTAACCCTGTCATTTGGCCCTGATCTATCGTTGAATAGTAAAAATTAGATAGAAGGTGCGCTGAATATATATGTTTGGAGAGAGGAGGCAAGGCCAGCACTGCAGTTCGGATTCTTTATTGAAAAGGAAGGCACTTACAGTTATGTAGCAGCCAGATGTCCAGGCAGGTTAAGTGGGCGCCAGGTCTGTGTCCCCCTGCGGACGTCCGTTTCGCGCTGACAAGCGCTTGTTCACCGCTGTGGGGAATATATATCACATAAATACCCACTTAGGGTCAAAAATATTTTATTAATAAAAGCTGTTGCATATCATGCTGAAATATGTGTCACATACATTCACAAACACAAAAGGTAGCAAGCTGGTACCCCTTTAAATCTACTGTTGTGTGCACATTAAAAAAGTAAAAAAACAAGCTAAAAACCTACAGTCTGCCTGTGTAGAAAAACTGAATGTCTCTGAGCCAACAAAGGAAGTGTGCATCAAAACAAAATGCCACTTTTACACATAATACCGTTACTTGATTAGTAGATCTGCATGTCTCAGTAATGTACAGTTCAGCGGCGAGATTCAAGTTGCATCTTGCATGTTATTATAATACTCACAATCTGCTTTGGTACAGTACCACAGTTCCAAGGCTCAAGAGGCAAGCATGTCTGAGCTAAGATCCAGTCAGCCGACGGTTGGATATGTGTTTTGTGGCTTCAGCGTTTGACTTCTGGTATACGGGGAGACATCACTTCCTCTGTACGTCTCAACCTCTGTTCCACTGTCACTTCCTTGCCTTCCACCATGCGGTCCACTTTTTCCTATCAATGGAACCGGTATTCCGTGTACTCTGCGGGTGGAGGAAAGTGTCAATATATGTGGGTATAAATAGGGCGCCCCTTCAAGACCACAGATAGCAAATCAGATCGCCATGTTTCGAAGAGCAATCGGTCTTCTTCCTCAGGATCTTTTCTGAAGAAGACTGACTGCTCTTCGAAACATGACCCTCGCCTAAGGGCCCATTTAGACTGCTGCGGAAATTGGGCCAAATCCGCAGAGTTTCACCGCAAGCAAACTGCGCAGGGAAACTCTGCCATAGGGGATAATGCTTCGACTAGAGCAGAACGTCGATGATGGGGGGGGGGAGAAGTGTCAATTCTTCCTCCTCTCTGCCTGTCCTTAGCTCCAAACCCTGCGCATTGTAGCTTACAGTTCCAATCTCAGACTGCACACAGTGAGCACGGGAACTGCCCTGTGGGTAGGCTTATGATAATTGAGATCAGAGCAATAGTCAGGGGCGTAGCAATAGGGGTTGCAGAGGGGCCCTCCCTCAACTACAGTATTAGCTCTCTATTGGTCCTGTGCTGGTAATAATCACTTCTAAAGATACTTTAAATAGTGGTAATCATTAACAACCTGTTCCCCATCCCCCTCTTGCACCTCTGACACTGTAGTTTCCATTGGCAGGTTTTGGTGCGCCGTAACAATTATTATGTATAGAGTGCTTGGAGGCCCCAATGTAAAACGTGCATCGGGGCCCACAGCTCCTTAGCTATGCCACTGGCAATAGTGTACTTATATACACTATTGCTCTCAATTATCACAAGCCCGCACACAGAGTGGTTCCCCTGCGCGCTGTGTGCAGTCTGAGATCGGACCTGTAAGCTACGATGTGCAGGGGGTGGAGCTAAGGACAGGCAGAGAGGAGGAAGAACTGACACTTTCTCCCTGCCCATCATCGATAACTCTGGAGAGCGGGGGATAGAGGGGGAGCTGGAGGGAGAGGAGGATTATGCAGTGATATGTCACAGCAGAAGAAATAAAAAAAATATATAAAAAGTATATTGTTCAAATATAAAGCTCAGTGTAAAGATAGGTGTCAGTGAACAGAGAGGATCTGATTACTTGTGATCTGCAGTATCACCAAGAATACAGACGCAACCTAAATATTGATGATCTGCAGAATCCCCAATAATACAAGTGTAACTAACCTCTGGACACCTAAAACAGTAATGACAATAAAGACAGTATCAATTCACAATATCGTGGAAATATCCACCACACAGCGATTCCTCAGAGGTGTGGTTACCTCTGAATGGGAACCCCGTATGTGAGATCCTCTAAAAGGCCAGAAGAGGAATCTCAGCCTCTGGCAGCAACAGTCTGCTAGGGCAGGCGTCTCAGAGAGGCAAGCCTCAGAGGTAACCAACCAGTGGGAGACGTTCCACTGGAGGGAGAAAGGTCAGACAAGCAGAGGTTCGGCAACAGAAAGGCGGCAGCAGTACAGAAACGGAAGGCTGATTCAGAGTCGGTAAACAGGCAGGGTCGGCAACTTGAATCAGATAGGCAGAAGTACAAGAGCGATTAGAGTAAAGAGTAGTCAGGGATAGCCAGAGTCAAAACACAGGTAAATATACAAATACAATCCTAATCTAAGGTGTGACGTCCTTAGTATCAACACCTAGGAAACTGGACTAAGGTCTCAGCGCTAACACCAAAGTATTCACGACAGCAGAGAACCTGCTACTGACACACAAGCCCTATATGTAGCCAGAGAGCTGCCCAGCGCCGCCCCAGAGCCCCAGCCAATCCAAGGACCTACTGAAGTCAGCTGACCGACCTGGTCAGCTGACTCCCCTTCTGGAAGCATAAAGTTCCTGTCTCCTCGTGCGTGTGCACGTATTGCGGAGACTATGACCCAAGGAGGGACCGGCCGACCCCACAGATGGCGACCTTGCGATGGAGCCCGCCGGACTTGCGGACTCCGCCAGCCGCACAGCCCCACCCGCCGGTAAGGACGCGGAGGAAGCCGCTTGCAATGCGGAGCCTGCTGCCAAGTGCATACTGGCAGCAGGTCCGCTATTTGTTACACTCAGGGGTACTTTAAGTCAGGCATGTGTACATGGATTAACAGACACTGTTTTGACACTGTATAGATGGTGTGAGTCTATGAATAGTTCACACGTCATCAGTTGTGATGTGATGCTACTGATTCCTTTGTTACAATGCAGAACATGCAGTGCATTGCTACAACTGCGATGACGCACACAATGTCAGTCAATGAAGGTTCTCATTGGTCATCTTCTTCTTTGCCTGTGTTCCATCGCATGCCACTGCAAATGTTGTTTTTGGTTGCGCTATTAAAGTTATAACGCAGTACACTGTAACTCCTCAGTGTGAGACTATCCTTAAAGAAAACCTGAACTGAAAATTAATAGTCAAAATACGCATACACAAGTCATACTTACCTTCCATGTAGTCTACTCCTCAGTGTCTTTCTCCTGTCCCGCGTCCTGTTTGTTCACTGTGATCAAGGGAATTTTTCGTCCTCCATTTTGAAAATGGCCATTACCCATAACAGCTTTCTGGTCAGCACACAGTTAACTGTAACATCGCCCACTTGAGCCATAGGGAAACATGGACATTACCTGGTACATCAGTTTTCCTCTCAGCTATAACTGACAGCAACTGATATTTTACTGACAGTAACTGATATATTTCAGATCTGACAAAATATTGTCAGAACTGGAATGGATAATTGTCAGAAGAAAATGGTGAGCTTCTGAGATGAACTGATGGCAAGGTAACTATGCAATGTTCATTTGAAGTTACCTCATGTGTTTATTTTAAATATTTTTACTCAGTACAGGTTCTCTTCAAAGGACCACTGTCATGAAAAACATACAAAACATCAAAAATACAAAAATATAAAAATACAAAATAGTGCAAAGGTAAAACTGTCTAGCAAGGGTTACAGTCTGTGCAAAAAATTAACTAACAAAGTGCCTATGCTAATACAAATTGATATGCTAGATATGATAGGCCTCCAGAGAAGCAGCAGGACTGCGAGCGCGTAGGGCTGTCTCCCTCATCCACCAACCTTTTATACGGGTAAAGTACCTCCTTTTCATTGCACCTTTCATGCTATTTTGCACAGTGTTTTGTCACTCTTGATCAATTTGGAATTGCGGATATCTAGCATATCAATTTGTATTAGCATAGGCACTTTGTTAGTTCATTTTTTGCACAGACTGTAACCCTTGCTAGACAGTTATACCTTTGCACTATTTTGTATTTTTATATTTTTGTATTTTTGATGTTTTGTATGTAGGATTTTTCACTCAGATTGGATACATTTTTGCATGTTTTTGTATTTTTGGGCATTTTTGCACAGTCTGGTATTCATTGATACTGCATCAAGCACGTATATTTTCTGCACTAGCACTTTGTTTTCTGTAGTTTACCCCAAATATTTAATCATTCGTAACTTCTAATCCTTTGTGGTTGGGGATGTTTTGCTTATAAGCAATGTTTTGGGAGATTTTATGTACTTGTTTTTACTCTTTTTAAAGGGATATGTCCCTAATAAATTGAATTCATTTTGAAAGATATGTTTGGAATGATCATTTTCCAATTATAAATAATAGTGTTCATCTAAACCTTTCACCACTAGTGGGCAGTCTTTCTCCAATGTACATGTGTAATTGTTTGCCAAAGGTGTTAATATAACATTTTAGATAGAGTTATTGCTCATACTTTTTGCAGCATGTGATGAAACGGGAGCTTCGTGCCCTGGATGTGCATCCCACAAATCTCCATCAACTGCAAGATGCTATCCTGTCAATATGGGCCAACAATTCTAAAGAATGCTTTCAGAACCTTGTTGAATCAATGCCACGTAGAATTAAGGCAGTTCTGAAGGCGAAATGGGGTCAAACACCGTATTAATATGGTGTTCCTAATAATTCTTTAGGTAAGTGTATGTACCTGCAAAGAATGATGTACCTACAAATAATCATTACATACTTACCTCACCGTCAGTTCCTCTCAGAAGCTCACCATTTTATTCTTTCAACAATTTCTTTCGGTTCTGACAAGATTTTGTCATAACTGAAATATATCAGTTGCTGCCAGGTTTATATCAGTTGCTGTCAGTTATAACAGAAAGGACTGTTGATGAGCAAGGTAATGTCCATGTTTCCCTATGGCACAAGTAGGCAATTAACAGTTTATCAGTGTGCAGACCAGAAAGCTGTTATGGGGTAATGGGCATTTTCAAAATGGAGGATGGAGAATTCCATTGATCATAGTGGACAAACAGGACACAGGAGAAGATAAAAGGATTGAAGACTATACTACATGGGCGGTAAGTATGACCTGTGTATGTTTTCTTGACTTTTCATTTTCAGTAAGTCCCCCCACCGTAGGTAATAATACATAAAGTCTATGGTGTATATGTAACTGCACATTCACAGCGTCTCTTAACAATATCTGATAGAGATGTCCCTTTAAAGAGGAACTGTCACGAAAATCTTAAACTTTAAAAAACATACAAATAAAAAGTTAATTTCTTCTAGAGTAAAATGAGCCATAAATTACTATTCTCCTATGTTGCTGTCACATACTGTAAGTATTAGAAATCTGACATTACTGACAGATTTTGGGCTAGACCAGTGGCGTAGCTAAGGAGCTATGGGCCCGAGTGCAAGTTTTACATGGGGCCCCCCAAGCACTCTATACATAACTATTGATATGGCCTACCAAAACCTGCCAAGGACAACCACAGTGTCAGAGGTGCAAGAGGGGGATAGGGAACAATGTGTTAAGGATTACCACTATTCAAAGCATCTATAGAAGTGATTATTACCAGCACAGGGCCAATAGAGAGCTAATACTGTGATAGAGGGTGGGCCCTTCAGGGCCCCGATGCGGTCGCTACCTCTGTACCCCCTATTGCTACTTCACTGCTAGCCCATTTCTCCATAGGGGATTCTCAGCATGGCCTTTAATCTTTCTAAAGATGTTCCCTGAAAAAGATTTATACAAAGATGCTTGCCAGCCTCCCTGCTTGCTGCACACTTTTTTGGCAGTTGGACGGAGCAACTGCCATTCACTAAAGAAAACCCTGAAAACAACCGCATGAGAAGATGGGCTAGTCCAAAATCTGTTGATAATGTCATATTTCTCATACTTACTGTAAGTGACAGCAACATAGGAGAAAATAAATGTATGGCTCATTTTACATTGGAAGAAATGTACTTCTTATTTGTATATGTCTACATGTATTTAAAATTTAAAGATTTTCGCGACTGAGGTCCTTTAAGGCTTCTTCACTCCATTTTGTCCCCTCGGGGAAAAAAAAGACACAAACAATTGCATATACTGTATTATTGTCACAAATGCTAGATGTTTTGTCAACACCAGTGCTCAGTGTTTTATGTGCACAGCACACACCCCCAGTGAAGATCTTAAGCCATCACCAACATGCAAGCTAACTGCACAACTGATAGGCTAGCTGACTGATAACAGACCAGGTACCCAGTGCTCAAAAGAATACAGATTTTTCCTCTTCACCTTATCCACATCCTTGTTGTTGTCCCTCCGTTTAAACTTCCCAATCATCTACAGCCACTAAACTTAGAAACACGCTATCATAGCCTAAAACAGCTTTGTTCCAGACCAAAAAGGTTTAAAAACACACACACAGTTAGTAAAAGTTTATGCACATTTGAGAGCAAACAATTCCAGGCCAACATTCTTGCATGCACTGCCATCAAGCTCCACTACAGGTCCGATCTGATTTTCGATAGTTTTTCTGATCAATTTGTATAGAAGTGAACACAAAATCGTTCAGAAAAACTATCAAAATCAGATTGGACCTGTTGGAAATTATCTATCGAGCCATCTACCTGCCAAAAAAACTCATCGTCCTCAATTCTGGTAGATATGTGCGGTAAATATTCTTTTGTAGGTAAAATGTCATGCCGGCTGATGCGGATAGCGGCCCGCCGCTTCTGCATCTGGCATCATGGCGTCTCCTGCCGTGGCGTCCCCGGGCCTCCCGCCGGCATCAGGGAGGTCCGGCCTCTGTGGCAATGTGGGTTCGCGTGCGTGCATGCGGATCACCACCGCATTTATTCATTAAGGAAGCGTGTCAGCTGACCTGTTGGTCAGCTGACAGCTACTTGCGTCCAGATTGGCTGGGCTTCTGGGCGGCACCATTCGAAGAGTCCACAGTATATCAGGACCTACTTGTCATTTGCTCTTTGTCTGTTGTTGCGAACACTTCCTTGTGATAGCTCTCAGACCTTAGTCAGATCCTGGTGTGTTTGATCCGGCAGGACCCCGGGGATTCACACATAGCGTAGGATTATTACTATTACTGTATTGACATTCTGTGTATGACCTTTTGCTTGAACCTCTGACTCCGCTCTCTGCCTCCTGATTCTGTACTGTGCCTATCTGATCTGTTGCCGATTCTCTGCCTGATTACTGACCCTGATTTCTGTCTCACGATTCTGTACTTTGCCAATCTGATCTGCTGCCGACCTTAGCCTGTTATTTGACTACGATATTGCCTTACGATTCTGTAATACTGCTGACCGACCCGTTGCCGACCTTGCTTGTATGACCACTCTCTGTCTAGTGATAGCCCCAATCACCAAGGGCTATCACACTAGGAGTACACCTAATACTACTGTGCACTAATACACGGGTAATCACACTCTGATTAAAGTACTGATTGCTGTTCTGTGAGAGCTCATACTGATCAATTATACATCACTGATCGTTATGATCGTTACATATAATACTTCATGCAGTATTTTCCTCTTTATTTAGCAATTCTGAAAGATTTTTCTGCATTTCCAAACATGCTGTAAAACGTGTGGTAAATGCATAAAGTGAGGTAAAACGAGCGGTACTTCAGCGGTAAGTCTTTAATCGGTTTTCATAAGTAAGGATAATCTTTGGAAGATGTTTCTTTTGGGGGGGGGGGGGGTGTATTTGATTATGTAGCAACCTATAAAAAGTATATTTATAGGCATCCCCTATAAAAAAAATCCAGTAAATATTTGGAGTTTTAGTTCTACCATTCTTTTCTATTACACAGCCTGAATAGGAACTCCACTAAAACTGCAGAAAGAACTCCACTAAAGACTGCAATACTTTGCCAATCTGATCTGCTGCCGACCTTGGCCTGTTATTTGACTACGATATTGCCTTAGGATTCTGTAATACTGCTGACCGACCCGTTGCCGACCTTGCTTGTATGACCACTCTCTGTCTAGTGATAGCCCCAGTCACCAAGGGCTATCACACTAGGAGTACTCCTAATACTACTGTGCACTAATACACGGGTAATCACACTCTGATTAAAGTACTGATTGCTTTTCTGTGAGAGCTCATACTGATAGATTATACATCACTGATCGTTACATAACAACAGACCTTAAAAAAATCGTTATGGAGGCTCAGGCTCAGGCGTTAACTGTGGCCGTAGAACAGTTAACGGCTACTGTGGCGTCACAGCAGGCTCAGTTGAATCTCTTGTCTGAGGCTGTAGGCAACCCACAGAGAGCTGTATCATCATCGTTTCCCTCACTAGTTCATGAACCTAAAATGGCACTTCCTGAGAAGTTTTCAGGACATAAGGCAGACTTTAGGAATTTCAGATGTAGGTGTATGTTCTATTTTGTTATGAGGCCCATTTCATCAGGCACTGAATTACAGAGGGTCACATTAATTAAAACCCTATTACAAGGGGATTCTCAGACTTGGCCCTATAGTCTGCCTGATGATCATGTAGCCTTAGGGTCGGTACAGGCTTTCTTTGAGGCCATGGTGGTAATCTACGATGATCCCGACATTGCGCCACGGCAGAAAGAAACCTAAAGAGGCTCCGACAGGGGCAGGGCACAGTGGAGGAATATGCCTCAGAATTTAGGAGGTGGGCAGTCTCCTCTCGATGGGATCACTATGCTTTATTAGACTGTTTCCTTTCAGGATTATCAGAATCGGTTTCAGACATCATCATAAGTCATCCTGAACCAAAAACCCTTGACGAGGCTATAGCTTTGGCTGTTAAGATAGATCGTAGGGTACAGTATCATAAGCAAGGCAGGTCACGTCCTTCATCCAGGACGGTCTTCCACACTCCATCGGTCACGACTAGTTCGGATGAGCCAGTGCAAATCGGTCATTCAAAATTGTCGGAGGCAGAAAAGTCCAGGAGGGCCTTTGCCTGTATTGTGGAGAGAAAGGTCGCCTGATTCAAAATTGTAGCAAGGCGGAACTTCTTCGCCTAGGTGTAGTGGGGGATACTGCCCTAGGCTTCTGGGCGGCACCATTCGAAGAGTCCACAGTATATCAGGACCTACTTGTCATTTGCTCTTTGTCTGTTGTTGCGAACACTTCCTTGTGATAGCTCTCAGACCTTAGTCAGATCCTGGTGTGTTTGATCCGGCAGGACCCCGGGGATTCACACATAGCGTAGGATTATTACTATTACTGTATTGACATTCTGTGTATGACCTTTTGCTTGAACCTCTGACTCCGCTCTCTGCCTCCTGATTCTGTACTGTGCCTATCTGATCTGTTGCCGATTCTCTGCCTGATTACTGACCCTGATTTCTGTCTCACGATTCTGTACTTTGCCAATCTGATCTGCTGCCGACCTTAGCCTGTTATTTGACTACGATATTGCCTTACGATTCTGTAATACTGCTGACCGACCCGTTGCCGACCTTGCTTGTATGACCACTCTCTGTCTAGTGATAGCCCCAATCACCAAGGGCTATCACACTAGGAGTACACCTAATACTACTGTGCACTAATACACGGGTAATCACACTCTGATTAAAGTACTGATTGCTGTTCTGTGAGAGCTCATACTGATCAATTATACATCACTGATCGTTATGATCGTTACATATAATACTTCATGCAGTATTTTCCTCTTTATTTAGCAATTCTGAAAGATTTTTCTGCATTTCCAAACATGCTGTAAAACGTGTGGTAAATGCATAAAGTGAGGTAAAACGAGCGGTACTTCAGCGGTAAGTCTTTAATCGGTTTTCATAAGTAAGGATAATCTTTGGAAGATGTTTCTTTTGGGGGGGGGGGGGGTGTATTTGATTATGTAGCAACCTATAAAAAGTATATTTATAGGCATCCCCTATAAAAAAAATCCAGTAAATATTTGGAGTTTTAGTTCTACCATTCTTTTCTATTACACAGCCTGAATAGGAACTCCACTAAAACTGCAGAAAGAACTCCACTAAAGACTGCAATACTTTGCCAATCTGATCTGCTGCCGACCTTGGCCTGTTATTTGACTACGATATTGCCTTAGGATTCTGTAATACTGCTGACCGACCCGTTGCCGACCTTGCTTGTATGACCACTCTCTGTCTAGTGATAGCCCCAGTCACCAAGGGCTATCACACTAGGAGTACTCCTAATACTACTGTGCACTAATACACGGGTAATCACACTCTGATTAAAGTACTGATTGCTTTTCTGTGAGAGCTCATACTGATAGATTATACATCACTGATCGTTACATAACAACAGACCTTAAAAAAATCGTTATGGAGGCTCAGGCTCAGGCGTTAACTGTGGCCGTAGAACAGTTAACGGCTACTGTGGCGTCACAGCAGGCTCAGTTGAATCTCTTGTCTGAGGCTGTAGGCAACCCACAGAGAGCTGTATCATCATCGTTTCCCTCACTAGTTCATGAACCTAAAATGGCACTTCCTGAGAAGTTTTCAGGACATAAGGCAGACTTTAGGAATTTCAGATGTAGGTGTATGTTCTATTTTGTTATGAGGCCCATTTCATCAGGCACTGAATTACAGAGGGTCACATTAATTAAAACCCTATTACAAGGGGATTCTCAGACTTGGCCCTATAGTCTGCCTGATGATCATGTAGCCTTAGGGTCGGTACAGGCTTTCTTTGAGGCCATGGTGGTAATCTACGATGATCCCGACATTGCGCCACGGCAGAAAGAAACCTAAAGAGGCTCCGACAGGGGCAGGGCACAGTGGAGGAATATGCCTCAGAATTTAGGAGGTGGGCAGTCTCCTCTCGATGGGATCACTATGCTTTATTAGACTGTTTCCTTTCAGGATTATCAGAATCGGTTTCAGACATCATCATAAGTCATCCTGAACCAAAAACCCTTGACGAGGCTATAGCTTTGGCTGTTAAGATAGATCGTAGGGTACAGTATCATAAGCAAGGCAGGTCACGTCCTTCATCCAGGACGGTCTTCCACACTCCATCGGTCACGACTAGTTCGGATGAGCCAGTGCAAATCGGTCATTCAAAATTGTCGGAGGCAGAAAAGTCCAGGAGGGCCTTTGCCTGTATTGTGGAGAGAAAGGTCGCCTGATTCAAAATTGTAGCAAGGCGGAACTTCTTCGCCTAGGTGTAGTGGGGGATACTGCCCTAGGCGAACCTGTCTTACCTCCAAGGATATCTAAAATTTTGTTGCCCTGTTCCATCACATGGAACAATCAAGTTTTCTGCACACAGGCCTTCATTCAGGCTCTGCAGCTAACTTTATTGACTTTAACCTAGCCTCTAAATGGGAAATTCACATTCTGCCCATGAAGAGGCAGATCTATGTCACTGCCATAGATAATTCCCCACTACAAAACAGGCAACCTCTCTCCCAAACTCCTCTGCTCACCTGTCAGAATCAGAATCAGAATCAGAATCATATTTATTTCCCCAAATACAGCAAGAGCTATATTCGGAATTATTTGTGGTACACATGGCATAGACATAGTATAAGAAGACAAGATACACAACAATAGTAACGGTATACATGACAGACCCGGTTCGTTCTTTAGTGTTTCTTCCTGACCGTGCAAGAGCAGTCCCATAATAATATTGATAATAATAATAATAATAGTAATAATAATAATGATGATGATGGTGGCCCCCGTACAGTAGTTGGCCAATGAGAACAAGGGCGATAGCGAGACCTGACTGAGAGACCACCGCTAGGGCCTGCCAGTAGGCGGGCCTGACAGGGGGAGGTTGGAGTTTAGCAGCCGGTAGGCGGGCCTGACGGGGAGGTTGGAGTTTAGCAGCTGAACCGCTTGGGGAAGAAGGTGTTCTTCCGTCACATTGGTGTTCTTCATAAAGAGGAACTACAATTTTATGTATTGAAAATGTAATCTGCTATGATTGTTCTGGGGCTCCCGTGGTTACGTCAACATTCACCTCAGATTGACTGGAAAACTGGGCAATTGCTGTCTTGGTCCTCAGCTTGTCAAAACTCTTGTCTTGAGAAAGTTGCCCTGTGTTCCTCTGAGTTTTATGTGGAAGGTTTTCTTCTTCCATATGCAGATTATTCCGATGTATTTTGTCCTCGAGCTGCTGATAAGTTTCCCCCTCATATGGGAATTTGACTGCCCTATCGATTTAAGGCCAGGTACCATACCCCCCAGGGGGCACTTATATAACCTCTCAGGTCCAGAGCAGTTAGCCATGAAGGAGAATATCAAAGAGAACCTGGAGAAAGGCTTCATCCGTCCCTCCAAGTCACCAGCAGGGGCAGGGTTCTTCTTTGTCCAGAAAAAAGATAGTGGACTTCATCCATGCATTGACTATAGGGCTCTGAACAAGATGACCATCCCCAATCGTTATCCCTTACCATTAATAGACGATTTATTTTCACAAGTCTCTGGGGCACAAGTGTTCTCTAAACTGGACCTGAGGGGGCTTACAATTGAATACGTATCAGAGAAGGGGATGAGTGGAAGACGGCCTTCAACACACCCGATGGGCATTACGAATATCTAGTGATGCCCTTCGGGTTGTGCAATGCCCCGGCAGTATTTCAGGAATTTGTGAATAAAATTTTTAGAGACGTCTTGGGATGATTCATTGTTGTCTACTTAGATGACATTTTGATTTTCTCTAAGACCCTCGAGGAACACAGGGAACACGTTAAATTTGTTTTGGCAAAGCGCAGGCAGAACTGTCTGTATGTGAAACTTGAAAAATGCTTGTTTGAAGTGTCTGAGGTTGCATTCTTGGGGTACATCATCTCCGTCAATGGTTTGTCAATGGACCCCAAGAAAGTCTCCGCGGTGTTAGAGTGGTCACAACCCGCGGGTTTAAAAGCCCTCCAGCGGTTTTTAGGATTCGCTAACTTCTATAGAAAGTTTATTAAGGGGTTCTCTTCGGTAGTCTCCCCCCATTTACCAATCTGACCAAGAAGGGGGCTGATACCTATAACTGGTCTGAGGAAGCATGCCAGGCCTTTTCTCAGCTTAAAAAACTTTTCTGTGCTGCGCCCATTCTGCATCATGTGGATGTTACACGTCCATTTATTGTGGAAGTAGATGCCTTCGAGGTTGGAGTGGGAGCTGTACTGTCCCAATATTCTGGAACGCAGGGACGGTTGCATCCATGTGCCTTCTTTTCCCGCAAGTTTTCTCCCGCAGAAAAGAACTACGACATTGGCAACAGGGAGTTATTGGCCATAAAAATGGCGTTCGAGGAGTGGCGTCACTGGTTGGAGGGTGCAGAACATGTGAGTACAGTATACACAAATCATAAAAATCTGGAATATATCGAAGGGGCAAAGAGGCTGAATCCGAGACAGGCCTGGTGGGCCCTCTTTTTCTCCCGATTCAGGTTCATAATTACCTACAAACCCGGCAATAAAAATATCAAGGCCAATGCATTATCCCGTTGTTTTGAACCTGAGACAGTCCAGCCCTCACTCCCAGCTAAAATTTTGCCTGAGAACATAATTGTAGCAGTCACAGAACCCATGGAGGATCTGGCAGTCACTCTGCAGTCTTACCAGAATGACTCTCCAGAGGGAAAGCCGGACGATGTACTGTTCGTGCCACTACAGTTGCGTCTCCAGGTTCTGCAGATGTTCCATAATCATAAGAATGCAGGGCACCCTGGTATAAGCAGAACAGAAGAACTCCTATCTCGCAGTGTGTGGTGGCCATCCCTAAGAAATGATTGCAGAGAGTTTGTAAACTCTTGTACTGTCTGTGCCCGCAGCAAGCCATCTAGACAGGCTCCTGCGGGAACGTTGCAGGCTTTGCCGACACCCACGGGACCATGGACCCATATATCCATGGATTTTGTGGGGGAACTCCCCATCTCTGAAGGGAAAACTGTCATTTGGGTGGTGGTAGACCGCTTTAGCAAAATGGTTCATTTTGTACCTTTAAAAAAACTCCCCTCAGCACAGGAGTTAGCAGACCTTTTTATTGTGCACATTTTTCGCCTGCATGGGATCCCAGTTAACATAGTTTCTGACAGAGGGGTACAATTTGTGTCTAAATTTTGGCGGGCATTTTGTCAGCATCTAGGGCTAACCTTGTCCTTCTCCTCAGGGTACCACCCCCAAACCAATTGCCAGACTGAAAGAATGAATCAGTCACTGGAGCAATTCCTCCATTGTTACGTGGCTGATTCTCAACATGAGTGGGTAAAGTTTCTTTCTTTTGCGGAGTTTTGCTCACAACAACCTCAAGAACGCGTCCTCAGGTTTTTCCCCATTTCAGATTGTCACAGGGAGGTCACCCAAGTCATGTCATGCCGGCTGGCATCACGGCGTCTCCCGCCGTGGCGTCCCCGGGCCTCCCGCCGGCATCAGGGAGGTCCTGTATCTGTGGCAATGGGGGCGGGCGTCGGGTTCGCGTGCGCGCGGATCACCGCCGCATTTATTCATTAAGGAAGCGCCTCCACATCTGGCATCGCGGCGTCTCCCGCCGTGGCGTCCCCGGGCCTCCCGCCGGCATCAGGGAGGTCCTGTATCTGTGGCAATGGGGGCGGGCGTCGGGTTCGCGTGCGCGCGGATCACCGCCGCATTTATTCATTAAGGAAGCGCCTCCACATCTGGCATCACGGCGTCTCCCGCCGTGGCGTCCCCGGGCCTCCCGCCGGCACCAGGGAGGTCCGGTCTCTGTGGCAATGTGGGCGGGCGTCGGGTTCGCATGCGCGCGGATCACCGCCGCATTTATTCATTAAGGAAGCGCTTCCGTATCTGGCATCACGGCGTCTCCCGCCGTGGCGTCTCCGGGCCTCCCGCCGGCATCAGGGAGGTCCGGTCTCTGTGGCAATGTGGGCGGGCGTCGGGTTCGCGTGCGCGTGGATCACTGCCGCATTTATTCATTAAGAAAGCGTGTCAGCTGACCTGTTGGTCAGCTGACAGCTACTTGCGTCCGGATTGGCTGGGCTTCTGGGCGGCACCATTCGAAGAGTCCACAGTATATCAGGACCTACTTGTCATTTGCTCTTTGTCTGTTGTTGCGAACACTTCCTTGTGATAGCTCTCAGACCTTAGTCAGATCCTGGTGTGTTTGATCAGGCAGGACCCCGGGGATTCACACATAGCGTAGGAATTTTACTATTACTGTATTGATATTCTGTGTACGACCTTTTGCTTGAACCTCTGACTCCGCTCTCTGCCTCCTGATTCTGTACTGTACCTATCTGATCTGTTGCCGATTCTCTGCCTGATTACTGATCCTGATTTCTGTCTCACGGTTCGGTACTTTGCCAATCTGATCTGCTGCCGACCTTGGCTTGTTATTTGATTACGATATTGCCTTAAGATTCTGTACTACTGCTGACCGACCCGTTGCCAACCTTGCTTGTATGATCGCTCTCTGTCTAGTGATAGCCCCAGTCACCAAGGGCTATCTCACTAGGAGTACACCTAATACTACTGTGCACTAATACACGGGTAATCACACTCTGATTAAAGTACTGATTGCTGTTCTGTGAGAGCTCATACTGATCAATTATACATCACTGATCGTTATGATCGTTACATATAATACTTCATGCAGTATTTTCCTCTTTATTTAGCAATTCTGAAAGATTTTTCTGCATTTCCAAACATGCTGTAAAACGTGTGGTAAATGCATAAAGTGAGGTAAAACGAGCTGTACTTCAGCGGTAAGTCTTTAATCGGTTTTCATAAGTAAGGATAATCTTTGGAAGATGTTTTTTTGGGGGTGGGGGGAAGGGGGGTGTATTTGATTATGTAGCAACCTATAAAAAGTATATTTATAGGCATCCCCTAGAAAAAAAAAATCCAGTAAATATTTGGAGTTTTAGTTCTACCATTCTTTTCTATTACACAGCCTGAATAGGAACTCCACTAAAACTGCAGAAGGAACTCCACTAAAGACTGCAATATGCACACAAATTGACTTTACCTCCAGGTACAGGCAGGTCTTAAACTTTTCGGTAAATTATGTGCTAACATGCCCCCTAATTTCCATGAGAATAGCTATTTTCGGTAAAATTAATGTAAATTACCTCATAATAACAGGTAAAACATGACTAAAACCTACCAGAATTGCTAAATGTCATTACCTCATGAGGTTTATTACCGTACATGAGGTAATTTGTTTGAAAACACTATCAAAATTGAGGCCATTGTGTTTTCCCAGCACTAAAGAGACATCTCTCTCAGATAAAGGTGCCCATTTTTTCTTTTTTTTTAATTAGATAATTTTGTTCAATTATTCCATTAGATCGAATATAAAGATTTTTCCAACGTGTCCGATCAGATTTTTATTGAAAACACTGGATAATCGATTCTTTTTTCTTGATCGCAAAAAAGATTATTTTAAACTTTCATTCGATTCGATCATTTTGGGCGAATAAATGGGAAAATGTAATCTTTTTATTGTACCGTGTATGGGTACCATAAAAGACATTTTGCTGTGACAATAGTAGACGTAGAGGATGGCTGGCACCAAATGCTGGCTGTGGAGTAGCTCTGTGTAGTATACTCCCCACAGGTGAGTGCTCACGTAATCCAGATGTGTAATCCAATGTCAAGAAGCAAAAAGACGGAGCACCAGCACTGCTCTTAAGGGTTTAATTGTAGTTACACAGGCATACAGGCAACAAGTAGGATGAGAGTATAAGATACCGGCCTTACAGCCGTTTCACGGCAACTGCCGCTTCTTCAGAGACCAACAAAGGTATCAAAAGCGGTACATATGAACAGTCATTTATATACGTAAAGTATAGCCACTTACCACTCCCCACCGTCTAATTACCGCTAGCGAGTTGCGCGCCGCCATTGCTGCGGCTGCATACGCTTCCGGGGTCGCGTCCCACCCACTCCCGGGGGTCACGTAACGTCTTACCCAATCGGCGCTCTGGAAGGGGGCAACCAATCCGGCGCACGCTGGGTCCGTTATCGCTGATGCGTCCTTGGTTACAATGTAACCAATAGCGGAGAAGACGGTGGAGGTGGAGTTCTAAAGGGACATAAACAATAACACAGAATTAAAATTGTAACCTGTGATAACAATAAAAACAGCATAAAAATACATAAGCGAGGTCGTGTATCTATAGAGACGATAAGGTGCAATCTAATAAGCATCTAAATAGCAATGGAGTTCATTCCGTTCATTTAGTCCCATAGCATAACAGGCATCAGTCAAGGAGATTAAACGTGCTTCTTCCTGTAATAGTTTTTGTTTGCGGTTTCCTCCCCTATGGGGGATTGGTACCTGTTTGAGCCCCAAAAACCTCAGGCCCCCTGTTTTACCTCCATGACACTCCCTCATATGAGCTATCAGTCTGCCTGCTCCTATGCCAGTCCGTACTGAGTTGACATGCTGCTGAAAGCGGGTAGCTAGTTGTTGCTCTGTCTTCCCAATATAGAACCTTTTACATGGGCACATAATAGCATAAACAACATATGTGGACCTACAGTGTAAGTAATCCTTTATAGTCTGACTATAAAGGATTACTTACACTGTAGGTCCACATATGTTGTTTATGCTATTATGTGCCCATGTAAAAGGTTCTATATTGGGAAGACAGAGCAACAACTAGCTACCCGCTTTCAGCAGCATGTCAACTCAGTACGGACTGGCATAGGAGCAGGCAGACTGATAGCTCATATGAGGGAGTGTCATGGAGGTAAAACAGGGGGCCTGAGGTTTTTGGGGCTCAAACAGGTACCAATCCCCCATAGGGGAGGAAACCGCAAACAAAAACTATTACAGGAAGAAGCACGTTTAATCTCCTTGACTGATGCCTGTTATGCTATGGGACTAAATGAACGGAATGAACTCCATTGCTATTTAGATGCTTATTAGATTGCACCTTATCGTCTCTATAGATACACGACCTCTCTTATGTATTTTTATGCTGTTTTTATTGTTATCACAGGTTACAATTTTAATTCTGTGTTATTGTTTATGTCCCTTTAGAACTCCACCTCCACCGTCTTCTCCGCTATTGGTTACATTGTAACCAAGGACGCATCAGCGATAACGGACCCAGCGTGCGCCGGATTGGTTGCCCCCTTCCAGAGCGCCGATTGGGTAAGACGTTACGTGACCCCCGGGAGTGGGTGGGACGCGACCCCGGAAGCGTATGCAGCCGCAGCAATGGCGGCGCGCAACTCGCTAGCGGTAATTAGACGGTGGGGAGTGGTAAGTGGCTATACTTTACGTATATAAATGACTGTTCATATGTACCGCTTTTGATACCTTTGTTGGTCTCTGAAGAAGCGGCAGTTGCCGTGAAACGGCTGTAAGGCCGGTATCTTATACTCTCATCCTACTTGTTGCCTGTATGCCTGTGTAACTACAATTAAACCCTTAAGAGCAGTGCTGGTGCTCCGTCTTTTTGCTTCTTGACATTGGATTACACATCTGGATTAGGTGAGCACACACCTGTGGGGAGTATACTACACAGAGCTACTCCACAGCCAGCATTTGGTGCCAGCCATCCTCTACGTCTACTATTGTTATTGAATTGCTGATTGGGAGTGAGCACAGATGCAGGAACCAGTCACCACGGAGGGTCAACCAATAGTCCAGTCTGCGAGTGGGACGGATCAAAACCCAGTGGGACGGTTTATGGCTGATAGGACTGACTGGGAAACCTTTCTAGTGGATCCCGCACAAGGCAGTGAATCAAGTAAGGCACTGGGAGTAAAAGTGGCAGAACAACGCCTCTTTCGTTTATCAGAACGTGAAGTTAAATTGTTCTGGACAGTTGCCAGCCTAAGGAGATACAAAGACAAAGATATAGCAGCCAGAGGTTTTAGAAAATATAGCGAGGCTGCAGAATATAGAGACGATCCAGATTTTATTAAGGTGTGGAATCAACAGCAATTGGATAATGCATTAAAACTGCAAACTATCGTCCTTAACCGTACAGAAGCGGAATATAACAAAGTAACTGATGATATTGACAACTGTAAAAAAGAATTAGCTAAGCTAACATCTCCTGAACAATTAGAGAAGATCGTTAACAAAGTTGAAAATCGGCTGGTGAAGACACAAAGTGATATAAAAGAAAGGAAACTCCGGAAATTTCAACGCGATCAGGACGATTACCTGAAAGGGAGAATATTCGATTGGGGACAGTCATCTAGTGGCAAAAGATTCAGGAGAAGAAGATCCAATAAACCCTCCAAAGGCTACTGGACGACAGATTCCAGCTCAGATTCAGACACAGAAAGACCGGATAAAACACGTCCTAAACCAGGCCCTAATTCTAAACCTAAAGAACCATGTGCAGAAGTCCCTTTAGAAGGCGCATCCGCCGGGGAGGGCGAAGATTCAACAGAAAAGAGGAAAAAGAAAGTGACCTGGCGAAGGGGAACCCCTGGGAAGCGATATCCCAAGAACAAATAAAAGATTTTGAGATACAAGAAAGCCAGAAGATCATCAATATTTCAGGTATGAATCTTTCCATAGACTGTGTTAATGGTTTAGAAAAAGGCCTGAACTTTTCCCTAACCTGCCCGTTTGATAAACCACAATTTGATGTGGACTGGTATAAATCTATCAGGAGGCTAAATATAGCATCGTGGCAGAACTGTGAAAGAGATGGAAGTACTAGTGATGTTGTAGATTCCGGTAATCTGGGATTTGTTCCTTCAAGTGTATTGACACAGAACGATAACCCAACATTGGAAGTGCTTGAATCTCTATCAAGAGAAAATACTGATATATCTATAATGGAATTAGAACCAGAGGACACTACTCCAACCCAAACTAAAAGACTATACAATCCAAGGAAATCTACTAGAGACTTTCCAAGCACCCCTGGGTCGGCCATTGAGAAGTTTGATATTCTGGTGAAATCTGATATGAGGGCTCTATTATACCCTCTCGCCACTCCTAATTTTAGTGAGGGGGAATTGAAAGCCCTGAAACAGTTACAGAAAAATGAAAATTTAATTCTCAAAAGAGCAGACAAGGGGGGGAATACAGTAGTAATGTCAAGGGAGTACTATACTAAGGAAGCAATGCGGCTCCTAGAAGGAACCCCAGGTGACTACACCAAACTTCCTAAAAACCCTACAGAACACTATAAAAATCAGCTACAGTCTCTACTACGAACAGGAGTTGAAACAGGTCAAATCACCAAGAAAGTGGGGGAGGGACTATTACCGTCATTCCCAATTAAGCCGGTCTGGTATTTCCTTCCAAAAATTCATAAAAATTTGTTGCAACCTCCAGGACGACCGATAGTATCGGCCCGAGGATCCCTTACGGAACCTCTATCTAAATTTCTTGATTTCCAGTTGAAACCATTTTTGGAGGAAATACCATCCCTACTTATGGACACATTAGATGTTCTCAAAAAAATCAGTACCATAAAATGGCGACAAGAATATAGCCTTGCATCAATAGATGTAGTGAGTCTATATACACGGATCCCCCAGGACTTAGGGGTTAATATGGTCAGTGACTACATGCTAGGACGGGGAGAACAACAAGACTGGGTGTGCTTCCTTGGCAAATGCCTGAAATTTGTTTTAGACCACAACAGCTTCATGTTTGAAGATAAATGGTACAAACAGTCATCTGGAGTAGCGATGAGGACCGCGGTAGCACCCACGTTTGCAAATCTATTCCTGGCAAAGTGGGAGGAAGTATATATCCACAGTACGACGAATCCCTATCGCGGCTCCATTGTCTGTTGGTTTAGATTTGTGGATGATGTTCTGATAGTGTGGAAAGGGAACCAGTCCAGTTTCAATCGGTTCATTGAATACATTAATTTGAATACTTTCAATATGCAGTTCACTGGAGTGTGGGGAGGGAATCAGGTCGAGTTTTTGGATCTACAACTGTTTACTGATGGAGAGAATATCCTTACCAGAGGATACCGAAAAAATACGGCAACAAACTCTCTCCTTCAGTATAACAGTTACCACCCAAGACACACTCTAGATGGAATTCCATATGGGCAATTCTTACGATTAAAAAGGAACAATAGTCTAGATTCTGACTATGAGGAACAAAGTTTCGACCTGGGCATGCGCTTTTTGGCCAAGCGGTACCCAAAAGAGGTGGTGGTGGGGGCTTACTGGAGAGCTAACAAGATGAAACGTACTGACTTGATTTGGAAAGAAAGGAAAAAGAAAGGAGTAGGTACACAACCCAACAAAGGACGTGTAGCAATGGTCTTTGAATACTCCCCCATGGCGGAAAAACTACGCAGTATTATCCTTAGACATTGGTCTATCTTAAAAGTAGATCCATCACTGAGCCATATTGCTAACGAGAAACCCCTGATTACATTCAGAAGGGCACGCACGATAGGAGACATCGTTACATCGAGCGAATTACGACAGATCAAACAGACAAATTGGCTGCATGGCCTCTGTCCACAGGGTAACTACAGATGTGGAACATGTAATCATTGTGGTCAGTTCTTCCCAGGAAAAACAATACAGTTAGGGGGAACAAGTCTGACTATAAAGGATTACTTACACTGTAGGTCCACATATGTTGTTTATGCTATTATGTGCCCATGTAAAAGGTTCTATATTGGGAAGACAGAGCAACAACTAGCTACCCGCTTTCAGCAGCATGTCAACTCAGTACGGACTGGCATAGGAGCAGGCTGACTGATAGCTCATATGAGGGAGTGTCATGGAGGTAAAACAGGGGGCCTGAGGTTTTTGGGGCTCAAACAGGTACCAATCCCCCATAGGGGAGGAAACCGCAAACAAAAACTATTACAGGAAGAAGCACGTTTAATCTCCTTGACTGATGCCTGTTATGCTATGGGACTAAATGAACGGAATGAACTCCATTGCTATTTAGATGCTTATTAGATTGCACCTTATCGTCTCTATAGATACACGACCTCGCTTATGTATTTTTATGCTGTTTTTATTGTTATCACAGGTTACAATTTTAATTCTGTGTTATTGTTTATGTCCCTTTAGAACTCCACCTCCACCGTCTTCTCCGCTATTGGTTACATTGTAACCAAGGACGCATCAGCGATAACGGACCCAGCGTGCGCCGGATTGGTTGCCCCCTTCCAGAGCGCCGATTGGGTAAGACGTTACGTGACCCCCGGGAGTGGGTGGGACGCGACCCCGGAAGCGTATGCAGCCGCAGCAATGGCGGCGCGCAACTCGCTAGCGGTAATTAGACGGTGGGGAGTGGTAAGTGGCTATACTTTACGTATATAAATGACTGTTCATATGTACCGCTTTTGATACCTTTGTTGGTCTCTGAAGAAGCGGCAGTTGCCGTGAAACGGCTGTAAGGCCGGTATCTTATACTCTCATCCTACTTGTTGCCTGTATGCCTGTGTAACTACAATTAAACCCTTAAGAGCAGTGCTGGTGCTCCGTCTTTTTGCTTCTTGACATTGGATTACACATCTGGATTACGTGAGCACACACCTGTGGGGAGTATACTACACAGAGCTACTCCACAGCCAGCATTTGGTGCCAGCCATCCTCTACGTCTACTATTGTCACAGCAAAATGTCTTTTATGGTACCCATACACGGTACAATAAAAAGATTACATTTTCCCATTTATTCGCCCAAAACGATCGAATCGAATGAAAGTTTAAAATAATCTTTTTTGCGATCAAGAAAAAAGAATCGATTATCCAGTGTTTTCAATAAAAATCTGATCGGACACGTTGGAAAAATCTTTATATTCGATCTAATGGAATAATTGAACAAAATTATCTAATTAAAAAAAAAGAAAAAATGGGCACCTTTATCTGAGAGAGATGTCTCTTTAGTGCTGGGAAAACACAATGGCCTCAATTTTGATAGTGTTTTCAAACAAATTACCTCATGTACGGTAATAAACCTCATGAGGTAATGACATTTAGCAATTCTGGTAGGTTTTAGTCATGTTTTACCTGTTATTATGAGGTAATTTACATTAATTTTACCGAAAATAGCTATTCTCATGGAAATTAGGGGGCATGTTAGCACATAATTTACCGAAAAGTTTAAGACCTGCCTGTACCTGGAGGTAAAGTCAATTTCTGTGCATATTGCAGTCTTTAGTGGAGTTCCTTCTGCAGTTTTAGTGGAGTTCCTATTCAGGCTGTGTAATAGAAAAGAATGGTAGAACTAAAACTCCAAATATTTACTGGATTTTTTTTTATAGGGGATGCCTATAAATATACTTTTTATAGGTTGCTACATAATCAAATACACCCCCCCCCCCACCCCCAAAAAAACATCTTCCAAAGATTATCCTTACTTATGAAAACCGATTAAAGACTTACTGCTGAAGTACAGCTCGTTTTACCTCACTTTATGCATTTACCACACGTTTTACAGCATGTTTGGAAATGCAGAAAAATCTTTCAGAATTGCTAAATAAAGAGGAAAATACTGCATGAAGTATTATATGTAACGATCATAACGATCAGTGATGTATAATTGATCAGTATGAGCTCTCACAGAACAGCAATCAGTACTTTAATCAGAGTGTGATTACCCGTGTGTTAGTGCACAGTAGTATTAGGTGTACTCCTAGTGAGATAGCCCTTGGTGACTGGGGCTATCACTAGACAGAGAGCGATCATACAAGCAAGGTCGGCAACGGGTCGGTCAGCAGTAGTACAGAATCTTAAGGCAATATCGTAATCAAATAACAAGCCAAGGTCGGCAGCAGATCAGATTGGCAAAGTACCGAACCGTGAGACAGAAATCAGGATCAGTAATCAGGCAGAGAATCGGCAACAGATCAGATAGGTACAGTACAGAATCAGGAGGCAGAGAGCGGAGTCAGAGGTTCAAGCAAAAGGTCGTACACAGAATATCAATACAGTAATAGTAAAAATAAAAAAAGTAAAACTACAACTAAAAGTAAAAAAAATAAAATTCAAACACACATTTACATTATAAATCACATGTTTACAGCCCACCCTCCCAAAACTACCCAAATAAAATGTTTAATATAAAAAAAAACATTACAATAAAAAAAAACATGTAAATATTTACATAAGGGTCTAAACTTTTTAAATATCAATGTAAAGATGAAATACTTCTATATTTTTTTTATATTAAACTTGTAAATAGTGATAGATGCAAAACGGAAAAAATGCACCTTTATTTCCAAATAAAATATTGTCGCCATACATTGTGATAGGGACATAATTTTAACGGTGTAATAACCGGGACATATGGGCAAATACAATACGTGAGTTTTAATTATGGAGGCATGTATTATTTTAAAACTATAATGGCTGAAAACTGAGAAATAATGAATTTTTTCCGTTTTTTTCTTATTCTTCCTGTTAAAATACATTTACAGTAAAGTGGCTCTTAGCAAAATGTACCCCCCAAAGAAAGCCTAATTGGTGGCGGAAAAAACAAGATATAGATCAGTTCATTGTGATAAGTAGTGATAAAGTTATAGGCTAATGAATAGGAGGTGAAAATTTCTCAAGTGAAAACGACGGAATGCGAATGGGTTAAAGTTAACGAAAATCGATCGAAAAATGCTCGGAAATCGATCGGAAAGCAAATCGGACATGTTGGAAATAATCAATCTGACAGTAAATCGACCATAAAATCTCATAGTGTGTACCCAGCATAAGGGCTGGTGCACACCAAAAACCGCAAGCAGATCCGCAAAACGCTAGCAGATTTTTAAACGCTTTTTTTTTATTTTTATGAGGCGTTTTGCTAGCGTTTTGCGGATTGCTGCTGCGGTTTTCAGTATAGTAGATTTCATATATTGTTACAGTAAAGCTGTTACTGAACAGCTTCTGTAACAAAAACGCCTGCAAAACCGCTCTGAAGTGCCGTTTTTCAGAGCGGTTTGCGTTTTTCCTATACTTAACATTGAGGCAGAAACGCACCCGCAATCCAAAAAATGCCTCACCCAGGCATTTTTCGTTTCTGCAAAACGCCCCCCACTCTGGTGTGCACCACCCCATTGAGATACATTGACCAAGCAGATCTGCAGCCGCAAGCGGATCTGAAAACGCCCAAAAACCCGCCCGGTGTGCACCAGCCCTAAGTGCTTTTGAAAATCAGGAAAACCCTGAGAATCCCCTGTCAGGGCTGGTGCACACCAAAACCCGCTAGCAGATCCGCGAAATGCTAGCAGATTTTTAAACGCTTTTTTTTATTTTTATGAGGCGTTTTGCTAGCGTTTTGCGGATTGCTGCTGCGGTTTTCAGTATAGTAGATTTCATATATTGTTACAGTAAAGCTGTTACTGAACAGCTTCTGTAACAAAACCGCCTGCAAAACCGCTCTGAAGTGCCGTTTTTCAGAGCGGTTTGCGTTTTTCCTATACTTAACATTGAGGCAGAAACGCACCCGCAATCCAAAAAATGCCTCACCCAGGCATTTTTCGTTTCTGCAAAACGCCCCCCGCTCTGGTGTGCACCACCCCATTGAGATACATTGACCAAGCAGATCCGCAGCCGCAAGCGGATCTGAAAACGCCCAAAAAGCCGCTCGGTGTGCACCAGCCCTCACTGCATACCGGATGTTGATACAAGCTAATTAAATCAGGACATGAGGATTAGCTGACCTGATAAGCACTGAGGGACTCCAAAAGACTGAAACTCCTAATCTGAGTTTAAAGTGTAAATTAATTTTATTTCTGTCAGCCATGAAATATTCACAATGTTATTTTTGTCACTTGTACAACTAATATTTATTATTTTTATATGTAAATTCTGCTTGATGTCCTCAGTTTTTAGTTATACATCCACCAGTCACACAACTTTTTCAGAACACATCACAGCAAACCCAGGGAGAACATATCAACTCCAAACAGATGCACTTTCACACTAGGTCCATTGCTGAATAATTGTACATGCCAACTTACTACCTATACAATTCTATGGAGCTGTTCACACTTCTGTGTTGTAAGAAGACAGATGAATAATTTGCAGAGGAACCCTAAACCTGATCCAGTGTTTATCCTGCAAAAGAGTTATCTGGGACAGTGTACAGGTACTATAGAAATATCATAGCCTTCCTGAAAACAGCCAGATCAGGAGACATCATGTCAGTAACTAACTTAAAGAGGCACTGAAGCGAGAATAATTCTCGCTTCAGAGTTCATAGTTAGCCCCTGCTAAAACGCCGCTATCCCGTGGCTAAACGGGGGTCCCTTCACCCCCAACCCCCCCCTCCCCTGCAAAATCAACAACCAAATTGGTCGTAAATTTTGCTCTTCCTGGAGGCAGGGCTAACGCCTGCAGCCCTGCCTCTCAGCGCGTCTATCAGACGCGCATCACCGCCTCTCCCCCGCCCCTCTCAGTGAAGGAAGACTGAGAGGGGCGGGGGAGAGGCGGAGGTACGCGTCTGATAGACGCGCGGGAAGCAGGGCTGCGGCGGTTAGCACTGCCCCAATGCGGAAGAGATTCCGCAATGTACGGAGGGGATTTGGGGGTGAAAGGACCCCTGTTAAGCCGCGTGATAGCGGCGTTTTAGCAGGGGCACACATGCCCCTGCTAACTATGAGGTCTGAAGCGAGATTTATTCTCGCTTCAGACTCTCTTTAAGGCCATATATACATCAACCAAAAAGGAAATCCAGGCAGCTTTGTGGAAGCTGTTTTCTTTGTTAATACAGCAAGTGTAAATAAAGTGCAGAACATGACTTCAGTGCAGTGCTGCAAGGGTGAATGGCTCAAGGGGTGGGAGCCAGGGCAGTGATCAGACAGGCACAACAGTTGTAAGGCCTGGAACCCACTAGAAAGTGCAAAACTTTTTTGGGAGCAATTTCCCTGCTCCTATACATTACATTAAAATGGAAGCGCTCCAAAAATGCTGCATGTTCTGCGACTGCGATTTCCTTAATTGCAATCTCTCTAGTGGAATCTGTCCCATCCACTTACTTTGGCAGAGCGTTTAGGGAAATCCCTAGCGATTGAAAGCACTCCTTAAAGAAAACCTGAACTGAAAATTCAAAGTCAAAATAAGCATACACAAGTCATACTTACCTTCCATGTAGTCTACTCCTCAGTGTCTTTCTCCTGTCCCGCGTCCTGTTTGTTCACTGTTATCAAGGGAATTTTCCGTCCTCCACTTTAAAAATTGCCATTACCCATAACAGCTTTCTGGTCAACACACAGTTAAACTGTAACATCGCCCACTTGAGCCATAGGGAAACATGGACATTTACCTGGTACATCAGTTTTCCTTTCAGCTATAACTGAAAGCAACTGATATTTTACTGACAGCAACTGATATATTTCAGATCTGACAAAATATTGTCAGAACTGGAAGGGATTATTGTCAGAAGAAAATGGTGAGCGTCTGAGAGGAACTGATGGCAAGGTAACTATGTAATGTTCATTTGAAGTTACCTCATGTGTTTATTTTAAATATTTTTACTCAGTACAGGTTCTCTTTAAATGCTCAAAAAAACACTCTAGTGGGTTCCAGGCCTAATCAATGGTACTACCATTTACTGTTTGATTACATTACGTATTGTTATTATCATTTTATTGGTTTAGTGGCCTTTAATCAACTGAATTAATGATTTAGGAACATTTTGCACGCAAAATTAAGAAACTAGATAACACTTGTTTCTTCTGTCAAACCCGCTGCTGAAGTCTGCAAATTACAGGCTACTTTAGTTTCAGCACACCCAGTACCATGAGTCCAGCTTATGTTATACCCCTCCAGCCCCCTCTGGCTCCATGCTCTACTCACCTAATAAAAGCCCAGGCTGACTCAACGCAGACATTTGTTCACTGGTGGGGTTGGATCAGGTGGGATTCATGCCAGGGAGACAGGCAGGGGACAATGTCAGACGCCTTCTTCATGTAATATCCTCGGCTAAACGCTCGAACTCCTCTATGATGTTACTATCATTAGACATCCAGAAGGTGTTTGACACACTCTCCTGGGACTACCTCTTTAAATTATTATCTCACTGGGGCTTTGGGCCAAATTTCTTGCTTTGGATAAAAGCCCTTTATCATTCCCCACGTGCTTTTATAAAATACTGCGGCTCCCGCTCAGACGCCTTCCCTATATGCAGAGGTACCAGGCAGGGGTGTCCCCTTTCGCCCCTACTATTCGCGCTAGCAATGGAGCCATTGGCCCTGATGATCAATAACTGCAATGGGATCCAGGGGCTCCCCCTGCATGGAAGACAACATAAACTCTGCATGTATGCAGATGACGTGGTCCTCACTATAACAAACCCCCAAGAATCACTTTCAAACCTAGCCGATATCCTGCTTACCTTCAAAGATGTCTCCGGATTAAAAATAAACAGTCAGAAATCCAGGGCCCTCGATATCTCTCTCCCGGCCCCGACACTCCAGACCCTAAAAGCCTCCTGTGACTTTACCTGGGAACCCGCTAAATTAAAATACCTAGGGATATTTCTCACCAACTCATACCACTCTATGTATAAAGCTAACTATCCCAAAATAATACAAGAGATCACCCATCTTATGGAATGTTGGAAAAGATATTGCATCTTATGGGTGGGGCGTATAGTGTCAGTCAAAATGACTATCTTACCTAAATTATTATACGCATTCCGCGGACTGCCCATCCAAATTCCCGCCTCCACACTTAAACAACTACAATCCTTGATCTTCTCCTTCATCTGGGGTAAAACCAAACCTCGAGTCTCAAGAACTACCCTCTTTCGCCCCAAACTAAGCGGGGGGCTGGGGGTCCCTAATATAGCAACTTACTACGATGCAGCACAAATTTCACAATTAGCAATGTGGCATGAATCCTCTCAGCCCCCCCCCCTGTGGGTGCTAATAGAGCAGGAACTCTGCGCCCCTATGGCGCTCAATAACCTTCTATGGTTATCTCTGCCCCAACGTAAACGTATCACAGACCCCATCATCACCCACTCCCTCAGGACCTGGGACAAAGTGAAGTTTAAATCGGGCCTTATATCTCAACACCTACCCCTTACCTCCTTCTTAGGCCACCCTGTCTTTGTCCCAGGTCTTGATAATCCCCGCACATTTAAATGGTGGATAGATAAGGGCCTTACCTCCATATACAGTTTGGTAACTGATGTCTCAGTCAAAACGTTTGCATCATTGCAGGAAACGAAACAAATTCCTGCATGCGAAAGTTTTCGCTACCTACAAATCTCGCACTTCATAGCTCGCATCATTAAACACCACAACTCACTATTAACGCGAACATGCTTTGAGCACATCTGTGCCTCCGACCCTGGATCCACGGGCCTGATCTCACTATTATATAAATGTATTATAGCACCTCCTAAATCATCCAAACCAACATACATTATGAAATGGGAACAAGAACTCAATATCTCTCTAGACCTAGAGGACCTTAACGACATCTGGGCATTTACACCCAAATGCTCAATCAGCGCTTCTATTGTAGAAACACAATACAAGGTACTCTTTCGGTGGTACCTAACCCCCAATAGGCTTGCAAATTTCGATCCTAAATCCAATGGTCTATGCTTCAGGAGATGCGGTCAAACAGGTACAATGTCTCACGTGTGGTGGTTCTGCCCTACGGTCCGTAGATTTTGGATCAGAATATATCAAATAATATACACAACTATTAAAACACAGATCCCTAAACTCCCAGAAGTCGCCCTTCTGGGTATTAGGCCCCAAACATTTCAATCCATCAATATAAGTTACTAACTCACATATGTCTAGCAGGAAAACGCGTGATTGCCAGCTCGTGGCGCACTCCCACCCTGTCCTATGCCCATTTTAAATCCAATCTGAATAATGCACTCTGCTTCGACAAGATGAAAGCTATATCTGATGACTCCCTTCGAAACTTCGAAAAGACTTGGCTACCTTACACCTCACAATACTTACATTGCCCCCATAGTCTACTTTCTGAGGTATAGCGGTGTGAGTTCCTGAGACCCTTTGCTACGATGCATCTCTATGCATCTAGAGACTCACAATCTAAAATTGATACCGCCGGCCTGTGGGGGCGGGGTGCGGCTGGAGAGCTAATCTTCTTTCTTTCCCCTCCCCCTCTTCCTTCCCCCCCCCCATTCCCCCCCCCCCGGGCCCACCATCCCCCTCTTGTTCACCCTCTGGGGGCTTTCCCCGCACTTTCCTCCTCTTTCTCTTTCTACCAAGTTGGGTATCCACAGTTATAAGTGCACTGGAGAGTGCCTTACGGCATCCTCCCTCTGTCCCCATATAGGCCTGATGGTATAGGTACTTGAGGTCGCCTCCGTTGTGGTCCACCCCCCCTGTACACTGGACCTTATATATGTTATGCACTTTTCCCGTATATATCTGCAGACCTCGATACCATGAGAATGTTGGCATATGATGCCTTTGGCTGCCAACATTCATTTGCTGTGCCTTTAGTTCTGGCCTGTATAATGAGGCCCACTGCCACACCAGGGCTAAGCCGTTTCTATGATCATTAATACTTTATAAGTGTATTCCTGTACAAAAGTTGAAATGTTTGTATTTTTGCTACAATTCTCTCAATAAAATTTTTTTTGAAAGAAAAAAGCCCAGGCTGAGGCTCTTCCTGGTTGGCTGGGTTGGCAGTATTGCGCAAGCCTCAGTCAGGAGCACTTTGCACATGACGTCAACCGTGACATCATGCGCAGAGTGCTCCCAGTGACAGGTGCGCAATAAAGGATACGGAGCTGGGTCAGCACCTGAGCCGACCAGGAAGAACCTCAGTCAGCCTGAGGGGGGCCTTCAGATGAGCAGTGGACATGAATACACACAGCGCGGGGCAATTGCCCTACTAGCGCCCCCCCCCCTCCCCCCAAGGCTGCCTCTGGTACCTGAACAAGCATGCAGCAGATCAGGTATTTCTGACATTGTCGAATTTGACTAGTTTACTAGCATGCTTGTTTCTGGTCTGGACTGGCAGGCAACTGGCATTTCTTAAAAGGAAATAAATATGGAATTCTCCATATACCTCTCACTACAGTTGTCCTTTAAAGTGATACTGAAGCGACCTGGGGAAAAAAAGGCAGACACTCACCCATGGAGAGGGAGGGCTCTGGACCCTATAGAGCCTTCTGTCCTCGCTCCAGCGCTGTCACCCGGTTGCAGGAATTTGTCCTACTGGTCCAATATGCCTTTGGGGATCCTCAGAAGGCATCAAAAGCACTTATGTTCACTAGTGGTTCCAAAGACAGGGGGCTCTGTACAACGCATGTGCGCACTTACTTGCGCATGCGCAGTACGGAGATGGTATTTGGCAATGGGGGATAGCGCTGGAATGAGGACACCGATAGAGGACCAAGAAGTCTATAGGATTCACCGTAGGTGAGAATCTGCCTTTATTTCCCCCAGGTCGCTTCAGTATTGCTTTAAAAGGCTGGTATTGCTAACTAGAAATGTGCTTTATTTCTGACTTTCTATGCAAATTTCCACGGATTAATCTAGTAGCTGCTGGTTAACTAACCACTGTTAGCTATTTGCTCAGTTTCAAGTTAGAGGAAAAAGTGCATGGAAAGTCAGAAATGAAGTTCAACTCTAGTCAGCGTTACCAGGCTTCTTATTTCCCTCATTACTAGAGTAGAGAAAAAAAAAGAATCTGTCCATTCATCAGTCTAGCATAGGCATGGATGGAAATTACGCTTTACCCATTCAAACCATTATGTAGAAACAGTCGATGCATTTTTCATTCATGCCTGGCTGTGGTGACCTCTTAAAACCCCCTGACAACAGACACAACACATTTTTCGGGAAAATAAAAGCTCAAACATTGAAAAGTTCCATTTGAACTCTCTGTAACTGTCTTAATCCAAGCTAAATCGTAGTTTGCTGCAAAAAAGGTAGGACAGCAGCATGCCTGACGTCTCCTATACAGAGAAAAAGCACCAACTATTCCAGCCACTCGCATATGATTGGCTGTCACTCTTAACCCTAATATGCATAAGAGGCAGGGATTTAAGTCTGACAGACAGCTGTCATGTTTATTTAAGGCAGCCTCAGATTCCCTTTAGTTATGCCTGCATTTAGATAGTTACTAGATAAAAACTGTGTACAGTATTTGTGCAATGTGACTTCCTAGTACAGTATATTCAAATCTATTTAGCTTCTAAGCAAATAGTGTCAATGCCCTAGGACTGATATAGTCCTAGAGGCAGAGATTAGTATCTTTAATCTGGATCTTCTGAACCTGAGGGTGTGAAGCCTTGTACACACAATGCAATTTTCTGTCAAATTGACGGTCAAATCGATTATTTCTGACAGTTCCGATCTGATTTCTAATCGTTTTTTGAATTTTCCAAACACTTCTATACCAAATCGAGCAGAAAAATGGTTGGAAATCCTGTCGGAAATAATCGATTTAACCATCAATCTGACAGGAAATTGCATCATGTGTACCAGGCATGAGACCTATGGAAGCTGCCATATTTATTTCCTTTCAAACAATACCAGTTGCCTGGCAGTCCTGCCAATCTTTCTTGTCATCAGTGTCTAAATCACACACCTGAAACAAGCATGCAGCTGATCTTGGCAGATTTGTCATAGACACCTGATCTGCATGCTTGTTATTATTTATTTATTGTATTTATAAAGCGCCAACATATTACGTAGCGCCCTTGTTCAGGGTCTACAGCTTATGGATACCAGAGCTGAACTAAATAGTAGAAATGGGGGGAGCAGGCATGTACTGCATGCTGTCCTGATGCCCACCGCTCCCCCGTTCTCCTCTGTCCTCCTCCTTTCCTACCTAAATGCCCTCAGCAGCCTTTTCCATGTCCCACATCGCATGATCGGGAGCGCTCTGCACATGCGCATGATGCAGTCGTGACGTCATTCACAATGCGCTACCAACCGCACGCGTGCAATGTAAGCACACGCAAAGCCGGGCCGGTGCCTGCGCACAAATGCCCGACCTGGCCCACCCGGAAGTGGCATTTAGGTAAGAAAGGATGGGGACAGAGGAGAATGGGGGGAGCGGTGGACATCAGGACTGCTTGCAGTACATTCCTGCAGGGAGTCACCTGAATGATGTGCATCATGCGTCAGGCGGCATCCCGCCCGCACATCACGCCCCCCTCCGTCCCTCCTCTTTTACGCTGCAAGTTGTTCTCGTCTGCTTCTAGACCTCAGATCAGCTGTGACCCGCAACGCCGCAGTGAAGAAAGGAGAGTGTTTCCCATAGCAGCGCATATGCCAGAAGTACTTACTAGGGGAAATTCTGCGGGAACTTACCTGGTTAACCTATACTGGGGGAACGTACCTGGCTAACCTATACTGGGGGAACCTACCTGGCCAACCTATACTGGGGGAACCTACCTGGCCAACCTATACTGGGAGCACCTACCTGGCTAACATATGCTGGGGGAACCTACCTGGCTAACCTATACTGGGGGAATCTACCTGGCTAGCCTATACTTGGGGCACCCCCTGGCTAACCTATACTGGGAACATCTACCTGGCTAACCTATACTGGGGGCACCTACCTAGCTAACCTATACTGGAGAAACCAACCTGCTCAACCAATACTGGGGGCACCTACCTGGCTAACCTATATCATGGGGAAATCTACCTGGCAAACCTATACTGGGGGAACCTACCTGGCTAACCTATACTGGTGGCACCTATACCTGGATAACTACCTATACTGATAAAAATAAACATACATATATCCAGGCACATCGCCTCTAGTTAGGACATTAAATAAATTATTAGGGAAAGGGAGGTGCTGAAGGGGGTGTGGCTAGAAACAGCAAAAATCAATTAACCCTTCGCACACTCACATGCAAATGTTCAAACAAATGCATTCACAGATTTACTCATCCAGGCACAACTGTTATCCCTACAGCTAAATTAAAAGCCAGGGTTTTAGTTCACAGAAGAATGCATTCTTATGCTTAGTCACCTATACTGCGTAGAAGTACCCAGGTAAACATAGGTGTCCTAACTCTGGCCCTGTAACATGCATAGTGCAGACATGCAAACACATTCATTGCATCAAACCTATCAATGGATTAGGAGCACACATCCTAACTTCCTCTCCTGGGAAAGACAGTGCATCTTACCAATCGCACAAGGGAGCTAACGTTATGCGTCCATGTGCACCATGCGCATACACCAGCACAAGCTGTCTGCATGCTGACAAACATACAGGGGAAGGGGGGAGTGCACCGAATTGGACCCTAGCCACAGGGGTCAATGATAAGAATAAACATACATATATCCAGGCACATCGCCTCTAGTTAGGACATTAAATAAATTATTAGGGAAAGGGAGGTGCTGAAGGGGGTGTGGCTAGAAACAGCAAAAATCAATTAACCCTTCGCACACTCACATGCAAATGTTCAAACAAATGCATTCACAGATTTACTCATCCAGGCACAACTGTTATCCCTACAGCTAAATTAAAAGCCAGGGTTTTAGTTCACAGAAGAATGCATTCTTATGCTTAGTCACCTATACTGCGTAGAAGTACCCAGGTAAACATAGGTGTCCTAACTCTGGCCCTGTAACATGCATAGTGCAGACATGCAAACACATTCATTGCATCAAATTGGTAAGATGCATTGGTAAGATGCACTGTCTTTCCCAGGAGAGGAAGTTAGGATGTGTGCTCCTAATCCATTGATAGGTTTGATGCAATGAATGTGTTTGCATGTCTGCACTATGCATGTTACAGGGCCAGAGTTAGGACACCTATGTTTACCTGGGTACTTCTACGCAGTATAGGTGACTAAGCATAAGAATGCATTCTTCTGTGAACTAAAACCCTGGCTTTTAATTTAGCTGTAGGGATAACAGTTGTGCCTGGATGAGTAAATCTGTGAATGCATTTGTTTGAACATTTGCATGTGAGTGTGCGAAGGGTTAATTGATTTTAACTACCTATACTGAGCGTGTTTTTTGTTGTTGTTGCACCGCAGCTATAACGTGCATTGCAAATTGTCGGGTGCTGGCCAATCATTTCAAATCGGGGGTGGGGGGCATCCTCACAAGTTTGCCTCAGGCAGCAAAAATCCTACATAATTTACTGAATTCGACCATATGTCACTACAGTGCCTCTTTAAAGCTGTTACATACTGTATTCATCTTGCTAATAAAGTATAATGCAAAGTCTAACCTATACTGGGGGCACCAATGCCTGGCTATTTACACTAGGGTCAACTATGCCTGGCTACCTATACTGGGGGCACCTATACCTGGCTAACCTATACTGGGGCAAACTACACCTGGCTAATCCATAATGGGCCACTCCTACCTGGCTTCCTATACAGGGGGCACCTATACCTGGCTACCTATTTACCTATACTGAGGGTGTTTTTGGGGGGGTTGCAACGCAGCTATAACATGTGGTGCAAATTGTCAGCTGCTGTGCGATAATTCCAAAATGTGGGGGGAAGGGGGCGATCCTCAAAAGTTTGCCTCAGGCAGCAAAAAGTCTAGCACCGGCCCTGGCTGCTGCAAAAGGGTGAGTGTTAATAAAGAGGTCTTTAGAGGTTAAAACTAAGGAGGCTGTGTTGTGGTAGTGATTGGATGCTATCCCAGGATTTTTGGAGCAAGACAGAGTTATCAGGGGTTTCAGAGCATCACAGAGTGAGTGGAGATACTGGTTGCATTAACTCATATGAAAGTAAGTTCAGCTCAGTGAGATAAAGGTGCAGACGGGAAAGAAAAGATTGTAAAGCTTGACTCACACATATAAAGGCGTCCAGTCCTGTCCTTCAGTGGCGTAGCTAAGGAGCTGTGGGCCCCGGTGCAAGTTTTACATGGGGCCCCCCAAGCACTCTATACATAACGATTGATACGGCGTACCAAACCTGCCAAGGACAACCACAGTGTTGGAGGTGCAAGAAGGGAATGGGGAACAGTGTGTTAATGATTACAAGTATTTAGAGCATCTATAGAAGTGATTATTACCAGCACAGGACCAATAGAGAGCTAATATTGTGCTTGAAGGAGAGCCCAATGGGGCCCCTCTGGCCCAAGGGCCCCGATGCAGTCGCTACCTCTGCACCCCCTATTGCTACGCCCCTGCTGTCCTTTCAGTTTTTGACAGTTGGCGTCAGTTTTGTATGTGTTTCTATGCTGGTCCAGTCCAGTCCTGTCAGTTTGCTAACAGTTTTGTATGTGTTTCTATGGCTGTGTACACACATAAAAGGTGTACATTTCCAGTCTGGTCCAGTCCTGTCAGTTTTGTATGTGTTTCTATGGCTGTGTACACACATAAAAGGTGTATGTTGTGAAGTCTAAAGAACCATTATCACAAAAAAAGTGTAAATATTTCAAGTACATGTGCACACATACTTACAGGAAGTACATTTCTCCGAGAGTAAAACACAATATAAATTACTTTTCTCCTGTGTTACTGTCACTTACACCAGGCAGCAAAAGATCTGACAGGTTTTGGACTAGTCCATTTCCTCATAAGGGATTTTCAGTATCTAATTTATTCTTTACAAAAATCTCTGGAATGGAGCAATTGCTATTCAATAAGTACCTTTGAAAATAAAGAGGACTCTCCATGAGGAGTTGGACAAGTGTAAACCCTGATGGATGTGTCAGATGTTTACCATCTACTGTGAGCGATAGGAGCATAGGGGAAAGTATTTTAGAGCATGATAATCTGGGGGAAATGTACTCTTAAGTATGTGTGTACACATGCATTTTACAATGTTTTGCAGTAGTGGTCCTGAGAAAGCAAATTCATAAAAAACTGATTTTGCAAAGTTTAAATACGGTAGTGGAGAGTACAAGTGGACATAGACTATAGCCTAGATTGAATACCAGGGTAATTGAAAAGATTGGGAATAGCAGTACAGGAACAGCAGTGTCATAGTGTCTGCAATAGCCCTGGGGCAGTTGTGGAAGTAGCAGAGAGCTCATTCATTCTCCAGCAAAGACCTATGGCTGTTCCAGGGCCGGATTTCTGGCAAGGCCACATAGGCCATGGCCTAGGGCACCAGAAATTTAGGGGCGGCTCAGTGAGGGACAGTAAAGCTGTTCTATGCAGCCATCCCTATCTACAAGGACAGCTTTCAACTTTGAACTCTCTGTCCTGTGTTCTTGTGTCGTCCCTGCAAGACCTGTAAGCTCTATCCTGCAGGTACACTTCAACTTAACTCACATGGTGGCACAACGGGTCCATCATTAATGAGATGGCAAACATAACGTAAAAGTTCTTAAGGAAAATATATCTTATAATTTATATGCGTATTACTGAAATAGTTATTGTCTGTGACATCCAATCATGTAAGTATAATTCTCTTTGGGGCACACGGAGATAACAACCATACAGACGGTATAATTGGCCTTGGGCGGTAAAAAGTACAAATCCGGCCCTGGGCTGTTCCAATTCTGATATGTAATTCCAGATAAATTCTGAGCATAGGACTTGTATAAAATCAGTCCTTGGCATGTAAACCCCTAAGGTGGGTATGCTAGTTCTTCTCCAGTATGGCTGGCCTGATTTTCAGTTATTTGGGAACTGGACTAAAGAAGAGATTGGAACATACTACCTAGCTACTCCTCCACCACTTTTTTTTTATTTTTTTTGATAAGTTTGTTGCTGCATTAAATTTACAGTGTCACATTGCATTGCAATAGACTCTGCGTTGCAATACGTAACATGGCGTAATTCAAAGTCTATAAGCGTTTCACATCGCATCAGTTGAGATGCGCTGCAACTAGTTGCATTGTTGGAACACTTATTATTAGTTATTAGTTGCCCACCAAGGGGGGGGGGGGGGGTTATTACTTCCCTCCAATGTGGGTTATTAGTTGTCCTGAAGAGGAGGGTTCTGGGTGAGAATAGGGTTAGGTTGGGTTGCATTTTCCTTGCACTTTCTGATAGCTATAAGTATAAATTACTTATACTTTATAAAATATTATAAGTTTAAACAATTTTCACCACACCACCTGTAGACTGGGAGGTTACAATACAGAATAATAATGCCCCAGTACTACCTGATGTGCCTGGCGGCTACCTCAAACCCCTGACCTATCTGCAATGCAGAGCCGGGGACAAGACCCTCCAGCACCCAAGGCTGAGACACCAAAGTGCGCCCCTCCATCCTTCCCATGATGCACTGATTGCTATTAGGCTAAGAGACACCCCATGGCCCCCCTCCTCCATCTCTAGTTATATGGCTTGCAGTCACTGCCATGTATGCCCTTCTCTTATTTCTCTCTGCTTCAAACACAATAGGGGAATGATAGCTGAGTGAGTTGTGCGTTGTGCGCCCCCTCCTACACTGCGCTGAGGCTGGAGCCTCTCCTGCCTCTGTCCTGCTGCCATGGGTAACAGGATAGCGCTTAGTACAGAAGCTGAGTTTTATGCGCTTGTTCCCCGTTCCTGACCTCGGGGATTATGTTAGCGCAAGCAACATGTATGACGAGCTGTGACCCCAAGATTGCAGGTACTGTTTGTGGCCTGTCATCATATACCAGCAATCTCCTGGCAGCGCTGCAACAAATGTAGCGCATTGGTGTCACATTATATATACATTTTTGTAATACGTTTTATTTTACAATAGCCATCTTTCTCCTCCTGTCAGCTCCGAACAGTGGCTGCTGCTGGTGAGGAGGGACAGCTCCCGGCAAAGTTTCCACCGCCCACCCAGAGGACAGGGCACCGGCGGGGAGGGGCGCGGAGCACGCACGTCTAGAGGAATGCCGGGGACGCCTTCCTTCATATAACACACATCTTACTTGCGAGGCTGTTTCCATTGCCTTATCCTCCTCTTGCGGATTGGGGATAAACTGCAAGCAGGAGGGGCTGTGAGCAGCAACAGTAACACCCGGCTACCGGATTTCAGTAGCATGGCATCAAGGAGAATGGAGACCAAGCCAGTTATAACGTGTCTGAAAACCCTCCTGATTATCTACTCTTTCGTCTTTTGGGTGAGTAAAATCCGGGCTGGGGGGTGACTGGAGAAACTGCAGAGAAGGATACTTGCTTTGATGTGCCGAATGGAAATAAATTAGAAGTAATAACGTATATTTTCTGAGATTTTCATCCCCTCCCTTTTTCTCTGTATCTCCCCTCCACTCCTTCTGCATTGCCCTAGTCGTGTTTACTGCGCAAAATGAGATCCTTGTTGTGCCAGTCTGGGGACATGGGACAGCTCAGACACCGCTGTCCGATCCCAGCCTCTGCTAATAGCGATCTGGGGAAATCACTGTCACTCAATGGCCATACGGGCAAGGTGCATGGAGGCTGCATCCCTTCCATGTCACGTCTACCTGCCATTAAGATTGCTTGTAATTACGTCTGCATCAGTAATCCACCCAGAAATATACATTACATAAGATTTCATTTATGCGCTGCAGCCTCCTCGCACACTGTCCTCCATCACTCACTTAATACAAGCTTTAATTAATGGGATCAGGCAACCCTGATAATACAGAGAGACGTGCCTGTATCCAGTGTTGCTAAGGACCAGGGGTTTATTATAGGGGAATGCAACTCTAATAGGCAGATATAATCATCTGCTGCAAAGGTTGGCATTATATTAGTGCTTGTAATGCAGTATTTCTAGAAAAATACTGCTGGGAGATAGGATTCTCCACACAGCTGTAGTTGATACACACATAATGTTCTACCTGACAGCTGTTATCCCCTGTAATTCATAGCATATATAAGGAAAAAACAATAGAGGTCTGGAGATCGTTTTAGAAAATTAAATATTCAATTTATGTTCCTTTTCCCTGTGGATGGCATGCTGGCATTGATACGCATTGATATTTTGCTCCTATGGTGTATTGAAATGCTCTGATGGGTTTAAAAATAGTATTTGTTTCCACATGCTTACATTTGTTTGCTGGGTGCTGATAACAGCAGTTGGCTTCAGTCCAGATACCCAAGATTGCACTAGTGTGCCTGGGTTCTATTCCACACATGCAAAGTAAGACAATTATACAGCATGCAAGGCATTTAACCCCATGTTTACTTTAAAGTAAAGTATCCTGTTTTATCCATAGAATAGCTTGCTGTGAATCGCTGGAATAATGTGATTAGTCTGAGTATGTGAGATTTATGGGGCTCAGCAGGATTGACTAATATGCCGTACCGAATGGAAGACAAATACCAGCATCACTATTGTTATATTGATTAAATGTGTTGCACATAATTGTGGAGCTTGTAGCATCATGCTTGTTGTCCTGCTGACTGTTAGTTCCTGATCGATGTTTGACAAAACAACAGCATTTGGAGGTGGAAAATATCCATAGGTGCCAGTTGACGATGTTCCAGATATCATCTTAAAGAAAATGAAAATAGAGGGATTTGTTTGGAGAGATAGTGAAATGATACTGCAGATGCTCAAATATTATTTCCATGTTTTTTTTACCATAATTCATTATTGCAATATCTCTCTTAAGAGCGCATCGTTCCTACCCGCCTCCCCCCATTCCCCGCTCCCCCCACCTTCCCTGGTTTCACACTGCTTGTGGAGAGTTTGTCTACAGGTTTCCTATAAGCCTGAATAGGAAGATTTTCTATCCAACACCCAGCACAGGCAGGGCATGTTAGGAATTGAGAGTTGGCATACAGTTGTCAGTGGTTTACAGCATTGCATCGAGGGCTTGGATGTAAACGTCATCTATACTTATGTTTTTTTTTTATTTACCTTTTTAATACCGCATCAGTATACTTGCTACACTAGACCTGATATGAAAATATGGATTTATGCAGAATCTGATTCCAGAGATTTGTGTGGGTGTAACTCGATCTTTACAAGCACTCATGCAGGGGCGTAGCAATAGGGGGTGCAGAGGTAGCGACCGCATCGGGGCCCTTGGGCCAGAGGGGCCCCGAAGGGCCCTCCCTTAACTACAGAATTAGCTCTCTATTGGTCCTATGCTCATAATAATGATTTCTGTAGATACTTTGAATAGTGGTAATCATTAACAAACTGTTCCCCATCCCCCTCTTGCACCTCTGACACTGTAGTTGCCATTGGCAGATTTTGGTGCGCCGTATAAATTGTTATGTATAGAGTGCTTGGGGGGCCCCATTGTAAAACTTGCATCGGGGCCCACAGCTCCTTAGCTACGCCACTGCACTCATGCAATTAGGGTGTTGATCATTTCACCAGCAGCTGACTATTTAATGGTTAATTAATCAACAATAACCCATAGCCCGTGAAAAATTCCTGATTACCTCATGTTTAGCGCTGCGTAATATGTTGGTGCTTTATAAATACAATAAATAAATAAATGTTTACATATTAGTTTTCTAAGCATCTGTGTATCAATAGGGCTCAGGAATTGAGAACATAACTAAAAAAGAGGAACATCTTCCACTGCAAAAAAAAAAAAAAAACATGCAAAAGACACACCCCTAACACCTCTTCACCCACACCTTCTGCAACCATCCAGCCACGCTTCCAACCCCAACACCCTTTCACCCACACCTTCTGCACCCATCCAGCCACAACACCAACACCCCTTCAAGCACACCTTCTGCACCCATCCAGCCACGCCTCCAACCCCAACACCCCTTCGCCCACACCTTCTGCACCCATCCAGCCACAACACCAACACCCCTTCACCCACACCTTCTGCACCCATCCAGCCACGCCTCTGACACCCATTCAGTCATGCCCCACAACACCTCCAGTTATGCATACTGTAAATTATTCATGACCAAAAGACGTTTTTATTTCTAAACTCATTCTTATGGTTTTTTTTTTTATCACTTCTCTTGTGTTCATAACAGCATCTGAAAATAGAAAAGACAGTAATTTAGAAGATGGGCATCAAGTTTAAGACAATGTTCTTTTTAGTAGGTATAATTTTTTTTTACAGGTCCATACATAAGACCTAGAACAGGGATAGCTGAGGAGGAAAGAGGGACAGAGAATCTGCATCATAAAGTAGCACTGTGACTCAAAAAAGGAGCATTTGGGAGCTGTGCTTAAATGGTACCTGAAGTGATATGTAACATGATGAGATCATCATTTGTATAGTGAATCCCAATATTACTTAAAACTAGGATGTGTTTCTTTCTCTCTTTTCTCACTTGAAGAGTTAGAATTCAGAGCTCTGAGGTTAGTTTTACACTTGGGCGTTGCATTGCACTATGTTATAATGTGCTCAAAATGGAACCAAAAATAACATTTGTGGTGGCATTCAATGTAGGTGTAATGTGGGGAAGAAGCAACTGAAGACTAAAGGTGGCCACACACGATACAATAAAATGATCCGATTTTACTGCAATTTGATAAAAACGATCGGATCTCCCGAAAAAATCGAAAGCTTTTTTTTTCATTCGACTGAAAAATCCAATCGGATTTCCCGTTTTCTTCGATTTTTATTGATCCGGAATGCCAGATATTTTTCTTCAAACTTTCTAAAGATTGTATGGTGTGTGTTAGATTGTCAATTTATTAATAAACACGCTATCAATTTTGTCAGAGTTTCCAATCATTTTTATCATAATTGGGGAAAAATTGAGCATAGGTGTGTTACAATCAGTGAGAAAAATTGTTTGCAATTCTCAAATTGAACAGATATTTAAAAAATTGTATGGTGTGTGGCCACCTTATGCACCTTAATTGACATTGTGGGCGTCAACATGTGTGATGCTGGCAACTGAAATGTTGCACCAGGTTACAATCAGCTAAACAGTGTTGACTGCCACGCAACATGTCAGTTTGAAGGTACCCTAAATGAAAGAAGTTTTGAATCAGGATGATACCATTTATTGGCTAACTTAAAGGGAAGATCCGAGGAGAAAAAAAAACAAGTCCTACTTACCCGGGGCTTCCTCCAGCCCTTGACAGCCAATATGTCCCTCGCTGCAGCTCCCGTGTCCCGGGGTTCCCTCCGTTGCAGATGCCAAACTTGCCAGGTCGGCATCCTCTGCGCAAGCGCCCAGCTGCGCCGCTCGTGATCCTGCTCACATGGACTGTAACGTTCTGTGCTGTGGCAGTACTTCTACACCTGCACAGAGCGCGCCAGACCACGTGAGCGCGATCACGAGTGGCGCAGTAGATGCCGCCTGGCGAGGTCAGCATCTGCAATAGAGGGGACTCCGGTGAGGGACATTTTGGCTATCAGGGGCTGGGGAAAGCCCCGGGTAAGTAGAACTTGTTTTTTTTTTCCTCGGATCGCCCATTTAAAAGAAAAATAGTAAGTCAAAAGTTTACTCTTTTTCTTTGAAGTTAGCCAACAAATGGTATGATCCTAATTCCAAACTTCTTGCTTTTACTGATGGCTAACATGGTAGAATACTCTACTGCTACTACCCTAGATGACAGTCTCTCTGCAGGCTGAACAATGTAATTCTCATTGTTAACTAATCAGAGTTCGTAAAACTCACATGTGGCTGAAGAAAGCACTTCTGAACACAGGGAACAGATAACAAGTTCAGAATTTCGTATTTTGTATGTATAGGAGTTGAATAACATTTAAAAAACCCTATACACATAAAATATGGCCAAGATTCATACAGGCACTGCCAAAGCAAGGGGAAATGGTGAGTCCTGGGGGTTGGGTGTGGGATAAGGGAACAATGGGTAAGCAGTCAGTGGACATTTTCAGGTTTACGGTTCATTTATGCTTCTTTTAGTCTGTAGCATGCTGTGACATAGTGTGCAGTGATTGTCACTGTGGATTTCTCTTCTCCCAGTATGAGGAGTTTTCTCTCATCCTCTAATGTGTGAAATTCTAGAGATAGTTCCATCAGTTTAAGGCTGGTTTCACAGTGGGACGTTACAGGCGCACGTTAGAGCAGCCTGTAACGCACCCCACCGCACAGCAATGAAAAATCAATGGGCTGTTCACAGTGCCCACGTTGCGTTACTTAGTAACGCTGCGCCATAAGACAACGTACTGCATGCAGTACTTTATAAGCGGCAGAGCCGCGTTAGACTGCTTGCACATGCTCAGTAATGTTGGGGAGGAGCGGATAGCGCCCAGGCACATGGCTAATTAATATTCACTGCACTCAGTGACGTGCAGTGTTTACTTCCTGGAGCGTCCGCTCTGTGCGGCGATTGGCCGGGCGGGACCACGTGATGCCGCATGCGTCCAAGAGTACGCATCACGGCATCACGGACGCCAGAGTGAGCTGCACAACGCGGCTCACTCTGACGTCCACAGCAGAGAGCACCAGGCGTTGCGTTAGGGGCACGTTATGCGACCATAACATCCCCTAAAACGCAACGTCCTGGTGTGAAACCAGCCTAAAGGTTTATTTGGGACAGTGCAGCAGGAAGTGATTCTAATCCTCGGGGGTCTTCTGCTCACAGAGTTGTCAGAGTCTATTCTCCCTAGGTTTGTACCTCTGCCTGTGTCTCCCAGACTTTATTTCAAGGTTGAGAGCACTCAGTGTGTAGACACTCATGAGTCTTTAGACTTATGTATCTGAGACAGTAAAATGTTTTGCATGGATTTTAACCTTTAGGCCTCTTTCACAGTGGGACAGTGCGTTTAATGCGACGTTAAGGTTGCATAACGTGCCCCTAATGCAACGCATTGAAAGACTATAACTTGGACGTTATAGTACATTCTTTAGCCCTGCGTTTGGTGCGCCGTTTTCATCGCACAGTGATGGAACGAAAACGACGCATGCGTTACATTTAAAAAACAAACAAACATTACTGAACATGTGCAACACACACAACGCAGCAGATTTATTGCTAAACGCACAGCATGCAGCACCTTCTAAATATTGCTACACGTTACACACAACGTAACGTGTGCACTGTGAATGTTGCACAGACTTAATATTGCTGTGCCTTAGTCCACGTTAAAACATTTTCTAACGTGCGACTTAAACTTCGCACCGTGAAAGAGGCTTTAAAGTGTACCCAAGGCGAACCTGGAGTACAAAACCACATATTCTGCCCTCTGCATCCTATATAGGCTTCCCACGCTGTCCTCTGGTTGAGTACAGCCCCCCAGAGAAGTTCAACAAGGACTTTTTTCGGAATGAACATTACGACCACTCTCATCTGATGCGAGCACGGCTATACTGCGCCTGCGTGAATATAGCTGCGTCTCCATTTAAGCCAAAGCCACTCATGCTTGTGTGGTTGAGCACGGCCCCAATGTTTTAGAGCCTAGGTTCTCAACGTGTGGTACGCGTACCCCAGGGGGTACTTCTAATGGTTCTAGGGGGTACTCAGGCTTGATATACTTAGCCAAGAATAACAAATTTAGAGTTTTAGAAAATGATAAATCTTATTTAACCCCAACCCCAAATTAGTATTTTAGCTAAATAAAAGCAATAGTAAAGGCTTGGAAATAGTTTAGAACCAATTATAATGTACTACGATTAAATATATATTTGTCAAGGGGTACTTGTGATAATGTTTACTATGCTAGGGGGTACATGGTGAGTACAAGGCTTTAAAAGGGGTACACACCGATAAAATGTTGAGAAACACTGTTTTAGAGGATACAGGGCAGTGGCAAAGGTCCTGAGGACAGCATGGGAAGATTCTGGAGGATCCTATTTAGAATTAGGACTAGATATACAATTGTTGGTCTCATAATCTTATTTTCACTTCAGGTTTGCTTTAAAGAGGAACTGTAACATCAAAATGTCCCCTGGGGGGTACTCACCTCGGGTGGGGGAAGCCTCAGGATCCTAATGAGGCTTCCCACTTCGTCCTCCGTCCTTCGGGGGTCTCGCTGCAGGCCTCCGTACAGCGGCGACGTAAATATTTACCTTCCCGGCTCCTGCGCAGGCGCTCTGGTGGCTGTCGGCTCCGAAGTAAGCGGAAATACCCGATCGTCGTCGGGTCTGCTCTACTGCGCAGGCGCAAGTCTCCGGCGCCTGCGCAGTAGAGCGAACCCGACGGAGATCGGGTATTTCCGTCTAGTTTCGAGCCGAACGCAGCCACAGCGCCCCCGCTGGAGCCTGCAAAGGTAAATATTGAACTGACAGTCGGGTCTGTCGCCGGCTGTTCGAAGGGCTGCAGCGAGACCCCCGTGGGACAGAGGACGGCGTGGGAAGCCTCATTAGGATCCCGAGGCTTCCCCCACCCGAGGTGAGTACCCTCCAGGGGATCTTTTTGATGTTACAGAGTCTCTTTAAGAAGTGCACATAATAGACACCGACCTGCTAACATGTTTATTTGGATAGGAGGAGCCTGCAAATATTGTGGGAATGTACAAAAGAACTTGAAGCTATTTGGAATTTGCCCGTTTGCCATGTGAATATTGTATGTTTTGTATACTTACAACTCAGGCAAGAAGAATTTTGAAACTTACTCGGCAACTTCAGCCTTCTTATTTGTTTGGCTTTTAGTTTTGTTTACTATCTTATTATGTGAGCTTATGCTAGCTTTATAACAAACAATATAAACACTGGTTTAATGAAACTGCACAGCAGTGGGGTTGTAGGCACAGGCAATATTCTGTACATTGAGGTCACATGGATGTGAAGATTAAGTGCCTGCTGGCATATTGCCTTTTTCCCAATGTCTATTTCAATACAGAATCTCTGTGGAGCAGATATAAACCTGCCACACTAACAATCTGTGTCAAGTGTCAGGAACTGAATTAGGAAGCACTTCACACAAACAGGATGTGGTGGATTGTGTCAAAGAGTATTGTTGGATATGGTTGTTTTGTCATTACACATGTAAATCGTGTGATTCTCACTGATTGCATAGATTTAGTTCATTAAGATTATTTTGTCATCTGCAGGTAGTACGGTAGAACACTGATCTCAGATATGTTTTCTTATGGATAACTGTACTAGTAAAACCTTTCCCTGCAGCGATCTTCAGAAACATACTGGTAGCAATAGGCTAGTTGGCGTTCTCATTTATTTATGAATACCTGTAAGGGACAGTAATAAAGGTGCATACACCTGCACCACCACCGTGCTGCCCAGCTGCTCAGTGTTCTCTGAAAAGTGCTACAGCTGCCTATTCCTGTTATAATTTCAGGAAAACAACACAGCTTTTTCTTTTATTTACATATGCAGTAAAGAGTCTTGTCTTTACTAATAACACTAAACTAATTTAGACAGTGCCATATATTGTTATTATTGCTTACATATCACAAATCCAGTCCTAAATATGCTATGCTGCATCTGTCTCCAGATTCCTTCTCCAGCAGAACAGCAGCTTTCATAAAGTTGCTGGGGTTAGTGAATCCTGTCACTATTTCATACCAAACAAACTGAACAGAGATTTGTGAAGCAAGATGTTTTAGCTTAGTGGGGTTGCACTCCTGGTGCCTGATACAAAAAAGCTCAGTAAGTAGCCCACTGCAATTTTATTGGCCCTAATGCCAGGAGAGCACCACTCGTTGTTCTATTAGTGTCACACGTGTTACTAGGATAACAAGCATGTTGCTATAATAATGCACGGTGTAACGTGTGTTAACATATAACGCACATGTTACCATGGTAACACATAGCACTAATAGGGTAATTGCAATTGCTTCCCTGGTGTTAAGACCATTTAAATTGGACCTGAACTCTTGCACAGGACAGCAGGAAAACAGAGAAATGCACCCTGTATGTATTTAGAAAGTTTAGCCTGTCTAACCCCCCCTCGTCTGTGACTAATCACAAGTTGTAATTTGATATCTCACCTGTGTCAGCAGAGAAGCTAATTGGTAAACACAGGCTGTTAAGATGCCTGCTTCCATGAAAGCAGGAAGTAGATACACTGCAGATATGTTGCAGGATTTGTATCAGATGTAACAAAGAAATGTTTTTCTTTAAAGGTTATTATGCTGTTAAAGAGAACCCGAGGTGGATTTTAAGAATGATATCTGCACACAGAAGCTGGGTCTGCCTATACAGCCCAGCCTCTGTTGCTATGTAGTGTCCCCCCAGGCCCCCCCTGCGCTCTGCTATGCCCCCATAAATTACAGCCGCGCTGTCGACACGCAGCAGGCTGTTTTTACCTACGTAGTGTCACTCTCGCTGCTCCCCCCGGCTCCTGCATAGCTCCGGTCCCTGCCCGCGTCCCTTCCCTCCAATCAGTGGGGAGGGAAGGGACGCTGGTGGGGACCGGAGCTATGCAGGAGGCGGGGGAGCGGCGAGAGTGACACTACGTAGGTAAAAACAAAAAGTAAAATGTGATTATTGCAGTAGTGGCATGACTTATTTTTTAATTCCTGTGTCTGGGAAAGTGAGGGCAAACTAAACTGATCTTGTTTCACAAGCCTGAACTTAATTGTGTGACAGAGTGGGTTACTGTGAGGCTAATTGCACACTTGGTGCACACCGCAAGGATTTGCATGCGGTAGAAGAGCCTACGGCATCACACCGCACCATTGCATGCAGATTTGTCCTTGCGCTGAGGGTGCCAACAAGAAAATCTGCATACCCGTGCCCCCTGAACGTGCGCGCAAATGATGTCAGGCATCATAGACATATAAGTCACATGCACACTTCCAGACAGGAAGTGCATCACCTGACTTCACCGGGATGTGCGTTCGTGCTGCATTGCTACCGCAACAATCTATAAAGTTTGTTGCAGTGCCATTGACCCCAATGCAATTGTGACTTGAGTGGTACCGCTCAGCAACACATTGCACAGTCTGTGTTGCCTCTGCATCGTCCAGAGTCCTTCTATCGCATTGCGATGCAGCGTGGGTACTGTGGCCAGGCTCATAGAGACTAATGGCCAGAGCGGCGGGGGAGAGTACCACGAAATGTTGCAAAGTGATAGTGTGCAAGAGGCCTCATCCAGCACAAAAACCTCAGGGGTTTGTTAGTAGTAGCGATGTTCAATGAGATGCTAATAAATCTGTCCCACATGTAGATGTCATGCAAAACACAAGCAGCTAGGAACTGGGTCAGTCAGGTGCATTTCCTGGTGTTCCAAACTTCATACAGTTTGAATGTTCTACATAAAGATGGCCTAGGCTATAAGAAGATTGCCAACACCCTGACACTGGGTTTAGAGCTGTATCATGCGGCATCTGGTTTTAACCTGCCTAGATGTTGTTGAATTGAGAATGGAGCTATGGAAGCACCGTACTACCGCCATCTGCAGCTTCCTGAGAACATATAAGTGCCTAACAGCCACCCCCGCGTATTCAGCTCTCTGCTGTCAGCTATCGTCATGCTAAATAGCCTAGAATTTGGTTGCACCGATGTGCTGTGTGCAGTTTGTAAAGTTCCTCCGCTCCAAGTCTTCGTGTGCCCTGGGAAACACTTTCAATGATGAATCTGGCAAATACTTTGAAGCTACCTGATCACGGTTTTGCCACCATTTACTGCAGTGTTCATAAACATCTATCTGGACATTTCTTGCTGAATGTGAATATAGGTATCTGAAACCTGTTTGCCACTATGAGATCTGTCTTTAGACATTTTTCAGTAGCATATCCTAGGCATACAATGCTGCTCTATGGAACAAGGGTTGAGAGTTGAGATGATTGAGAAAAAGAAAGTAAACAATCCGGGCTATCTAGTCTTATCTGAATTCATCATTATACATTTCACCAAGCTGTTTCACTGATCAGTAATGTATATTCATGTGGGAAAAGGTAGAGCAATTCCCCATTGTTAAAAAGATGCAACATTTTAAACGTTTATTGTGATGGGAAATGGTGGTGCTTTGGGGTGGGGGTTAGAAGGAGGTAATGCTATTAATTACAGTTAAGCTGGCCATACATGTAATGAGAGCAGCCTAAAGAAATTTCCAATCGATACCCCTGAGTTGGTATTCTTATTGGAGAATACCCTCTGTGATGCATTAGTCTGCAGCCCCATTATTTACTTTTCCCTGTCTATAATCCTGATCATTTTTTCCCTCCAAATGATTTCAATATTGTCAGTTATGCTCATGCGTAGCAGACAGCTAAAAGGCAACTTAGTCATTTTGTTAGAGTTTCCCTGACATTCTGCTATGCCTACAGTCATTTATGTAATACTAAGAGAATACAATCCTCAATGTACTTTGTAAAAGTAAAAAAAAAGCTTAGGTATTCCAGTTTCTCAATATCTGGCAGTGCCTTGCCTGTCAGCAGGGCTAATGTGAGTAAAGCTGGCCACTAACGGTCCAATTTCTAGCGAAAAATCGTTCGAGCGATCAGAAATTCTGATCGGACAAAAAATCGTTCACTACACCATCAACTAACCAATCATTGCTTCCTATCTATCACGACCACCAAGAAAATCCATATTTTCGTTCGACGAAAATTCATTCGGGTGACATTTTTTTCACTTGTTCATAATCGATTGTGTCCACCAATGGAGATTATTTACAACCAATCCGATCAGAATTTCTGATCGCTCGAACGATTTTTCGCTAGAAATTGGACCGATAGTGGCCAGCTTTACAGAGATCAACCTCTTCACTTGGTTCCACCTAAAAAGACTTCTAACTGCCATTTAATTCCCTGCACATAGCTGTTGACCTAACAAACTATGACAGGTCCTCCATTAAAACAATCTTCTTGTGTGGGATCCTACCACTGTCTCAAAATCTCCCAATAGCTGTTAAAAGTCTTGTCAGTCTTGTCAGTCTGTGCCTCTCGTTCACTTTACCCAGAAGCTGATTAGTACAGTAATCGTCAGTTGTTGAAAGGTGGCATTTATAAGCCCTTTCTGACATAAAGTATTCTGAGGATTTTATACTGCTGCCATATTTAAATTACTGCAGGGGAAAGATAATGTTCTAGTGTTATTTTAAAAGTCATGATCAGAGACACTTTACAGTTCTTTTTTACTAGAAATCCTGCACCTTTTCCTTCTTATGAGCTGGCAAAGTCTATAGGGCACATTTATTCTAAATGTCATACAGACTAGTCGATGTGTGAGGAAGTGTGGTAAAATAGAAGCAAATATACATTAAAAAGCAGAAAAGATATGCAATTACATATTCACAAGAACCGCATTAGTTGCTCAAGATGGGGGGAAAATATCATATTGCTCAGTGCATCAACTGTAAAATAAATGGAAATAATGAGCTTTGAAGATACTAAATTGTGAAGAATAAGAAGTGACTGAGGAGAAACAGAGAGCAAAAAGATCAGTTTCATGTATGTATAATCACTCAGCTAAAAACTGTATTAAATAAAATGTGAAAAGACTCAAGTTTACTTGTTCAAAAATGCAATAAAAATGGTCCATATACCATCTAGGTTAGGTAGGTATTACTGTCCCTTTAAAACAAGAAGAAACTCTGAAATAACATTCATCAAAAACATGCCATACATCAGATTTGCTTTTGTGCACAAGTATTATTGTCCATTTACAAATTATAAGTTCGCAAAGTACAGTTTATCTGCTCTGAAAGCTGCAATTGTAATTTTTGCATAGCGGCTGTATGTATATATTATAACTTATCCGGTTAGAATTTCTCATCTGTGTAAACTTCCTGCTTGTGTTCAGCTGAACCACTGCTAGGATTGTTTACTAAGGGCCGGTTTACACAGACGGTTCCTCCGTCATTTTTGCAGACATCTTTTTCATTTGTTTTTTTTAAAAAGAACTGCTTCCATTCAAAATAAATGGAAGCAGTTCTTTCACTAACAGTGCACACGTTTGCTATCATTTACCATTGTTTGTGCAATGGCAGTGTTTGCGCATCCTCCCCAAACACTAAACCCCTGTCCTTTCTAGACGTTGCATGCAGCTTCTGGGACCTCAATCGTCGTTGTTTTTTTAACAAAAAGCTGGGACATAAACAAATGAAACGCAGCGCAACACGAGTAAACTACGCACTTGTTGTTTCCAAGCACCAGAAATTCCTTAACTGCCCGCTGCTGGAGGAAGCCCATGTGAAACTAATAGTGGCTGATAAGGAAACATAAACAAGACAATGTTATCACTTCCTCAACTTCGAATTCGAAGCAGTGCTTACCACTGAAGAAGAAAGTGCTGTGTTTAACTGGATGCTGTTCTGCTACCAATTTTGTTTCTGGTGTTAGGTTTTACAATGTAAATAAACTTTTAGAGCAAAGAAGAAATGCTTTATACCACTTTAATACTAGTATAAAAGTAAGGATGGCATTGTGGGGTGACTTATGTTCATTTCAGCTGTCCATTCTGCTCAGAGGAATGTAAAAACAGGCACATTTCTGTATGGCATCAGATGTTTGGAGCAGGCACAGAGCATCTCTATCGCTCTTCATTAAATTTGTAAATTAGTAAATCTATTCCAGTGATGATTTTTTTTCTTTAATTAAAACAAATTCTTCAAAATCTGCCATCTGATATAACCAAGTTGTTTGTTCTGAAGTAAGTGTTTTCAACGTCAACATAAATATTAAGAATATTCATTGTTATGCCTCATTAGCATAGCTACGGTGCACTTATAACTGATTGAGGTTGTACAGAAATATACATAATGTGGCTACAGTCATCCTTTGCTAAACCTGCTGTGTATTTCTGGTCACTGACGCTGTCTAATGTTTCATGTATCAACACGTAGATCACAGAATTATTATGTATTGCAGCTAGTTTCTGTATTGGCTTACATCTCTTTGCCTGGTGTCATTTGTATGCAGTCTGAGCTGCTGTTGAGTTGCATTCCATTGCATTACACTATTTGCATGTTATGCCTGGTACACACCATGCAATTTCCTGTCAGATTGATAGGTCAAATCAATCATTTCCGACAGCTCCGCTCAGATTTCTGATCGATTCTCGACAGAAGGGATCGGAATAATGATCAGAAATTAGATTGGGCCTGTCGGAAATTATCAATTCCACCTGTTGATCTGTTTGATGGTGTGTACCTGGCATTAGAAGCAATGTTCCATATGTTTGTTGTCCTTTGTGAAGATTTGTCATCACATTGTTAACAACAATTACTGTGGGTGACAGATTTGACTTCTGCAGTGCTTAGTTTTCTCTTAAAAGCCCATCCTAGACACACATTTGTATCTGTGTGGGCTCTCAGTTACAGAACTTATTTTTGTTTGTATATAAACTCCTTGATCAGCTTAAAGAGAAACTCCAACCAAGAATTTAACTTTATCCCAATCAGTAGCTGATACCCCCTTTTACATGAGAAATATATTGCTTTTCACAAACAGACCATCAGGGGGCGCTGTATGGCTGATTTTGTGCTGAAACCCCTCCCACAAGAAGCTCTGGGACCATGGTACTTTTGGCAGTTTGTTACAATGTAACAAGGTTCACAGACAGGAATTAGCTGTTTACAGCTGTCTCTAACAGCCAAAACAGCTAGGAGCAGCTACATAAGCTGCCCACAGTAAAAATGTCACCATGTAATAAATGTCAGAATGTAAATCGGGGAGAGGAAAGATTTTACAATGAGCAAACACTGACTAAATCATTTATACATAATTATTGTAAAAATGAAGCACTTTTTTTTTATTACATTATTTTTACTGGAGTTCCTCTTTAAGTCAAATAAACCATATCACGGTGGATAAACCCTCTTTCTTACATTGACATTTTGAGCCAAAAGGGGTGTTTCAGCTTATTTGCAGGTGATATACTGTGTACGGCCTCCCTATGGAAAGCGCATTAGAAGTGTGCCGTAATCCGGAGTTTCTTTACTCAGTTCTCAGGTACCCCCAACAGTACATGTTTTGCAAAATACCACAAACATTCACAGGTGAGGTAATTAGTGTCTCAGCAGAGCTCATTAACAACCTCTTCGAATTTCTACAAAACATGCTCTATTGGGGGTATTAGAGCACTGAGCTGAGAGACCGTGCCTTGGGAGGGGGTGATTTTGGGATTATAGTCATGGGAGGGTATAGGTGACAGTATAAGGGGTATATAGTCCATAAGGGTGGGGAGGGTATGGAGGCAGTATAAGGGCAATACAGTCCATGGGGTATCATGTTCCTCTCAGTTGGTGTCAGCCAACATATCGTGATATTTCTCCTTGCTCCAACTTGCATCATCACGTCTCCCCGGCAGCTTCTGAACTGGTCACTAGATCACCAGACTCACTGCCATGTGACCACAGTGAGCCTAGACCTCTCACAACCAGTTAAGGTGCTGCTGGTGAGATAGGAGGATGCAAGCTATAGTGAGGAAAGGTATTGAATGCTTTTAACAGCATGCTTATGAACGGGCCAAAAGTGGGTGGGGGTGAGCTTATCCACGGATTGGCCTATTTACGGTCATATAGTTAGGCGTTTAGACACTGACCAATTCCTACACTAAAGACTGCCGGTGCAATAGGCTGCTATCTTCTCAAACTCTCTTTGTTGTGCCTTCCCTCTTGCAGTATGAATGGTGTTGATGAGGATGCAACCAAACTGACATAGTGCATCTGGTCATATGACCAAAATTTCAAGACAGAATTTGTAACTGCAGAAAACACATATCACATGAAAAATGAAACATCTGAGCACTGAGACTATAAAGCAATTAGATTATTGTTTATCGTTTATAAGAAACATTTTTAGGAGAAAATCTAGCATATGTACAAGCGCCTCATGATGTCATTGATGATGTAAGTTGTGATCTGCCATGTTGGATCCTGGTCTTCCTACTAATATTGTTAAATGTTCTATTGTAGTTCAAGCAGCCGGGTGCCTCCCACTTGCCTCCCCTCTTCTTCCCTCCTATAGAACATAACAGTGTGAAAGTTGTTCCAAACTGTCAAAGCAATCACTTATGATAGTTTTGTGTGATAACAGTTATGTATACAATGATTTTGTGTAGGACTGCATTAAAGTGAACCTTAAGCCAGAAAAAAAATGAGTTTTACTCACCTGGGGCTTCTACCAGCCCCCTGCAGCAGTCCTGTGCCCTTGCAGCCACTCACTAATCCTCTGGTCCCCCTCTGCCAGCTAGTTTCGTTTTTGCCGACAGGCCCGTCAGTACTGGCCACGCATATCTTTTTCCGCATTCCCGACTATAATTAGCGATATTGCGGACCGCAACGCGTACAAAAATACGCGTAGGTAATGCGGCAATGCGTATCTTTGTACGCGTTGCCGGGTGTTCCCTGACGACGGCGAAAGGCCGAAACCGGTCGGAACGACAACTGGAGACTGGGCAATTGTACAAAAGATCGTGAGACTGTTGCTGTGTATTGGTGTACACTACATGCTTATTACTACTAAGGGTCCCTGTTAAAAGGACCCCTAAAGTAAGATATTGTATATGTGTAACTGTTTGGATTTTTATTAAAACTGTATGGCTGATATTGTGGTGAAACCCTTTCCACAGTGTGATGTCAGGACCATGGTTCTGACATCACACTGTGGGAGCATTGTTGCGTTGTGGGAAATAACAGCTGTTTCCAACTGCCAAAAAAAGCGAGCAGCATCTCCCTCCACTGATATCACCTGCCAGCAGTAAAATGTCACAACATGATAAATGTCAGTGTAACGACCGGTGTAACACAGAGAGGATCTGATTACCGGTGATCTGCAGTATCACTGGCAATACAGATATATACCCGATTATTGATGATCTGCAGTATCACCGATAATCAGATATACAAGCTAACCTCTGGACACCTGAGTAGAGTGTTTGGTGCAAACAGTAATATTGAGAGGACTGTGCCTCAGCGCAGTAAGGAGTACTGCACAATTCCTTCTGGACTCTCCCGGAGGGAGGAGTCAGGCTGAGAGAAGGAATGTCAGAACGAGAGTGACACTCAAGAGGAAGTGTCACTATCAGGACTGGGAACCGCCTCTAACAGTAAGGTCGGTTCTCGAGGTCGGATCAGGTCGTAACCACACGGACAGACAAGGTACAGAATCAGAAGGCAAAGGCGGAGTCTAAAGTACAGGCAGGGTTCGGCAACAGGGTATCAGAAATATCGAGGTACAAAATCGGAAGGTAGATGCAAAGTCTAAGGACAAGCCGGGGTACGGCAACAGAGTATCAGAAAGGCAAAGTACAGGATCAGAGTTCAGGAGAATAGTCAGGCAGGCAGAAGGTCATAACAGATAATCACAATCAAACTAGTACTTTAGACTATCAACAATCTCTAGCTAAGTGTAGGATTACAGCTCCAGCTGGTCCCGGCACACTTTCGGATCTGACTCAGGTCTGCGTGCTACCACGTAGTGATCGCAACGCCAGACAACCAGCAACTGAACAGCCAGCAGTATATATACACAGACACTCTCCAGGCCCCTCCCTAATTGCTGGACCAATGAGAGTTGTAGAAAATGTCAGCTGACCAGCCTGGTCAGCTGACTAACTTCTGGCTGTTATATAAGCTCTGCCTCAGGGCGCGTGCGCGCGCGCGTGTCACTCTGAATCTTGGTGGACTATCAGTCCCAGCCACACCAGTACTGTCTTGCAATGTATCCATTGGACCGAGCGTGGGAGCCGCCGCACCGCTCCCTACACCAGCGGCGGCTTCCCCACGCTCAGCCCCCTTGTCAGGGACACTGCCATGCGGCAAGTCCGCCGCCTCCAATGCGGATTCTGCCGCTCCCAATGTGGATTCCGCCGCTCTGCCTATGCGGCATGCAGCGGTTTTTCTGCGTTGTGACGCCATGCTGGACGCGGAAACAGCCGCCTCACCCTGAGAAGCGGCGGCTTTTCCGCGTTTCTTCACAGTCAGAATGTAAATCAGGGAAAAGAAAGATTTTACAATGGGCAAACACTGACTAAATCATTTATACATAATTATTGTAAAAATGAAGCACTTTTTATTACATTATTTTCACTGGCGTTCCTCTTTAAAGAGACTCCGTAACAAAAATTTCATCCTGTTTTTTATCATCCTACAAGTTCCAAAAGCTATTCTAATGTTTTCTGGCTTACTGCAGCACGTTCTACTATCACCATCTCTGTAATAAATCAACTTATCTCTCTATTGTCAGACTTGTCAGCCTGTGTCTGGAAGGCTGACAAGTTCTTCAGTGTTGTGGTTCTGTGATGCATCTCCCCCCTCCAGGCCCCTCTCTGCACACTGCCTGTGTATTATTTAGATTAGGACAGCTTCTCTCTTCTCTCTTATCTTTTACAAGCTGGATAAATCCTCCTCTGAGCTGGCTGGGCTTTCACATACTGAGGAATTACAGACAGGTAGAGCTGTCTGCACTCTGCAGGAAGAAACAGCTTGACACTTTAGTGAAAGATAGCTGCAGGGGGAAAGAAACACACAAATGATCTCTTGAGATTCAAAAGGAAGGGTGTATACAGCCTGCTTGTGTATGGATGTATTTTCTATGTGTGGACATACTGTACATCAACCTACTTCCTGTTTTGGTGGCCATTTTGTTTGTTTATAAACAAACTTTTTAAAACTGTTTTTAACCACTTTTAATGCGGCGAGGAGCGGCGAAATTGTGACAGAGGGTAATAGGAGATGTCCCCCATGGTATGTTTACTTTTGTGTGATTTTAACAATACAGATTCTCTTTAAGTTATCAACTGAAGTTTGGAAGCAGGCACTTAGAAAGCAAGTCTGTTGTTAGTGAGTGAGCCCTTTGACTGCCACTCATGAGGTATCCTTGTTATGGTTTGAAGGCTGTAGTAGCTAGTGATGCTCAGTGAGATGCAAATAATTTCATGTTGATTCAGATTTTATGGTAATTTTATGCAAATGTATGCAGCTTGAAAATGGACCAATTAACTTGGAATTATTTGCCTCTCATTGGCCAGCCTTGGTAACAGCAGCCTCACGCTTGCTTTCATGTTGAACTACTAGATCAGCTCTGTAGATTGGATTCAATTATCTATAGAAACATTATATCACTTCTGGCACAAGCATACTGCCTCTATTTTGCTGCCCTTCCTCCAGCTCCTTCTACCGATTGGTCTTTTCCCCGGCTAGTACTCCAGCACTCTCTTACTTTGGTGCCTGTAACTATCACTTATCCTCCACAGGTGAAGTGAGGGCATTTCTGGTAATGTGGATGCTGTGGCCCTGCAGAGGAGTGTGTCCCCTGACCCCTGCTGATCCCAGGATAGTCATCAGAGGTCAAATTTTGACCTGTGAAGTATTCTCAAGGGAACATTTCACACATGTTGCTACATGGGACATGGCTTTCCCCTAGTGGCAGTATGAAAAGAGGTTACAAACACAAAGTAAAATAATATAACAAAAATAAAAATTAAAAAGTTGACCCTCCTTTCCCCCTGTTGCCTACACACCCTCACACACAACACCATATATGCAACTGGAATACAAAGGCATGTATAAAAGTGCAGTACATGATAGACATAGCAGTATTATTAGAGACATTATTTTAAAATGGGAAGTAATAAAGCTAATTTGGGCACGAGGAACATTTACAGTTCTGCTTTTTTCTTTTTTTTTCTATTTTTGCCATTTTTGCAAAAGTGAGCAGTTGTACATTTAGACATATAGTAAATGCTCGGATTGCAAGTAACTTGGTTTGCAAGTGCTTTGCAATGCAAGCAAAAATTGCTTGACATTTTTACTTAAAGAGAACCCGAGGTGTGTTTAAAGAATGTTATCTGCATACAGAGGCTGGATCTGCCTATACAGCCCAGCCTCTGTTGCTATCCCAAACCCGACTAAGGTCCCCCTGCACTCTGCAAACCCTCATAAATCACAGCCACGCTGTGAGGCTGTGTTTACATCTGTAGTGTCAGTCTCAGCTGCTCCCCCGCCTCCTGCATAGCTCTGGTCCCTGCCCCCGTCCCTTCTCTCCAATCAGCAGGGAGGGACGGGAAGCAGGCGGGACTGGAGTTCTGCAGGAGGCGGGGAGAGCAGCAGACTGACACTATAGAGATAAACACAGCCAGCTCTGACAAGCTGTTTGTCAGCAGCGTGGCTGTGATTTATGAGGGGTTGCAGAGTGCAGGGGGACCTTAGGGGGGTTTGGTATAGCAACAGAGGCTGGGCTGTATAGGCAGATCCAGCCTCTGTATGCAGATAATATTCTTCAAACCCACCTCGGGTTCTCTTTAAAGAGGAACTCCAGTGAAAATAATGCAATAAAAAAGTGCTTCATTTTTACAATAATTATGTATAAATTATTTAGTCAGTGTTTGCTCATTGTAAAATCTTTCCTCACCCCGATTTACATTCTGACATTTATTACATGATGACATTTTTACTGTGGGCAGGTTATGTAGCTGCTGCTTGCTGTTTTGGCTGTTAGAGACAGCTGTAAACAGCTAATTCCTGTCTGTGAACCTTGTTACATTGTAACAAACTGCCAAAAGTACCGCTGTCCCAGAGCTTCTTGTGGGAGGGGTTTCAGCACAAAATCAGTCATACAGCGCACCCTGATGGTCTGTTTGTGAAAAGCAATATATTTCTCATGTAAAAAGGGGTATCAGCTACTGATTGGGATAAAGTTCAATTCTTGGTTGGAGTTTCTCTTTAAAGGGGCACTATGGTGAAAAGACTGTTAGACGGAGAAACTGCTGTCTATTTAATTAGTACAGCGCTGCAATCTACAGCAGCGCTGTATTGGGGACAGCCGTGTGACACGGCTTTCTCCCTTGGAGACAGGATAGTGATCGGCTGTCATAGGCTGATGCCTATGACAGCTGATCATGGTGATTGGCTGGTGGGCCTGCAGTGGGGGGGAGGGGGGCAGTATAATTTATTTAAAAAATAAACATTTATAAACAAATAAAAAAATAAGCAAACATCTGGGGGGCGATCAGAACCCTCCAAGAGAAAGCTCTGTTGGTGGGGAGAAAAGGGGGGGGGAAATAACTTGTGTGCTGAGTTGTGCAGCCCTGCAGCGAGCCCTTAAAGCTGCAGTGACCCATTTAGTGAAAAATGGCCTGGTCTTTAGGGGGTTTAACACTGCGGTCCTCAAGTGGTTAAAATTTGGGGAGGCGGTGGTGGACTTACCTCCTCCAAACAAACACAAGATATGCCAACAAAGTTTAGTAGAACACATTTATTTACTTACTCCATGGGAAATGCAACGCATCTTGCAGGTATGCCCCCGCTCCCTAAGGCATTAGGTAGGAGTAGGTACAGTGCAGGTCTGTAGCTGGGCCAAGTGCCTTTGCTTCTGGAATGAATTATACTCACAAACCAAGGTTCCACTGTATTGGCTATCTATTAACTCAACAGATTCTGATCTATTTCATTTAGTGTAAACTTTGAAGATTATAGATGCTAAGATGCTAATTCCAATATCACTTTGTATTACTGGAGGTGTTGTTATGAAAAAGTTTTTCACAAATATATATATATATATATATTCTGTTTGTAGTTACATAGTTATTTTGGTTGAAAAAAGACATACGTCCATCGAGTTCAACCAGAACCAGGAGGCTATGAAGCTCCAAGTTATTATGCAGTGCTTTGACAATAAATAAGGCTACAGACAACGAAACAGGACACATAAATACACACAATCACACATCCCCAGAGAATATTTAGGTATGAGACTAGGGGCTTGATTTTTTTTAAGCTGCACTGCTAAAGCTTAATTAATGTGAAGGAGCGTCCACTAAAGTATGACTTACATAGCAGCGCTCGTTGCTATGTAAGGAGCATGCCTTCCTTAGTTACGCGCCTTGCTTACATGTCAGTTAACATAGTTACTTTATGTTAATTGACATAGTAGCGGTCGCTAGTAAAGTATCATGGTAGCAATACTTCACAGGATCGCCTGCATTTAAAGTTACACACGTTGCTATGTAAGCAAGGCGTGTAACTAAGAAAGGCACGCTCCTTACATTAAGCTTTAGCAGTGCAGCTTAATGAATCAAGTCCTAGGTTTATTTAGTCAATGGAGTGGTGATTAAGTAGTCCTGGTAATTAAGTCATTCAGTGGGATAGGTGCAGGTGCATGATCAGTAGGAAACACAAGGGGGAGGACCTTGCCCAAACAAAAAAAGTAACATTCCCAATTACAGAAATTCCGGTGATCATTAATATTGGGAAAATATGGGCATTCTCATTTCACCAAAACATTTGAGAAAGCTACATGGTTTTGCAAAAACATTGTCTTGAAAAAGTTTAGAATAGTTAAATTTGTCAAAGAAGAAAATGGTATAACAGGCAATCCTGTGATGGTGAGTATACTGAAGTATGGTAGTTACATCGCATTGTTCATTGTAAATATTATAACCAACATACTCTCTTATATTAGTATAGCCCACACAAAATCTGCTTCATTCAGCATTAGTGGCATGTAAGCTAATAAAATCACAAGTTATTGTTGTATACTTTGCATCCCACAGAAGTGTGAAATGCGAGATGGTTTGCTGAAGCATGGATAACATGCTGAACATTGGCGGCTATGTTCCGATTACTTGTCCTGCATCTTGATAATGAATTTAGCAGCATATTCTGGAAACGTACCTCAGAAAGCCGCACAACCGCAAACACTGTCTGTGAGCTTCATTGTGACACTCTGTTGTCGGTAATTGGAAGATCTTCAGGCATTTTTTGCCCTCAGCTATAGCAAGAAAATGCAATTTCCCAAAACAAATCATTGGTTTAATAAAATCTACTGCTTGACTTGCTCTACGTTCCCAAAACACAGCTTACTCGGGTTTCAGTTAACAAACGATCACTGTTTGCTGAAGTGCTGTATAGAAAAGCAGTTTAGCAGCTGTGTAAAGTTTCTAAAAAAAAAAAAAAACTTTTTAAAAAGGCTACTTTGACTTTGCAGAAGCTGTTTGTATGGTAATGGTGGCTTAAAGTCTAATTCATGGCAAAAATGTCACTTGTGGTTTCTGACAAGGTGTGGAAGGGCTATTGTCTCTGCCAGGTTTTTATTGCTTTCCGTGTTCTCTCTGTAGTCTTCCTCTAACTTCCTATTTTCATTGAGTGTAATTTTCCTTAAGACAAAAGGTATTAGTGATAATTCAGCTTTAAGTGAGCAATGTGGCTTCCCACGATAAAGTATTTCTTTATGTCCTAAAGCCAGGCTCACATCCAGAACTGCTGGCGTTTCAAAACATCCCACATATGCAGAGTCCATTTGAGGAATTAAAAGTCTAACGAAAAACCTGATTCATCTTCTTCCGTTGTCTTGTTCTGATGCTCATGTGATTGTTGGAGGCACTTTTGGAAGTGGGCAAGATTTAGTGCTACAATAGGTCTTGTTTGTTGTCATGCTAGATGAGCTACACTTTATTCTCCATGCATATATATACACTGTCACCGTTTCATCTTGTGCCCTTCTTTGGACCTCTTTTGACAAGTACTAACCTCTGCGTACCAGAAACAACCCACAAGACCTGTTGTTTTTTGAGATATTCTGAATCTTTAGTCTAGCCATTCTAATTGTGTCCTTGTTAGAGTCACTCTGATCTTTAGGCACGACCATTTTTTGGTTTCCAACACATCACTTTTAAGAACTGACTGTTCATTTAATTTCGTAGATGTCATTGTAATGATATAATCAATTATATTCACATCTGTCAGTGATTTTAATGTTGTGGCTTATTGGTGTAGGATTCTGGATTATCCTTCAGTATTGTTGAGTGATAAGCATAATTAACACTACTTTGTCAGGGACCTGTTGATCTTGGCACCGGGGATTGGTGCTGGCACTCTCAGGGGGTGTAGTCTAAGTGAACATGGGTCTTCACTAGAGCACCCTGCAAGGGATGATAGGCCTTCACCCCAGTGGATGACGGACTACTTTCCTGCATAGTGCCCACCAGGTCACAACCCCTAGGACTGCCCACCAGAGACAAGAAGAACAGGAGGGGGTGACCTTGCTATAAGGGAAGGAAGATGGGGACCGGTGATCCAACTGATAGAACTGATGTGACAGTACTGACACTAACCACACTGGAGTGACATGACAGGCGTGACAGGACTGCTATGACAGGATTGGCATGACTTGATTGACTGACAGGCCTGGAGTGACAGGGCTGGTATGACAGGTCTGGAGTAACAAGACTGACAGACTTCCTGACATGACAGGACTGGTATGACACAGGGCTGTGGAGTCGGAGTCGTGGAGTCGGAGTCGTGGAGTCGGGCAATTTTGGGTGCCTGGAGTCGGAGTCGGGAAAAAATGCACCGACTCCGACTCCTAATGAATTTGTATCTGTAATTAAAATAGAAAATATGATAAATTTCTCAGATAATAGTCATTAAAAATAATGTATATATACAGTAATAGCTGTGCTTAGTCCACAAAAATGAAATAAACCAATCAAAATGAGTTACTTGTGCTGCTTCAATAAAGCAGTCCCCGTATTTTTAAGGTCAGATATACATATCTGATTGTGACTGTATATATGATGTGTACACAGGAATCTCTTATATATACTAAATAACATCTATGCTGTAAGAATAAAGCCTGATGTGTAGCTGTGTCACTAATAGAGATGGTCAATGAGATGGAAATAATTCTGCACTGATGCTGATTTATGCAAATGTATGCACTCCCTTTGCTGATGAAATCAAATAATTTGATATGTTGTTAAAATTTGGTTTGGTGACTACAAATTAAAGGGTACCTGAGTCGGATGAAAAGTAAAGTTTTATACATACCTGGGGCTTCCTCCAGCCCCCTTCAGGCTAATCAGTCCCTCGCTGCCCTCCACCACCCGGATCTTCTGCTATGATTCATGGTAATTCAGCCAGTCAGCGCTGTCCGGCTGCATGCCGCTCCCACAGCCAGGAACATTCTGCACCTGCGCAATAGTGCTGCACAGGTGTAGTATGCTCCTGACAGCGGAGTGTGTGCATGCGCACTACACCCGACTGGCTCAAGTACCTGGACTCATAGCAGAAGATCCAGGTGGTGGAGGAGGACAACGAGGGACTGATTATCCTGAAGGCGGCTGGAGGAAGCCCCAGGTATGTATAAAACTTTAATTTCATCTGTCTCAGGTTTACTTTGTTACACAGTAGTACTATACTCTACATATGCACTACCCACAGAGCTGCAGGGAATCCACTGAGAATGCTGTGCACATTGAACACAGAGGTGTTGTCTGTCACCCATAAACCTTGTTCAGATTGTGCATGAAGAATGTGTAATACAGGAAGAATCTCCTCATTCCCCTGCAGAGTACCAGCACATTATTCTTACATGTACCCACACTTACATTGCCTAGGGCCTGATAGATGTTTCTTTGTTCCGGTTTGTACCTTTTACAAGTACTCTTACCAAGGACTAGTTTTAGTCTAAAGGGAATAAATAGAGTAGTCTACATATCCTTCTCACTTCAGTTGTCTTGTAACATTCCTAAGCGTTGGCAGTTAAGAGACGAATTTCATGTTACATACTTTTAATCAACAAAATTGTAATATGCAAATTAGAGGAGTCTGAGTCGAGGAGCCGGAGTCGGTGGAATCCTAAACTGAGGAGTCGGAGCCGGTGGATTTTTGGACCGACTCCACAGCCCTGGTATGACAGGCTGGCGTGACAGGACTATTGTAACAGGACTAACTGAAAGGCTGGCATGAGAAGACTGGTATGATAGGTTGGCGTGACAGGACTATTATAACAGGACTGACTGAAAGGCTGGCGTGACAGGACTGGTATGAAAGGCTGGCACGATAGAACTGGTATGACAGGCTGGAGTGACAGGACTGACTGACTGACAGGCTGGTGTCACAGGTACAAATGGCAAAAAAGCATCATGTCAGGTAAAATATATGTTTGATTGATCTACTATATTGCCCCTTGGGTGGTTATCATAAAACTGCATATATACAGAGGATGAATGTTGCCTGATGCAATCTTTCTTTATTGTTTTTTTTCTCTTGAACAGTGTACAGATAAGCTGCTGGGCTTTCTGCCGAGTTGCCCATTTTGTCCTATGATGAGGGTAGGGAGAATGATCTGGAGGTATCCTATTGCAGTTTGCAGTAGAAGCTACAGTAGCTGGAGTGGACATCTACTGTATACTCATACTAAAATGTTAGCACAAGTGAACGTTTCAGAGAACAAAAGTCTAGTGTGTGTGTATATTGCTGTAGACTTGGCTGCCGTGAGTGGAAGTGTTTGCATAATTGATTCAGCTCCTTGCTGACATCTGCCTCATTTAAAATCTGTGCTGTGCCAAAGAAGGAAAATGCCTGCAAGGTGTAAATTCTCTTGATATCAGGTGATTGATCTTGCTTTTTTAAACCAGAGCCTATGGTTACAGAAAAGCAAGTTAGTCCAGGCATAATTTTCCCCAGTCATAGAGTACAGCTGTCCATTGAGGCTTACAAGATTTATTATGCTAGCTAGAAAATATAATCCGGCCGGTATATTCCAGGTCTTCACCCACTTTTCCTTCTACGTAGACTTCTTTTATATACCCAGAGAAAGGTTAAGATTAAATGGGGCCCGAGGCAAGAAACTAACTTTGGCTGCCCTTTATGACCATTTTAGTAAGCTGAGGTGGCAGATGGGCTAGAGAATTTGGGCCCCTTGACACCCACTAGGTCCCAGGCACTTGCTTCGCTTGCCTTGTGAGTGATCCTGCTCTGTAAATACCTGTAGTCTTCTCTCTCCAATTGGATTTACGATTCCCAAACAGCTGGTGCACCAGGGCCCAGAGAAGCTGTGTCTCTGCTTCCAAAGCTCTTTCCGCTGGCACAGATAGTACATTCAGTATTCTTACTTACCCATCATGACTGTTGTCACTACACACACTTTTTTTTTGCTTCTGAAGCCAGGCTCACATCCAGAACTGCTGTTTTTTTTCAGCACATCCCACAATAAAGATTGATACAAAATTGAAAATGATATCTGAAAAACCCCATCCATATTAACCCCCATAGACCAGTAAATGATATTGCTTTGTGTTTTGAAAGCTGCTACACAAACCGCTTTGTAAGATTGCTATTGGTTGCGGTTAGCAGTAATAAAAATGTTTTCATCCTGCAGTAAATACTGATGGAAGATAATCATGTGCAAAATGCTGCTTGTGAACTCTTATGACAAACCTGCAGTTGCATTTGGTTTCATTTGAGTTTTTGGGAGTGCTACGTTCTGCAATCACTCATAAATCTAAAAAGCTAGAATACACTCTCGCATAGCAACTAATCTGCATACTTGCACTTTGTACCTGGATGATATATAATATAGATCTGTTCTATGCCTGCTGGAAAGGCTTTTAGCCATTATTTATTCTTATTTCTGGTCTAAAAGGGTGCTGAACAAGTTATTAAACCATATATGCATTTTATATTTCTGTCACAGTCATATTTTTGGTCAGATTATTAAGATCATATTGTATGAAAACAGAGGCTGGTTGGCCCAATCAATCCTGAACTATTGCATTATTGATAGTTTAATTATAGATATGATCCTAACTGGTTTAGGTATGATTGCAAGCTGAATTCTTTAATGCTTCGGATCACATAAATACAGTCTTTTCTTTTGATCTCAGTGGGCTTGTTGCTGAAGGGGAGGCCACCCAAGTTGGGGGACACCTGTACACATCCACATTAGATATTAAACCAGGCTAGGAAAAGCTAACTTGAGTTAAGTCTGCTTCATACTTTTGCATAGAAAAGAACTAAGATTTCAGTTACATTTACCTTTGTAATTCTTTAAAAATAGATTACTTATTGGTGGTGGAATATTTTTCTTTTATCACTTTACATCCTAGGACAATTTGTAAGCATCTGCTTGGCTTAAAGAAGAATTCATAATACAGTAGACTGATTCATTATAGTAAACTGTGATATAATAAACCTTTGGCTATAGTGAACTCAGTCCTCAGGTCCCGACCATGCGCCTCTATTAATATACAATGTATAAGGAACTCTGATATTATATAGTAAATTTCTGATATATTAAACTGCCTGGCCAGGTCCCTTGGAGATTAGGGCTTTTAGGACCATTGTAGTCCCTTACACACTCCAATGAGTTCTGGGTCACCATGAGCTTGCTGGTTAGTCTGTACCTCTTGGAGATTACTATAAAAGGTTTTCTCTGTAATGCTGGGGATACATGGTACGTTTCTGTACCGTGTATCGGCCAGCTGATAATATTCAGCTGGCCCGATCATGCCGCTCGACCCGCGCCCGCTCGATCGCCGCCGGGAATCGAGCGGTGATAAGGAAGCGCCGGCGGGGATCCGCGCGCACGTGCGGAGGAGCAGGGATGCGCCGTCATCGAGCCGCTGGCTCGATCCAGCGCATAAAAACGTGCCGTGTATGCCCGGCATAACACCTGTTTAAAGAAACCACCAAAGTTTGTTGTCCTCAGACTTTTACTGGTGGAAATTTTGAAAATTTCTCAGCCTGCCAGCTGAGGCAGCTCACCTCGTAGAGTAAAAATGGCAGGGAACGTCTGCAAAGTCCTCAAGGAACGCTGGGCCATATGCAATTCACTTTTTCACCTGAGTTTTATCCTAGGAGAGACATTTCCAACATCTTTTTAAAATAGATTTTCAGCATTTTGTAATAGAAAAAGTACCAAAAAGTAGGTGAAAAAGTACTATAAAAATTATTTTGAGTATTTTTTTGCTTGCTGGTGGCTTAATGGGCATTTTATTGTCAAGTTTAAAAATATCACCTTTGAGAAAACTCAGGAGAAAAAGTTAATTGCATATGGCCCCCTGTGGTTGAGAAAGGCTGGTCTACAGCATCTCTTACATAGCATATAGACTACTAGTAAGTTGAGGAAGTACTTCCAAACAATAGGCAACCTCATGTCTCCTCAGTGAAGAAAAATAAGTAGTAATCACATTATTGATCAGTGAGCGATTTAGGGTTGATCTAGTAGAAGTAAGTTTTAAGTATACTTATCCTGTAAGTAGCTTTCAGTGACCTGTTGCTAGTCACTACTAGCGCTAGGCTACTAGCGAGGCCATAGCAATTAGCTAATGTCGCCTGAGAATGAAAAAGTGGGTTATAAGTAAGCCTCTCTTTTCGCTGCTACCATGCCTTCATGGAGCTCACTAGAATAGCCTGTGGCACTGCTATCTACAGAATTAAGCCTCGTTCACATCGTGTTCCGCTCGCATAGCGCTCACGTTGGGCTTTTTTGAAGCAATTTTTTTTCTGATTCCCGGCGCTTGGGTGGGTGTTGCGTTTTTGTGAAAAGCGCTTTTCTAAGCGCTTTTCCCTAGCCGTTTTTTTATTCACTCCTTGACACAAGTCAGGAAGTGAACTCTTTGACCCGGAAAAGAATAAATACATTTATTTTTAATAAATAAGAATAAATATATTTATTCTTAAAAACGCGAACGCAATCGCTGCACAAAGTGATTTTGTGAGCGTTTGCATTTTTCCTATACCTTCCATTGAGGCAAAATCGCCCCAAAAATGGTCCAGGCACCGCTTTGCTGTACGCACAGCGCACTGAACCTTCTCATAGAGATTCATTGCACAAGCGTTTTGTGGGCGATTTTAAGAATCGCCTGTGCTTGAAAAAAGGCTGAAAACGTCCCTAGTGTGAACAAGCCCTAAAAGAATGCAAGATTCTGCAATATAGTTTTTGAATACCTTTGCCAAGTAAACAGCCTGGATAATGTCTCAGTTGTGTTTTATTTTAAAATGTTGCTGGGATGTAGTTTTGCATGTATAACTATGTTTTCTTACTGGGAAATAGAATAAATTCAGATGGAATTGGATATCAACATGTTTGTTTTTTTTAATTTTCATTATACCTGTCTCGGTTTAAAGCAAATTATTGTGTGCAAACTTAAATGTTAAGCATTATACACTTACTAGATTGAACCTTAATGGTCATCTTGGCTGAGACTCTAACCTGTGCACAGCTGCCTCCGGCCCAGAATTGTCATCGTAGAGATCGAGACGCAATCCCTATGGGTGACATCTACTGTACATGTGTATGTACCTTTAGGCAGCAATGTTTGTGGGTGGCATGGTTACCAGTTCTTGTTTTTTGTTTTCTTACAAATACAAATGTCTAATTCTGAATGCAATAGAAAACATCCTAGGCTCATGAAGTGTAAGGATACTGCTTTTTACTTTATTGTTTCAGCCCCCTTTTAATCTTTAGTGTTCTACAGTATGTACTCTCATTATAGTGTCCCTTTAGAGCAGGGGTGTCACACTTAATCACATAAGGGGCCAAAATGTAAAACATAGTCTAAGTTGCAGGCCAAATTGTTTATTAAGATTTAACATTTATTGAACGGTCTCAAATAAAGTGGCATAACTATAGCAACTGGTGGGCCTGCTCCTTCTCCTTTTGCAAAGTAGCACAGTGGAGCAGTTCAATGTTTACCTTCTCCAGGGCTGCTCTTATCGTCCTGATAGACTCATGGAGAGGGGCCACATGCTAATTTGGCAGGGGTGGGCCTGTGGGTTATTGCTGCACCCAGGCTTAAAATGACAATGTTTTAACCAAAAATACTGCCATCCTCTGGATGAGAAGGCAGTGTACTGTTATTCTTTTACTGCTTACAGTGATGCACATATGAAGTTCTTGAGGGCCACATAAAATAGCAAGAAGGGCCACATTTGGCCTGCGGGCCTTGTGTTTGACACCTGTGCTTTACAGCAGTGTTCCCCAACCCTGTCCTCAAGTCCCACCAACAGTGTATGCTTTGTGGAAATCCACAGAGGTAGATAATCAGCTCTGCTGAGACACTAATTATGCATGTTTGTGGTTTCCTGCGAAACATGTACTGTTGGTGGGCCTTGAGGACAGGGTTGGGGAACACTGCTTTAGAGTGTTCTCACCATAGTACACTCCAGGGCAATCTCTGGAGCAGGGCTGGCGCCACGATATATAGGCAAAAGGGGCATTTGCTCCAGGGTCCCAGAGTCCATGTGGGCCCCCCATGCATCCTCCATTACCCCTCTAAAAATTCAATTTATCCAGGTACTGTGTTGTATGTGTGCTGGGAAAGAGCCAGCAGGCAGGGGAACATTGTTTAACATGTCCTTATTCCACTGCTGCTTGGTCCTTACTCCTGACTCACAACGCGACCCATTGCTATAGAACCCCTCCTAGACTGTCACACAACCGTCTGCAACGGTGCTTTCACCAACATGATGCAGGCATGGGATATTTCGAAAGGGGGATTTGGATGTGTTTTTGCATCATTATGGGTGCCATGTCCATTTTGTGTGACTGCTTGTAATTATTACTGCTGCAAAGTGGGAGTTTCCAGACAGCCTTGTGGGAACTGTACTCCAAACATGGTTGTCATGTCTGCAAAGAGAAGCAAAATGAGCCTATTGTCAGCTTTGGAAAGTCTTAGCTGGCTCAAACCTGACATGGTACTGGAATGTGTGGATAAATTATATACTTTTGTACTCTTCTGGATTTGAACATAAAGTATGAACAAGGTTCTTGTTTGATTTTTATATGCTTTAAACTTACAACAGTTCACACAATATGGTAAATTGTAACAACAAAAATAAGTGCTAACAAAAATAGTGCGGTACATTTTGAACATGAGACAAGTTTGTTTGTAATTAGGGGACTGTCTGTATAATTCGGTAATGGCATTAAACTGCAAAAATACTTGTGTAGTATCCTAGTCATATTAATGACACATTTATAACGAAAATAACATTCAGAACAGAAGTCTATTATACTAATAGCTTGTCCAAGAATGCCGCAAAGTATCAGATTTCAACCTGTTTTGTTGAAGGATTGTGTATCGCTCATGTGGAGCTTCTAAGTGGCATAATTTCTTATTCAACAGATAATCTGTGTGAGCAACTGTCAGGACACAGAGAGGATCACAGGGATTTGATGAGTGCAAGCTGCATCTGCCCTATCAGGCGCGGAGCACCTAAATTATGTGTCTTAATTACTCTTACGAAATGGCTGGTGCAATATTTAGAAGGAGAAACACACACACCACGCCATGTGACTGCTTTTAAATCATGCTGTGACGTCCGCTTCAGGCAGTAGACTGGTGTAGACGCAACTGTTGTAAGGAAATGTATAATTATATGCTGGGAAAAATCATCAACAGGCAAGGGATGCACATTTCATTGTAGATAAACTTTCTCAACCCTTGCTAAAATCAAGGTAGAAATGAGTATAATAGCGGGAAAAGATGACCAGGTGTACTGAATAAAGCAAGGGTAATAATAATAATGTGCAAAGTGTTGAAAGCCATAGCGGCCAAATTTAATGTAGCAAGATCTGTAACAGAAAAATTGCAGGGAGTTGGTGCTGATGCTGAAGTTAGAAAATGGGGTCTTGTCAGGCTTAGGCTCAACACACACCATACAATCTTGGTTGTACAGATTTACCAAATCTATGTAGTATAAGGGCCAACAGATTGAAAATACCTTGAATAATTGATTGGATAAGCTCTTATACTACATGAAAGTGGTAAGATTGAACAACCAAGATTGTATGGTGTGTGTTGAGCCTTTGAGGAAAATATATAATGTTAGCAACATACAGGGGTAAGTACATCTGATCTGTCTGTGTAAGAAGAATTTACTTTTGTACCATAGAAATCCAGGATACAATGCTTTTCTATGCTGTGCACTTGAATTTCAATAATTACAGATATGAAGTGAAGCGATAGTGATTAAGAATAAAAGTCCAGTTAATTTTAATAGGGAATATTTTTGTAGTTATTTGTGTCCCTTTTTGTAGAGAAATGGTGCCAGGGGCTGAACCTTGTACTGCAGGGAAGAGAATCAACGCACCTGTTTAGACGTCTGAGTTTTCATATGTGCAAAGACTTCAGTGTTGCTGTATAAGGGAAGACGCCGAGAGCCCAGTATAGTGTAGTATGTACTGTAAATTGGGTATGGAAGGTCAGTATAGGTAGGTTATACTCACAAACAAGGGTTACCGTCCAGGTAACCACTATGAAGGCAGGTGAGGAGATTAGACCTGTCCCCACTCAGGATTAAGAAGTCGCTCTCTGTAGATCGGGAAAAAAGAAGAGTTCCCCACCACCAGGGGTGGAAACAACTGCAAAAGTAGTACAGAGGTGCCAACAGGGTAAAAACAATATTTCTTTAAAATGGTTAAAATGAAGTAGGTAGCAGTGGACTTACCCCTCCAAAACAGACACAAAAATTGCTGTTTTAAGCAAAAATCAGTTTATTTACATACTCCGAATAAGGTGCAATGCGTTTCGCGGGTATATCCCACTTCCTCAGGCAATAAATAGGAGCATATCTCCAATGCGGTCCGGTACATAGCCTGGCGCCTCTGTCAGAGGTAAAGTCCTACACACCTCCTTCACAACCATATACTTATTGTTAATTAAAAGCTGTACTTAAATAACATAGGTTCCTAGTAGAATAAAACGAATGTTTACTAATGTTTACTTTAAAATGATTTACTCCCATCTAAGTTTACAGCACATTATTTAATTAGGTCAAAGTTTTATTGGTTGCAATTACCAACAATTCTGTTTTTTTTAGTTTGCGTGTCTACAGAGGTGTCCACAAATAAAAACACATTAACGTGGGGCATCAAAGGGACTTTTTCCTTTTTGTGAATCTGCACCTCCTTCTAATGTTTCACATTTCATACTTCCCAGGATTTTATTAGAGCTAGCAGCAGCTGCTTGACTATTCATCTCACATTTCCTGAGATGTATCCAGTAACATGTCTCTATTTTATTTTTATGTATCTGTGTTGTGTATGTGTCTGTTGTTTCTATTTTTGATCTGCAACATATATAGTACATCATTGTATTTGCCACAAAAAAACTATATGATGCCATCTTATATAACAACAGCCAGGCTGAAATACTGGTCTCTGCAAAGAACAAAGTGTAATGTGGAGCTGTACTGAAAAATACGAAACCTGCAGTTGATAAAATATGAACACCGATTGCAAGGATGCCATGCTGAGTTACACCTGCAACACGCATCTGAGGCAGAATTTGTCACAGTGGAATCAGAACACCTGATCTGCACACTCATTCTGGATGTTAAGCTTGGAGGTGTAATCTCCACAGTCAGCATGCAACACATAAGCTGACGTGAAGGACAAGGAATCAGGATATCCCCAGTTTAGTGGAGGAGAGGACTGACTCCAATAGGAGATTGTGGTGCACAGAGCCGGTGCAGATCCGAACAGCCACAAACAACACTTTCGTAATAACGTCTCAGCGCAAAGTAGCGCTGAGCGCATAAACCAGGACTGAGGAGATCAGGACAGGTAGACAGAATGAACGCTTGCTTAACTAGCTACTACTTAGTGACAGCAAGCGTCCACAATAAAACAGACTGGAATGAGGTAGCCAATGCGTTTGCAGCAATGGCGTGCCTCACCAAGACAGGACAGGATAGTCAGGAAATAGCAGGATCAAGATAGATGAACATAACACAGATAAATATACAATAAGTATGATTTCCTAGCGTATTACAATTACAGCTATCAATGAAACTATTTGTAACGTCTGACTAACATATGTATATATCGGCAAGGAACCGATATATGACATAAGCAGGAACTCTGACTAAGACTGGAGTAATACAGGGAACAGGACTCAGAAGGATTCGCTATCTCTTCGCAGAGATGAACGCAATCCACAAACAGGACCAGGAACAGGATAACTAGCTCAGAGTGCTGGAACGCTGACTAACGGAACACAGGATATAAACAGTTCGTGTACGTATATATCAGCGACACTGATGTATCAACGTAACACGAATACAAGGAAAATAATAAACGTGCAAGTATGCGTATATATTGGCGATGAACCAATATATGACACAAGACAAGCAAAGTAACAACTTCTAGAAACAAGAGCAGAACTAGGAGGACTCGCTGACCCCTTCGCAGGAGTCAGCGCAGTCCACACGGACTAGGAACGAGGTGGGGCACGAGCAGAGTAACAGACAGAATCTGAGACTATGGTAGCCCATGAGGCATTGCAGGAAGCAGTTCTTTATACTGAGGTCATCCAATGGGAGCAGACCTGCAGATTCCCACACAAGTGAATGGTAATTAATCACAGGCTGATAGCAGGAAAAGGCAGACAATGATATGCAGCCTGCAGGAAAGGGATTGCCCCTCCATTGCAGCAGACAATGTTTGTTTACACAAAAGCATATTAAACTGTCATTAACTTCAGAGCGACTGCAGATGGAATCAGCAACTAGTTTAAGTGCAAACCAAACTATGCAAGCAAATGCATGTAATGACATTAGAACTGCTTGGTTTGCAATACCACTGCAGTCAGCAGTAAACGCTGCAGAAGCGATCATAACACTGGATCAATGACTCAGAGAAGACACTCCAGTACACTTTGAAGCAAAGTGTAGTGTGTCAGTTGTCGTAGACAAGATCCAAAAGCATGTTTTTGGCAAAATAGAAAACTACTCTCATCTTTCATATTGTTTTTCATTGTGTCACAACTTACTGAATTATTGTTACAGTAGAATCTCATCATAGTAAACTCTAATATGGTAAACTCAGTCCTCAGGTCCAAATGTGTCTGTATAAATAAACAATGTATGACCAATTCTGATATAGTAAACTACTTTACCTGGTCCTTTGGAGTTTACTCTACAGGGATTCTACTGTATTAGTTAAAGTCTGAAACTGCAAATAAAAATAAAATGCCTCACTGTGACAAAATGCATCAGAAATGATCACCCACTGCAGCACAAGTAGTTTAAGGACAAGCACAGTGACACTGTAAACCTGCCTACTGAACTGGATAACTACAGGGCCTGAAGAGAAGTCTTAAACAGGGGATGTGATGTCACAGGTAACTGATGTCCCACCCACAATTATAGAGAGAACGTTGGAGTGGATGAATAATGATGTAATACCTATTTCAGCTTAAAATTCAGGTAGTTACTGTGCATGTGGCATTTTGTGGCTGTAGCCAATCTTTAGTCGGTGGGTTATGTAGCAGTTCCTTTACGTTTATCATGAAATTCTGGTTATGATTAGTGCACCTGACTAGACCCACAAAAGATAAAAAATGTTTTAAATGAGTGAAGTATCTGATTTTTTTTTCAATATATTTGTTGATTGCAGGTTTTGCAGGAGGTCCTAGGGCAAATGGTTAATCACAGCTGTAGTAAATCAACCGCTTATGTAATGTTTACGTGAACACAATAGGTAGATCTTTCAGCCTCCCAGAACCGAGTGTCTCCCAAAATAGTATTTTATAATCACTCTGGGTTAGGCCTAAAAGATAAATCGAATTTAAACCAAAATCGCGATCTCCAAGATCACAACTTCGGAATCGTCAAAGCGGCAATTATCACAATCACGTCATTTCCACATGGGGAAGTTTGAGGAAGCGGCTTCACACTTCCCCAAAGTCCTGAGCGTGCGGCCCACAGCGTTGGACATACCTTCTGCACGAGTCCAACTCTGTCGGTCATCTATCGCCATCTGCCAGCTCTTGCACTTGGCAAAACTTGGGGTTCCGGTATGTCACATGACATACATGTTTTTATGTCACATGACATACAGGAAGTATTCCGTGCATTAGAGCATCACTGGACTCATCCTGGAAGCTATGTCCAACACTGATGCAGCATGGGGGACAGAGGAGGCACAGAGAGACACAGAGTGGGCACAGAGAGAGACACAGGAGACGCATAGGGGGCACAGAGACACAAAGGAGGCAAGAGAGAGACCCAGAGGAGGCAAAGGGGGCACAGAGAGAGACAGGGGGACAGAGGAGGAATAAACAAGCACAGATGGGGAACAAACCTTGATTTGAAGGAAATTGTGAATCAAATTGAAATTGCAATTTCCTACAGAAATCGCTCAATGCAATTTTTTCTAAAATCGTTCAGGCCTACTCTGGGTGACATTATACCTGTGTTCGGAGAGGAGATTTGGGGGCCAAGCGTTATCCAATTTGGCAGACGACTAAAGGAGAGATTGTTAACACTGAGGGACACCAGTAAACATGCTAGATTGTCAACCAAAATCATCAAAACCAGTTGCGTTGGGTGATGAAAATTTCTCTCTCTCGCTTTCTGTATATACAGTATGTATGTACTATTTATAAAGAAAATGTTCACTTTGCAATAATTTGCACTAATCGTTTAGTTACATAGTTATTTAGGTTGAAAAAAGACTTATGTCCATCGAGTTCTGTAATTAGATCACTGCAGAAGACCTGTGGCCACCCTTTAAAATCACTTCCCCTCCCACAGGACGAGTAGCTATGTCCCTGCAAAATGCCATAACTGCTTGCAGAGGCGTAGCCCTCCCCGCTGCATGTTCCTGCTCGCCCTTCCCCCCACCCCCCGTGCTTGTTACTGCCGCCAATCATTAGCTGCTAGATCAATGAATGGGAACACAGTTCCCATTACACGGTCCACATTCATTAATCTAAGTCTCCGTCACAAAACCCGTCCACGCATTGCTTCCTGTTTGCGTAGTTATACTACGCATAAGAAAGTGAGCAGTGAGGACATCTTGTGGCCAAATAGTAAAATAACATCTACATTTTATTTTCAATAAAGGACCTATTTTTAACTTATTTTTACATATTAAATTAACCCCTAACCCCCCACACTTCCAAATAGTTACCAAAGTATTATTTTTTTTTGAAAATAATAAAAAATAAATTTACAAATAAAAAAAAAAATAGTTACCTTAGGGACTAAACTTTTTTAATATGTATGTAAAGATGGTATATTACTATTACTTTATAAATTATAGCCTTGTATTTAGGGATGATCCAGGAGAAGAACCGCACACCTAGGTGTGGGAATGCTGGTGCTGGGCTCCCAGGCTGCTCAGTACAATTATACGAAGAAGGAGTCCGCACACAGACTTACAGGAACATCAGTGCTGCATTTATTGTCCCATCACATACACGTGCAATTTTATGTCCGACCTGCAAGGCCGACGATCGTTTCGGGGCCACTTATTGTCCCTTTGTCAAGGCAAGGAGCAGAAAGACATATATACGTACGTTTTAATTACGTTACCATGTATTATTTTAAAACTGTAATGGCCAAAAACTGAGAAATAATGAATTTTATTCCATTTTTTTCTTGTTAAAACACTTTTATAAAAAATAATTCTTAGCAAAAAGCACCCCCCAAAGAAAGCCCAATTGGTGGCAAAAAAACAAGATATAAATTGTTTTGTTGTGATAAGTAGTAATAAAGTTATAGGTGAATGAATGGAAGGTGCGTTGACAGGTGAAAATTGCTCTGGTTTTTTAAGGGGAAAAACCCTTTGAGGTGAAGTGGTTAAAACTAGAGGAAAAGATGTTTCCTTAAAAACGAATACAGGTTTTTCCGAGGGATGTGAATATTCTGCATCATAGTCAAGTAGTTAGATGCAGCTGAAGGGGGTGCAGTGACCCTTCATGGAGTTTAATTTGCTCTTTATTGGGGCTGTAGTGGTAATCGTCACTTCTATTTGTGCTTGACTATTAACTTTTAACAAACCATTAAAGGACTTACGAGGCGGAATGAGGAAAAAAAGTTATCACTTGCCTCATCTTTTCAGGCACGGAGGACGCCGTCCGTGCCCTCCGTGCCGATCCGCCGGGTCCCCCCGCTCATTAGCCCCCCTGGGCCGGCTGCCGACCCCACGGCCCGGGTCGGGCTCTCTTGCCTCTCCTAAAATGGCAGCTTGCTCTGGCCGCGGCTGCGCAGTCCGCATAGCCGCAAGTGCGGCTGCGCAGCTCTAGGGCCAACCTCCCCGATCCACGCTACGTAGCGTGGATCAGGGGGGTTGGCCCTAGAGCTGCGCAGCCGCACTCGCGGCTATGCGGACTGCACAGCCGCGGCAAGAGCAAGCGGCCATTTTAGGAGAGGCAAGAGAGCCCGGGCCGTGGGGTCAGCAGCTGGCCCGGGGGGCTAATGAGCGGGGGGACCCGGCGGATCGGCATGGAGGGCACGGACGGCGTCCTCCGTGCCTGAAAAGATGAGGCAAGTGATTAACTTTTTTTCCTCATTTTGCCTCTTAAGTCCTTTAATTTTCCTCTGCTTACGCCTCTTACACAGTTTGTCTTTAAAATCAAGGTTTTGGTGTTGTGTCACATGTGTGGCACAGTGCTACGGGGATAAGTGTAAAATATGCCCTGCAGCCTATGGTTTTGTAACTATGCCTCTGGCTTTATTTTATAAGGTGACAAGACTATGCAGTGGGGCCTTTGCTTTTAAACTTGCACTGTCCCTTTAAAATTACTGAGGCAAGAGTGAGCCATACAGTGCAACTCCAGATAACTGTAAGTGATTGACACGTATTATACAGGAAGAAAAGCTCTTATTGGCTCATGTGAGCTACCTTTATTATTTCCTGGCTGTTTTGTTATACACACAGTTACAAATACAGATGGCATTTTGTGGCTTCACTGGGGGTTGTTCCCAGCTATCTTTGTGCAATGAAATCTGTCTGTCCAACTTTAATTTTTGCAAAATTATATTCTAACCTGTGAAACAAAGTACATTTTGATTTTGTGAAGTAGAAGTCTGTGTTTTTCAAGAAACAGTATTCTATTTCAAGTATGTACACCAATATCTATAAATGTCAAAAGGCAGATATTTGTAAGATGAAAATCCCCCTTCACTGAAAACAATGTATTAATGAAATGCTATTCTTGGATTTTTATCAACACTGTATCATGAATACACTTTATATGTAATTTATTCTTTACTGTATTTACCTGTTGTTTTATGCTGCTGCAAAGTGAATTTCAACTATTTGCTCACTGTGTTGGTAAATGATAGATCACTCTGTTAATGGAGTCAGGCAGATGCTTAATGCTTATTGTATGACAATAGCGGAACTGATCACGTTCGGAAACTCCTAACCGTAAAAGCTAAGTAGAATTCATACAGCATTGTGTGGTTGCTGCTGTTATATGAAGGCGAGTTACTGGGTCTCATATTTTCTCAGACTTCATGCAGGAGAAAGCTCAGATACAGTTCTGAGGAATCCTCTTTTGTAATGTCTTTCATCTATGCCATGTCGTTTCAAAATGTACCTTTCAATTTAGTCATTATCCTTCAAGTGTCTGTAGAAATCAGGCTTAACGGCAGTGATGAGAGAGCTCTACCATTTCCTTTACACTGTAGCTTGGTAGTAGCATTGTGCTGTCATTTATAGATACATGGCATTTCAATACTACAGAACAAATCACTGAGTGATACAATAAAAGCATCCATGTGCAAACATGTTATTTGCTTTTTTGCAATGATTTACTTAAATATACTTTACTAAATAAAAGCAGGGGAAAATAACTATCTACATGTCTTCAGATGAATATTTCACAGTAGTATGACCATGAGCCTTCAGTGTTATGTGTAGGGGTGTAACAATAACCCCTACTACCCTAGCCATCATGGAGGAAGCTAAGGGGGCCCTCCCCTATGCTTACATGAAGAGCTGCTGCAGCAGAGCATCATGCTTTACCTGCTTCGGGCGGTAGAACAGGTCCCCACTCTTCCGTTCACCTTGCAGCTCCCGATGCTTTTCACATGACATACAGAAAGGGGAAACACAAGTTGATTGGCTGCACGGCATGGAGCTGCCCTGAAGAGGAGTGAGGATGACCTGTCCTGCCACTGTAAGCAGGTAAAGTATAATGCTCTGCTGCTGCTGCTCCTTGGGGGGGGGGGGGGGGTGAGGGGGCTGGAATCTACCTAATGCTGTGATATTTTGGGGGCTGGAAGCTACCCTAAACTGTGACTTGGGAGAGGGGAGATGCTGGCCGACAGATTTTTGCTTGGGAGGGGGCTCTATAACTATAGTTACACACCTGGTTATGTACATTATAGCACAAGTCTCTTGAATGCAGGAGATGGTGATATATTTTTATACTGGCTGGATCCTGTTCTTCAGATTTCAATGAAATTTTGTCGAGTCAAGAGGCCAAGGTGGAAAGTAAAGGAAATAGTCTCCCTAACAGTGTCACATAAAATTGTAAAACTATTTTTGTATTTGAAAGCTTTACTCTGACTTCAGTCAAGTATTTGTTGCTTTCTATCTGCTGAAAGAATTGCTCTCACTTCCTATTAACATTACAGGGTCAGTAAAAAGGAGGCGAGGCAAAAGTTAACAATATACAGTGAAATGTACAGTGCACTCTAAGGGATCAAATGCAAATTCATTTTCAGGGGAAAAAGAAACACTTTTAGAAGAAGTAGGTGTGACATTCCAGTTGCCCACAAAATTACCGGTAACTGAAAAACCATTAGCCCCCTCATATCAAAATAAACTTTATCAGATACCTGAACGATAACGTTTCCTCAGACTAAATAGCAAACAGTGTCTGTATTATGATTCAGGCTAGGTGCACACTTAGCAGAAACGCTAGCATTGCGAAAAACGCTGCGTTTTTGCTGCGAATGGAAGTCTATGTGCCACATGAAAAATTGCACATAATGAAAGTCATTAACTACTTAAGGACTGAGGTGATTGAAATCTACGCCCTGTTTTGGTGGTTACCTGGCTGGTAGGGTGTAGATTTCAATCAAGCGTTCATCCACCGTTTTCGTCACTCCCCACCGATCTTGCCACTGAATCCCCGCCATGTCCAGTCGCAGCTCACTTGCTCTACCTGTCTCTATGATGGCAGAGCCCTGTAAGCCGGTCAGGAGCCAATTTCATTGGCTCCTGGGCATGTCTATCAATGTAAGCAAGGCCCATTGGCTTATATTGATAGACACGGTCAGGAGCCAATGAATGCGGCTCCTAACCGGCTAACATGACTCTGCCGTCATAGAGACAGCAGAGTGGATGTCAGGAAGATCCCGACGTGCGGCGGTTGCTGTGGGTATATCTGGTGATTCATTGAGATTCCGTCGGTATTGTACCAGTGGTCTCTGGTCCTTAAGGGGGCAGAGACCGCTGGTACTTAAGTGGTTAAGAACGCAATCGTATGCGTTTTTCATGAGTTTTTATATGCGTTTTTCTTTTTAAATTGTTTTGTGATGTATTTCTGCTTCCTGTTGTCTTCCTAGTGATTTGCATAAAACGTAATTGTAAAACGTGTGTAAAACACATACAAAACGCATATGCTTTTTGTATATGCGAACCGCAAATGCATCAAAATGCACACAAAATGTTTGCAAAAACGCATCTGGTAAAAAAAAAAACCGCTGACGCAAACGCAGCAAAAACGCACAAAAAACCACACTAAATGCATTGAAGTCAATGTAGAAACAAAAAACATGGTTTTAGGAGAATTAGGTGTAATCCAAAGACCTATTTGGCACTTCTTGAATGCCTCAATTACTGTGGACTTGGAAAATGGACCTACTGAATGCTGCTTTAGAAAAAAGTTCAGGGATATTTATCTATACTTAAAGAAAACCTGAACTGAAAATTAAAAGTCAAAATAAGCATACACAAGTCATACCTACCTTCCATGTAGTCTACTCCTCAGTGTCTTTCTCCTGTCCTGCGTCCTGTTTGTTCACTGTGATCAAGGGAATTTTCCGTCCTCCATTTTGAAAATTGCCATTACCCATAACAGCTCTCTGGTCATCACACAGTTAAACTGTAACATCGCCCACTTGAGCCATAGGGAAACATGTACATTACCTGGTACATCAGTTTTCCTCTCAGCTATAACTGACAGCAACTGACATATTTTAGATCTGACAAAATATTGTCAGAACTGGAAGTGATTATTATCAGAAGAAAATGGTGAGCTTCTGAGAGGAACTGATGGCAAGGTAACTATGTAATGTTCATTTAAAGTTACCTCATGTGTTTATTTTAAATATTTTTCCTCAGTACTCTTTAAGTGTTCTGCCTGTTAAGTGCGACCATGTTATTGTTAATATGTCATTTGTACAAGAGCGTAGGTTGCTTATTTCATCCTTAAAGTGGACCTTATCTTCCATTACAAAAAAAAGGAAATAATAATAAGGTTGCATTGGGTGCAGTCCTACTTGTACCTCCACTATGCCAGCCATGACACGGGTTTCCATTTTCTGAGGGAGTTAATGATTGTTTTAGTGATTGAGGCTGACTGTCTCACATGACCTCTCACAGGCCTCTACATTATTTCTGAGACTGGAGGGTGACGCACGTGGGAGTGTGTCCACATGTCCAATAATGCAATGTTTTCAAGGACCGAGGGATCCAGGACACAGGTGCAGAGGGAAGTGTATTTTTGGCACTGGCACCACAGAAAGATAGGTAAACCAGTTCTTAATGGAGCCTTACTGCTATATTTATTAACTCAAATTCAGGTCCACTTCAAATGTGCCTGAGAAAAGAAGCAGATACTTACATAATTGTAATACTGATAGACTTCTTTGTCAGGGAAAGCATTATACATTTCTGGGAGACAGAAGAACAATAAATACATACTTATAAGATCCAAACTGTATTATCATATACTTAAAATTCCCAGCTGTTAAAGAAGTTTAAGCGAAAGAAAACAATGTCTATAAAATAACCAGTGAATTTACTGGCAAAGTAAATAGACTACTTCTCTCCATGATTGCGGCAGCCATATTAGGGATTATATATGCCAAAGGTGCCTATATGCCCTTCTCTGCGTTTTTACTTTACATGCAATAGATTATGTAATTTACATGTCTAAGCAAAGCTGCTGTAAGGATGAATTGGAAAATTCAATTTAACTGGTACCTTATTCTGATATCTAGGGCCAATTAACATGTTCATGTTTTGCAATGCATGCATTTTTCATGTATGTTACACAAGTTTCTCCTGCACTTTACATTGGTTTTTACTGGACTCATTCAACATAAATGGGCAGCATGGTGGCACAGTAGTTAGCAATCTCGCCTTGTAGCACTGGGTCTCCGGTTCAAATCCTAGCCAGGACACTGTATGATCACCCCTTGACTGTGTGGGTTTCCTCGGGGCACTCCGGTTTCCTCTCACATCCGCCCAAAAAACATACAGAGAAGTTAATTGGCTTCCTCCTAGACCACAATACATACACTATACAATACATACTTAGACATATGAGTATGGTGGGGATTAGATTTTGACCCCCTCTGAGGGACAGTTAAGTAACAAGACAATATACTGTACTCTGTACAGCGCTGCAGAAGAGATTGGCGGTATATAAATACTAAATAATAATAATGTGAACAATCAAATGCCATACAAGTTTGTAATGTTTACAGTAGTTACAAGATTTTCCAGTTGTCTTAGCAGTTCTATGCACATAAATGTTGCCATTAAGAAACATTTATGTCAAATAGCTGAATCTAGGACATTGAAGCATTACCTGATCTTGTTTAGGTCACTTACCTAGTGACTATTTATCTAGGGAATAGAGCTGCATCACATTTTCCATTTCGTCCTCTATGCTCTGTAGATTGGTAAAAAAAAAATGGTGCTGTGAAATATCATGTCCCTGCATGAGAACTCTGAGCAACACATAGTCACTGCAGCTATCCTACTCCTTACATTGCATTATTGAGTAGTTTAAAGAGGAGCTGTCAGCCGTACTATCTCAGAAAAAAACAACAACACATAAGTAGATAAATACTTGCTCTACATATTGCTTTAAACAACATATGTATTGCACTGTCCACGTTTTGATTTTAGTGATTTTTCTACAGTAAAAAAAGAGAAAATCCTTCTTAGCATTTCACATTTTAACTGTGGCTATTTTTAATCCAATCCTGATGTCATTTCCTCCCTTACTCTCCTCTGCCTGATTGTGTATGCATTGCCCGCCCTCCACTATCGAGAGTGCATTGTCTTAGCATGAGAAATATTGGCCAATCAGAGAGGAACAGAGGTGTGGGAGGTGTGTCATTCCCAGTACAGTAGATGTATGAAGCAGTAAGAATACTCTGTATGAGGGAAAGAGGCTTCAGCCAGTCAGGCTGCATTAGTTAAGTCTGAGGAGAAAGTAGAGAAGCAAAAAATGCCCTGCAACTTCCTTTGTGCGTACCAAATTTTGGGCTTGATTCACTAAACCATGATATTTCATATCACGGTCGCGCTAGTGTTTTCATGCGCGGTTTCGCGGTTTGCGTGCGTTTTTGCATTTTCGCGTACAATCGTGAATATTCGCACGCAATCGAATTTTTGTGCGTGAAAATGCTTGCGCGGCCGTCATATGAGTTATCACGGTTTAGTGACTAAGCAAGTCCTTTGTGTGTAATAAAAGTCAGGTAAACTGAGGAATGATCATTCTTTATCAACAAGAAAAGTAACAGTGATTTTAACTTTTGGATTGCCTGGTTAGTATCCTTATTACTTGTTTACCAGATAAAAATACAGAATTGATTTTATGCCCGACAGTTACACTTTAAGGACAAAGTCAGCTTGTCATGTAACAATTAGAGATGGCCCAAACGGTTCGCCAGCAAACGGTTCCCAGTGAACTTCCGGGGTTCGCGATTTTGGAGAACCGCGAACTTTTTTCAGAAATTCGGTTCGCCCCCATAGTGCATCATGAGGGTCAACTTTGACCCTCTACATCACAGTCAGCAGGCACATTGTAGCCAATCAGGCTACACTCCCTCCTGGAGCCACTCCCCCCTTATAAAAGGCAGGCAGCGTCAGGCTTTTCACTCACTCGTGTGCCTGCAGTAATTAGAGAAGGGAGAGATGCTGTGCAGAGACCTATAGGGAAAGCTTAGTTAGGCTCTTGTAGACTTCTTAGCTTGCTCCTTGCTGATTCTTATTGCTAAAAAAGCACCCCACAACAGCTCTTTTGAGAGCTAATCTTGTTCTTGTGATCTAGTTTTTTTTTTTGTGTGTGGCCCACTTGCATTATATACAGCCCAGTCAGTCAGTCGCAGCTGGCCTTTGGCCCCTTGGTGGTATATATATATATATTTTTTTTTACAATCGCACAGTTGCCTAATTGAAGTGTCATAAGTGTATGGTGGGAATTTTCTATTCTGAGTGTGGTTGTACTGTACTGTAACCCTTGGAAACTTGAATAAAACAGCCTAATTATCGTATAATAATGTGTGCTGTTTTCCCAGAATCTTCTGCAAGAATGCTGCTGTGAATTTATTATGGTACTGCAAGAATACTACTGTGAATTTATTATAGTACTGCAAGAATAATTATCTCCGCTGGCTTAGGATACAATTACACATTTTTTTTTCTTTAGCAGTAAAATGACAATTATCCCATATACAGGTTTGAATAGTCATTCCCAGTACAGTAGATGTATGAAGCAGTAAGAATACTCTGCATGAGCGAGATTCATACAGCAATTATCATCTATAAAAGAGCACAGCACTGACACCTGCAGTATTCTCAGTGTTTCTCCTGTTCAAGAGGAAAATTTCTCAGTGTGTCCTCCTTTAGCAAAGCACAGATTAACCTTGGCTTGTTAGGCACTGAACAGCCTAAATTGCTTGCCTTTCATATCTCATTTGTTAACTCTTTACCAGGTTAACTTTGCACAAGACGTGAGTGGTGGTGGAAGTTTATTTGAAGCCGGTAATTTGGGCACTAATGGTGATGCGGTAAAATCGGTGCCGCATAGACTGCAATGTTAATTGTGGCTATAGTGGCGCCCAGAGTGTAATTTAGATGCCAACAGCACCTGATAAATTTTGGGTTTGCTGCAAGGTGGGTTTGGTTAGGCATCAGTAGAGGGAGGCTTGTGTGAGAACAGGGTTAGTTGTTAGTAATCTATCGGTAAAGATTACAGATATTTTACTACTTTAGTATTAAGATCACAAGCAGTTCTGTTGTCAACTTTACACTATTTAATTAAAAAACTAAAAAACACTTTCTTAGCACTGAACATGTGATGACAAACTGACCACAAGTTCAGCATTAGAATGTTCCTGCTGTGCAGTAACTAATAAGCTCAGACAGCCACATCGGATAATGAGTGGTGCGAGTATTTGACTGCAGAATGAGATCATTTTCACTTGAAGGGGAAGTAAGCTGTAAAATACAGTAAAATCAATTATTTTTATAAGCTTTTTCTTATTAACACAAGCTGCAGCCGTGGGATGTGTCTCTAATCCACTCCCAATGAATTAGTTTATTTGAAGAATTTATACAGGCAGAAGGGCAGGGCACCATATTCTGTTTTAGCATAATCTGGCGGAACCTCCTCTTCAGGATCATGTCAGCACTCAAATCACATATGCATGGCAGAGCTGCCATTATGGGGGTCATGGGGCTTCCCAATACAGTTAATGAATGCAAGAGGCTCTGGCGAATATAAAATGTGCTCCCCTGAGCTCAGCTCCAGGCTCACATGCTCTTATGGCATGGTTTCCAATGAGTATTTAGTGTGAGTAGTCTGTGCTGCCTCATACTTTACCTTAGCAACGCCTCACTGAGGGGCATGTGTACAGAAAATATTACACAGTGACCATCTAGAGGATGAGCCACAAAATTTAGACTCCGAGACCTCTATAATGGCCAGACAAGTTATGCTGACAGGTAACCTGGTGTAGTTTACTCTAGTAACCTGCTGTAGTTTAGTCACTTTAAGTTTTTTTTTTTTTTGGGAAGATAATTTTTATTTAAGTTTTCAATTACAACAACTAAAAAAACAAAAAACAATGCACAGAGTAAACCAAACCCCACCCACCCCCCAAGTTCTAGAACAAACAAACAACTAGGGTCCATGAGTTCCTAATCCATCAGCAAAGTTCATGACATAGGGCTTGATTCACAAAGCGGTGCAAAGTGTTTGCACGCCTGTGAAAAGCCCTTTATCACGCCTAAACTCAGTTTAGGAGTGATAAGAAGAAACTCGCGCGATCTCCCGCGCGCAAAGTTTTGCGCGCGTAGCGCACCGCGCTGCGCGCGCAGTGTGCCGTGCTTCGCGCGCAGCGTCCATTGAGCCCTATGGGACTTTGCGCGCGCAGCGCGTTGCGCTACGCGCGCAAAACTTTGCGCGCGGGAGCTTCGCGCGAAGAGCAGCACAAATCGGTGATAACTCAGCTTTGCACCGCTTATCACGCCTAAAGTCTTTTAGGCGTGATAACTGAGTTATCACCGCTTTGTGAATCAAGCCCATAGAGTGAGCATGAGATCAATGCAAACATATATAGCATAAAGAAATAGGTATGAGTGTTATACCAAGGCAACCGGTACCGTAATATGTATAAAATATGTATGAGCCTGTTGCTGTCTCAAAGATAAATACCTGATACACTTACATTAATGTCAAGGTTGAGCACAGTTGAATTTGTGGCTTCCATCCAAATGTTACACACTCAAATTTAGACTCATGACATCTGGTTTGATACGTCAATTGGTATGATAGTAACTTTTAATTAATTATGGCTTTCCATTCATTAACAGATGGAGTTTGTGACAATTTCCATTTCAAAGCTAGGCATTTCTGAGCATAAAAATATACTATTCTTAGCATTTGCTTCTTGTGTTTACCACAAGTGACATTATCAATGATGCCCAGCAAACAGGCCTAGAAAGAGGACGATATCGGACGACCCAGTAATTCAGTGAGATATGCGTTAATTGGAGTCCTTGGTCACTTCAAGTTTAATGAATTATGTTCAGTACTACATGCTGATTAATGCGCATGGTACTACACATCTCTTTCTGATGTTAGCAAATCAAGCCCACTATCTGTGTTATAGGAATACTGTTGTGATGTAATTGATGTACATGTAAGTTGCCTATTCAGATAGGAGTATAGGTGCATGTGTGACTGTACCACCAACATGCCAGCCAAAACATTTACAGTATAGTATTAATTTATTTGTGTAGTATGCTTTAAAGAGGAACTTTAACCCAGGATTGAACTTCATCCCAATCAGTAGCTGATACCCCCTTTCCCACAATTTCTATGTGGCTGTTATTGTGGTGAAACCCCTCCCATAGTTTGATGTCATGACCATGGTCCTCATTGCATTGTGGGAAATATTTTTTTTTCAACTGGCAAGCAAACAATATCTCCCTCTGTACATAAAACTCTCAGTAACGAACATTCCGCACAGATCACCTGGTAGAACTAAATTTGTCACCACCAGTGATACATTTCAGAATGTAAATCAGAGAGAGGAAAGAATTTACAATGGGCAAACACTGCCTAAATAATCTATAAAATAATATTGTAATTTGGAGAACAAGGGCACACTGTACCTAGGTCAACTACTGAATAACACCCAATTAATACCCTTTACCACCCTCCAGTCTCAGTATTCTATACCCGAGCCACAAATATACATTTACTTGCAACTAAGGCATGCTTTGGGAGCCCAGTTCCCTTGAGCTCTCCCACATATGGGTACCTCTTGAGCTCCTTAAAGATGGCCCAACAATAAGACATGTAGGCACCATGTACTCTGTTTATTGAACAGATATCTTACCCTATTATACATCTACTATGACTATCTAAATGGACACAACTCAATGTACTTCTAGACGAGGAAGAATGGAAAAACTGTTTATTGTCTAAATGCAAAGTGTCTCCAAGTATAAGAGAATGATTAACTCAACTCTATATAGTATGTCCTATTTGACACCAGCTCGAATTGCTAAATATTCCCCCTCGAATCCAAATCAATGCCCTAAGTGTAACATTATGAATCCATCCTTCCTCCATTTGCTGTGGCAATGCCCCCCTCTTGAGGCCTTTTGGAAACAGGTTATTGCCTTTCAACATGACCTCATGGGTTCTCCTATTCCCTTAGACATTAAAACATGTATATTAAATGACGTAGAAGAGGACACCCCTAAATTTGACAAGGTAATTATTACTGAAACCATGTTCGCTGCAAAACAGTACATTGCTTTCTGGTGGTTGTCACAGACCTGCCCGACGATAGATGACTAGAAAAATAAAATTAACCGCTCCTTACCATACTTGTATTGCAATTAACCTTTGATTGATGAAAAAATGTTGTAAAAAATAAGCAATTTTACTCATTATATAAAACCAAATTCAGAAGCAAAAATTTTTCTATCCATTTTGAGAACTCATAGGCAGAATTTGTTGTTACCTATGTATGACTAGCTTTGAGATTGGATGGTAAAGTTAAATCCCTTTTAAAACCACTTATTGCTCTAGGGGCATAAATGTTCGTCTGTGCAAGTTAATGAGAAATGAATGAGGGGTGAAAATTGCTCTGGTCCTGAAGTTTAAAGTAGTTGATCAGAAGCTCCTGTATCTGCCAGTCGTGCAGAACAAACTTCCATTGCTCTCCAGTCTGCCTGGGGCCATGTCACACCAGTTACGGGTACTAAGATTCTAATGACTGTGTAATGATCGCTGCTGCAGCAGCTATTACTGGAAGTAGTAGTGCTGCAGCTCAGGCAGTTCTGATCTATTTCCATGCAAGTTGCATAGCTTTGTCTGTCTTTCCCTGCTGTCAGCTTGTGACTGATTATCATTCACCTGTGTGGGAATCTGCATGTCTGCTCCCATTGGATGACCTCAGTATAAAGATCTGCTTCCTGCAGGGTTTCCTTGGGTTTGCATAGCTTCAGCTTAAGCCTGCCTTGCTGTCGCTTTAGCCCCCGATCGTGTTTCTTGTTATAAAGATACTTTGCTGGTCTTTGCATCATATATTGGTTCATTGCCAATATATATGCATACCAGCACGTTTATTATTTTCCTTGTATTTGTGTTACGTTAATACATCAGTGTCGCTGATGTATACGTACACGAACTGTTTATATCCTGTGTGCAGTTAGTCAGCTTCCAGCACGTTTTGGTAGGTTGCGCGTACCGTGACCACCCGTGCTGAGGTAGTTACCCTGCTCCTGGTTCTGCTTGTGGATTGCGTTCATCTCTGCGAAGAGATAACGAATCCTTCTGAATCCTGTTCTGTTACTGTTTGTGGATTGCGTTCATCTCTGCGAAGAGATAACGAATCCTTCTGAATCCTGTTCTGTTACCGTTTGTGGATTGCGTTCATCTCTGCGAAGAGATAGCGAATCCTTCTGAGTCCGGTTCCCTGTATTGCTCCAGTCTAAGTCAGTGTTCCAGCTTATGTCATATATCGGTTCATTGCCGATATATACATATGTTAGTCAGACGTTACAAATAGTTTCATTGATAGCTGTAATTGTAATGCGCTAGGAAAACATACTTATTGTATATTTATCTGTGTTACGTTCATCTATCTTAATCCTGCTATTTTCTGACTATCCTGTCCTGTCTTTGTGAGGCACGCCATCGCCGCATCGCATTGGCTGCCTCATTCCAGTCTGTCTGGTTTTGGACGCTTGCTGTCGCTAAGTAGCCGCTAGCTAGCAAGCGTTCATTCTGTCTACCTGTCCTGATCTCCTCAGTTCTGGTTTATGCGCTCAGCGCTACTTTGCGCTGAGACGTTATAACGAAAGCATTGTTTGTGGCTGTCAGATCTGCACCGGCTCTGTGCGCCACAATCTCCTATTGGAGTCAGTCCTCCCCTCCACTATACTAGGGATAGCCTGTTTCCTGGTGCTAGTGTGTGTACCTCCTCTACGCCAGCTCATGCGTTGCATGCTGACTGTGGAGAATACACCACCAAGCCTTACATTATGAAAACCCCTTTACCAATCCCCATTGTGGGGGGGGATTCCCAGAAAGTATGACACTGTTAATTATGGTTCCTGTTCCTTTAAGAAATTTGAAGAACTTAGCTCTGAAACAGAAAATGAGTTTTTCTCTGAATGTGCCAGGTTCCTGGCTAATCCTGATCTCCAAGCGACTCCTGTTTCAACCTGGGCACTCCAACTAAGTTATATTTTGTTTAAAGGGGAATTATTCCAGTGGGCATTTGATGTTCTCAATCATTCCGATTTGAAAGAAAGACCGCTGGAATTTCTAGCGTTTGTGATCCATAACTGGTTGCGCATAGATCCATTGCCTTTTCCTCTTAATGAACTCCTGGCAGCAGGTCAATCAGCTACTCCGTCAATTGCTTGCAAAAATGTTCAGCAAGCAGAAGGTGTTACTGATAATTTTCCTGCAGCCTTGAATAAATCACCAAGAACAGCAGGGAAAACAGCAGGGTCTAAGGCCAAACGCAAACGTTCTAAGAAACGTGTCCGATCTGCAGAGTCGTTATCCTTAGCGACTGAGACCTATAATGAGATTCTGCCATTAACAGATAATGAAATGCAATTGTCTTTCAGGGGAGTTAAATGGACTTATGAAACTACTAATGAACTTTCCTCCCTGGCTAGGGAAAATAAAGATTTTTGTTTAAAAAAATTATCTGAGTATGATTATGAGGAGATATTACAGAGTATTGAACAAATCAACTTATTTGTAAAGCAAGGAAAGTTTGCATACACTACAGTTCAGCACTTGCTACAGGTATTGGAGATTCTTAGGAATAAGGAATCTGCCAATCACCTGCTAATTAACCCAATATATGTCCCTGCTACAATCATATCTGCAAACCATGATCTGCCTGTTAAGTATGCTTGGAATCCTCCATTTGAGAAAGGAGAGATGGAAGCTCTGGTCAATGAATGGAAGAATGATTCAAGTTCATTTTGTCAATTTTACAGTGCAAAAAGTGAATTGGTATTGAATGCATGCATTAAGTCTGCCTATAACCTAATAAAAACTGGTGTGTGTGAGTATGACTTTGTGGCTCCATTGATTGATGTGTGGGAACTGATTTTGGATGATTTTTTTGTGACTTCGAATTCGCAAATTTGGCGTTCTGACCCGCCTGCTTCAGCACCTTTGGCTGATTCAGCAGGTGATTCGGAGCTCTTTTTGTGTGAAATTGAAGTTCCTGCAATTCCACCCTGTACCATGGATAACTCAGTGTTACTTCCCAGTAAAACAGAAGCCACTGATACATTCTTAACCTTGCCCTGCGCAAATTTCTCAGCAGAGAATCCAGAGGTCCTGCTGACTTCCGAGTCCAGCCTAGCCAGTACTCATGACTCTTTGTTTAGTGAAACAGACACCAGAAAAATCTTGCCTGTCTCTGCAAACACTTCTGCAGAAATTACCTGTGTTAATAAAGTTCAACTCCTGTCTGATCCAGCAGATGCGCAAACATTGTGTCTTGATCTTCCTGTTTCTACACCTCGCTCTAGTTTCGTGAATAGCTCAGAGCATCTGCTATGTGAACCTGAAATCGCAGAATTATTACCTTGTTCAGAAAATTTTCCAATAAATTTGCCCTGTACCATGAATTGTGCAGTAGATCTCTCCAATGAAACTCAGGTCACAGAATCATTATGCTGTCCAGCAGGTGCTTCCATGGTTTTGCCCTGCAATATGGACTGTTCAGTGATCCTGTCCAGTGAAGCTGTGGTCGCAGAGTCTTATGCTTCACCCAGTACTTTGGATACTTTAAACCCTCTAGCAGAGGAGGCTGAAGCACTGCTTACCTCAGTTGGTGTTGCAGTAATATTCACTTGTCTAGCAGCTGTTTTGGAATTACAGTCTGCTCTAATAAAACTTGATGAATTTCTGCCCAGCAAAGCAGAAGCCATTGAAATATTGTCCTTGTCAGCAAGTGTGTCAGATACCTTGCCCTGTACACAGTCTGATTTAACCAATGTTGAGTCCCTCTCCAGTGTTGTAACAGCCGAGGAACTCCAGCCCTGTCCTCTGAATGTTTCAGAAGTCTTGCCCTGTAACATGGATAATTCTGATTCTCTGGTCAAAATAATAGAAATCTCAGAATTTCAGTCCGGTCTGATGAGTGTTCCTGAAACCCAGCCCTGTATCCTGAAAGATTCTGGTTCTCTGGCCGCTGTGGCAGAGGTTCCAGAGTCCCCTTCCTGTCCAGGGAATTCCTCAGTTTTGCCTAGTCCAGTGGGGGCTGCTGCAATACTGACTTGTTCTGCAGCGCCTCATGAGCTCCAATCCAGTGTATTAAATGAGTCTCTGTCCAGTCCAGAGGTAGTTGTGGAGTCCCTATCTGGTTCAGTGCATACATCAGAAGATTTGTCCTGTCTTGTTAGTGCCCCTGAATCTGATTTGTTACTGACTTTGCTGGAATCAGCGACATCTAAGTCTGATCCAGCATTCTCGTGTAAAAGTCCAGTAGTTGCGAAGTTTAGTCATGATGATTTTTTTTTGGCCAGTCCTGGTTTTGGTCCTGTCTTGGCTGACCCTGAGGCTCACAGTTCCTTGACATGCCCAGAGGTTTCTCATGTGCCGGTGTGCCCAGATGTTCTTTGTGTGCCAGAATGCCCAAGTGTGTCTAAGGTGTTAGCGTGCTCTGATGCTTCCTTAGTGGGAACACGTTCTGATGTTGCCAGTCTGCCTGCATGCCCGGAGATGGTTCTGGTCCCTGGGGGCCCTGATATTGATGTTTGTCCTTGTGGCCCTGACTCGGGAGTTGCCCTGGGTTCCATGGGGGTTCTTGATGGTTCTCCATGTGAGCCTAAGGGGCGTTCTGACCTATGGGGATCTCTTTGGAGCTTCAGGGTGTTCTGGGAGGTCTCTGAGAGAACCTGTCCTGGTGCCTTGGACTGGTTCGACAGTGGGTTTTGTGTTGGTAAAGACAGTACCGGTGGGCATTGCAAAGGCTTTGGCGTTTCTGGACGGTTCCTGGAAGGCGGTGGGTATCGCTCAGGGAATTTCGGAGGGCTTTCTTCTGGAAATCATGGTTCTGATGGGTGTCACACTGGGGCTTGTGGTACTGATGGGCGTGGTTCTGTAGGTTCTGGTTCTGATGGGTCCAGTCTTGTGGGGACTGATTCTGGAATTCGGTCTTGCCGGGCTGTCCCGGTCATCATGAATTATCAGTCAGACTGTTTTGTTGGGAATTTCGGTTTTGAAAAGCGTCTGGAATCCGCTTTTAAAGGCGGGGGTACTGTAATGATCGCTGCTGCAGCAGCTATTACTGGAAGTAGTAGTGCTGCAGCTCAGGCAGTTCTGATCTATTTCCATGCAAGTTGCATAGCTTTGTCTGTCTTTCCCTGCTGTCAGCTTGTGACTGATTATCATTCACCTGTGTGGGAATCTGCATGTCTGCTCCCATTGGATGACCTCAGTATAAAGATCTGCTTCCTGCAGGGTTTCCTTGGGTTTGCATAGCTTCAGCTTAAGCCTGCCTTGCTGTCGCTTTAGCCCCCGATCGTGTTTCTTGTTATAAAGATACTTTGCTGGTCTTTGCATCATATATTGGTTCATTGCCAATATATATGCATACCAGCACGTTTATTATTTTCCTTGTATTTGTGTTACGTTAATACATCAGTGTCGCTGATGTATACGTACACGAACTGTTTATATCCTGTGTGCAGTTAGTCAGCTTCCAGCACGTTTTGGTAGGTTGCGCGTACCGTGACCACCCGTGCTGAGGTAGTTACCCTGCTCCTGGTTCTGCTTGTGGATTGCGTTCATCTCTGCGAAGAGATAACGAATCCTTCTGAATCCTGTTCTGTTACTGTTTGTGGATTGCGTTCATCTCTGCGAAGAGATAACGAATCCTTCTGAATCCTGTTCTGTTACCGTTTGTGGATTGCGTTCATCTCTGCGAAGAGATAGCGAATCCTTCTGAGTCCGGTTCCCTGTATTGCTCCAGTCTAAGTCAGTGTTCCAGCTTATGTCATATATCGGTTCATTGCCGATATATACATATGTTAGTCAGACGTTACAAATAGTTTCATTGATAGCTGTAATTGTAATGCGCTAGGAAAACATACTTATTGTATATTTATCTGTGTTACGTTCATCTATCTTAATCCTGCTATTTTCTGACTATCCTGTCCTGTCTTTGTGAGGCACGCCATCGCCGCATCGCATTGGCTGCCTCATTCCAGTCTGTCTGGTTTTGGACGCTTGCTGTCGCTAAGTAGCCGCTAGCTAGCAAGCGTTCATTCTGTCTACCTGTCCTGATCTCCTCAGTTCTGGTTTATGCGCTCAGCGCTACTTTGCGCTGAGACGTTATAACGAAAGCATTGTTTGTGGCTGTCAGATCTGCACCGGCTCTGTGCGCCACAATCTCCTATTGGAGTCAGTCCTCCCCTCCACTATACTAGGGATAGCCTGTTTCCTGGTGCTAGTGTGTGTACCTCCTCTACGCCAGCTCATGCGTTGCATGCTGACTGTGGAGAATACACCACCAAGCCTTACAGACTGATAATAATGTTGTCCAATGCAACTGCTAACAGCTGTGTCACATGACAGCAAATGCTAAAGTATGTCATAGCTGTTAGTAACTATATTAGTTAGTCACCATAGTGACATATAGTAGAATGTAGTAAATTATACCTTCTTGATGTTATTTATCATGGTTTCAGCATCAGAAACCCTTCCTATAGCTATGTATTGATGTATTTTGGTCTGTAGCCCAGTTATGTCACAGCCGAGGCTGTGTAGCTATGTGGAATTTTCCTCCCAGAGCATTCTGGGAGATCAGGTATTATTTCTACTGACTAAGGAATTCTAAATAAACAAACATTTTTCAGAGATCACTTGACAGTAGTAATGATGTTGAACAGCGAGGAGAACGCCAGCGCATACCACTAAGGATGCATCTGAAATGACCACCAGCTCAGTGTGCAGCACCTAAATAGATTTTATGCACACTTTGCATTCAATTCAGATACAAATCATATGCAAATCTGCTACTACTTATTATGCAAACAGGAAACTCAGGAGGAGGGGCTGGGAGCAGCTAACCTGACAGTTACATAGCTACAAGTAGTAATGATGTCACCACCTGTGATACATTTCAGAATGTAAATTAAGGTGAGGAAAGACTTTAAAATAGGCAAACACTGACTAAATAATTTATAAAGCAATATTGTAAAAAATAATCAATTCAATTCATTATGCTATTTTGAGTACAGTTCCTCTTTAACCACTTGAGGCTTTTTTTCATAATTGGCCACTGCAGCTTTAAGGCCAAGCTGCAGGGCCGCACAACACAGCACACAAGTGATTCCCCCCTCCCTTTTCCCCCCACCAACAGAGCTCTCTGTTGGTGGGGTCTGATCGCCCCTCCAGATGCTTGTTTTTTTTTGTCAATATTTATGTTATTTTTTTAAATTATTTTTTTACCATTTCTTTCTTCTTCTTTTTTTTTTATTTTTTTATTAAACCCTCCCTCCCCCCAGCCGGCCAATCATGGCGATCGGCTGTCATAGGCTTCAGCCTATGAGAGCCGATCGCTTTCTTGATCCCCAGGGTGACAGCCGTGTCACACTGCTGTCTGTCACCAGTACAGCGCTGCTGCTGCTGATTGCAGTGCTGTACATGTAAATAGATGGCAATTACACCGTCTAACAGTCTCCTGAGCGGCAATTGCCGCTCGGAGACTGAAGGTGGGGCAGAGCTCCACCCCCAAGCAGGAGATGCGCACATGACCTGCGCGCGATCTCCTGCAAACTGCAGCCCCAGGACTTGACGGCAATTGGCGTTAGGCGGTCCTGGAGCTGCCGCCGCGGTCACGCCCATGGTCGTGGATTGGTCTTTATGTAGTTAATGTTAGTACCAGTTGCTTATCATCTTACTCAATCAGCTTCTCCTGGTCATGTGACCAAATAAAAAAAAAAAAAAAAAACATTTTGCAGAATCCTAGCTACCCACAAGAAAAGCAACATTTCAGTTCTCTGCTTTCTGAGCTATCAGATGGTATATCTCTGCGCCTAAAATGGGCTTTGTTTTATCAGACACTGGGGAAGGGAAGACCTAGAAATTAAATGCATAGAGAAAATCATTAATTTCCTCTAACAAACAAACACAGAACATTTATATCGGGCTTTTCTCCTGGCGGACTCAAAGCACCAGAGCTGCAGCAACTAGGACGCGCTCTATAGGCAGTAGCAGTGCTAGGGAGTCTTGCCCAAGGTCTCCTACTGAATAGGTGCTGGCTTACTGAACAGGCGGAGCCGAGATTCGAACCCAGGTCTCCTGTGTCAGAGGCAGAGCCCTTAACCATTACACTGTCCAGCCACTTCACTAATTGGAAAGCTGGAAATAGTTTAAAAACAAATACAGCATTTAGTACAAAATATATGTTGAAAATATCAAATATGCTGTGAAAAAGATGTACTACCTGTATTGTTTCAGACTATACCAGTCCAGCGTAAACTGCTGAGACTGCCCTGTCCAAGTAACAACATGTGGATGGATGTTGCATTCATTGGTAACAACATCTCCATTCCTAGATGACTAGAAAAATTAAATTAACCGCTCCTTACCATACAAGTAACTTGTCTATCAACATAGAAAGTGCCCAGACAAATACCTAAATACCTAAGGTTTGGGAACGCTGGCTATCCAAATTTTAACTGCTGTTAATTCACTTAAAAGCCGTTATTGTTTTATAAGCAATTCATCTAACTTTTTCTCCTCTGTATTCATGAATAATGTTACCTTTTTTGCTAAGCCTCGATTGCATATACATATTATGATGTGTCCGTATCCTTCTTGCAATATTATGCATGTATTGTATCAGCCTTCAGCACTTCAAATTACTTGTATTGCAATTAACCTTTGATTGATGAAAAAATGTTGTAAAAAATAAGCAATTTTATTCATTATATAAAACCAAATTCAGAAGCAAAAATTTTTCTATCCATATTTGAGAACTCATAGGCAGAATTTGTTGTTACCTATGTATGACTAGCTTTGAGATTGGATGGTAAAGTTAAATCCCTTTTAAAACCACTTATTGCTCTAGGGGCATAAATGTTCGTCTGTGCAAGTTAATGAGAAATGAATGAGGGGTGAAAATTGCTCTGGTCCTGAAGTTTAAAGTAGTTGATCAGAAGCTCCTGTATCTGCCAGTCGTGCAGAACAAACTTCCATTGCTCTCCAGTCTGCCTGGGGCCATGTCACACCAGTTACGGGTACTAAGATTCTAATGACTGATAATAATGTTGTCCAATGCAACTGCTAACAGCTGTGTCACATGACAGCAAATGCTAAAGTATGTCATAGCTGTTAGTAACTATATTAGTTAGTCACCATAGTGACATATAGTAGAATGTAGTAAATTATACCTTCTTGATGTTATTTATCATGGTTTCAGCATCAGAACCCCTTCCTATAGCTATGTATTGATGTATTTTGGTCTGTAGCCCAGTTATGTCACAGCCGAGGCTGTGTAGCTATGTGGAATTTTCCTCCCAGAGCATTCTGGGAGACCAGGTATTATTTCTACTGACTAAGGAATTCTAAATAAACAAACATTTTTCAGAGATCACTTGACAGTAGTAACGATGTTGAACAGCGAGGAGAACGCCAGCGCATACCACTAAGGATGCATCTGAAATGACCACCACCTCAGTGTGCAGCACCTAAATAGATTTTATGCACACTTTGCATTCAATTCAGATACAAATCATATGCAAATCTGCTACTACTTATTATGCAAACAGGAAACTCAGGAGGAGGGGCTGGGAGCAGCTAACCTGACAGTTACATAGCTACAAGTAGTAATGATGTCACCACCTGTGATACATTTCAGAATGTAAATTAAGGTGAGGAAAGACTTTAAAATAGGCAAACACTGACTAAATAATTTATAAAGCAATATTGTAAAAAATAATCAATTCAATTCATTATGCTATTTTGAGTACAGTTCCTCTTTAACCACTTGAGGCTTTTTTTCATAATTGGCCACTGCAGCTTTAAGGCCAAGCTGCAGGGCCGCACAACACAGCACACAAGTGATTCCCCCCTCCCTTTTCCCCCCACCAACAGAGCTCTCTGTTGGTGGGGTCTGATCGCCCCTCCAGATGCTTGTTTTTTTTTGTCAATATTTATGTTATTTTTTTAAATTATTTTTTTACCATTTCTTTCTTCTTCTTTTTTTTATTTTTTTATTAAACCCTCCCTCCCCCCAGCCGGCCAATTATGGCGATCGGCTGTCATAGGCTTCAGCCTATGAGAGCCGATCGCTTTCTTGATCCCCAGGGTGACAGCCGTGTCACACTGCTGTCTGTCACCAGTACAGCGCTGCTGGTGCTGATTGCAGTGCTGTACATGTAAATAGATGGCAATTACACCGTCTAACAGTCTCCTGAGCGGCAATTGCCGCTCGGAGACTGAAGGTGGGGCAGAGCTCCACCCCCAAGCAGGAGATGCGCACATGACCTGCGCGCGATCTCCTGCAAACTGCAGCCCCAGGACTTGATGGCAATTGGCGTTAGGCGGTCCTGGAGCTGTCGCCGCGGTCACGCCCATGGTCGTGGATCGGTCTTTATGTAGTTAATGTTAGTACCAGTTGCTTATCATCTTACTCAATCAGCTGCTCCTGGTCATGTGACCAAATAAAAAAAAAAAAACCCATTTTGCAGAATCCTAGCTACCCACAAGAAAAGCAACATTTCAGTTCTCTGCTTTCTGAGCTATCAGATGGTATATCTCTGCGCCTAAAATGGGCTTTGTTTTATCAGACACTGGGGAAGGGAAGACCTAGAAATTAAATGCATAGAGAAAATCATTAATTTCCTCTAACAAACAAACACAGAACATTTATATCGTGCTTTTCTCCTGGCGGACTCAAAGCACCAGAGCTGCAGCAACTAGGACGCGCTCTATAGGCAGTAGCAGTGTTAGGGAGTCTTGCCCAAGGTCTCCTACTGAATAGGTGCTGGCTTACTGAACAGGCGGAGCCGAGATTCGAACCCAGGTCTCCTGTGTCAGAGGCAGAGCCCTTAACCATTACACTGTCCAGCCACTTCACTAATTGGAAAGCTGGAGAATTCTAAGATTATGCATGCCGAAATAATTTTTTTCCTTGGCCGAATAATAATGATTAGCTGGGAAAATGAACCTGGTTGACTGACAGCACTCTTTATGGGGGATTTATTATCTATTGTTTACTCACACAGATGATACTCCAGCGATTCCCTCACTGGAGATGGATTGCTAGCGCAGTCTCACCTGAATACAGCCTGATTGTCTTTACAGTCATTACTATAAAAAGCTGCATTTAGCCAATTTTGCCCTGCCGATGTGTTGTCTTCAAGAATGTTGACCACCTTTGGTGCAGGAGGCCAAGGTTTGAATCTTGGCTGAAGCTTAGGGCTCTTTTACAATGCAAATCGCAAAATGCAAACGCAAAAGCCATGCAACTTCTAAGCAATTTTTACAACGTGATTTTGCAGCAATTTTCACTGGATGATTGGAACACAAGGAGAGAACTCAGAAAAAAGCAGGGCTGTGGAGTCGGTACAAAAATCATTCGACTCCAACTCTGATTCCGACTCCTCAATTTATGAAACCACTGACTCCAACGCCGACTCCAGATACCCAAACTTGCTCCGACTCCTCGACTCCGACTCCATAGTCTAATACTTACCCGGGCTGTGGATTTAGTACAAAAATCACCCGACTCCTGACTCTGACTCCTCACTTTATGAAACCACCAACTCTTATTCCAGGTACCCAAATTGCTCCGACTCCAACTCCGACTCTTACTCAACAGCCCTGGCCTGCAGGACTTATGTTATCAGGCAAAATAACATTAAAATCGAATCACACTAGTATAAGTCCCTGTAAGTCCTAGTATAAGTCACACTAGTATAATTCCCTGTGATTTTCATTATTTTTCTGTTGTCCTTGCGTTTTGCATGCGATTGGAAAACCCAGAAAAATCACGTGCAGTATAAAATAGCCCTTAGTGACTGCAGCTTTCAAGCGCTTTGAGTTTGACAGAAGAAAAGCACTATACAATTGTTAGCATTTACCGTAATTTTATTACATTACATTTTTATCACAAAAGGTGAAATAGTTTAAAAACAAATACAGCCTTTAGTACAAAATATATGTTGAAAATATCAAATATGCTGTGAAAAAGATGTACTACCTGTATTGTTTCAGACTATACCAGTCCAGAGTAAACTGCTGAGACTGCCCTGTCCAAGTAACAACATGTGGATGGATGTTGCATTCATTGGTAACAACATCTCCATTCCTAACACTATAACCAGCAGTGTAATGTACTGTACAACTGTACATTAGCTGACCTGCATGTGGGTGGTCAACTTGGTATGTAAGTGTTGGCAGGAAAGACACCCTCTGCTGAGGCTGGATAGGAAGTGTGATTTCAAGGTGTTAACAATTCATTCTAGTTAATTTGCTCCTGGACAATTTTAACATATCAATTATCAGCTTTGCTGAAGTGTACACTAAGTATTCATTTTATTATTATACAATGAATGTTTCTTTGATTCAGTACACAAAACTAAGTGGCCTTTTTACCCTTTATTTTAGTCAAGCAGCATGCAGCAAGCAGTCTTCTGACGTTTTATAGCCATTCTGGACAAAGATGTAAATCCAGATATGCTTCTTGTGAAGAAATATTCATGTTTTTACAGTACACAGTTCTATATTACTAACTCACAGTCCCTTATTAAGTGATGTAGTAAGTAGCTGCATTCAGGTATAAGCCGTAAAATAAAAATCCCGAAAGAGAAAATGTGTAATGGAGGCTTTTATGCAGAAAAATGCACAGTACGGGCCCAATCACACTTATGTGATTAGTGGACGATTCCCGCTAATCGCTTTTTAAAAGCGCTAGTGCTAGTGTTCTCACAGCTGCCATTGGCGCCGATCGCAGGTGTTCTGCGAATAGAGCCAATCGCAAACAAGTTACCTGCAGCATTTTCAGGGGGATTCTGGAGCCATCACAGTACAGTGCTGATAAAGTGCTGACCGCGATCGCTCTTGAATCGCGGAAGTGTCCAGAGATTTTTACCGCGCTGATCGTGGTAAAATCACTTGTGCAAAACGGAACCACAAAGCGCTCCCGTTTTGCCTTTTTAGATGTGAACAGGGCCTGAATCTTCTTCTTGTGCATTTGAATACTGACTGTCTGCACTAGAGGGCATATACAGTATACAGCACAAACTCTCTATATATTTGGTCAGTAACAGATTCATGTCACTTTCTTCTTAGTACGCTATTATGAACACCAATACATTTGCTGGAGCAAAAAAAGAAAAAAAATGAAGACCTTCACTGACCCAAAGTGATCTTCTGGGTTTCACAGTGCACTATTTTTCTGGTGGTGACTGCTATCCAATACTCAAATAGTATACTTTTTCCCCAGACCCAAGCATAATCATATTGGGGTCCCCTGGAAATGTTTAAAATAAGCAGCGTTTTCTTAGGTGACTGCAGAGGCTGACGAATCAATTGGCTGTAGGAAAATGGGCACAGTAATTAAACATGACAGCTAGAGCCTTATGGAGCCATCTAAAAACTTATAGAGCCAACTAATAGCCCTTCTGGCTTCAGATTTGCTTTAAAGGACTACTGTAGGGGGCTAGGGGGTAAAAAGAGTTGAACTTACCTGGGGCTTCTAATGGTCCCCCGCAGACGTCTTGTGCCCACACAGCCAGTCATCGATGGTCTGGTCCCGCTGCGTACACGCCCAGTGACGTCAGCGGGAGCAAGGATGAAGCCGCTCAGGCGCAGTGGGTTTGACACTTTAAAGGGACTTAGAGTGAACCAGTGACGGGGACCAGAGCACCGGTGACTGGCTGCGTGGACACAGGATGTCTGCAGGGGACCATTAGAAGCCCCAGGTAAGTTCAACTCTTTTCCCCCCTAGCCCCCTACAGTAGTCCTTTAAGATTATGTATGAAATAATAAGTAGAAACGCAACATGTATTGCTGAACACAGTGACTAGTCTAAAATTATCTGGCTTAAAGCAGCTAGAGGCAATACCCAGCCCTGATGTTTGGCTTGACTTCCTAGTTTGGGAGCCCAACTATGCCCCTTTCACCCCTGCCATTCCGCTTCTGCATCAGCTACATCCCCTTCCAGCCCCTGGTGTCATCACCCCTGGGCTGTGCACCAATATTGAGGCCCCACCACAGCCATTACATAGGGAAGAGGCATGGAGTTAGTAATCAGACCAGTACAGTAGTAGAGTCCTATGAAATTCACCAGAGATCAATTGAGCTATATTTACACAAGCAGTAAGGGTTGGTGAAGTAGTAAGGCTTTCCTAATAATAATAATAATAATCCTAAAATTTGTATAACACGTTCCTCCTGTTGGACTCAAAGTGCTCAAGAGCTGCAACCAAATATCCAATGGGACCCGACAGGGCTGCCCCCTCTCCCCCCTAATATACATACTAACGCTAGAGCCCTTTTTAAACGCTATCAGAATGGATTCCTCAATCAAGGGTATAACCACAGGAACCACTAATCATGTAGTCGCTGCCTTCGCAGATGACCTACTTTTCTATCTCCAAAACCCCTTGGTCTCACTCCCAAATCTTATCCGCAGATTTGAAGAGTTTGGAGCAATTTCAAATTTAAAAATTAACTTTCACAAGTCCCAGGCCCTTAACCCTCCTGGCGGTATGAAAAATTCCGCCAGGAGGCAGCGCAGCAGTTTTGGTTTTTTAATTTGTTTTGTTAAATCATGTAGCGAGCCCAGGGCTCGCTACATGATAGCCGCTGCTCAGCGGCATCCCCCCGCCCGCTTCGATCGCCTTCGGCGATCTCTGATCAGGAAATCCCGTTCAAAGAACGGGATTTCATGGAGGGCTTCCCCTGTCGCCATGGCGACGGGGCGGGATGACGTCACCGACGTCGTGACGTCATTGAGAGTCCCGATCCACCCCTCGGCGCTGCCTGGCACTGATTGGCCAGGCAGCGCACGGGGTCTGGGGGGGGGGGCCGCGCGCCGCGACGGATAGCCGCCAGGAAGGTTAATATATCCCTAGAGGCTGATGTGGTAACAACGTGTAGAAATTCCTTTCCGTACAAATGGGAATCTCAAATTCTCAGACATCTGGGGATAAATATTCCATACTCACTCTCAGCTCTATTCTCATCCAACTTTGAAACTCTAGCAAAAACTCTAAAACAGGATTTAGCTAAATGGGGTACCCAGAAAAGTCTGTCTTGGTTTGGGAGGCTGGCGTCCGTAAAAATAAACTTGCAACCCAGATTTTTATACATCAGTCAATGCCTACCAATTACTCTCCCATCCAGCTTCCTAAAAGATCTCCAGTCACACATAAACAGATTTATTTGGGGCCAGAAACCTCCTCGAATTAAGCGTACAACGCTTACTTTGCCAAAGGAATTGGGAGGAAGGGGTCTCCCGGATTTATTTAAATATCACTTAGCATCTCAGGTGTGCAGAGTGGTGGAGTGGGCATGCCCTTCAGGTCCCAAGAAATGGGTCTTGGGCGAACAAGAAACTGCACAATGTAGGGCCCCTTCCATCGGTTGGGCTAACACTACAAACAAGCAGCGACTAAGTTGGCTTAATCCGATCTTAATAGCAACAGTTAAAGAGACTCTGAAGCGAGAATAAATCTCGCTTCAGAGCTCATAGTTAGCAGGGGCATGTTTGCCCCTGCTAAATCGCCGCTATCGCGCCGCTAAACGGGGGTCCCTTCACCCCCAACCCCCCTCCCCCCTGCAACACTTGGTCGCAGACTTGGTCACTCCTGGAGGCAGGGCTAACGGCTGCAGCCCTGCCTCCAGTCGCGTCTATCAGCGGCGCATCGCCGCCTCTCCCCCGCCCCTCTCAGTGAAGGAAGACTGAGAGGGGCGGGGAGAGGCGGAGATACGCGCTGACAGACGCGCGTGGGGCAATGCTGTGGCGGTTAGCCCTGCCCCAACCAGGAAGCGCTCCCCCGCTGCACCGAGGGGATTTGGGGGCGAAGGGACCCCCGTTTAGCGGCGCGATAGCGGCGGTTTAGCAGGGGCACACATGCCCCTGCTATCTATGAGGTCTGAAGCGAGATTTATTCTCGCTTCAGACTCTCTTTAATAACATGAGGGAATACCTACCTGCCATGGGTCTGACGTCCTTTCCGGGGAAACTCACTCCTCTTCAAGACAATCCCGCCTTTGCCCCTTCAACTGACATTCCTTTCCTCCAACATTGGCCAAACAATGGTTGTCCCAGAGCTCGAGACTTCACTACATCTAGAGCAGTTAAAACATTCACCGAAATGAGTCATTTGAGGGAGGATGTCAGACTAACAAATTGCCAATATTTCCAGATTTGCCACTTTCTAAATTCGCTTAAAGGAGCCTCGATATGGTCAAAGCCACCGACTCCTTTCGAAAACCTAGTGTTAAGCACCAGTCCGCATAGTCACTTAATCTCTGAAATATATTCAATGCTTTTCACTGCACTCAGCAACCAAACTCTAAAGTTCCAAGAAGATTGGGAAAAAGACTTGGGTTCCCCCTTTTCAGAGGAACAATGGGACAAAATTCTTACGCTTAACCTCCCTGCCGTTATAAAAAATTGCTGCGCACGGCAGGGAGGGTGTTTTTTGGCATTTTATTTTTTTTTATAGCATGTAGCTAGCCTAGCGCTAGCTACATGCTTCCCCCCTCCCTGCGGCGTCCCCCCGAATGCGCCGATCGCCGCCGGCGCATTTACCCATCCGGAAATCCCATTCTGAACGGGATTTCCAGGAGGGCTTCCCCCGTCGCCATGGCGACGGGCGCGATGACGTCACCGACGTCATAGACGTCGTGACGTCAGAGGGAGTCCCGAATCACCCCTCGACGCTGCCTGGCACTGATTGGCCAGGCAGCGCACGGGTCTCGGGGGGGGGGCACCCTCTGATGCGGCGGGTTGCGGCGAATCGGCGCGGAGCGGCGGCGATCGTAAGTTACACGCAGCTAGCAAAGTGCTAGCTGCGTGTAACAAAAAAAAAATTATGCAAATCGGCCCAGCAGGGCCTGAGGAATCCTCCGCGGCAGGTTACCCCGAGCTGAGCTCGGGATAACCGGCAGGGAGGTTAAAGAGACACTGAAGCGAAAAAAAAAATATGATATAGTGAATTGGTTGTGTACTATGAATAATTACTAGAAGATTAGCAGCAAAGAAAATATTCTCATACTTTTATTTTCAGGTATATAGTGTTTTTTCTAACATTGCATCATTCTATAATATGTGCAGATTACACAACACTCAGCATTCAAAATGAGTCTTTCAGAGCAGTCTGTGAAGTAATGACATCTCCTCTGGCAGAGGAAAAGTAAATAGTCCAGGAACAGTTGAATAAATAAAAGTCAGATAACAGCCCTCTCCATGACTAAAGGTGCCCATACACTCGTCAGATTGGCAGCAGATAGATAAGAAATGCATCTGATGATCTATCTGATGCGTTTTTAGAACATTTTTTACCAGGATAGAATTCCAATAGATTTTAGTTTGAAATCTATTGAAATTCGATCTGATGGCATTTTTTGCCATCAGATTTCCATTAAGGCCAATGCAAACTGATAAGCAATCTCATCAGATCGACCTAAATTTTCCACCCTGCAAGTTCGATGGAAATCCATCGAAATCGATCGAAATCGGCCGTCGATCGGTCGATTGGCCAACCGATTTGCAATCGATCGATCGGGATCGATCGGTCGGCCAGAAAATCGGCTGAGTGTATGGGCTGCTTAACTTAGTCGGAGAGCTTAATGGCTTGTTTGCATCGAGATAACAACTGGAGTTTCTCAACTCTTCCTGTACTGGAAACAATTAGACTGATGTATCTGATCTTAATGTTTTATTTCTTAGCTGTACTACACATACAAATCATAATATCATCATTTTTTTTTCGCTTCAGTGTCTCTTTAACCACAAAGGCTCTCTTAATGCTACTGTTCAGGAACAGGGATACAAGCTTATTTCCAGGTGGTACAGAACCCCCACCCTTCTACACAAGATTTTCCCCTCAGTTCCTGATGTGTGCTGGAGGTGTGGTGGTGACTCTGGCTCACTACTCCACATCTTTTGGTATTGTCCGCTGATTATACCATACTGGCAGGAGATACACAGATTGATGGAGCACATCTCAGGCTCCAAGATTCGTTTCTTACCAGGTACCCTACTCCTCCATGACACAAATGAATCAGTCAAATCATATAAAAAATTGCTTGTACTTCACATGGTGAATGCTGCCTGATCACTAATACCAGTACACTGGAAATCAGTGAACCCCCCCCCCCTCAGTGAAAGCCTGGATTAAAAGGATGGATACAATCGAGTCTTTGGAGGCTTTGATTATGCTTTCTCAAGACCGTAAAGAGCGCTACATGATGACCTGGGCTGTCTGGGTAGAATTTTAATTTTCTGACGAATACAAAGCTATTATGAATGGGTGAGGACATCCTTTTCCATCACCTTACTGCATCATAACCATTATATATGCACTCTATATTTCTCTTCTCTCGTCTATTTCCCTTCTTTGCCTTTTTTTCCTTTCTCATACCCTCTCTCCTCCTTCTTGCAGGCACGGGGGCTAGAATGGTCCTATGGTAATATCTCTAATGCTGAGGTTTCTAATACCACTTCTCAGCTACCTTTTGAAGTTTTTGTTCTGAGTTTATGTATTTCAAGATATGATCTGTTTTTCCTTATGCAACTGTAATCCTACTTACTGCTGAGGTCCTTACACATATATCTTAACCATCTTTCTGTAAATTGCTTTGGACTTTTTATGGTTAGACATGTTGTTTCCAAATAGGCTGTTGGATCACTGTGATATGCAGATTTATTATATACTCATTCTGTACTGTTACTTATTTTTGTTTTCAATAAACTTTAATAGTGAAAAAAGAGCTGCAACCACTAAGGGGCCACCTTGCAGTGTTAAAAAATCTTGTCCAAGGACTTCTTATTGAATCGGTACTGACCCTATCCGAAATTCAAACCCTAGTCTCCCATGTCAAAGGCAGAGCCCTTAACCAGTACACTATAAGGCTTTATTCTTTATAGTCTTTAAGGACACAACTACATATAAATCACTATTATTTCTGTATTTAATTACCATTATACAGGTAGACAAGTAGCATTTTCAGAATCAGATCAGCAGGAATGGGAGTCTCCTTATTTTTCTGTAACACACACTAGTGTGTGTTACACACACACCAGTTAATTGTAAAATCAGTTAACCTATTCTATTAAACAAGCTACCTTTTATTTAGGTTTAGAGGAAAACAGGAAGGTTTGAATGAATTTTGCCTTTGTTTAGTTTGGAGTTAATGTTATGTCCCTCAGTGTGTACTGCAATCAGTATTTAGGTCAGCTCTCAGCGCTTGCCAGCTGTCTGAATGGCGAAATCGTGTTTACAAAACCGAGGAATGTCTCGCTCTTCAATAATGTATCCCATGAAATCTCTCAAGCAAAATGGGATTGCATTGATTGTCTGCATATCGACTTCATTCCCCTAAATGGTCAATTTAATGTAAGCCATTTCTCTTATTAATAGACAGCAGACGCAATGAAAGGTCATGCCGGCTAAAATGTGAACAAGTCAAAGACTATTTTTTTAATTAGTTTAACTATGTAAACATAATAGATTTCTGTCCCCCGAAACGATCTTTAATGATCAATGCAAGTAGTTGTTTTCCAGAGATCTGTGTATTTGTGTACAGACCTGAGCTGCCTGTTGAGCAGCATGCTGTATCCTGAGGAGAGGGGAGGGAGGAGAATAAGCAGGAGATGTCCGGCTGACAGGCACTGCTGTGAATAGAGTAACAATAAGCTGAACAATATCCAACTTAGCGGATTACTGGGGCAACAACAACAACAAGTAAATGAGGTGCCTATACAAACAGTAGATCACGGATGCAGAACTCCAGTCGTCAAAGGCTGAGGTCCACACACATCTTTGGCACAGCTCAGATTAATTGATGGGACTGAATTAGGACATTTGTGGTATCAAGCAAAACACATTGCTCTATTTCTCAGCCCATCCTAAACACTGACATGGATATGGCCCTCGAGAACTTGAGTTTGACACCTGTGGATTAGGGGTTAGTTGAGTAGGGCGAGAAAAATGATTAGGAGATTGCTAGGTATGGCGAGAATTCCAATCTTATCGAAATGATTTGATTCAGCAATTTTACCAATATGGACAAAATTTAATACCAAGATATAATTTTAAGTAGAAAGTATTGCTTTGAACTGTTTTCCACGTAATGGAAAAATTGCAAAAATAATTTCTTAATTCAAAATAAGAGATAATAATGTAGCTGTGCATTATGAAACTTTTTTTTAGTTAGCTATTAAAATAAATACACTTTTCCCCTGCCCAGGTTACAATTTGCAAGGATTTAGGAACCGTGAACAGCATAGAGCATGTTCAGTATAATCTCCAGATTAGTGAAAGCTATTTAAAGAGTACATAAAGCAAGATGTCCAGAGAATTCTTGCAAGAAGTAATGTTAAAATGTTACACTGACCCAAGCTGCTGTAAATTTCCTTCTAAAAGTCCATCAAAGCATGTAGCATACCCTAATAAGACTCGTTCTTTCAGGAAAGTGTTTCTTTAAATGGATTCCCGTTGTTTAAGCGTAACTTTTAAAGCACGGTCTGTGGTAAAAGCAGAAACCACACACCATGCTGAGTACATTAGGCATATGGTATACGCAAAGTGAAAATGTCAAAGTCCACTTGAGTAGGAGCAAATCTGATGCTTGACAGATGCATTTGTGCGATGGAGAGCTGATAAAGGCAATTTGACAGCCATGGACACAGAGGTTGTTTCCTGGCAGCTTTAAAGCATTAATGTGTTGGAGCTGGAACTGTAAATCAGTGCAGTGGATTCATGCTTGCTCTTTTATGAAAAAACAGACACAATTCTTAATTTGTACAGTTTTCTTAGAACTATATAGATGTATGTTGTGCCTTAAGGTATTAAAAAATGCACTCTGTTATATGCATCGCACTCATGTAACACGGATGAACTGTGAATGCCTTTTATTAGCGGGCTAATGTTGAGGAGCAACTGCTAAATCTTCACTTTATCCCTGGCTATTCTCAGGCCATACCTTTTTTGTTTTCCTGCTAGTTACAGATGACATCATGCATCAAATCTTAAAACAGAGAGAGCATAGCAAGTATCAGGCTGATCCAATCAGAGGCAATTTTGAGTAGTACAGTATAGAGGAGGATATTCAACAAATTTGAAAATTATACTTAAATCCACCTATACTAGTACTATTAATGTATATGCAGTAGTGTCCCAATTATCCAGAACTGAACTAACCAGCACACATAGCCGGCAGTACTCACAGTGGTAAAGGTTAAATACATAGGCTGTTTGTGGGCTCTGCTGTGTTTAAGACTGAGTTCCACGGTTCCCACCAGGTTAATGTACTGGTACATTCAATTACATTTTATACAGAGTTCATGGTATGTATACAGAGTGGGGAATAATACTGTATTAGCTACTAAGTCTACTTTTAAAATTTGAGTCTCAAGCAATCAGAAAGCACGGACACACACACACACTGTATGCTATGTATAGTATACGATCATCACTGGTGATGTAGAACCAACACTACCAGATCCAAAGCCACTTTCATTCTTAAGGTGGCCATACACTAGAACGAATATGGGCAGATTCGACCAAGAGACAAATTTACCTCTAATCAAATCTGATTAGAGATAAATATGTCTCTAATCGAATCTGCCCATACACTACAGGCCGATTCCCGTCCGATTCCAGCATGAAATCATGCGGGAATCGGCTGAGCCGCCGCTGCCCACCCCGCCGCTGCCCCCAAAATGTATAAATGTATGTAAATTATGTAGTGCATTTATACATTACCTGTCCTGAAGAAGCTCGCCAGGCCCATCCATCCATCTCGCCGGGTAAGCCGCATACACGCTAGCGGCGCATAGCGTCTGACGTCAGCCGCTATGCTCCTTCGTGATGTCAGAGCACCGCCAGCGTGTATGCGGAACCCGGCGAGATGGACGGAAACCGCGCGGAGGCTGAAAATGGACAGGTAATGTATAAATGCACTACACACTGCATACATTTATACATTGCAGCAGCAGGGGTTGCGTCGTCTCGTCGCTTGTTTGCAATTCGACCGCCGCGCACCCGACCAACCAACCTTGGCCCGAAATTTTCCAGCATGCGCTATCAACCGTGCGGCCAATTTCTGTCCCAAAATTGGTTGCTTTGTCGGTTGGGCATGCACTTGGCAGCACCAATTTTCATCCAATTCGATTATAATAATCGAATTGGATTGTCGATTGGTTGGTTGGTCGCCTAGTGTATGACCCCCTTTAGATTGGGCTAATGGGTTCCTTTTCTTACTGGGCATTAGCAGAACTAGTCTGCACCATTCAGAAAAAAAATATTTAATAAAGCAGTGTGTTATGCCTAGTGCAGACTCCATAGCAAATAGGCGGACCAGCTGATTTCGACGCGCGACTCTCAGAGCCGAGCGCCGAAACTAGGCACCCCATAGCAGCAATGCTATGCTGCGTGGGGCGCAGAGCGGTAATTCGGGGCTCTGGCAGCTGCTAGACCCCGAATTACATCTTCCTTCGAGTTGCGACAACTCGGAGGGGGAATAGTATTTAACGCTGCTTCGGAGTTTAGCGGCAGCGGTGAGAGCCGTCATTCGGCTCTCACCATGCCGAACTGAGCGGCGCCAAAATAATATGCACGCGCAAATAAAAACCTACCAATCTCCTGAAAGGACTTACTGTAACATTAACAAATCCTGATTAATTGCTTTGGGTTACTGCATTTTGAATTTTACTTATTACACTGTGTTTTGAAAATACCCTCAGATTGTGAAAATCCTTGCAATTTAGAAACATGTTTTTAACTTATGGCAGATTTCTGAAAATAAACATACTAAAATATGTAATCTACAGTGGGTTGCAAAAGTATTCGGCCCCCTTGAAGTTTTCCACATTTTGTCATATTACTGCCACAAACATGAATAAATTTTATTGGAATTCCACATGAAAGACCAACACAAAGTGGTGTACACGTGAGAAGTGGAATGAAAATCCTACATGATTCCAAACATTTTTTACAAATAAATAACTGCAAAGTGGTGTGTGCATAATTATTCGGCCCCCTTTGATCTGAGTGCAGTCAGTTGCCTATAGACATTGCCTGATGAGTGCTAATGACTAAATAGAGTGCACCTGTGTGTAATCTAATGTCAGTACAAATAAAGCTGCTCTGTGAGGGCCTCAGAGGTTGTCTAAGAGAATATTGGGAGCAACAACACCGTGAAGTCCAAAGAACACACAGCACAGGTCAGGGATCAAGTTATTGAGAAATGTAAAGCAGGCTTAGGCTGCAAAAAGATTTCCAAAGCCTTGAACATCCCACGGAGCACTGTTTAAGCGATCATTCATAAATGGAAGGAGTATGGCACAACTGTGCACCTACTAAGACAATGCCATCCACCTAAACTCACAGGCCGAACAAGGAGAGCGCTGATCAGAAATGCAGTAAAGAGGCCCATGGTGACTCTGGACGAGCTCCAGAGATCTACAGCTCAGGTGGGAGACTCTGTCCATAGGACAACTATTAGTCATGCACTGTACAAAGTTGGCCTTTATGGAAGAGTGGCAAGAAGAAAGGCATTGTTAACGGAAAGCATAAGAAGTCCCATTTGCAGTTTGCCACAAGCCATGTGGAGGACACAGAAACCATGTGGAAGAAGGTGCTCTGGTCAGATGAGACTAAAATGGAACTTTTAGGCCAAAATGCAAAACTCTTTGGGCCTGATTAACAAAGCGGTGCTAACAGTTAGCACGCTAGTGAAAAGCCCTTTATCACGCCTAAACTCAGTTTAGGCATGATAAGTTTAGGTGTGATAAGTTTAGGCATGATAAGTTTAGGTGTGATAAGTTTTTAGGCGCGATAAGTTTAAGCACCAACTGGGTTAGCTCCGCAGTGCACAGCTGATCAAAAGTTTTGTGCTAGCAAAGTCTGGTGCACTTTGCATAGAGTTTAATGGCGCTGCTTTGCGTGCGGGACTTTACGCGCGATCTAAACTTATCTAAACTTATCATGCCTAAACTTATCATGCCTAAACTGAGTTTAGGCATGATAAAAATGGTTATCACGCCTAAAGTCTTTAACTGGGTTATCACCACTTTGTGAATCAAGCCCTATGTGTGGCAGAAAACTAACACTACACATCACTCTGAACACACCATCCCCACTGTCAAATATGGTGGTGGCAGCATCATGCTCGGGGGGTGCATCTCTTCAGCAGGGACACGGAAGCTGGTCAGAGTTGATGTAAAATACGCCAAATACAGGGCAAACTTGGAAGAAAACCTCATGGAGACTGCAAAAGACTTGAGACTGGGGCGGAGGTTCACCTTCCAGCAGGACAATGACCCTAAACATAAAGCCAGGGCAACAATGGAATGATTTAAAACAAAACATATTTATGTGTTAGAATGGCCCAGTCAAAGTCAAGATCTAAATCCAATCGAGAATCTGTGGCAAGATCTGCTGTTCACAAACGCTGTCCATCTAATCTGACTGAGCTGGAGCTGTTTTGCAAAGAAGAATGGGCAAGGATTTCAGTATCTAGATGTGCAAAGCTGGTAGAGACATACCCTAAAAGACTGGCAGCTGTAATTGCAGCAAAAGGTGGTTCTACAAAGTATTGACTCAGGGGGCCGAATAATTACGCACACCCCACTTTGCAGTTATTTATTTGTAAAAAAATGTTTGGAATGATGCATGATTTTCGATCCACTTCTCACATGTACACCACTTTGTATTGGTCTTTCACGTGGACTTCCAATAAAATTGATGCATGTTTGTGGCAGTAATATGACAAAATGTGGAAAACTTCAAGGGGGCCGAGTACTTTTGCAACCCACTGTATAAACAAAGCTTACAGATTAAGGTGGGCCTTTAAGGGTCACGTGTCTACAGTGCTCTCCAGGTTGGATGACTGACTCCAAGACTGACTTTATGCTAGAACATTTTCTCTGTGCTGACTGGATAAAACAATTCTTTAGTTTTGTGCATTTTTCTTTAAAAAATTCTGTAAAAGTATCTTTAAATGGTACATAATTCTAGCAGCAACTGAAATGCAGATGTAAGCTGAATGGGTTTTTTATGTTCCGCTTTGGCCTCCAGGGAATGTACAGTAAAAGCAATTGATTCTCCTGCTGCTTGATGCATCTTATCGCACCTTTGAATGTAATATTTTATTAATGTTGTATCTGCTGGTTGTGGTACGGGAGGCATCATCTTTGGTCAGTGCTGTTTTGTCTTTTAGATTTATTAGAATGGATGTTTTCTTCTCGAGTCCTTCATGTCTTATAATAGTGTCGTCAACTTGTTTGTAGCAGGTTCTTTCAATGAATAATTTTCCTGCTTTAGTCAAGACCAAAACAGAACATTTCAAATATGTGTTTTGTGGATTTAAAAGGCTAAGAGCTCAAAAAAGAAAGTTCAACAACAAACTGTGGCTGAGTGTCAGCTCAAACAACTCACACCACTGGAAAGGTCTCAAAGCAGCCACACACTTTAAAGTCTAACTGCGGGCATAAAATCAAAAATAAATTCTTCATTTTTATCTGGTAAACAAGTAATAAGGATGCTAACCAGGCAACCCAAGAGTTAAAAATCACTATTACTTTTCTTGTTGATAAATGATCATTTCCCAGTTTACCTGACTCTTATTTAGTACATTGCCGCACAAGGAAGTTGCAGGGCATGCTGGGCGGGTTATCTTTTTTTGCTTCTTTATTTTCCTCTCAGACTTAACTAATGCAGACTGATTGGCTGAAGCCCCTTCCCCCCCCCCTTCCACACCTCCTCTGTTCCTTTCTGATTGGCCAATATTTCTCATGCTGAGACAATGCACTTCCTATTGCAGAGCTGGGTGGGGTGTCTGAAAACTGGGAGGAGGGCAGGCAATGCATACACAATCAGGCAGAGGAGAGTAAGGGAAAAAATGACATCAGGATTGGCTTCAAGATAGATACAGTTAAAGTGGAGAATTCTAAGAAGAATTTTCTCTTTTTTTACTATAGAAGAGTCACTAAAATCAAAACATGCACAGTGCAATACATATGTTATGTAAGTAGAGCAAGTATTTGTCTATATATATATATATATATATATATATATATATATATATATATATATATATGTATGTTTGTCTGTTTTTGAGATACTGTGGCTGACAGCTCGTCTTTAAGAACCCCCCCTCAAAGTACGACTCTCGGCATCAAGCTAGCCAAAGATCTAAACAAGTTCTACTGTAGCTTTGAGGACAACCAAGCTAACTCACTCAAGGACTGTGTACACCCCCTTCCCATTGCACCACCTGTCCAAACCAGCCCAGTTGCACTGATGAAAGAAGAGGCTGAGGTAATAAAGCACTTAAAGAAACCCAAACCAAGAAAAGCACCAAGCCCCGATGGTGTGTCAAACCTCTGCCTGAAAACATGTGCAGCCCAACTGGCCCCAGTCCTGTTCCCTAAAAGAACGCAATGTACCATCCTGCCTAAAGAAATCCCGAAGAAACCAGGAGCTGCCAATCTAAACTACTACAGACCAGTTGCACTAACAGCAAACATCATGAAGGTCTTCGAGAGGCTGGTTCTGTCCCACCTAAAACACCCCACCAAATACTTTATCAAGTCAAATCCTCATGTGACTTCCTGAATCCCACAATATCATCCAAAATTACTTCTCACTAGATATAATTGACTAATGACAGACCAGCAAAGCACGCTCAGTATCCAATACAATTGTCTCTTCTGGAATCAGTAAATCTTCATCAGAATTCCTCAAAAAAAGTAAAAACAGACACTATTGGTGTAGTATGTTCTTACAACATGTGATAATCCATCACGTGACAAAATACACAGCAGATTCACTGGCTGACCAAACACAGACCAGCAGATATCGTTTGTTAGGTGGCAGTATTCCTAAGCAGGCAAGCCTCCTGCGTAGCCTTCAGCCTTTAAATCTACAACTACAAATGTCTTTGCTTAACGTAATACTGTTTATTAAACTTCAAAATAACATAGAATTGCACTCACATTGGAGATAAAATCATGCACATTGTATATTAAAAGTCCCAGGTTGTTTTCAGCGTCCTGCATCCATGATCAATCGAGCTCCGCCCTATGCATGTTGTTCCACAGGACTCATCAGGGGCTTGTGATTGGATGTGGTGCAGGACCAGTTATAGTGCATTCATTAACTTATCACCACAAACCCACCTATACCGGCCGCTGTGTAGTGTGCAATTCAGCTCAAACTACTTTACCCATATATCCTTCGGCTTTCTTACGCGCAGATACCAATCAGCTTTTGCCCGCGTAATACTTAATTGTACTGGAGGCTGCTCGCATGATTGCTACTCTGGTTAGCGAGCACCCCCTGTTGTGTCTTTTAACATGCACAAATGTTTGTTATCTATTTACCAATGCGTACATAAATTAAATTAAACGTGCGCCCCTAATGTGCCATACAGATATTACATATTCACCTTATATTGGCTGTCACTAGTACAACTATGCCCTCTCTCGCGCACTTGTGTGTGCGCTGTATGGAGCTGCCTGTCTTCGGGAGAACATTGCTCCCGAAGATTTCCGAAGTCCCCCGCGGTGGTGAATTTAAACGGGGGAGCCAATGCTGCACCAAGTGCACCAGGAGAGAAGAGGGAAGGCTCATTAGGACCCAGAGCCTTCCCTCTCCTTAGGTAAGTATCTGGTTTCTTTTTTATTAAAAAGAATCCCATTTTGCTTTAAAGGGACACTTAAGCTAAAGGGACACTATAGCGAATAGCATATAGCAGCATAGAGGGCGCTATTACGGCCAGGAACGCGAAGAATCACTTGCGTACCCAGCCTGTCGGCTCCTGTTGCCGAAACCGGAAGTGGCTGCCGACGGGTCCAGGAGCATCGCAGCGAGTCTATGTGGGCACCTGACAGCTGCAGGGAGCTGGTAGTAGCCCCAGGTGAGTAAAACTAATTTTTTTAATTTGGCTTAAGTGACCCTTTATTATTTCTGGAGATAAGTATGTTTACTGAAAGGTAATTTAACAGTATCTAAAACCTACAGTTCAGCTTATCTCAGGTGTTGTACAGTTGTTTTTCACATCTACATTCCGGTCCGATTCTTAAAACCATTAAAGTGAAACTAAGCTTGGTCTACTGGTAAATTGTAAACAGTTTTTATTGTTTGTCGTAATGGTTGTGGGCTGAGTGTGTTAACTATGTATGTTAAATATAACATACTAGCCGACCCGCGGCGTAGCATACGCCGCATAAGAGGGTAGAGGGCAGGAAGGGGGTATTGGACACAGCGGCGGGGAGGGGGGTTGGACCCCCCCTCAACTGGATCCCCCATGTGTGCTCTACCTCCAGCTTAAGCTCAGCAGGAACCCCCCCTCACCTGGGTCCCCCATGTGCGCTCCCCCTCCAGCTTAAGCTCAGCAGGAACCACCCCCTCACCTGGGTCCCCCATGTGCACTCCCCCTCCAGCTTAAGCTCAGCAGGAACCCCCCCCCCCCCTCACCTGGGTCCCCCATGTGCACTACCCCTCCAGCTTAAGCTCAGCAGCCGCTACTATTAGTAAGAGGCAGTGGGCGGGGATGACTCACCTCTTCCGTGTTCCATCGTGCGTTCCACTGTCGTCACTTCCTGCAATGCCGCACACTGTATTGGTGTAATTTGCCTTTTTAAAACAGAAGGAAATCTGCAATAATTCAGCTGTAAGTGAACATTTGTGGTTACCCACAATACACTGCTACTAAATATGCAAATTACCCCTTTTTGCCCTTGGTAAGCCAAGCAAGCATCCAGAGCCGCTGGTGTATAGCAAGCATATACCTTAAAATTTTACACAGTCATATCAAACCCACATGTAGACAGCCTGTTTCAAACTTTTGGTCCTCCTCAGTACATGGCAAGGATTGATATGGCTGTATGAGATAGAGCTTGGACCAGTACAACAGAGTAACCAGGCAGCTCAGGGTGACCCAAACCACTCTGAATGTATAGGGGGATAAAAGGGACCAAAAAGACCTCATACTAAAAAAAAAGCAAAGCTTGGTGTAATTTGCCTTCCTAAAACAGAAGGAAATATGCAATAATTCCACTATTAGTGAACATTTGTGGTTACCCACAATGCACTGCTACTAAATATGCAAATAATTCCTTTTCACCTTTAGTAAGCCAAGCAAGCATCCAGAACCACTGGTGTATAGCAAGCCTATAGCTTTAAATTTCACACAGCCATATCAAACCCACATGTGACAACCTGTTTCAGACTTTTGGTCCTCATCTGTACTTGGCAAGGATTGATATGGCTGTATGAGATAGGGCTTGGACCAGTACAACAGAGTAACCAAGCAGCTCAGGGTGACCCAAACCACTCGGAATGTATAGGGGGATAAAAGGGACCAAAAAGACCTCCTACTAAAAAAAGCAAAGCTTGTTGTAATTTGCCTTCCTAAAACAGAAGGAAATCTGCAATAATTCAGCTATAAGTGAACATTTGTGGTTACCCACAATGCACTGCTACTAAATATGCAAATTACCCCTTTTCCCCCTTGGTAAGCCAAGCAAGCATCCAGAGCCGCTGGTGTATAGCAAGCATATAGCTTTAAATTTTACACAGTCATATCAAACCCACATGTAGACAGCCTGTTTCAGACTTTTGGTCCACATCAGTACATGGCAAGGATTAATATGGCTGTATGAGATAGGGCTTGGACCAGTACAACAGAGTAACCAGGCAGCTCAGGGTGACCCAAACCACTCTGAATGTATAGGGGGATAAAAGGGACCAAAAAGGCCTCATACTAAAAAAAAAGCAAAGCTTTGTGTAATTGGCCTTCCTAAAACAGAAGGAAATATGCAATAATTCCACTATTAGTGAACATTTGTGGTTACCCACAATGCACTGCTACTAAATATGCAAATAATTCCTTTTCACCATTAGTAAGCCAATCAAGCATCCAGAACCACTGGTGTATAGCAGGCCTATAGCTTTAAATTTTACACAGCCATATCAAACCCACATGTGACAGCCTGTTTCAGACTTTTGGTCCTCATCTGTACTTGGCAAGGATTGATCTGGCTGTATGAGATAGGGCTTGGACCAGTACAACAGAGTAACCAAGCAGCTCAGGGTGACCCAAACCACTCGGAGTGTATAGGGGGATAAAAGGGACCAAAAAGACCTCCTACTAAAAAAAAGCAAAGCTTGGTGTAATTTGCCTTCCTAAAACAGAAGGAAATATGCAATACTTCAGCTATAAGTGAACATTTGTGATTACCCACAATGCACCATTACTAAATATGCAAATTATTCCTTTTCACCCTTGGTAAGTCAAGCAAGCCTATAGCTTTAAGTTTTACACAGTCATATCAAACCCACATGTAACAGTCTATTTAAGACTTTTGGTCCTCATCAGTACATAGCAGGGATTGATATGGCTGTATGAGATAGGGCTTGGACCAGTACAACAGAGTAGCCAAGCAGCTCAGGGTGACCCAAACTACTAAGCATGTATAGGAGGATAAAAGAGACCAAAAAGCCCTCCTACTAAGAAAAGCAAAGCTTGGTGTAATTTTCCTTCTTAAAACAGAAGCAAATCTGCAATAATTCAGCTATAAGTGAACATTTGTGGTTACCCACAATGCACTACTACTGAATATGCAAATTATCCCTCTTTGCCCTTGGTTTGATATGACACTACTTCTTCTCCTTGCTTGGACCAGCCCCTTCTTCTTGCTTGGACCGGCCCTGGGGGCAGGGCGCTACTTCTTCTTCTTGCTTGAAGGTTGAGGCACTTACTCTATTATATATATAGATATTAACTAAGCCTAGTTTTTAAACATGGATTAAGGGTTTATGACTAATTTTAACATATATGCATAACTCACAGAGGGTACTGTACATCAGTCATTGAACACACAAGTGGTGACCACAACCTAGTTAGCGTGGAACTGTACACAGCTGTTTGTCTTTTCATGATGAAACAACTAAAACAAGATATTCCATCATCACACCTGCAGCTGGGAGTTGTTGGGAGTTTGATAAATGCTGTACATTTAGAGGAATCCCCAGGCACTTCACAGAGGGCTACCAATACAATGTTTCATAGTAACACCAAGAGGATTGTGGGATACTAGTGTGGGATGATGCGGCAAATTCAACCATCTAGGCTAGGCACTGAATCAAGCAGTAATAACTACCCTGTGTTCTGTATGGTAGAACATGTACAAAAGAATTCTAGTGTAGAAAGATGGATGTTACCTTGGAGGAATGGCAGAAAAGCATGTTTATGTGAATAATTATCTCTAAGACTTCAGCAAAGTGCTTCTTAATCGATCCCTGTGTAGAAAGCTGCACTCAGCAGTCTTGCAGGAAACAGGTGTCTTGGTACAATGAATGGGCAACATGGGTCCTATTCATCTGGTTTTGCAGAACAAACTGGCTGGAAATACTGCACACAAACTACAAAGCCTCTGTATGTGACAAGATTTTTCAGCATTTTGCTGGAATGTCAGAAAATGTAAACTTTATCTTCTAAGATGTATTATATTTACAGCCACTAGAGTTTACACATAAGTATATCTCACTTATTATTCAGGACTTGGCATATTATTCAAGGCATGATGAATTTGCAGGCTGGCTGCTTATGAAATACTGCTCAGTAAAAGTAGTTTTGTGACTGCCTTTACTATGTCAATGTTTTGCCTGATTCCTTCGTATATACACACACACACACATATATATATATATATATATATATATATATATATATATATATACACACAGTGGTGTGAAAAACTATTTGCCCCCTTCCTGATTTCTTATTCTTTTGCATGTTTGTCACACTTAAATGTTTCTGCTCATCAAAAACCGGTAACTATTAGTCAAAGATAACATAATTGAACACAAAATGCAGTTTTAAATGATGTTTTTTTATTATTTAGTGAGAAAAAAACCTCAAAACCTACATGGCCCTGTGTGAAAAAGATATTGCCCCCTGAACCTAATAACTGGTTGGGCCACCCTTAGCAGCAATAACTGCAATCAAGCATTTGCGATAACTTGCAACGAGTCTTTTACAGCGCTCTGGAGGAATTTTGCCCACTTATCTTTGCAGAATTGTTGTAATTCAGCTTTATTTGAGGGTTTTCTAGCATGAACTGCCTTTTTAAGGTCATGCCACAACATCTCAATAGGATTCAGGTCAGGACTTTGACTAGGCCTCTCCAAAGTCTTCATTTTGTTTTTCTTCAGCCATTTAGAGGTGAATTTGCTGGTGTGTTTTGGGTCATTGTCCTGCTGCAGCAACCAAGATCGCTTCAGCTTGAGTTGACGAACAGATGGCCGGACATTCTCCTTCAGGATTTTTTGACAGACAGTAGAATTCATGGTTCCATCTATCACAGCATGCCTTCCAGGTCCTGAAGCAGCAAAACAACCCCAGACCATCACACTACCACCACCATATTTTACTGTTGGTATGATGTTCTTCTGCTGAAATGCTGTGTTACTTCTACGCCAGATGTAACGGGACACGCACCTTCCAAAAAGTTCAACTTTTGTCTCGTCGGTCCACAAGGTATTTTCCCCAAAGTCTTGGCAATCATTGAGAGTTTTTTTTAGCAAAATTGAGACGAGCCTTAAAGAGACTCTGTAACATCAAAAACGTCCCCTGGGGGGTACTCACCTCGGGTGGGGGAAGCCTCAGGATCCTATTGAGGCTTCCCACGCCGTCCTCTGTCCCACGGAGGTCTCGCTGCAGCCCTCCGAACAGCCGGCGACAGGCCCGACTGTTCAATTCAATATTTACCTTTGCAGGCTCCAGCGAGGGCGCTGTGGCTGCTTTCACTCCGAAGGAGGCGGAAATACCCGATCTCAGTCGGGTCCGCTCTACTGCGCAGGCGCCGGAGACTTTCGCCTGCGCAGTAGAGCGGACCCGACGGCGATCGGGTATTTCCGCCTCCTTCGGAGCCAACAGCCATCAGAGCGCCTGCGCAGGAGTCAGGAAGGTAAATATTACGTCACCGCTGTACGGAGGGCTACAGCGAGACCCCCGAGGGACGGCAGACGGCGTGGGAAGCCTCATTAGGATCCTGAGGCTTCCCCCATCCGAGGTGAGTACCCCCCAGGGGACGTTTTGTCGTTACAGATTCTCTTTAATGTTCTTTTTGCTTAAAAGTGGTTTGCGCCTTGGATATCTGCCATGGAGGCCGTTTTTGCCCAGTCTCTTTCTTATGGTGGAATCGTGAACACTGACCTTAATTGAGACAAGTGAGGCCTGCAGTTCTTTAAATGTTGTCCTGAGGTCTTTTGTGGCCTCTCGGATGAGTTTTCTCTGCGCTCTTGGGGTAATTTTGGTCGGCCGGCCACTCCTGGGAAGGTTCATCACTGTTCCATGTGTTTGCCATTTGTTGATAATGGCTCTCACTGTGGTTCGCTGGAGTCCCACAGCTTTAGAAATGGCTTTATAACCTTTACCAGACTGATAGATTTCAATTACAGTACTTTTGTTCTCATTTGTTCCTGAATTTCTTTGGATCTTGGCATGATGTCTAGCTTTTGAGGTGCTTTTGGTCTACTTCTCTGTGTCAGATAGCTCCTATTTAAGTGATTTCTTGATTGAAACAGGTGTGGCAGTAATCAGGCCTGGGGGTGACTACAGAAATTGACCTCAGGTGTAATAAACCACCTTTAAGTTATTTTTTAACAAGGGGGGGCAATCACTTTTTCACACAGGGCCATCTAGATTTGGAGGGTTTTTTTTCTCACTAAATAATAAAAAACATCATTTAAAACTGCATTTTGTGTTCAATTAGGTTATCTTTGACTAATAGTTAACGGTTTTTGATGAGCAGAAACATTTAAGTGTGACAAACATGCAAAAGAATAAGAAATCAGGAAGGGGGCAAATAGTTTTTCACACCACTGTATATATATATATATATATATATATATATATATATATATATATACACTTTTAAATCAGGAAGGTATGGAATATTACAAATCCACTTGTGCCATTTACTTAGAGCCAGAGCTGGATCATCCACAAGGCAATTTAGGCAAATGTCTAGGGCCTTATGGGTGCCCTGGGGCCTGGCTGACACCTCTACTGACTAACCTCCTTCATCGTACCTTACTAAAGAAGCCAGATGACCAATAGTGGGGCCCAAATTTGGCATCTTGCCTGGGGCCTTATTTCAAGTTAATCCTTCTCTGCTTAGAGCCCCAAATAAAATTAAATATTTCATGTGTATTGTATTGTTAGCACTGAGCTCAATAAAACAAGACAAGGTAACACTGTACATTACTCTTAAATCATATCCTGTGTTTAGTTTTCATTTCATAAAACCTAGTAAATGTAAGAGAACAAATCTCACCATATTAACAAACTAATGAAATACATTTATTAGATAAAATTACATATTGATACCTTTTCAAGTTATTGGATCACAGAACCAGTAACTTTCCCTCCAGTTATGTTATTAAAGAGGAACTCCAGCCTAAACAAGAATACTGTCATTAAGTTACATTAGTTATGTTAATTCAAATAGATAGGTAATGTGAATCATGCTGGGTAAAATTCTCCTAGCTTGATCCCTGGAAAAACATGGGTCTCTAAAACAGTTGTTAAAAGTTATTTGTGAAAAATTATATTTTTTAACTATAGTGTAAACCTCAGGTTACCAATTATAGATGTCATAAGTTTTTAGAATGCAGTATTGAATTTGGCACATCAGTATACACATAGGTACACCAATTAAAGAAGCATGTGCATCACTACTTATCATAAAATATTAGATACACAGTACAGATGTTTGTGTGATTTGGGCCGTTTTCTGACTTATTACAAGTTTGTATGACCAGTGATCAGACTTGTTCTATAAAGAGTATATTGTGGCCGCAATAGTATTGCAGTTATTAATCATCCTACTTAGTTCTTTATGATTAAATACTTTTCACTTTCCTCCACATCAGATGCACATTATTTAGATTCCCATCATGCCACAGAGTCTGCCACACTGTCACAGTAGCTATTTTTCTTCAGCCTGACACCTACTCAGTGATTCACTGTGCCTAGCATGTTGTGTCATATTCAAGAGACAGACAGAGCAGAGCTGGTATCATATAGATGGCTAAAAATGTACTTTCATTTCAAATAAGCATTTTGGTTGCCTTTGTTTTTGGTACATAATAATACATAGTGTTTTTTGGTTCATAATGTTTCTTAACCTCCTTGCCGGTCTAATTAATCCGGCAAGGAGGCAGCGCAGAACTTTTTTTTTTTTAAATCATGTAGCGAGCCCAGGGCTCGCTACATGATAGCCGCTGAGCGGCGGCATCGCCCCACCCACTCCGATCGCCTTCGGTGATCAGAGTAAGCAGGGAATCCCGTTCAGAACGGAATTTTCCTGCAGGGCTTCCCTGGTCGCCATGGCGACGGGGTCACAGGGAATCCCGATCCGCCCCTCAGCGCTGCCTGGCACTGATTGGCCAGGCTGCGCAGGAGTCTGGGGTGGGGGGGGGGGGGCTCGGCGCGGCGGGTAGCGGCAAATCGGCGGCGAGCGGCGGCGATCGCGTACTACACGCAGCTAGCAAAGTGCTAGCTGCGTGTAGGAAAAAAAATTATGCAAATCGGCCCAGCGGGGCCTGAGAAATCCTCCTGCGCAGGTTACCCCGAGCTGAGATTGGGATAACCGGCAAGGAGGTTAAAAGAAAACCAAAGCCAAAAAAAACCTGGAGAGTGGGGGGAGGGGGGGGGGGGAACAGGCATTTACTGTCATCTGTCCCGATGCTTACCACTCCTAGTGCTACCCGGACCAAATTCTGCTGTATGCTCCTTTACCCTATTGCCTGAGGAAGCAGGTTCATACCTGTGAAATGTGTTGCAGTCCTTTGTGGAGTATGCCAATAAAATCTGTATAAATTGAATAGACAGTTTCTGGTTTCTGCTTGCGGGAGGTAAGTCCACCACTACCTCCCAAGCATTTTTAATGTTTTATCCTGTTGGCGCCTCTGACTTTCATACATTACCACTCCCCCTGTTCTCCTCTCCCCCCTCCCCCCCCCCCCGTATCTTACCTAAAAGCCCCCGGGATCCTCTTCAGGGTCGCTGGAGTCGGGCTTTACTGCGCAGGCACTGGCAGGGCTTTGCATGTCCTACAGCGCTCAGCTGTGGCCAGGAGTGCTATGCATATGACTTCATGTGCATTACGTAGTGATGTCATAAGCATGCACAGTGTGCTCCGGGCTACTGGCGCAAACTTTAAGAAGTTTTCACAGTTCAGCTCAGTTGTGATTACTTTGGCAATAACTTTATCAATAATTATCACAACTAAATGATCTATATATTGTTGTTTTTTTGTTTTGTTTTTTGTTTGTTTTTGATTTCAGGTCAAATTAGTTTTTTTTGTGGCTGATATTTATTTTTAGTAATTACCTTATTTTGTATGCATTTCAAAAGGAAAAGGAGAATGAAGACAAAAAGTAATAAAAAATCCACAATTTATCCATTTTCATACATTATAGTTTTAATGTAAACCGTTCTATTGTACATTAAACCCACACATTTTATTAGTTTAACTTTCTGTTTAAACAGTTCATTTGTTTTCATAATGTATTAGATGTAACAGTTGAGTATACACTCACGTCCAACTTTTTTGAATAACTTGTCATCCAACTTGTCGTTTGAACGACTTGTAGTGCAAACAAGTTGTTCAGACATCATGTACACACTGACCAATAAAGCGGCTCACATGCTAATTTACCTAATTTACATGTCGTTTAACCAACTTTATAATGGACAATGGACTGGTTAGAACAATGGACTAGATTAAATGACTGATCAAACGACTTGCTGTTTGAACATCTATTAGGTGGACAAACGACTAACAGTCATTTGTACACATGTAAAGACTTAATGTCATGATCGCTTCTGCAGCATGTACTGCTGGCTGCAGAGGTACTGCAGCCAAGCAGCTCTGATTCCTTTACATGCATTTGCTAGCATAGTTCTGCACGCATTGCTTGTGATAGTCTGTCAGCTAGGGAATGGTAGTCAAGCCAGCCTGCTTGTGACTGATTACCATTCACCTGTGTGGAGATTTGCATCTCTGCTCTCATTGGATGACTTCAGTATAAAGGTTTGCTTCCTGCAAGCGTGCTCCGCCCATCATAGTTTTCAGCTTTAGTTCGGTCTAAGCTGTGACTGGGTCCTTTGATACTGTGAAATATAGCCCTTGTCTTGTTATGTTCTAGTTCAGTTATCCTGTGGAGTTATGTTATATATTTCCCACAGGGACATATATACGTACTCCTTCTAGTATAGAGATTTTGTATTACCTAGCCTTGTTCGCTGTATTGTTCCTGATTCTAGTCAGTATTCCTTGCTTATGCTATATATCGGTTCATCGCCAATACATACATATTCTAGTCAGCGTTTGTTATTTTCCTTGTATTCGTGCTACGGTGATATATCAGTGCCGCTGATGTACACGTACTCGAACTGTTGATATTCTGTGTCTAGCTAGTCAGTTTTTAGCATGTTTCGGTAGGTTGCGCTTAGCGTGATCACCCGTGCTTAGCTAGCATAGTCCTGTCCTTGCGAGGTAGCCATTGCTGCGGTTGCTATTGGCTACCTCACTCCAGTCTGCCCTGTATCTGTCTTTATGTTTGTTATTGCAGGAGTAGCGCAACATCGCACTGCTTTCATTGCGTATTATCGGACATCCAGAGCTGCAGTCGCTCTGGGCAGCCTGTGTAGCCTCTTCCATTATCCAGCTCTTAGCTTTATTGTGCTGGGTGTTCAGACAGTATGCATCCCCAGCATTACACTTAACAGTTGTTTGAACAACAGTTGGTCCAATGGATCCGCTGAGCGGATCGGGCAAGCCGGCTGTTATCAGTCGCTCGTCTGCGCGTACACTTGTCCAACTTGTCATTCAAACAACGTCAGACAACAAGTTGTTCGAAAAAGCTGAACGTGTGTACTTTCCTTTACTGTCTTTTCCTGGATTGTTTATTTTACACTGGTTTACTCATTAGCCCTGTCATTGAATTCCGTGGGGAAAAGAGTATATGTTGCTGTGATTCCTTTTCAACTCTATAGCATTTTTTATCAGCTCAGAGCTAAATAAACAGTGTTATCTAGGATTTTGTACAGAGGAGACTGCAGTGACCTATTTTTACATCATGGGGCAAGAAGTGGTTAGAGCAAACCTAACGTGTAAAAAATTATGAGATAATTTATTGTAAATGTATTCATAGAAATTGGAACTTCCCTGGAGTCTTACATTCTTCTTATTAATTATTTTTACCTGAGTTCTAATGTGAAATATAAGCAGCAGCCATGTCAGTGTGATGTAAAATCTTCATTCAGCTCCAGTACAGAGCAAAATAATTTCCTTAATTTTTTTTAGCACTATCATGTTATCAGAGTGTTTGCTCATTCAAATACAAGTCTTTCTTTGGGTATTATTTACTTTTTAGAGACCTGATCCTACTTTCTACTGCTCATTTGCTCAGATTAAGCACTGCTTTATTATCCTTTGCAATAAAAAAAATACAGAAAGCAAAACACTGGCAAACTCTAGGTAGGATAGACATATATATATATACCACATGATTAGATAAACATAGGTAAAATAATTATTACGTATGTTTATCTCATCATGTGGTATTTTCACTAAACAGCAGTAACATTTTTGTGAGCAGGCTGTGCACGGCAATTTTACCTGTACAGTAGAATCTCGTTATAGTAAACTTTAATATAGTGAACTGGTTATAGTAAACTCAGCCCCCAGGTCCCTGCCAGGCAACTGTATAAATATACAACACATGTCAAATTCTAAAATAGTAAATTTCTGATATTGTAATCTACTTGGCCAGGTCTCTTAGAGTTTACTATAAAGGGATTTTTACACAACTAGTGTAGTGTGCATTGTACTCATAGCACAACTGGCATTATGTACACAACATGTGCATAGTTTTATGATGCACACTACACAAATACTATAATGGATTAGAGACACAACAGTCGTAAATAACAAGAGTTGTGCTATGTGCGCAACATACACTACCCTATTTGCATAAACATCTGCACTCAGTAATTTTACTGCCGTTAAGTGAATATACCCCCATATGTCACAAGTCAGTTCATGTATGCTTTAGGTGGATGTGTAGGAAAGTAACTTGTTATACAAATTCTTCTGTGTATTGTTTCCAAAATAAGCAGCACAGATAATTATTACTTTGTATGTGCCACTGTTTAATAACACTGTTGTCCAGCATTGTTCTCATATAAATGGTTTGTCAGTGTTTAAAAACCTTCTCAAGGTATCAGTCAAGGCTGGTTTTGACTGAGGTTTAGAACCACTAGAACGCTCATTAGTCTACTACTTGGTACTCAAATATGAAGCAAAAAGTGCAAAGCACATAGCATAATACCACAAATCACATATATGAAAGTGTCCCACCACCTCACAGGCACACTTAGAGTAGCATTTGCCTTCTTACATTGACCATATTTACATTAGATTAACAAGTATTAAAAAGGTGATGGAGTCTTCCACCCTTTCATGCCGATGAGAATATTATAATATATAATATTATATTATCGAAATATTATTATCGGGCAAAAATTCTACATTTTGATACAAAAATAGCGAACATTCAAGCTAATCTCTAATTCTCAGTAAGGTATGTTCCTTATTAAGGTAAAATTATAAATGAGGCTGGGCACAGTGTAAAACTATCTACATGCTTAGTTTAGTAGACTAATGTTGGACTCACAGGCTAGATTCACAGTGGTCCGTTGCATAACTCATACATTATAATAAGTGTGAGCTGCAATAGAGACTGAACATAGACTTTAAAGAAGAACTGTAAGGTGGAAATGAACTTGCCACCAGATTAAAGCTGGTGGCAGGTTTGTCAGGGAAAAGCCACTTCCCAGAGGGGAAAAAGTCCTGCAGGCAATGGAAAATCCAGCTGAAAAAGTGAAATTCCTCTCACTAAGTGATGTTAGGCCTAGGCTTAATTAAAATTCAGGTTTGGGTGCACAGCCTTGTGGGTAATGGCATCACATGCAGTTACTTCCTGTTTTGCATAATGCTGATATTTAAGGCCAGATATCTCACCACCCATAACTCCTACACACTCCAATCTTTGAGGATAGAGAGAGCATCCCAAACTACTTCTATGCCAAATTGCAGCATCCCAGCCCCACTGGTTCACAAGATAGCTTCGATAAACCCTATCTCAGGAACCATTGGGACTGGAGGGCAGCAATTTGGCTCAGAAGTAGTTCAAGGGGTCATCTCCCTGCTCTCAATTTCGAGTGTGTAGGTTAAATATCAGTAGCATAATATAATTCTATAGTAAATGGATCAGACACAGCTCTGGCATAGCAGCCTAGTGGAGAACAGAGAAATAATCTAGCTCTGCATGCCAGTAGTAAACATGATTCCTCCCATGCTGCCTGAACACATTTTTTTTATGCAATCCAAGGAGAGTGAAAGGTGTGTGATTCTGACCAGTTTCACCTGACTTATATACTGGCTGCCTCAAGTCTAATGACTCATTCAAATGTAAACATGTTTTTTTATACCACACTGATATTACTTCTCTCTTTTGCTTATCTCTTCTTTTCCTCATAACACACTCTCTTTTCCTTTCTTTTGTAAAAAAATCTCCTTACAGTTTAATACAAAGCCTGCTTGCTGTGAGTTAGAATAATGTGATCAGTAACAACACAGTACTGTGAACAAGCCCATAGGATTGTATGGGCAGTGAGTTGACATGCAGAATTATTCTGCAACGCAACTGAGCACTGTGATCTAGTCCACAGTCATTTCCAGTATAGAAAATGTAGGATACACCATCTGCATAGTCAAGTGATGCTCTCTTCTGGGCATTTAGCTCTACTTTAACAACCCAGCAAAAATACAATTCATTTAGTTTTCCCCTGATGCAAATCCAGCACTCTCAGTCTGCCTGGGATAATACAAAAGCACAATTAACCAAAGGGTAAGATGTACTTAGCCTGTATCGGTGACCATGTTAAAACTGAATTAAAATACCTTTGTTTGGATATTGTATTGCTATTAATATAATAGGTGGCTTCAAGTGCTGTACTGGTTATTCACCTGCACTCCTGTTATATGACATGTTTCAAAGCCTTCAGCACAGAACAGCTTGGTGTGAGGTTACTGCATGCTAAATGAAGAAACAGCTTTCCTGCAGCTTACAGTGATGTGAAAAACTATTTGCCCCCTTCCTGATTTCTTATTCTTTTGCATGTTTGTCACACTTAAATGTTTCTGCTCATCAAAAACCGTTAACTATTAGTCAAAAATAACATAATTGAACACAAAATGCAGTTTTAAATGATGGTTTTTATTATTTAGTGAGAAAAACTCAAAACCTACATGGCTCTGTGTGAAAAATAAATTGCCCACTGAACCTAATAACTGGTTGGGCCACCCTTAGCAGCAATAACTGCAATCAAGCGTTTGCGATAACTTGCAACGAGTCTTTTACAGCGCTCTGGAGGAATTTTGGCCCACTCCTCTTTGCAGAATTGTTGTAATTCAGCTTTATTTGAGGGTTTTCTAGCATGAACCACCTTTTTAAGGTCATGCCACAACATCTCAATAGGATTCAGGACTTTGACTAGGCCACTCCAAAGTCTTCATTTTGTTTTTCTTCAGCCATTCAGAGGTGGATTTGCTGGTGTGTTTTGGGTCATTGTCCTGCTGCAGCACCCAAGATCGCTTCAGCTTGAGTTGACGAACAGATGGCCGGACATTCTCCTTCAGGATTTTTTGGTAGACAGTAGAATTCATGGTTCCATCTATCACAGCAAGCCTTTCAGGTCCTGAAGCAGCAAAACAACCCCAGACCCTCACACTACCACCACCATATTTTACTGTTGGTATGATGTTCTTTTGCTGAAATGCTGTGTTACTTCTACGCCAGATGTAACGGGACACGCACCTTCCAAAAAGTTCAACTTTTGTCTTGTCGGTCCACAAGGTATTTTCCCAAAAGTCTTGGCAATCATTGAGATGTTTTTTAGCAAAATTGAGACGAGCCTTAATGTTTTTTTTGCTTAAAAGTGGTTTGCGCCTTGGATATCTGCCATGCAGACTATTCTTGCCCAGTCTCTTTCTTATGGTGGAGTCGTGAACACTGATCTTAATTGAGGCAAGTGAGGCCTGCAGTTCTTTAGATGTTGTCTTGGCGTCTTTTGTGGCCTCTCGGATGAGTTTTCTCTTGGGGTAATTTTGGTCGGCCGGCCACTCCAGGGAAGGTTCATCACTGTTCCATGTTTTTGCCATTTGTAGATAATGGCTCTCACTGTGGTTCGCTGGAGTCCCAAAGCTTTAGAAATGGCTTTATAACCTTTACCAGACTGTTAGATATCAATTACTTTTGTTCTCATTTGTTCCTGAATTTCTTTGGATCTTGGCATGATGTCTAGATTTTGAGGTGCTTTTGGTCTACTTCTCTGTGTCAGATAGCTCCTATTTCAGTGATTTCTTGATTGAAACAAGTGTGGCAGTAATCAGGCCTGGGGGTGACTACAGAAATTGAACTCAGGTGTGGTAAACAACAGTTAAGTTATTTTTTAACAAGGGGGGCAATCACTTTTTCACACAGAGCCATGTAGATTTGGAGTTTTTTTTCTCACTAAATAATAAAAACCATCATTTAAAACTGCATTTTGTGTTCAATTATGTTATCTTTGACTAATAGTTCACGGTTTTTGATGAGCAGAAACATTTAAGTGTGACAAACATGCAAAAGAATAAGAAATCAGGAAGGGGGCAAATATTTTTTCACATCACTGTATTCATGGAAGTCTGTTGATTTATTTGTTTGGCAATAAACACTAGTCCCAGGCCAGTGTAAGCACCAGCAAGAAATGTAAATACCATCTATTCTTAAATTGAATTTTACTACAAATTTTTCATATGCAGTTAAAGTGGAATTTTGCTGGAAAGTAGAATGATGGTAAAATGTTTTTTTTTTCTTCCACTGTGAAGTGATCTGGAACATCATATAACGTTCTGGTGGAAGGGCTAGCCTTCACTGCTGTTGAATGCTGAGCTCTAAACACTGATTACTTGAACTTACTGTGATCAGTTGTTTTATATTGCTGTTTATTTAACATTTAAAGGCACGGGGTAAGTGCAATAACAATGTATGGGGCCCATGGATGGAGGCACATGGGGAACAGAAAGAGGCACAGAGACATGGAGAGAGGCACAGGGTGGAAAGAAGGAGACACGGGGCATGGGTAGAGGTACAGGGGAAAGAGAAGGAGACACGGCCATGGATGAATGCATGGGAGGATGGAAGGAGACACAAAGGGGGCAGGAAAAGGCACAGAGGCATGGAGAGAGGCACAGGGGGATATATGGGGCATGGATAGAGGTACAGGAGAACAATAGGGAGACAGAGGGGGACACAGAGGAGGCACAACGGGGACACTGGGAGAAAAGAGAAGGCACGGGGACAGAGGTAGCACAGTGCTTCAACTTACTAGAGGCACAATGGAGGCACAGAAAACAGCGGTAGCACATTATTTTAAATTACTGGTGGCACAAAGGAGGCATAGGGGACAGAGGTAGCAGTGTTTTGACTTACTGGGGGCACAAAGAAGGAACTGAGAAAGATGACACAGTGTTTCGACTTAAGTACAAATTCTGGTTAAAGGAAACATCTGAGGTTGGCAAAAAAATTAGAGTTACCTCCAGCCCCTGGAAGCCGATATGTCCCTTGCCGCAGCTCCGGAGTCCCGGGATGCCCTCCGTTTCAGATGCCGACCTCGCCAGGTCGGCATCTACTGCACCTGCACAAGAGCCGCTGTCAATCATTCTCATGTTGTGATGAGAGTGATTGACAGCGGCGCTCATGTTGGCGCAGTAGATGCCAACCAGGTGAGGTTGGCATTTGAAACGGAGGGGATCCCAGGACTCCGGAGCTGCGGTGAGGGACATATCGGCTGCCAGGCGTTGAAGGTAGCCCCTGTAAGTAGTTCTCATTTTTTTGCCTACGCCGGATGTTTCCTTTAAGAAAGAACCTACAGAAGCTATCTCAATGATTAACCATGGACTACCTCTAGCATTTGTTGTTTGTTTTCAATTCTGTTCCTTAAATATAATTAAAAAATATTTCCTTTTGTGTAATTAATCTTTCTCCTCAGCAGCAGTTTATTTTATAAACTTCATCTAATTACACTAATTACATAAATCAAAAACATCATCTTCCTCTTTTCACTGAAATGAAGATGAACTTGTGTGCTATTTCTTAGAAGTTAATTTGTATCACAATCAATTATATTCTATAATGCTCAACAAGGCTTTGGCATTCTGGCACAGTGCCTGCTAAGTGTCTTTACATATATACATACGGAATATATGTATATGTATGTGCACTAAAATAGTAGCCTCATATTGGGACTTATAGGGAATATAAGGGAACAGAGAAATCTGCCATACACACCAAAAAATGTAAAAGCTTCCTCAAATGTTAGTTAAAATTGCAGTTTACCTTTATTTACGCTAAAAAGTGTGTTAAATATATTAAACATTAAAAAATGACAACTAACAACACAGTGAGCTCCAAGAATCAGTCAATACAATAATAGGTCTGGCCACACCAAAACGTAGAGCTAGCTGATCACACTAATAGTGGCAAACTCTATTCTTAATCCCCAAGACTAGGTAAAATAATTTAGTCAAAAACATTAGGATCATCGGGGTTAAGAATAACTGGAGATGATCTGCTAGATCAGGAAAAACTCAGTTTCTTTCTACGACTTACGCGTGGTGGGTATCGGGACCCAAACCCTTGGACGACATTGCAGGTCTGAGGCTAGCGACGCATTCTGTTTCATGCGAGGAGCGGAGTGAGTGTGGCGTCACAGGGGCAGGGTGAGTGGGGAAAACAGTGCTCTGGCCTGTTGCTCAGCTGAAGCGATCTGCCAGGTGAAGCTCTGGCCAAGGGGTTAGGGGCTGCTGTGCACATGCTAGATTGTCTGCAGAGGCAATTGTTATCTGCTGCCCTAGACACGTTTCATGTAGCCACTGTATCAGCTAAATTCAGTTTGCTAAGTAGCGTGGTGCAGTTTCCTCCTTTTTTTGCTTTTGGCTCCTATAGGTGAGAATACTTGTTCTCCAGCACTGCCTATGAGGGTCTAAGCAGTATATATTGAAATACCTTCTGCAGAAGCCAGAAACCAAGACCACAGCAGTGCATATGGAGTAGTATTATCACGATGGACTATTCTGGGTTTGCCAGAATTAAATCTTATGCAGATGTCAGAATCCACATCAATATATTGTGCTCTAATAATGTGATGTGTTGCATGTGCTGCACACAGTGAATGGAAGTAGTTGCTTCAGCCAGACAAATCATGCATGTCATGACAAGTATTATTATTATTAAGTTCAGCAGTCACTAGAAATATCCCCTGGTCATAGGAGAGGCAGTGGAATGTATAGATGAATATTCAGCCAGTATAGAGGTAGTTGTGGAGCTGTGCTGTGAGATTTAGTTTTGCTGGACAGTCCACTTTCAGGTGATCAGATTATCTTCAACAGCTGTTGTTCAAAAGTTTAAAAGGCTGTTTAAGTTTTTTACTTATATGGAATTCCTGTGTATGTCAAATATGTAAGTCATTGCCATGTAGGGATTACTTCCTCTTAGTTGTGACAAAAATACCCCTTTATTTGCATCTAAACAAGAGTTCCAAAGAAGCATTCATCACAAGCGAAATCCACATGAAAACGTACTCTACATAAATATTTGCCATGAGCAGTCCCTTATTTAGTTTACGCTTAGTTTGTTTTTGCAGTCCAGTGAACCACTGATTGTAGCTCAGTTTGCAAAATGTTAGCATTGAATCCCAAACCACACAGTTACATTCGCACCTTTTCAAGATGCTTGTGTTACTGGAGTCTGCAAAAGGTTTGTTTTCAAGTAGGCGCCTGCCCTATGTAGAAACATTTCTGTATAGCAGGCACAGCCAAGTAATCTATTGCCTATGGAAAGATAGGGTTTTAATGACAGTTTCATGTTTCCTGTCTCTTTATTATTACGTCTGAAAACCAGTCTTAAAACATTTTTTTCTACTTTGCATTTATAAAGATGTCTATTTTAAGATTCCTGTAATACATAATATTTCTGAATACAAACAGTGTAATAATAATGCTATTACTGTTGCAGCATACACTCTGTCCATTAAAGCAGGAGGATTAGCCATACTATGCCAGGGAAAAAAACACATATATAATTAGATAAATACTTAATCTACTTACATAACACATGTATTGTACTCTCCATGTTTTGATTTCAGTGAATTGTATATAGTAAATGAAGAGAATTATGTTCCTGGTGGGAACCATTTCTTTCGCCCACAGTTTGAGGCTAAATGCTGAAGGCCTTTTTTTCCCCATTTTTTCTTTTCTCCTCAGCCTTGCTTGTAAACACAAGTGAGCAGAGGATCGTGTTTCAGCTAGGCAGCTAGGCAGGGAAATAAAGGGAAGAGGAGAAATATATTATAGATAATAAAAAAAACCAGCGCGCAACTGTTTGGCAATGGCTATTAAAGGGCCAGTGCTCCTAAGGTATGTGATAACTCCAAACCATAACAGCAGAAAAAGTTTTGAATGCAGGATTAGCATCTTTATCACTTAATACACTCAGAGCAGTTGCTGTTGAAATTTGATTTTTATGGTGACAATCCCGCTTTAACGGTAAAGCTGATGTGACCTGCATGCATACCTTTACTAGAGTAACTATATGATAAAAAGGAGGAGCCCAAAAAAATAAATTAACTAAAACAGTTTAAAAGGAGGTAAGTGGAGGATTTACTTCCACAGATATACACAAACATGTTAAGGTATAGACATTTTTATTGGACTACTTATCAAACATACGTTGGTTAATATAAATGGCATAGTGGGTTGCACTCTCACCTTGCAGTCCTAGATTCCCCAGTTCAAATTTGGGCCTGGAAACTCTCTGCCTGGAGTTTTGTATGTCCACCCCATATTTGCATGGCTTTCCTCTGGGAACTCTGGATTACTCCCCACAAAACTGGCCTTAGACTAAAAGGACTATGACTGTAACTATAACTAGACTATGACTGTAGTCGGGATTAGATTTCCCTTGAGATACATGACATAACTATACTCTGTTAAAGAGAAACTCCAACCAAGAATTGAACTTTATCCCAATCAGTAGCTGACACCCCATTTTACATGAGAAATATATTGCTTTTCACAAACAGACCATCAGAGGCCCGCTGTATGACTGATTTTGTGCGGAAACCCCTCCCACAAGAAGCTCTGGGACTGTGGTACTTTTGGTAGTTTGTTACAATGTAACAAGGTTCACAGACAGGAATTAGCGGTTTACAGCTGTCTCTAACAGCCAAAACAGCTAGCAGCAGCTACATAACCTGCCCACAGTAAAAATGTCACCATGTAATAAATGTCCAGTGTTCTCCCCAGAGCCTTTTACCAGGGCGCGCCGCCCGGCTGGTCTCTTCTGAGCGCCCGGCTGATCTCCCCCGAGCGCCCGGGTAAAATTATCCCATTCTGTGCGGCTCATCAGTGATCAGCGGTGGCTGTATCATTGCAGCCAGCCGCTGTCACTCAGAGACACTATCTCCGCCCACCTCCTCAGCTCCCGGCAGTTGTGTGGAGGGGCGGGGAATGCAGGAGACGTTACGCAGCTCACACATAAGCTCTGAGTGAAGAGAGGAAGCAGGGCTCTCGGAAGGTCCTGCAGACGCTGTCCTGTCGTCCTCCTCTCTCTGTACGAGCAGCTTACATGAGCTAGGAAGCGCGGCTCTGGAATGTCCAGCCAGACGCTGTCCTCCTCCTCCTCTCCCTGTACTCAGAATAACGCGCAACCCTGATGTTTGTGGCATGTCCAGCCAGACGCTGTCCTCCTCTCCCTGTGCTTGTCCCAGCAGCAGCGTGTATGTAATCTCGCTGGCTACTATACACTAACCCCCCCCCCCCAAGAACCTTAGGATGCTTAACCCTTTGAGCCAGAGTACAGATAGCCACAGACTCACCCAGGGCAATGGCAGACAGAGGCACAGAGTGATTACCTGGGGCTTCTTCCAGCCCCTTTAGTTGTTGTTCTCCCTTGCAGTCATTCCGCACCGCTGTGTTCCTCTCTGAACGCTGCATGCACAGCCACATGTCACTTGCCTCCTCCACCACATTCCCGTTACCGGCAGCGTTTTGCACTTGCGCGGTAACTAAAAATTGCTACTGCGCATGGGCAAAACACTCCTGGTCACAGGAGCATGATCGAGTAGCTGCAGGGCTAAGGAACAGAGCAGTGTGGAATGGCGATCATGGAGCAGGAGGACTTTAGGGGGCTATAAGAAGCCCCAGGTAAGTAACTAGTCTAATTTTTTTCAGTTTAGTATCCCTTTAAGAGATTCCAGTACAAAAGACAGAGCCTAGCCTGTCAATTTATTGGGGGGGGGGGGGGGGGGGCGCGCGATTCCCCACCTAGTGGCGCCCAACCTAACCTTCCACCACCCGGCTACTATTTCATACCACCCGGCTGGAAAAAATTTCTGGGGAGAACACTGATGTCAGAATGTAAATCGGGGAGAGGAAAGATTTTACAATGAGCAAACACTGACTAAATCATTTATACATAATTATTGTAAAAATGAAGCACTTTTTTTTATTACATTATTTTCACTGGAGTTCCTCTTTAAATACTGCAGAAGGTGTCATTGCAAAATAAATACACAATAACAGGAATAAAAATTGTGAGCGATATTCTTTCATGAATTTAGTTCCGTTTTCACTCAATAGAGTAATATTTTTCTTTGTGAGTGTTGTATTGAAATGCATAAAGAATGTTGTGTTTTTTTTCTTATGGATTGTTTACATTTGTCTCTATATGATATTTTGTGTTTTTGATTAATTAGAAGACATAGTAAAGAATAAGGGAAAGGAACAGTAACCCGTTTCCAATAATTCTTTATATTAGACTGAAATCTGATTAATGCCCTTTTCACTATCATGTTGAATAAACATTTTAGAAATGATACAGTGAAACACATAATAAATTTAAAAAATACATGTGGCTGTTTTCTCCATCCTCTATAATAAAACCCCTGTGTCCCTGCGTGTGCCTCCTGTCTCTGTGTAGCGTTGTCCGTGCTTTCTGCTACTGTGCATGTGCGCAGCACGGAACCAGAGAAAGGAGGCCGGGGACGGGGCCAGGGAGCCGAGCGGGCGGCGTGTGAGCGGGCGGCCGGATGTGCGGCGGGTGAGTGGGCGGCCGGATGTGCGGCGTGTAAGCGGGCGGCCGGGTGTGCGGCGTGTGAGTGGGCGGCCGGATGTGCGGCGTGTGAGTGGGCGGCCGGATGTGCGGCGTGTGAGTGGGCGGCCGGATGTGCGGCGGGTGAGCAGGCGCGCGCCCAGAAACACAGACCTGGAGCCATTTTTTAAACGGGCTTAGGTCTACTTGTAGCATATAGGATCCATCTAAGCTGTGACAATGGCCTCAATTCACTAAGCGTATCTCATGTCTTTAATAACATTTCTAGAGTGGTCACCATGGTGATAAGGCATGTCATATTCAGGAAACATTTTACCTCAGGCAAACCTAAAGTTAACTCTTCTGTCTTTAAGTTAACTCTTTAATCCTTAAAATAACTCCAGAGTTAAAGACAGGCTGTTTATTAACTGCGTGTGAAAATAACTACGGAGGAGGTAAATTAACTACAGAGGAGGTAAATTAACTACAGAGGAGGTAATTTAGCGAATGAAGAGTTAAGATAACTATCTTACTGTGTGGAGGTAAGTTTTCTCTTGCCTTATTATCTCCAGCATGATCTTAGTGAATTGAGGCCATTGTGCAAATTAAAAACTGTTGGCTGTAGCCGCAATCTCCACAGTGAATTCTCCCAGTTTTATAAATCTGAGTGCTATGCACACAATAACAATTAGTGTACAAGCTTTGGCATGGGCATTTCTTGGCATTGAGATGTGTCTGTTCTGATGTTCTTGTATTGCTAGTCATGAAAGGACTTGTCTAACAAGTTAAATACTTCAGTTTCTACAACGCAAGCTTATATAGACTGAAGGCTGAATATACTGTGATCTGAAGTTTAGATTGTCAATATACTGTATGCATATCCCAAAAGGTAAGTACATATACATAATATTGGACCTAAGGAGTACTTAATCTGTTAATAAATTTATTATAACTAACCTAAATTAGTATTTTTCATTTGCTTAAAAGTATAAAGGGAATACATGGAAAGCAGTCACGTAGTTATGGGTTACTTTAAGTTTATATATATATTTCAAAGATGCTAATTGGTAAAAGTTGTTTCTAAAACTTTAGAAATAACAAGGTCATGGTAATTAAAGTGCTTATCTATACAGCAAAACCTCTATCAACCTCAGACACATAAAAGGCACCATCCTCCTCTGCGTTTCCTACAGCCCCTGCTTCTGCATCCTCCGCAGGCTCCTGTTGCATGTCACTTAACAGACTATCAGGTCACATGGCATTGGGAACCCACGAAGGATGCAGCAGAACAGTCGGTGTCTGTCAGAAGCAGAGAGGAGGACAGCACCCGGTTCTCTGGGAAGTTGCTCTGCTGCTCAGCGTAATTGGGGAGGAGACAGAGAGGCACACTCCCTTCAGGCACCCAGGTAATCCAGGTTGCTTGAGAGTGCCTGTTAACTGAATGGCAGGGTTTTAGTGTATACGAAAGCCTGATATTTAAAGAGAAACCGTAACCAAGAATTGAACTTAATCCCAATCTGTAGCTGATACCCACTTTTACATGAGAAATCTATTCCTTTTCACAAACGGATCTTCAGGAGGCTCTGTATGGCTGATATTGTGGTGAAACCCCTCCCACAAGAAATTCTGAGGACCGTGGTACTCTTGGCAGTTTCCTGTCTGTGAACCTCGTTGCATTGTGGGAAATAGCTGTTTACAGCTGTTTCCAACTGCCAAAAAAGCAAGCAGCAGCTAAATCACCTGCCAACAGTAAAAATGTCACCATATGATGTCAGAATGTTAATCAGGTATTTAAAAGATTTTACAATATGCAAACACTGACTTAATCATTTACACATAATTATTATAAAAATGAAGCACTTTTTTATTACATTATTTTCACTGGAGTTCCTCTTTAACTACTTGACTGCCCCATGCCAACGGGCGTGGTCGCGGCGGCAGCCCCAGGACCACCTAATGCCAATTGGCGTCAAGTCCTGGGGCTGCATTTTGCACAAGATCGTTCGCAGGCTGCGCGCGCATCTCCCGCTTGGGGGCGGAGCTTCGCCCCCTCTTCAGTCTCTGAGCGGTTATTGCCGCTCGGGAGAGTGTTAGACGGTGTGATCGCCGTCTATTTACACAGTACAGCACTGCGATCGGCAGCAGCACTGTACTGGGGACAGCCCTGGGGGACAAGAGAGCAATCGGCTCTCATAGGCAGAAGCCTATGACAGCCGATCGCCGTGATTGACTGGCGGGGGTGGGCGGGGGGGACAGGGGGAAAAAAAGCAAAAATACACATTTCTATTAGCAATAAATATAGATAAATATTTGTAAAAAAAAAAAAACAAACAACTGGGGGAGATCAGACCCCACCAACAGAGAGCTCTGTTAGTGGGGAGAAAGGGGGGGGGGGTGGAATCACTCGTGCGCTGTGTTGTGTAGTCCTGCAGCTTGGCCTTAAAGAGAACCTGTACTGAGTAAAAATAAACACATGAGGTAACTTCAAATGAACATTGCATAGTAACCTTGCAATCAGTTCCTCTCAGAAGCTCACCATTTTCTTCTGACAATAATCCCTTCCTGTTCTGACAATATTTTGTCAGATCTGAAATATATCAGTTGCTGTCAGTTATAGCTGAGAGGAAAACTGATGTACCAGGTAATGTCCATGTTTCCCTATGGCTCAAGTTGGCGATGTTACAGTTTAACAGTGTGCTGACCAGAAAGCTGTTATGGGTAATGGGCATTTTCAAAATGGAGGACGCAAAATTCCCTTGATCACAGTGAACAAACAGGACGCGGGACAGGAGAAAGACAATGAGGAGTAGACTACATGGAACGTAAGTATGGCTTATGTATGCTTATTTTGATTTTTAATTTGCAGTTCAGGTTTTCTTTAAAGCTGCAGTGGCCAATTATGCAAAACACAGCCTGGTCTTTAGGGGGGTTTACCACTGTGGTTCTCAAGTGGTTAAAGAGGCACCATAACGACATATAGTAGAATGTACTACATTATTCAGGATACCCAATTTTACATTAATTATCCTGGTCTCAGCATCACAAACACCTCCTATATCTATACAGTGTTCTCCCCAGGCTCTTTTAGCCGGTGCTCCACCCAGCTAGTTTTGGTGAGCACCCGGCTGTCATCCTCCTCCTATGCTTAAGAAAGAGCCAATCGCACTCTTCTGGCACACCACCCTTAGTCAGAAGAAAGGGGGTGAGGTGTGCAGGGCTTGTCTCCGGATACCACAGAGAGTGGTAGTAATAGATCAAGTGGAAGTCCGCACCACCTCTTTAGGATAAATCTTGTTTTATTAGTATCAAAAACACATTAAAAAGAACCAGTAGGCAAGACAGTCCGCTGTTTCGGGCTCCTGCCCTTCTTCATGTTGCCAGGTTCTGAATACATATTCAAACACATCACATATATATACACCAGAGTAACCAATCAGATTCAGTATTCAAAAAAGAGGACCTGATGGGGAACTGCTCATTTAAATACAAAACCCCTCCTCCCCATATATCTCTATGGGGTACCCGTATCCTTTAATAATACATTGGGCATATAAATTACAGATTTCAATTTTACTCCATATAGGATGAGTATATCTGCAGGCAATATCCCCATACATCGTAGGGTTCTCCTGGCTATAGATCGCCTTGGTTATGTGTACAGCTGGCAAAAACGCGTCCCGGGAGGAAGGAAACCCTTTAATAATTATCCATCTAAGGGGAGAGGACGCAAGTTTAAAAAAAGTGGCAACAAACAGAAGAAAAATAATAATCCCTCTGGTGATGAGAGTTCCATGGCTGGTGGTTCTACATCTGATTTTTTGTCCTCACGGGATCTGACACCCGAGAGAGGAAGAGGAGAGGTAGACGCGGTGGCAGGAAACACAAACGCCGGAACCTCAAAACAGAGGAGTCCAATTCAACTGAGGAGAAGATAGGTGATGTGTCTCTTGTTATTAATATTTCATCTTATACTCTATCTAATTTGAAAAACAGATTCTTGAATATGGATTGTCATTTTGCCCAACTCATGGTCCAGATTTTTTCTCGTTGGACATTGAACTTAATCGTTTTTTTCGAACCCTGAAACTTAAGAACTTTTTTGGGACTCCCCGATCTGATTCTATTTTTAGGTTTACAGCACCCTCTGATGAGAATAGCCTTACTCTTAAAGAGGTTGGCCTTCGTAATAAAAGTGCATTCACACCAAGTAGTCACCCGGCCATCGATCTGTTTATTAAACGGGTTACTAATGATTTAAAGAGGGTAGAGAAATCTACCAAGAGGGGTGAATATTTGGTTAATCATAATCTGACTTCAGAAGAGAGGAAGGCCTTGAGAAGTTTGGAAGCCAACCCTGAGATCATTATACGTCCAGCAGACAAGGGGGGAGCAGTGGTCATTATGGACAGGGACTATTACATTAAAGAAATTACTGATCAATTATCTGATCACAATGTGTATAGGAAATTAGATGGTAATCCGATTTTGTCAATTATGGAAAAGGTTGAGAATTTGGTAAATGGAGCCTTGAATAATGGCCTCATTGGTGATGATGTTTCTCACTTTCTCATTAATCGGCATCCATCTACTCCATTGCTGTATACATTGCCCAAGATCCATAAGAATCCACTGCTCCCCCCCGGACGACCAATAGTGGCAGCCACTGATTCCATTTTTTCCCCTATGGCGAGATTTTTAGATCGTATTCTTCAGCCTTATGTTAGCTGTTTACCATCTTATGTTAGAGATACTGGTTATTTTTTGGGCGAGATTGGTAAATTAGATTATGTCGGTGATGATTGGCTGCTTGTTACGCTTGATGTTGAGAGCCTCTACACCTCCATCCCTCATGATGGAGGTGTGGAGGCGATCGAGCATTACCTTTTTGCATATTCTGATTATGATGATGCCCAGAGATCATTCTTGGTTAATATGTTGAATATCATCTTAAGGGAGAATTATTTTCTTTTTAATGACAATTTCTATTTACAATGCAGGGGCACAGCCATGGGGTCGAGTGTGGCCCCAGTATATGCTAATCTTTACATGGGCCTCTATGAAGAGGCCCTTGTGTATACCTCTCCACTGTTTTCTCGACATGCACGGTGTTGGTTTCGCTACATCGATGATGTCTTCTGTTTGTGGGCGGGGTCACATTCGACCCTCTTGGAATTTATTGACTCACTGCATGAGAAATGTCATGAGATTAAACTGACTGCCAGTTTTGACCTTGAGGGCATCGCATACTTAGATACTATGATGTACAAGAAAGATGGGAAATTGCTTGCTGACTTGTACAGGAAGCAAACAGACCGTAATGCTATTTTGCATTTTAGCAGCTTTCATCCCAGACATATGGTTAGTAACATCCCGGGAGGACAGTTCCAAAGAATAAACAGAATTGTCAGTGAAAAAGACAATCAGGATACAAGACTTGCTGAGATGGTGGGAAGGTTCAGACAGAGGGGCTATCCGGATAGAATACTTAATGAACAACTACGGAAATAACATATGACCAACCAAAAGTCTAAAAATTCCAAAATGGATAGAGTTATGTTGGTATCCACTTATAATACTGTTAGCCATCAGGTTGAAAAATGTGTTAAACGCAATTGGAATATTTTAGGGGCTTCATTGCCATATATACCTGAATTTAAACGGCCACCTATGTTTTGTTATAAAAGACCTCCTTCCCTTCGCAGTAAACTTGTACACTCAGATATTACCAAACAAGCCACATATTAGGGACGCTGCAGCACTTTTCCATGTCTCAACTGCCACATTTGCAATAGCCTCATTCGGGGGGACACTATTTCACATCATACCAGTGGAAAGAAATATAAGATACATGGCAGATATTCGTGCGGTTCCAGTTGGGTAGTCTATTTACTTAAATGCCCTTGTGGCAAATGTTATGTGGGCCAAACGACCCAAAGACTTAAAGACAGACTGGCATCGCACAAATCTGCCATACGTAATCATAATAGGAATCAAGCTGTGTCAGAACACTTTACTCTTTTTAGACATAATGTAAGCCAACTCAAAGTATGTATCATTGGTAGTGTCCCCTTAGATAAAAAAAGGAGGTGATAGGCTGTCCAAACTTCTAAAAATGGAATCTAGGTGGATTAGGGAATTGGATACGATTAATTCAGGATTAAATAGGGACTATGATTTACGCCTTGATTGGTAATTGGTTTGCTCTTGTTGTATATATGCTTATTTAACAGTTCACTTAGGGGTCTTTGTTATATTGGTTTTAAAATTTTAGAGTATAACAATCATTATAGATTAACTGAGTGATGTGTGTTCTTCTGGTTATATTTCATCGCATTTGCTATCTTGGATTATGTCCGGTTTGAAGTATGCGTTTTTGACACATATTCTCCCCTTTGACATAGCGGTACCTTGCCTGGGGTGAGTTTCTGTGTCTTTATTTAACATTTGATCGGCGTTTTGCGCGTTCGCATGGCCGCGTTAACATTGCGTACCTTTGTTCGGCATTTGACAGGCGTTTTTGCGCGTTCGCATGGCCGTACTAACACTATGGGATTGGCTGACGCGTTACGCATGATCCTATTGGTCGGCATGTTTAGTTATGCTGACGTTTGGCCGCGTCATATGCGTCATTTGACGCTTGTCTTTTTTGATTGGTCGGCAGGAATGGCTGCGTGACGTGGGCGTATTCTGGACCATCACGCGGACGCGTATAGCGTTTTGATTGGACAGTGACCACGGAGGTGTGTTTGTTTACAAACCAGCGACACACTGTTTGAATGAGGTAAAGGCGATCTATAGCCAGGAGAACCCTACGATGTATGAGGATATTGCCTGCAGATATATTTATCCTATATGGAGTAAAATTGAAATCTGTAATTTATATGCCCAATGTATTATTAAAGGATACGGGTACCCCATAGAGATATATGGGGAGGAGGGGTTTTGTATTTAAATGAGCAGTTCCCCTTCAGGTCCTCTTTTTTGAATACTGAATCTGATTGGTTACTCTGGTGTATATATATGTGATGTGTTTGAATATGTATTCAGAACCTGGCAACATGAAGAAGGGCAGGAGCCCGAAACAGCGGACTGTCTTGCCTACTGGTTCTTTTTAATGTGTTTTTGATACTAATAAAACAAGATTTATCCTAAAGAGGTGGTGCGGACTTCCACTTGATCTAATCCTCCTCCTATGCTGTAAGCAGAGTTGTGCAGAAAAGCGCCGGCCTTCCATTCTCTCATCTCACCCCACCAGGCTATTTTCATGTCACCCGGCTTGGAAAAATTTTTGGGGAGACCACTGTCTATATATTCCTGTATTTTTGTATATAACCCCAGTGATGTTTAGCCTAGGTCATTTACTTATGCAGCCTTTGCCTCCCAGAGCACTTGGGAGACCAGCTGTTGTTTCTGCTCACTTCGGAACACACAGCAAACATTCCGCAGTGATGCACCTTGCCAGCAGTAAAGAAGTCACCACCTGTGATATATTTAAGAATGTAAATCAGGGAGTAGAAAGGGTGAGGACATTTTTACAATGAGCAAACATTAACCACTTCAGCCCTCAGTCGTTTTCACTTTATGCATCTGAGCAATGTTCACCTCCCATTCATTAGCCTATAACTTTATCACTACTTATCACAATGAACTGATCTATATCTTGTTTTTTCCACCACCAATTAGGCTTTCTTTGGGGGGGTACATTTCGCTAAGAGACACTTTACTGTAAATGCATTTTAACAGGAAGAATAAGAAAAACACTGAAAAAAGTCATTATTTCTCAGATTTTGGCCATTATAGTTTTAAAATAATACATGCCTCCATAATTAAAACCCACGTATTGTATTTGCCCATTTGTCCTGGTTATTACACCGTTTAAATGATGTCCCTATCACAATGTATGGCGACAATATTTTATTTGGAAATAAAAGTGCATTTTTTCTGTTTTGCATCCATCACTATTTACAGGCTTATAATTAAAAAAAATAGATATATTTCATCTGTACATTGATATTTAAAAAGTTTAGACCCTTAGGTAAATATTTATGTGTTTTTTTTTTCTTTATTGTAACGTTTTTTTTTTTGTTTTTTTTATTAAACATTTTATTTGGGTATTTTTGGGAGGGTGGGATGTAAATAGTAATTTTTTATGTAAATATATGTGTATTTTTTTTTTTTTTACATTTAGATGTAGTTTTACTTTTTGGCCACAAGATGGCAGGCATGAGTTTGTTTACATGACATCACTCTAAGCGTAACATGTACGCTTAGAGGGACGTAGGGGGATGCAAGAGGCAGAAAAAGCGAGGCTTCCGAGAGAGAGAAGCCGTCGCTTTTTCTGCAGGGGAGAGGAATCAATCATCGGGCACCATGTCCCGATTGATTGATTCCTGGGCTAACGATCCGCGGCCTGGAGTGCGTGTGCACGAGCGGGATCGGCTGCGGGAGCGCAAATGGCCTCCTGGACGTAGCTTCTATGTCCAGGAGGCTTAAATGGTTAAATAATGTATACATTTTTAATTAATAAAAGGGCACTATGGTGAAAAATTGTAAAATTTTAAATATGTGCAAACATAGACAAATAAAAAGTACGTTTTTCCCAGAGTAAAATGAGCCATAAATTAATTTTCTCCTATGTTGCTGTCACTTACAGTAGGTAGTAGAAATCTGACAAAAGTGACAGGTTTTGGACTAGTCCATTTCTTCATAGGGGATTCTCAGCAAGGCTTTTATTCTTTATAAAGATATTCCCTAAAAAGGATTTAAACAATGATGCAGGCCAGCTTCCCTGCTCGCTACACAGTTTTTTGGCAGTTGGACAGAGCAACTGCCATTCACTAAGTGCTTTTGAAAATAAATAATTTCCTGAGAATCTCCTATGAAGAGATGGAGTAGTCCAAAACCTGTCTCTTCTGTCAGATTTCTACTACCTGCTGTAAGTGACAGCAACATAGGAGAAAAGTAATTCATGGCTCATTTCATTCTGGAAAAAAATGTACTTCTTATTTGTATATGTTTGCCCCTTAAAGAGGAACTCCAGTGAAAATAATTTAATATAAAAAGTTGCTTAATTTTTACAATAATTATGTATACATGATTTAGTCAGAGTTTGCTCATTGTAAAATCTTTCCTCTCCCAGATTCACATTCTGACATGTATTACATAGTGACATTGTTACTGTGGGCAGATTATGTAGCTGTTCTGGCTTTAACAGACAGCTATAAACAGCCATTTCCTGTGTGTGTCATTGTTACATTGTGGCAGTTTGCCCAGAGTACCGTACGGTACCAGAGCCTCTTGTGGGAGGGGTTTCAGCACAAAATCAGTCATACAGCGCCCCCTGATGGTCTGTTTGTGAAAATCATTATATTTTTCATGTAAAAGTGGGTATCAGCTACTGATTGGGATAAAGTTCAATTCTTGGTCGGAGTTTCTCTTTAAGGCTGGTTTCATAGTGGGACGTTACAGGCGCACGTTAGAGCAGCCTGTAACGCAGCCCACCGCACAGTAATGAAAAATCAATGGGGCTGTTCACAGTGCCCACGTTGTGTTACATTGTAAGGCTGCGTCACAAGACAACGTACTGCATGCAGTACTTTAGACGCGGCTGAGCCGCGTTAGACTGCTTGCACATGCTCAGTAATGTTGGGGAGGAGCGGAGAGCGGCCAGGCACATTGCTAATTAATATGCACTGCACGTTGTGACGTGCAGTGTTTACTTCCTGGAGCGGCCGCTCTGTGTGGCGATTGGCCGGCGGGACCACGTGATGCCGCATGCGCACAAGAGTGCGCATCACGGCATCACTGACGCCAGAGTGAGCTGCACAATGCGGCTCACTCTGACGTCCAGATCCAGCACCACCAGGCGTTCCGTTAGGGGGACGTTATGCGACATTAACGCCCCCTCTAACGCAACGTCCTGGTGTGAAATTAGCCTTAAAGTGGACCTGATCTCAGAACTCCTCTCTGCTCTAAAAGATACACAGCATAATAACCTTTAAACAAAAAACATTTCTTTGTTACAGCTGATACAAATCCTAAAATAAATCTGCAGTGTTTCTACTTCCTGATTCATGAAAGCAGACATATTGTTTACAGCCTGTACTTTCAAATGGGCTTATCTGCCATAGGCAGTCATGTGACACAGGGGAGATCAAATTACAACTAGGGATTAGACACAGATGAGGGTGCATTTCTCTATGTTTTCGTTGTGTCCTGTGCAAGACTCCAGGTCCACTAGTAACATAGTAACATTCATAAGTTCCTCTTTAACTGCCACGTGTTCTAAAAACAAGGGGTCTGGGATATGCTGGACACTGACCTGGGAAGGAGCTTTGCTGTAATATTGTACCAATATTCCATGAATAATCCGTTTTGCTTGTATCCTCTTTTTTAAAAGCATTTTTCAGATGAAAAATGCCCTGCTGTGAACTCTTAAGTATAAATATTGCTTTGAAATTACTGTAGAACTAATGTGTCATTTTCCTACTGTTAGTAATAGTTTATAGCTATGGGTCATAACTACTCCTTTTAAAAGTCTTTGATAGCATTGACATTTGTTGTCTATCTCTGGATATGTTGCAGGAAAATGTCTATATATAACTTTTATTAGTGCTAGCTTGTGATTTCAAATGGAAACTGTGATTTAGATGTCCATCAGATTGTTAAATTAGCCATAAAGTGGAAATATGCAATGGGTCCCATTAGTTTTATTTCTTGTCACACTTTCCTTTTCTGGGAAGTGAAATAGACAGCAGTCATGTAGCAGCATACAGTACATTTCTACTTTCCTGAATGGAAGTTTAAAGGATGCAGGTTTGCAAATCTACGCAAAACTTTTATGGGTACAAAATTTCCTGAGGCCATTTAATTTTTGTAAGGTATGAAAAATTGATTATGTAGCAGAACATTTGCAAAGGTCATAACAATCAATCACTCTCTTTTCCTTTCCATAGCAACAAACATGTCCCTCTGCCATAGCAGAGCAAGGCATCAGTGCAGCGATCAGCCCCCAAACTGTAGTCCTAAAGCCCCATCTACACCGTACAATTTTTTGTCTGATTCGATTCATTGATTTGATTTGATTCAATCTGACATGTCTGATCAGGATTTGATTCGATTCAATTTGCCATTGTTTTGCAATGGCAAATTGAATCAAATCAAATTCTGATTGGACATGTCAGATTGAGTCGAATCAGACAAAAAATTGTATGGTGTAGATGGAGCTTAAAACCTTTAGGCGACAACAGTTGTGCATGTATACTAACCTCTCACCTCTAGGGCCATTCTATAGGTTCCAGATACAACACTCAGTGCAAACATCGCTATCACCTGACAGCCGCACACGTGACGAGAGAGGCATTAGAGAATACACAGGGAAAGTGATTGTTTGCTCGTAGTTTAAAAGGCATTTTACTGTAAAGGTATGAAAATATCACCTAGGATAGAACCTAGGAGAAGAGGTGAATTTAATAAGGAGACTTTGGGCAAGACTCACTAACACTGCTACTGCCAACCGAGGGCGCCCTAGTGGCTGCAGCTCTGGCACTTTGAGTCCCCCAGGAGAAAAGCGCGATAGAGATGTTCTGTGTCTGTCCGTTTTTGCAAATTTTTTTGAAGTGTGCTCTTAAACATTACAAAATGTTTGGCTCTCTGAATTTAGCATTAACCCAAACATGGACAGAAAAAAGGGCATAAAATAGCCTCTGTGCCCACCGACAGCCAATTCCTATCAGCAAATGCACCGTTAAATGCAGAGCGGTGGCAGCGGATCGTTATACATTACTTGCTCTCGACTGCTTGACAGGTCCTCCTCTCAGGAGCGGGTCCCCTTCAGGAGGCTGGAAGATGGGTACTCGGCAGGCAGATCTATACTGGGGGATAATTTGTAGTTACGCCCCTGGACAGCAACCCTAATTTTAATCAGTATGTTAACTTTCACAATGCCTAAATGCTGGTAAAAATGCACAGAAATGTACGACGAGATTGTAAGGTGAATACTGATTGTAAGAGGAGTACAGCAACACTATGCTTTTACAAAAAAAAACATAGTCACTGATAAACTTTTAAGGAGCTCACTTATAAATGTTTGATTGCCCTTCTGGCTTGACACTATTAAAAATTGAATAGTATTTTAAAAATGTATTTCAAGATTCTAAAATTTCACCTGTATTCTTTTTCTGGGTGTATAGGGTGTTCATGAAAGGATACGACAAAACTTTTAAATGGAGCCAACAATTTAATAAATCCACTACCATAAGTAGTTCAAAGATTAAAAACATTATATATTTTTTAAGGAATGTAATAATAATTAATGTACTAATGTACTTAATGTAATAATGTGTACAGTATAGCACTTTTCTCCTGTCGTACACTAATCGCTTGCAAGGCAGCCACTAGTTTGCACTCAGTAGGCAGTACCAGTGTTAGGGAATCTTGGCCAAGAACTCCTTACTGAGTAGGTGCTGGCTTACTGAAAAGGAAGAGCCGAGATTTGAACCCAGGTCTCCTGTGTCAGAGCCCTTAACTATTATACTATCCAGCCACATTTAAGCTTACTTTTACTTAATGAGGAACTTTACCAAAAAATAGTAGTGGGGGGAAAATAAATCAATACATTGCAAAGTGAGACTTAAAAAGATAGAAGATAGATTAAGAAATGATTAATAATTGCCATGTAATTTGTTCATGTTGTTTGATCCCCAATGAGCCTGTGGGTAATCATCTTTACTACCGACATCTTTACAGTTCTGCCAGGTGATCTCTGTGGAATGTTCATTTACTGAGAGTTCTATGCACAGAGGAAGTTACTACTTGCTTGGCAGTTGGAAAAAGCCATTATTTCCCACAATGTAACAAGGTTCACAGAGAGGAAACAGTCATGACTTTGGTCATGACATCACACTGTGGGAGAGGTTTCACAACAATTTCAGACACACAGGCCCACCTGACGATGTATTTGAGAAAAGGTAAAGATTTCTAGTGGGAAAGGGCAGGGGTATAACTAGAGTGGAGCAGCCCCTGTGATTGTAGGAGGGCCCAGAGCTTTGTTGGGCCCCAAGTACTAACCTTCCCTTCCTTCAATACAGGGGACTGTACTTCAGATCAGGTGTTTTTGTGGCTACACTTGTTATGGGTGTGAAGATCATGATGGCCACACTTGTATTATGACCTTTGTGAGACGTTGTGAGTCATGTAGGGCATCAAGGGGAAGCAAGGGAAGAGGAGTGAACATTGGGGGTCCCCATCAAAGTTTTGCTGGGGGACCCCATAAATTGTAGTTACGTCACTGGGAAAGGGGGTTCTGGCTACTGATTGGGATAAAGCTCAAACCAAAATTAAAATTCCTCTCTAAAGAGAAACTTGAACCCAGGATTAAACACCACCCCATTAGTAGCTAATACCCCCTTTTCCACAAGAAATCTTTACTTTTTCTCAAATAGATAATCTGAAACATCTGTATGGATGATAATGGCCTCAATTCACTAAGCTTATCCCCTGTCTTTAATAACGTTTTGGGAGTTATCACCATGGTGATAAGGCATGTAGTATTCAGGAAACATTTTACCTCAGGCAAACCTAAAGTTAACTCTTCTGTCTTTAAAATAACTCCAGAATTCTTAAAGTGTAGAGAAACCGAGAGCCCAATATAGTGTAGTACGTTAAAGGGACTCCGAGCTCTGGCTAAAATAAAAATGTTCACTTACCAGGGGCTTTCTGCAGCCCAGTGCTGGTCGGGACGTCCCACGCCGGCCTCCTGGCTCTTCTCCCCACGGCTGTCCATATAGGGCTGTCCGGCGGCTCCCCGGGTGACACTGGCCGAGTGTCGGGGCTCCTTCTTCCGCAAACCTCATCAATGACGTCGCACGCCGGCCGTCTCGCGTCATCACGGCGGCCGGCGTGATGACGCGAGGCGGCCGGCGTGCGACGTCATTGATAAGGTTTGCGGAAGAAGGAGCCCCGACACTAAGCTAGTGTCGCCCGGGGAGCCGCAGATCAGCCCTATATGGACAGCCGTGGGGAGAAGAGCCAGGAGGTCGGCGTGGGACGTCCCGACCAGCACTGGGCTGCAGAAAGCCCCTGGTAAGTGAACATTTTTATTTTAGCCAGAGCTCGGAGTCCCTTTAGGCATAATTGAAGTAAAGGTTATCGTGAGAAAATTATACTCACAAACATGGGTTACCACAAAGGCAACCACTGTATAGGCAGGTTAGGAGATTAGACCTGTCCTCACTCAGGGATAAGAAGTCGCTCTCTGTAGATGCGAAAGGGGGTAGATCACCCCTCCACCAGTTGACTGCGGCGCTACACCTGCTACTGCCGAAATTCTGTTTTGTCCCCACGTTTATTGCCTGATGAAGCGGGCTGGGCCTGCGAAACGCGTTGCACTTTTTTGGGGTACTATTTAATAAATGTGATTGCTACTATTCAGACAGTCTTTCGTGTCTGCTTTATGGCGGTAAGTCCACCACTTCCTCTCAGCAAATTTTAAAGTTTTTATCCGCTTTTATCCTGCTGGTGCCTCTGTTCTCCTACTGCTCTCCAGAATTCTTAAGTTAAAGACAGGCTGTTAATTAACTGCATGTGAAAATAACTTCAGAGGAGGTAACTTAACTACAGAGGAGGTAACTTAAGGAATAAAGAGATAAGATAACTCTCTCACTGTGTGTAGGTAAGTCTTCTCTTGCCTTATTATCTCCAGCATGATCTTAGTGAATTGAGGCCAATGTGGTGAAACCCCTCCAATAGTGTGATGTCAGGGCCATGGCCCTGACAGTTTGCTGTCTGTGAACCTTGTTGCATTGTGCAAAATAACAGCTGTTTCCAACTGCCAAGCAAGCAATATCTCCCTCTGTGCATAGAACACTTAGTAAACAAACATTCCACTGAGATCAACTGGCAGAACTAAAGATATCGCCACCTAGGATACATTTCAGAATATAAACCAGAAGGAGAAAAGATTTTGCAATGTGCTAACACTGAGTAAATCATTTATAAATGAATACTGTAAAATAAAAAAATAACCATTTTATTCATTATATTATTTTCACCACAGTTCCTTTTTGAGGCAACAGGTATTAGGAGGCACCCATTAAATATGATAAGATATGTAAAAAAATGTTTTAAGTAAATTTTAAAGGGAGAATCTTTCTGTAAATGGACAGTGCAACTTTCTGAGACTGATACAGAAAATTGAAGACCTTAGAATTGGGCATCTGAAGAGTCAGTACATGATACTTGTAGATGTGGCTAAGGCCACATACACACATCAGACCATAGTCTTTGGAAAATGAAAGATCACAGACCAATTTTACCCCCTTCCATGTAGTATGAGAGCCATACCTACACAGTCTATTCTATGGAGCTGAACTCCCCATCAGAAAAAAATCTTTGCAAGATGCTGCACACACAGATGCTGTACAGACACAAAAGATTAGTATCTGCAAAAGATCTGTTCCTGTCAAAGATCCGTTCCTGCAAATTGCATTCATAGTCTATGAGATCTGCAGATCATCATACACACCTTGTTTAATTGACATTCATCTGCAGATCAGACAATCATCTGCAGATCTGAAAATCCATCCTGGTGGATCTGATCTGCAGACGAATGTCTGTTAAACAAGGTGTGTATGATGATCTGCAGATATCATAGACTATGAATGCAATTTGCAGGAACGGATCTTTTACAGGAACAGATCTTTTGCAGATACTGATCTGTTGAATGTCTACAGCATCTTTGTGTGCAGCATCTTGCAAAGATTTCTGTCTGATGGGGAGTTCAGCTCCATAGAATAGACTGTGTAGATATGGCTCTCTTACTACATGGAAGGGGGTAAAATTGGTCTGTGATCTTTCATTTTCAAAAGACTATGGTCTGATGTGTGTATGAGCCTTAAGGCTATCACAGTTTGCTACAAGGATACTGTGCAACAGGCTGCCTTCCTAATAGGGAGAAGCTTTCTCTGCTACCTTCAATTAGAGAGCTCCGATGTGCACAATATTAGCATGCATTAAGCCATCTGCAGAACCTCATAGAAGGCACCTAGGAAAGAAAATGTGGAGAGTCTCTTACTCAATGTTACATGTATAGTTATTAAAAGAGCAAGGTCACTAGGAAGGGTTTACAGGAAACGTGTCACATTTCTATCTCCTGTGATCACCACCACCAGCATATCATTCTTCTCATTCAAATTATGTGTTAAAGTTGACGTATTGGCATGAAGTCCTTGAAGTGAGACTGTGAATTGTATCAAGTAAGTGTTTTTTGATCTGCCAGTGAAGTTTAAAGCATCCAAGCTATGATGCTAGGGATGTTGTGCAGGATAGATCATATTAGACACACTGCTCAACATACCTCACCCCTCACTTCATAACTAGCTGATAACTATTGCGCCTGCCCTGCATAGCTATAATGAAGGTTTAATAGACATATACAGATTGAATTGAATCTGTTTAGCAGTAAAGCTCAAGGTGTAAGGAGCTGACAATTTATTCACTGTACATTTTTATTTCATTCTTAAATATTCCATGATTTTTGTTTAATTTCAAGTCTAACCTGTACTACGCAGCAGTATCAAAGTGGTTGGTAATCCTCCCCCTTTCTACTGTAATTAATATGTGTTCTCACATAACTATGCACAGAACCTGGGGTCAAATAGCATGCAGCCTGTTGCTAGAGATATACTGTATTATCCCTGGCAGACCACCCGACAGAAACAGAAGGTCCCACTGCAGTAAAACCCTCTATAAAAAAAAAATGTAATTACATGGTTTACTGGAACTGCTGTAACAGTTCACAAACTTCTGTTGGTGTATTCTGTACAGGAAACGCAATAAAGTTGTATATGGTCAAGGGCTCTGCCTCTGACACAGGAGACCAGGGTTTCAAACCTCAACTCTTCCTGTTCAGTGTGCCAACACCTATTCAGTGAGGTGACCTTGGGCAAGACACCCTAACACTGCTACTGCCTATATAGCGCGGCTGCAGCTCTGGCGCTTTCGGTCCGCCAGTAGAAAAGCATGATATAAATGTTCTGTGACTTTTTTTAATACCCAGTATATGAATAATGTAATACCTAGTATATGTACAGTATATGTAAAGAACCAGTAATATAGTATTTTAAAAAGATTTCTCTACTGGTGTACTGGATTTTGTTCTAAAAAGGTGCTTAAATAAAGTCATGACTTCAAGTGGCCTTCCAAGGGGTGTCTTCCAAAGGGTGTGGTTAGCAGTCCACGATTGTTTAGTCGTGGACTGCTCTCTTCTGGGTTGGGCTGGCTTGGGCAGTCTTCGGAAGCTCTCAGACTTCTGAAGACTGGGTGCTCCGTAATGCGCACGAGAGAGCGCCCTCTCTCAGTGCAGCACCGCCAGTCTTCGGGAGCCCAAGAGTGCCAAAGTCTCCCGCAGTGGGAGCCTGCAGGGGAACGAGGAGAGGGGCAGGAGAACGGCAAGGCTCTATGGGATCCAGAGTTTCCCTCTCCTTAGGTGAGTATCTGTTTTTTTATTTTTAAAGTAGCTTCAGACTGACTTTAATAGAGCTGTTCATGCTGTAATGAGGTCTTTTAGCTATTATGACAGTTAAGTCATTTACCTGGAATGAATATTCATAAAAGAAATGTCAGAAGTATCTGAATGCTCATTCCACGTTAATGATTTATTAAGCATTTTTGCAAGACGAGCAGGATTACAGCTAGAAAATTAGATTTTTTTGGAAGGAGGCAGCAATGGCCAGTTCCATGTCTGTCTTGTGAATGTCATTACCAAGGTAAGACAATGAGTAATAACCTATTATAGAGTACAGTGACCCAGAGCAACCAATAAGATGTGTTCCTGTACTCCGATAATAAGGAAGGTTGAAAAATGAAAACTTGCAGGGATTTAGTTCACCCTCTGCATAATCATTTCACATTGTATTTTCATTTTGGGTAACCTTAGGGTAGTGATGATGACCTCATTATGGGGTGTATGCACTAAACTGCACTAAGCAGAATAACATTCTCAAAGTCTTACTGGTTAGGGTTGGTTCACAAAAGCGTGATAACTGCTATCACAGCAGTTAACATGCGATCTGCCGCACGTGGTGCTTTGCACGTGCAAAGCATTACTCCGCATGATATACGAAGATTTGCGTGATCATGTGCAAATGTTCGTTTATCACGCGGAGTAATGCTTTTCGTGTGCAAAGCAACGTTCCGGAGCATTTCGCGTGATAACTGCTGTGATAGCAGTTATCACGCTTTTGTGAATCGAGCCCCATGAGTAGAATGAAATACATTACATGCAATGCATTACGCTCTATGCATGGTACATAACCCTTTATCTGTGTTACTTTAGTGTATACACCCCATTGTATACTGCAAGTGAACCGCACCTGTACGATGCTATTAACCCGGCATGTGTGTGCTGTTAGTGACCCCGCCGCAAGTGACCCCATGCCTGAAAGTCTGCAAGTTACAGAGCGCTGCAGTCCCTGTGGGCATACAGCTGCCCTGTATTCTTGCATAGTGGCTATCTGCACAGAGGTAGAAAGGGGAGTATACCTGAGACGTGGACCAGTTGGGGGGGGAGGGGGGTCACAGTCTGGCTATCTTCGCACCATAAGACGCACCACTTTTTTTTGGGGGGGGGGGGGGGAGTGCATCTTATAGTCAGAAAAATACGGTACTTGTGCCAGGAGAATGAGTTAAAAATTGTTATCCCTTTAGGCTAGGTTCACACTGGGAACTAAAGCAGTCCAAATCACAGAACGGACCAACGGATATGTTGGCCTACATTATAGGCTTGATTCACAAAGCGGTGCTAACAGTTAGCAGCCTGGTGAAAAGCCCCTTATCACGCCTAAACTCAGTTTAGGCGTGATAAGTTTAGGCATGATAAGTTTAGGCATGATAAGTTTTGGAATGATAAGTTTAGGCGTGATAAGTTTAAGCACCAACTGGATTAGTACCGCAGTGCACAGCTGATCAAAAGTTTTGCGCTAGCAAAGTCTGGTGCACTTCACATAAAGTTTAATGGCTCTGCTTTGCGTGCAGGACTTTGCGCGCAATCTAAACTTATCTAAACGTATAAAGCCTAAACTTATCACGCCTAAACTCATCATGCCTAAACTTATCACGCCTAAACTGGCTTTTCACCAGCGTGGTGCAATGGTTATCACGCCTAAAGTCTCTAACTGGGTTAGCACCGCTTTGTGAATCAAGCCCTATATGTGCCCACATATATTTTATGATGGATGTTTGTTACAGTAATGGAGTTAGAACACCTATGTTTACCTGGGTACTTCTGCGCAGTGTAGGTGACTAAGCAAAATAATGCATTCTTCTGTGAACTAAGGCTTTAAACTTAGCTGTAGGGATAACAGTGGTGCCTGGATTAGTGAATCTGTGAATGCATTTGTTTGAACATTTGCATGCGAGTGTGCGAAGGGTTACTGATTTTTGCTAATTTTCTGGCCACACCCCCTTCAGCACCTACCTTTCCTTAATAACTTATTTAATGTCCTAACTAGAGGTGATGTGCCTGGATATATGTTTTTTTTTTCTTGTTACAGTAATGGAACACAAAGTCCTGACCAGTATGGTCTTTCCTGATGCTGGACAGAAGTTGGAAATGTTATAGATAGCACGCTATCTACGACATGGCTGATGCAATGGTGATAGTGGATGTTCGGCAAACAAGGGTCAAGTCATCTCATGGGTGGTAACAGAGCATCAGAAGACCGTAAGCGTGAAAAGGCAGGGCTGTTTCTCCTAATGTTTCCAGTACATCTGCGCTCTGCTTACCCCCCATAAATCATACGCTGAGCTGTCGACACACAGCGCGTCACAGCCGGCTGTTTACCTTCCATCTGTCACTCTCGCAGCTCCCCCGCCTCCTCCATAGCTCCGGTCCCCGCCCGCGTCCATTCCCTCCAATTAGCGGGGAAGGAAGGGACACGGGCGGGGACCGGCGCTATGGAGGAGACGGGGGAGCGGCGAGAGAGAAGATAGAAGGTAAACAGCCAGCTGCGTGTCGACAGCTCGGTGCATGATTTATGGGGGGCACAGAAGTATATGCAGACCCAGCCTCTGTGTGCTAATTCGCGTTCTTAGAACCCACCTCGGGTGATCTTTAAAGACCACCTCCAGCCAAAAAAGGTCTGAATGACAATACATATACGTAGTCTAGGCACTGTGTACAGTTAGATGAACATATAAAGTTTACATCTGGTGCATCATATTGGATAGAACAGACTCATATTTATATCTGTAAGTAGCACTTCCTTATTCCTCCTGAAGCTGAAAAAATTGTGCCCACCTCTTCAGCCTGGTTAACTCCCCTGTCTGGATCAAATTACTACGCTTTTCACAAACTGTAATACAGAGAAAAGACAGGAAAACTGCAGCAGCCTGTCTTATCATGTCTGTTTCCTATAATTCTTATTTCAGATGTCTGTCTGTCTGTCCTAGATTAGATCACATGGACATGAGGGGTGGAGTTATGACATCAATCCCCCAGCATCCTTTGCACTTTTGGTTTGGAAAGAAAAAAAAATGCCCCGGGCCCAATTTCACACTGGGGGCGGGGGTTTCAAGACCATATGTGGAATACAGACCCTGGGGTTGAGAAAATCACACTTTATCATGTGTGAGTTTATATATCTTGGCAACTTATTAGGTTTAAAGCAAACTGTAATTTTTGATTTAGGTACTCTTTAACCACTTGCCGACCGCCCACAGCCCATGGGCGGCGGCAAAGTGGATGCCTTAAGGACCGCAATACGCCTTAGGGCGTTGCGTCCTTTTCCTATGCCGGGGGAGCGATCGCGTCATTGATGACGCGCGCTTCCCCCGGCAACTGGCTCCGCCCACCCGCCGTAACATCCCGCCGGCCATACGGAAGCGCCGGCGGTATGTTAACCCCGCGGGCGCCGCTACAAAGTGTATAATACACTTTGTAATGTATACAAAGTGTATTATACAGGCTGCCTCCTGCCCTGGTGGTCCCAGTGTCGGAGGGACCACCAGGGCAGGCTGCAGCCACCCTTGTCTGCACCCAAACACACTGATCTGCCCCCCCCCCGCCCACTGATCGCCCACAGCACCCCTCAGACTGCCCCCTGCCCACCCCCCAGACCCCTGTTTGCACCCAATCACCCCCCTAATAACCCATCAATCACTCCCTGTCACTATCTATCAACGCTATTTTTTTTATCTCCCCCCCTGCCCCCTGCCCCCTCCTGATCACCCCCCCACCCCTCAGATTCTCCCCAGGACCCCCCCCAGACCCCCCCCCCTGTGTACTGTATGCATCTATCCCCCCTGATAACCTGTCAATCACCCATCAATCACCCCCTGTCACTGCCACCCAACAATGAGCCTCTAACCTGCCCCTTGCGGGCAATCTGATCACCCACCCACACCAATAGATCGCCCGCAGATCCGACATCAGATCACCTCCCAAATCCATTGTTTACATCTATTCTCTCCTCTAAACACCCACTAATTACCCATCAATCACCCATCAATCACCCCCTATCACCACCTGTCACTTTTACCTATCAGATCAGACCCTAATCTGCCCCTTGCGGGCACCCAATCACCCGCCAACACGCTCAGATTGCCCTCTGACCCCCCCTTATCAATTCGCCAGTGCATTAATTACATCTGGTCTTCCCTGTAATAACCCACTGATCACCTGTCAATCACCTGCCAATCACTTATCACCCATCAATCATCCCCTGTCACCCCCTGTCACTGCCACCCATCAATCAGCCCCTAACCTGCCCCTTGCGGGCAATCTGATCACCCACCCACACCAATAGATCGCCCGCAGATCCGACATCAGATCACCTCCCAAATCCATTGTTTACATCTATTCTCTCCTCTAAACACCCACTAATTACCCATCAATCACCCCCTATCACCACCTGTCACTGTTACCTATCAGATCAGACCCTAATCTGCCCCTTGCGGGCACCCAATCACCCGCCCACACGCTCAGATTGCCCTCAGACCCCCCCTCCCCCCCCTTATCAATTCGCCAGTGCATTAATTACATCTGGTCTTCCCTGTAATAATCCACTGATCACCTGTCAATCACCTGCCAATCACCTATCACCCATCAATCACCCCCTGTCACCCCCTGTCACTGCCACCCATCAATCAGCCCCTAACCTGCCCCTTGCGGGCAATTTGATCACCCACCCACCCCTCAGATTCTCCCCAGGACCCCCCCCAGACCCCCCCCCCCCCTGTGTACTGTATGCATCTATCCCCCCTGATAACCTGTCAATCACCTGTCAATCACCCATCAATCACCCATCAATCACCCCCTGTCACTGCCACCCAACAATCAGCCCCTAACCTGCCCCTTGCGGGCAATCTGATCACCCACCCACACCAATAGATCGCCCGCAGATCCGACATCAGATCACCTCCCAAATCCATTGTTTACATCTATTCTCTCCTCTAAACACCCACTAATTACCCATCAATCACCCATCAATCACCCCCTATCACCACCTGTCACTTTTACCTATCAGATCAGACCCTAATCTTCCCCTTGCGGGCACCCAATCACCCGCCAACACGCTCAGATTGCCCTCTGACCCCCCCTTATCAATTCGCCAGTGCATTAATTACATCTGTTCTTCCCTGTAATAACCCACTGATCACCTGTCAATCACCTGCCAATCACTTATCACCCATCAATCACCCCCTGTCACCCCCTGTCACTGCCACCCATCAATCAGCCCCTAACCTGCCCCTTGCGGGCAATCTGATCACCCACCCACACCAATAGATCGCCCGCAGATCCGACATCAGATCACCTCCCAAATCCCTTGTTTACATCTATTCTCTCCTCTAAACACCCACTAATTACCCATCAATCACCCCCTATCACCACCTGTCACTGTTACCTATCAGATCAGACCCTAATCTGCCCCTTGCGGGCACCCAATCACCCGCCCACACGCTCAGATTGCCCTCAGACCCCCCCTCCCCCCCTTATCAATTCGCCAGTGCATTAATTACATCTGGTCTTCCCTGTAATAATCCACTGATCACCTGTCAATCACCTGCCAATCACCTATCACCCATCAATCACCCCCTGTCACTGCCACCCATCAATCAGCCCCTAACCTGCCCCTTGCGGGCAATTTGATCACCCACCCACACCAATAGATCGCCCGCAGATCCGACATCAGATCACCTCCCAAATCCATTGTTTACATCTGTTCTCTCCTCTAAACACCCACTAATTACCCATCAATCACCCCCTATCACCACCTGTCACTTTTACCTATCAGATCAGACCCTAATCTGCCCCTTGCGGGCACCCAATCACCCGCCAACACGCTCAGATTGCCCTCTGACCCCCCCTTATCAATTTGCCAGTGCATTAATTACATCTGTTCTTCCCTGTAATAACCCACTGATCACCTGTCAATCACCTGCCAATCACCTATCACCCATCAATCACCCCCTGTCACTGCCACCCATCAATCAGCCCCTAACCTGCCCCTTGCGGGCAATCTGATCACCCACCCACACCATCCGATCGCCTGCAGACCCGCAGTCAGATCACCTCCCAAGTGCATTGCATCTGTTCTCTCCTCTAAACACCCACTAATTACCCATCAATCACCCCCTGTCACTGCTACCCATCAGATTAGACCCCCATCTGCCCCTAGGGCACCCAATCACCCGCCCACACCCTCAGACCCCAGCCCTGATCACCTCGCCATTGCATTACTTGGATCTATTCCCCCCACTAATCACACCTTGAGACACCCATCAATCACCTCCTGTCACTACCTGTCACCCCCTAGCACACCTACCCATCAGATCAGGCCCTAATTTGCCCCGTGTGGGCTCCTGATCACTCGGCCAAACCCTCAGATCCCCCTCAGACCCCCTTCCGATCACCTCCCCAGTGCATTGAGTGCATCTATTTTCCCCTCTAATCACCCCCTGAGACACCCATCAATCACCTCCTGTCACCCCCCTAGCACTCCTATCCATCAGATCAGGCCCAATACAACCTGTCATCTAAAAGGCCACCCTGCTTATGACCGGTTCCACAAAATTCGGCCCCTCATAGACCACCTGTCATCAAAATTTGCAGATGCTTATACCCCTGAACAGTCATTTTGAGACATTTGGTTTCCAGACTACTCACGGTTTTGGGCCCGTAAAATGCCAGGGCGGTATAGGAACCCCACAAGTGAGCCCATTTTAGAAAAAAGACACCCCAAGGTATTCTGTTAGGTGTATGACAAGTTCATAGAAGATTTTATTTTTTGTCAAAAGTTAGCGGAAATTGATTTTTATTGTTTTTTTTTCACAAAGTGTCATTTTTCACTAACTTGTGACTAAAAATAAAATCTTCGATGACCTCGCCATACACCTAATGGAATACCTTGGGGTGTCTTCTTTCTAAAATGGGGTCACTTGTGGGGTTCCTATACTGCCCTGGCATTTTAGGGGCCCTAAACCGTGAGGAGTAGTCTAGAAAACAAATGCCTCAAAATGACCTGTGAATAGGACGTTGGGCCCCTTAGCGCACCTAGGCTGCAAAAAAAGTGTCACACATGTGGTATCGCCGTACTCAGGAGAAGTAGTATAATGTGTTTTGGGGTGTATTTTTACACATACCCATGCTGGGTGGGAGAAATCTCTCTGTAAATGGACAATTGTGTGTAAAAAAAATCAAACAATTGTCATGTACAGAGATATTTCTACCACCCAGCATGGGTATGTGTAAAAATACACCACAAAACACATTATACTACTTCTCCTGAGTACGGCGGTACCACATGTGTGGCACTTTTTTACACCCTAAGTGCGCTAAGGGGCCCAAAGTCCAATGAGTACCTTTAGGATTTCACAGGTCATTTTGCGACATTTAGTTTCAAGACTACTCCTCGCGGTTTAGGGCCCCTAAAATGCCAGGGCAGTATAGGAACCCCACAAATGACCCCATTCTAGAAAGGAGACACCCAAAGGTATTCCGTTAGGAGTATGGTGAGTTCATAGAAGATTTTATTTTTTGTCACAAGTTAGCGGAATATGACACTTTGTGAAGAAAAACAATTCAAATCAATTTCCGCTAACTTGTGGCAAAAAATAAAATCTTCTATGAACTCACCATACTCCTAACGGAATACCTTGGGGTGTCTTCTTTGTAAAATGGGGTCATTAGTGGGGTTCCTATACTGCCCTGGCATTTTAGGGGCCCTAAACCGTGAGGAGTAGTCTTGAAACAAAAATGACCTGTGAAATCCTAAAGGTACTCATTGGACTTTGGGCCCTTTAGCGCAGTTAGGGTGCAAAAAAGTGCCACACATGTGGTATTGCCGTACTCGGGAGAAGTAGTATAATGTGTTTTGGGGTGTATTTTTACACATACCCATGCTGGGTGGGAGAAATACCTCTGTAAATGACAATCTTTTGATTTTTTTACACACAATTGTCCATTTACAGAGTTATTTCTCCCACCCAGCATGGGTATGTGTAAAAATACACCCCAAAACACATTGTACTACTTCTCCCGAGTACGGCGATACCACATGTGTGGCACTTTTTTGCACCCTAACTGCGCTAAAGGGCCCAAAGTCCAATGAGTACCTTTAGGATTTCACAGGTCATTTTGAGAAATTTCGTTTCAAGACTACTCCTCACGGTTTAGGGCCCCTTAAATGCCAGGGCAGTATAGGAACCCCACAAATGACCCCATTTTAGAAAGAAGACACCCCAAGGTATTCCGTTAGTAGTATGGCGAGTTCATAGAAGATTTTATTTTTTGTCACAAGTTAGCGGAAATTGATTTTAATTGTGTTTTTTCACAAAGTGTCATTTTCCGCTAACTTTTGACAAAAAATAAAATCTTCTATGAACTCACCATACTCCTAACGGAATACCTTGGGGTGTCTTCTTTCTAAAATGGGGTCATTTGTGGGGTTCCTATACTGCCCTGGCATTTTAGGGGCCCTAAACCGTGAGGAATAGTCTTGAAACGAAATTTCTCAAAATGACCTGTGAAATCCTAAAGGTACTCATTGGACTTTGGGCCCTTTAGCGCAGTTAGGGTGCAAAAAAGTGCCACACATGTGGTATTGCCGTACTCAGGAGAAGTAGTATAATGTGTTTTGTGGTGTATTTTTACACATACCCATGCTGAGTGGGAGAAAGATCTCTGTAAATGAACAATTGTGTGTAAAAAAAATTAACAAATTGTCATTTACAGAGATATTTCTACCACCCAGCATGGGTATGTGTAAAAATACACCCCAAAACACATTATACTACTTCTCCTGAGTACGGCAATACCACATGTGTGGCACTTTTTTGCAGCCTAACTGCGCTAAGGGGTCCAAAGTCCAATGAGCACCTTTAGGCTTTACAGGGGTGCTTACAATTTAGCACCCCCCAAAATGTCAGGACAGTAAACACACCCCACAAATGACCCCATTTTGGAAAGTAGACCCTTCAAGGTATTCAGAGAGGGGCATGGTGAGTCCGTGGCAGATTTCATTTTTTTTTGTCGCAAGTTAGAAGAAATGGAAACTTTTTTTTTTTTTTTTCTCACAAAGTGTCATTTTCCGCTTACTTGTGACAAAAAATAATATCTTCTATGAACTCACTATGCCTCTCAGTGAATACTTTGGGATGTCTTCTTTCCAAAATGGGGTCATTTGGGGGTATTTATACTATCCTGGAATTCTAGCCCCTCATGAAACATGACAGGGGGTCAGAAAAGTCAAAAAAATGGAAAATGGGAAAATTCACTTTTTGCACCATAGTTTGTAAACGCTATAACTTTTACCCAAACCAATAAATATACACTGAATGGGTTTTTTTTTATCAAAAACATGTTTGTCCACATTTTTTGCGCTGCATGTATACAGAAATTTTACTTTATTTGAAAAATGTCAGCACAGAAAGTTAAAAAAATCATTTTTTTGCCAAAATTCATGTCTTTTTTGATGAATATAATAAAAAGTAAAAATCGCAGGAGCAATCAAATAGCACCAAAAGAAAGCTTTATTAGTGACAAGAAAAGGAGCCAAAATTCATTTAGGTGGTAGGTTGTATGAGCGAGCAATAAACCGTGAAAGCTGCAGTGGTCTGAATGGAAAAAAAGTGGCCGGTCCTTAAGGGGTAGAAAGCCCTAGGTCCTCAAGTGGTTAAAGCAATCTTAAAAAAAATTTTTAAACATTTTTGCAAATCATCTTAGCCACAGCCAACACAGTGTTTTGGGGCTGTGCGTCCTTCCTCATGTGCCTGCTGCTGTTTGTTTTTCATTTTTTAGGTTTGTAGCATTGTTTTTGAAGTATTGCCCTCTGGTTTTATCGGCATACATCAAAAATGAATGCTAGCGTGCAAATTTTTTCTGCGGATGGGAAAGTAATTGAGCCTATCAAAGCCTACAGCTTGAAATGAATTAGCAGGCAGCTGGCTAATTTATCAGCAGCTAGAGGTTCTGATAGGGTGAATGTAGTCCCATCCCTAGGTTAATAGAGACTTGCGTGTTAGAAGAAATTTTAGTGCTTTACCACTAGCAATAAAGAATCACAAAACTACTGAAAATAAACGGACATTTTTATTTGTAATATTTCATACTTCAGTAATTAAAAAAAGTGCATATACCCTCGTAAATATTGACTGCTTGCCACTCAGATCACAGCATCCCGACAATTTGATATACCAATTTATTATCGTTTGTATACTTGTATATGTTATTGACACATTTTAACAGTGCTTTACAAAGCATTTTGAACAGTTCTCTTCCCTCATCATGTCCATCCTTAGAGATGACTGTGTAATAAAATTTAAGAGTTTCAGAACAATTTATCAAATTGTTAATATAATCTAAGGAGTTAACTACATGAAAAAAAAAGCTTTAAAAACCAATCAACCTTGACGTTTCACTTAGCTAAGATTGCAAATATTGACATTTGTACACCTCATTAAAGTGCATGACCCCATTTAACCTCTGATCTTGTGAAGTCTTTCAGGAAATTTGTAGTCTAACTACTATAATTGTTTTGACACTGACTTGAGAGCATTATAATGTTTAAGTTCAGCTGTTTAACATACAGGAACAGAGGGGCACGCTCTCTTCATGCGTCTGCATATATTCATTTCCGTACAAGCTCACATATTTTTTCCTCTCTGTATTCCAGCACAGCGTTTAATAGTACTTTTTGCATTCATATTGTACGGTATTTGTTAAAGTCGAATTATACTGTACAAAAAGAACATCTTTGAATACTAAATCCGTCATCTGTTTCATACTATCTCCTTCATAAAATGAAAATTCTAAACCGCAAAACAAAGAAGCTGACACTTTTACCGCTATTACTCTAATGAGGATTTATAATCCTCTGTGAGAGAACAGTATGTACAGATTTTTTTTTTTTTTTTAGAACAGTTCTTTCTATAACCTGATGAAATTCTGCAGCATTGCTGCACCGTGATTACCATCATGTTGTGAGGTGCCATCTTCCTCTCTGTTGTTTCATAATTGAAATTCCTCTCCACATTGCCTGAATTTAAAGCAGCAGTTTAAAAAATGATCGTGATAGCACTTTTCAAACTACCCTTTTTGCGGTGTTACTGAAACTAGTAAAAGCCTTCTTTGTCATATTGTGTTCACTGGAATCAAGTAGATGGCCAGCTATCTGTTGGAGGACACCTGAATTGAGAGGAATGTGGAGGCTGCCATATGTATCTCCTCTTAAAGGGAACCTTAACTCTAGAAAAAAAATGAGTTTAAAGCGGATCCGAGAAGAAAAACTAACTATAACAAGTAGCTTGTCTATATATCTTATCTAATGTTTAGATAGTTTACACAGCAAATCTAGCTGCAAACAGCTTTAATAGAAAATGATTATTTCTTCCTGTGATACAATGACAGCAGCCATGTTGTTTGTAAACATTACACAGAGGCAGGCTTATCTGTATCTTGAACACTCAGCCTGTGAAAAAAACCTAATCCCCCTCCTCCCTCCTCCCCTCTGCCTCTGAAATCAATGGCTAGTAACATCTCCTCCTCCTCCTGCCCAGACTGAGCTCCCATGAGCCCTTGCTACTGCCAAGGTTCTCTGAAAACCTGTGGGCGTGGTTTATTTAGCTTATAGGGAATTAGAGTATTAAAACAAAAACAAAAAAGTATTTGGCTTGAGGAATGCCCTATAAACAGTAGGAAAGGAACACAATTATGCAATGAGTAAAAGTTCACCTCGGATCCACTTTAACTTACATGGGGCATCTACCAGCCCCCTGCTACCATCCTGTGACCTTGCAGTCACTCATGGCTCCTCTGGTCCCCCGCCGGCAGCTAGTTTTGTTTTTGTACCTTTGCATGCATTCCTGTTGGTGCAGGAAGCTATCGCGGACATTAACACGTACATTTTTACACGTTACTGATGCAATACGTAAATTTGTACTTGCTAATGTCCGCGATAGTGACTGCGAGGGCACAGGATGACTGCAGGGGAACGGTAGATACCCCAGGTAAGTGAAACTCATTTTACTTGAGTTAAGGTTCCCTTTAAACACTGCAAATTGCCTGGTGGTCCTGCTGAGCCTCTGTCTCTAATGCTGTTAGCCACAGACCCTGGCTGAAGTTTGACTGAATTAGCTACATGCTTGCTTCAGGTGTGTGATTCAGACACTACTTCAGCCAAAGAGATTGTTTAGACCAGTGGTTCCCAACCTTTTCCGGCCCGGGGAACACTTTCTGACCATATTTTTCTCCGGGGAGCGGCGGGGGGGGCGCGGGCGTTTGCGCGACCTAGTGGACAGTGCCGTGCGCAGCAGGCTATGGGGGGGGGGGGGGGCTGGGGTGCGGCTGCATAGCTAGCATAGTTGCCCCAGTATAGGGAGTTTAGTTGCCCCAGTATGGTTAGTATAGTTTCCCCAGTATAGTGCCCCAGTATAGCTGGTATAGTGCCCCAGTATAGCTAGTATAGTCCCAGTATGGATAGGTAGTGCCCAGTATGGGTAGGTAGTGCCCCAGTATAGCCAGTAAAGTGCCCAGTATAGCTAGTATAGTGCCCAGATAGCTAGTATAGTGCCCAGATAGCTAGTATAGTGCCCAGTATAGCTAGCATGGTGCCCAGTATAGCTAGTATAGTGCCCAGTATAGCTAGTATAGTGACCAGTATAGGTAGGTAGTGCCCAGTATAGGTAGGTAGTGCCCCAGTATAGTGCCCAGTATAGCTAGTATAGTTGCCCCCAGTATAGCTAGTTTAGTTGCCCCCAGTGTAGGTAGTTTAGTTGCCCCCAGTATAGCTAGTTTAGTTGCCCCCAGTATAGCTAGTTTAATTGCCCCCAGTATAGCTAGTACAGTTCCCCCCAGTATAGATGCCCAGGAGGGGAGAAGCAGCACTAGAAGGAGGGGCAGTGGAGGCAGCGGTGGGGAGGGGGGAAATATCCCCCCCCTCCCTCACCTGGGACCCCTTCTTCTGCCTCTCTCCCCCTCCATTTAGCGGTGGCAAGTGCGAGCTCGGCGGCGAGGAGACATGCGCAGAATTACTCACCACTTCCACGTTCCAAGCGCCGGCAGCGTCATGTCGTCACAGATCTCCGCCTTCAATGCCGCCCACTGTGCTTCCGCTAATCAGGAAGCACAGTGGGCGGCATTGAAGGCGGAGATCTGACGACATGACGCTGCCGGCGCTTGGAACGCGGAAGTGGTGAGTACTTCTCCGCATGCCTCCCCGCCGCCGAGCCCGCACTTGCCACCGCTAAATGGAGGGGGAGAGAGGCAGAAGGAGGGGTCCCAGGTGAGGGAGGGGGGGATATTTCCCCCCTCGCCACCGCTGCCTCCACTGCCCCTCCTTCTAGCGCTGCTTACCCCCTCCTGCGCCCTACAGTAGGAACAGGTCTGGCGAGAGGCCAGACCTGTACGGCACACCAGGCAACATCCCGCGGCACAGCGGTTGAAAAACGCTGGTTTAGACTGCCAGGCAACTAGTATCAAAGGAAATAAATATGGCAGTCTCCATATTCCTCTTGCCTGAACACTCCTCAACTACCCAGTGGTGCCTAACTTTAACCCCACCCCGTGCCTAACCTTAACCCTCCCCCCCCCCCCAGTGGGCAACTAACCTTAACCCTCCTTGGGCACCTAACCTTAACTCATAAACCACCCCACCCTCATGCCTTAAAGCGGAATATAACCCTGCATTTCAACTTTGCTCTAAAACATTATTTACAGTATATTATATGCAACCAGCATTTTTTTTTTAATAGACCAGCATTGGAAGGGTTACACAGGGCTTTAAAGTTCCTGGAGATTTCTGCAGACGCATCCGAAGCTCAGATAGTTACATTTTGTTTACATAAATGTATCTAAGTGTTGAATGTTACACACTTTGGCTGTTCTCCAGCTCAGTCAGAGAGATGAGTCACATTCAACACTTAGGCCTTGTTTCCATCTGTCCGCTTCTATCCGCTTTTTATCAGCACATCAATGTTACAGATTGATACATGTTGCTGAAAAGCGGACAGAAGCGGACAGAAGCGCACAGATGGAAACAAGGCCTTAGATACATTTATGTAAACAAAATGTAACTATCTGAGCTTCGGATGCGTCTGCAGAAATCCCCAGGAACTTTAAAGCCCTGTGTAACCCTTCCAATGCTGGTCTAGTAAAAAAAAAATGCTGGTTGCATATAATATACTGTAAATAATGTTTTAGAGCAAAGTTGAAATGCAGGGTTATATTCCGCTTTAACTTAACCCCTGGCTTCCTTTTGAAAAGTAAACCCACTATAATAGCTCATGCCCTTTTCAGAAGGCTGCGTCTTGTGCCCTTTTTAACTGCTCTTGTAGAGACCCTTGAGACAGACACTAGGAAAAACTCCTGGTCATTGATCTTAAAAAATGTAATTTAACACAAGACATAATCAAATCAAATGAAGCTTTTACAATTCTCTACACTCAGCTATTTATAAGTCACACCACGCCTTATGCACACTGCTAGCCTGCCATGATTTCCTTCTGGTGATGTCACAACCATTAAGAGTTCAAATAAATGACATTAAGGACATTGCTAATATTATAAGCCATTAGTGTCTTCCTGCCATCTGGATATTCTAGGGCAGTTTTTGATGCTTATATTCAGATAACCTGTATGGTGAGTTCCTACACCCCCAAGTGCACTGTGTTTAATAGCTTTTGCAATTCAATACTGAGCCCTGTCCACCCCTTCTGTTAAGCAATAGAGGATTTGTGCTCTGCTTTAAGCATACAGTATTGATGTCTCATGGCATCAGTTTCTGCTGGCATCCTTCATTTCCTATTAAATTACCATAATCTGCAGTAACATTGTGATTTCCTCATTAATCACACGCTCTCTCCGTTGCTGGTGACATCCCTGTGAACGGTAAACAATAAATATATGCAGAATATCGTGATATATCTAGATGTCTCTGCTTTTCCCTAGGTTATTTTTTTATATGTTAAATCACCATCTGTAATCACATCCTTTTTCTCATAGCTTTAATACAGCTGTAAGTAAATGTACAAGCCAGCAAGCAGAGACAGTATTATAAATGAGGCGTATCATTTGTTTTGCAAGAGGTAATACTGCATTGTGATTAATGTTTTTTACTGCCCTCTGTGTGCTCTGCTCCATTGGTCTTTATCGCCTGTGTTCTCCCTTTTGAATCATGTTTGTACCACTTAATCCTTGAAATACTTGGCACATTGAGATATCCTGTTTAGACTCTTAATATTTCCCCCTCTACCATTGCTACTTGGGCTTCCCCTTTCTACAATCAAGGCCATTGTTACAGATCTGACCAGCATTTTCATTTGTTGTGATGAAAAGCATGCTGGGAAATAACTCAATTAGTACAGTATAGCTTTATCCGAAACAAAATCTCTTTAATGTAGATCCAACACCAAAAGAATGGCTAAGTACTGTATGTTATCAGTCATCCAACTTATAATGGTAGGTTTAACATAAAATGCAAGACATAAAAAACACAGAAATAGCATTTTCATTATTCTTATGTAGCACCCTCCTCGTCCTTTCTCTAGCCTGAAAGAAGTTGGACAATGGCAATGATTGAACGTCTGCATCTGTTCATTTTTAGGCTCCTCACATGCCACAGTTACTATTTGATTGGTTGTTATGTTTTAAAACCCAATAAGTAAAAAGTAACTGCATACGAACATTTGTTAAAGAAAAAAAAATGTGTGTTTAACATATTGTTCCCCGCAGTAGTTTTTTTTTTAAGTATTCACTTTCAAAACCAGCCATGTTTGGAATTTGGCCAGGGATACCCAGATATATAAATTCAGCTGTACCCACAATCTACAGAAGCAGAAATGTAAATCTTTCCACTACATAAGTAATGGCACCATGGACTGAAACAGACACACCTGTTGAAACCATCTCTTGCAAGAGAAATCACAGAGAAGTATGTGGTCAGTTGTATCATGTGATTTATTTTTTCATGCTGGTTGTTATGGCTTCCTGTTTTAGCCTACAGAGGAAACAAGACTGATTCCTGATCTCCCTGCTCAGTTTGAACTTGCTGACATAACCAGGATATCAATAAGAAACGTCCACTTGCCTCTAAGTAATGTACATTATTAGTTTCCTGTTTGTGTCCAAGAGTGAATCAGCTTTCATATTGCTTTACTCTCTGTGTACTGCAGCTGTGCCATGATTTCTAACCTCTGTGTAAATCCCAGGAAAAGTCATTGGCCCTTATTCAATACACTTTGTCTCCTAAGTTTTCTCCTAGGCGATATTTTACATCTTATTAATAAAATGCCTTTTAAGCAAGCAAGGAAATACTCAGAATAATGTTGACAGTACTTTTCCAACTACTTTTTGGTACTTTTTCAAGTGCAGAGTGCCACGGCCGGTTCTAGACTTTCTGCTGCCTGAGGCAAGCTTGTGAGGATGACACCCCCCCCCCCTGCCTGCCCCCAAATTGGAATGATTGCACAGCACCCCACAAATTGCACTGTATGTTATAGCTGTGGTGAGCCCCCCAAAAAACACCCTCGGTATAGGTAGGTAGCCAGGTATAGGTGCCCCCAGTGTTGGTAGCTAGGCACAGTTGCCCCCAGTATAGATTAGCCAGGTACAGTTGCCCCCAGTATAGGTTGGCCAGGCATTCTTTTCACTTCCTGTTTCTGCCTGGTGCTGCCCGCAGACTTCTGCCCCCTGAGGAAGTCGCCTCACTTGCAATCATGGGCAGACCGGGCCTGCAGTGTGCTGAAATGTTATTTTAAATATAAGAGGAAAAATATCTCCTAGGAGAAAAACAGAATTGAATAAGGCCCATGTGAGTTATTTCATGCATTTATATGTGTAAGCTTTTCTCATTAAAAAAGAGAGAGAGGGAGAGAGACAAAGGATGGTACTACTAAATCATATACAGTATAGATCAAAAGTTTGGACACGCCTTCTCATTCAAAGAGTTTTCTTTATTTTCATGACTATGAACATTGTAGATTGTAGATTCACACTGAAGGCATCCAAACTATGAATTAACACAAGTGGAAGTATAGTACATAACCAAAAAGTGTGAAACAACTGAAAATATGCCATATTCTAGGTTCTTCAAAGTAGCCACCTTTTGCTTTGATTACTGCTTTGCACACTCTTGGCATTCTCTTGATAAGCTTCAAGAGGTAGTCACCTGAAATGGTTTTCACTTCACAGGTGTGAAGGTTTAATAAGTGGGATTTCTTGCCTTATAAATAGGATTGGGACCATCAGTTGCATTGTGGAGAAGTCAGGTGGATACACAGCTGATAGTCCTACTGAATAGACAGAAAAAAGCAGCTATGTAAAGAAAAATTAGTGGCCATCATTACTTTAAGAAATGAAGGTCAGTCAGTCCGAAAAATTGGGAAAACTTTGAAAGTGTCCCAAAGTGCAGTCTCAAAAACCATCAAACGCTACAATGATACTGACTCACATGCGGACCGCCCCAGGAAAGGAAGACCAAGAGTCACCTCTGCTGCAGATGATAAGTTTATATCTTAATAGGATAAAAAGTCAGATACTCACCTAAGGAGAGGGAGTGGGAGAGGGAGGCTCTGGGTCCCATAGAGCACTCCCTCTCCTCTCCCAGAGCCCACTGCTGTCCTGGCTCCCCCGTAGCGGTATTCGACCGTTTCGGTCAAATACCGCTGTCTCCTGGCCGAAGAGAGGCTTTCGGAAATGCCCGAGTGCTCCCGAAGAGGGGCCGGTCTACACTGCGCGTGCGCGCGCCCTCTATGACGCACTCGCGTGTGCGCCGCCTGTCTTTGGGAGGACTCGGGAGTGGATGACTTTGTTAACCAGAGGAGGTGCCAGGGCTGACAACTTCCCTGGCTTGGTTGGTTATCCAGGCAAGGAGTTAAAACTGGTGGCTGGCTGATCTGGTCACTTACCCATGTAAAGAATGTGAGGTCTGGTTGCTGGCTAGGCATAGCCCATATTAAGGCTTGGGTTGTAGCAGATGAAGTTGAGGTTCAAGAGAAATATGAAAGCAGTCAGCAGATGAAAGGAAGATCAGAAATAAGGCTAATGTCAGCAATAGGTATCAGGATCAACAGAGGATTTAAGTATTCTCCACACCATTTATGGATGTCCAGTATGCCAGGTGCACGCTTCACACATGAGCATGGGGATGTGTGCACACAGGAGCACACCTAGGAACAGGATGCTGTTAAGACTGGACACTTCTTTCCTCCTATTCAGTGTCCTGCATTTAATAGTATGCATGCCCTTAAAAACAGATGGATTTTGTATAATGTATGCTGCAGTTTTGTTCTTTGAACAGTTACAAAAATGTATTTCTGTAATTAGGCTCCCAGTATGTCAATGCTTTTTGTCCATTTTTTATTTCCCTGGCATACCTCAAAAATATGTCAAGTACTGATAAACAAAATGGCAAACCGCTTACATAAACCTGTAAATCAACTCTTGATTTGGCCCACAGCCTCCGTATCTGACAATCTGTAGTGATTCCAGGAGCATATAATAGCCATTATTATAGGGTGCGCTGCATCGCAAATGTGCCAGCTGTAGAACTGCCTCATCACAAGGCCATTGCTCAAGGCAGACTTTATTTCTCCTTAAAGGACCAGTGAAGCTAAGTGGCACGGTTAACACAATCATTCAGAAAATAGCATGTAAAACTTATATCGTTAGGAAAAGACTATATTACATGTTTCTTAATTATTTGTAAGTTATGTCTGTAAGTTCTTTGTATTAGTCATGAATGGCTAATGTGTATGCTGTCTAGGAAACTATGTTGTGCAATGTACCTGAGAAATTGTGAAAGGACCCTTACTGTTCCTCCGTACCTGAATGAAGATTGTAAATTCAGAGTTCATAAAGTGAATTTATTATATGAAGAGGAAAAACACAGTCCAAAAATGTATATTCTTGTCATACCGATAAAGAATGAAAAGCCATGCAGCTAGTAGTTGCATATTTATCTCTTTTTGTTTTGGATTGCATTCTTTTGTACCACAGAGTAGGAACTTGGACTGAAGAATCTAAGCATATATAATTGTTAGAAGGTTGAATTTCCTGTTAAATGCCAATTTAAAGACCACAGTAAAAATGTGGCGTAATTCAAGGGACAAGTCTGCATACTTTATCTGTCTTGTTACTTAATCTTTTGCATATTTTCCCTCTTGTGTTTTGGAGATGTCCCCATGACCACACATTAATTCTTGATCTCTGTCCTAAAGACATGCGGTTTATTTTTATGCAAGCATCTGCATTTATTGTATTTCTTACAATGTTCTCTCTGAATTGTAATGGGATCAGAGTGGCTTAGCAAACAGATATATGCAGCTTACCCCTGCCTCGACCTCAGATATTTAATGCCTCTAATATAATACTTGAGGAATCTTTTAGCCATTATTCTTTTTCATATTTTGACATTAATATTCTAAGCACAATATTGTGCCATTAGAAGTGGAATTCATTAGTTGTGCCTTCATACTACTTTACATATCTGCATATTCCTAATTAAAAGATGTGCTCCCACTTCTGGTTGAACTCGATGGACGTATGTCTTTTTTCAACCCAAATAACTATGTAACTTAGAACATATCTGTGGCTCATCATAGTTACATAGTTATTTGGGTTGAAAAAAGACATACGTCCATCGAGTTCAACCAGAGAACAAAGTACAACACCAGCCCGCCCCCTCACATACCCCTGTTGATCCAGAGGAAGGTGAAAAACCCTTACAAGGCATGGTCCAATTAGCCCCAAAAGGGAAAAAAATTCCTTCCCGACTCCAGATGGCAATCAGATAAAATCCCTGGATCAACATCATTGGGCACTACCTAGTAATTGTAGCCATGGATGTCTTTCAACGCAAGGAAAGCATCTAAGCCCCCTTTAAATGCAGGTATAGAATTTGCCATAACTACTTCCTGTGGCAATGCATTCCACATCTTAATCGCTCTTACTGTAAAGAACCGTTTCCTAAATAAAGGGCTAAAACGTTTTTCCTCCATGCGCAGATCATGTCCTCTAGTCCTTTGAGAAGGCCTAGGGACAAAAAGCTCATCCGCCAAGCTTTTATATTGCTCTCTGAAGTATTTATACATGTTAATTACATCCCCTCTAAGGTGTCTTTTATCTAGACTAAATAAACCCAGTTTATCTAACCTTTCTTGGTAATTGAGACTTTCCATCCCACGTATCAATTTTGTTGCTCGTCTCTGCACCTACTCTAAAACTGCAATATCTTTCCTGTAATGTGGTGCCCAGAACTGAATTCCATATTCCAGATGTGGCCTTACCAGAGAGTTAAACAGGGGCAATATTATGCTAGCATCTCAAGTTTTTATTTGCCTTTTAATGCATCCCAAAATGTTGTTAGCTTCAGCTGCAGCGGCTTGGCATTAAGTACGATTGTTTAACTTGTTGTCGATGAGTACTCCTAAGTCCTTCTCCAAGTTTGATGTTCCCAACTGTATCCCATTTATTTTGTATGGTGCTAGACCATTGGTACGACCAAAAGCTTTACATTTTTCAACATTGAATTTCATCCGCCATTTGTGTGCCCATATAGCCATCCTATCCAGATCATGTTGCAATATGTCCCTATCTTCCTGACAGTTGATGATTCTGCACAATTTTGTATCATCTGCAAAAATAGCAACATTGCTTACTACTGCATTTACTAGGTCATTAATAAATAAATTGAACAGCACTGGACCCAGTACAGACCCCTGTGGGACCCCACTGCTAACAGTCACACATTTTGAGTATGATCCATTGACCACAACTCTTTGTTTTCTGTCCATTAGCCAGTTCCCTATCCATACACACTGACTCTTCCCCAGTCCTTGCATCCTCAACTTCTGCACCAGACTTTTGTGGGGAACAGTGTCGAAGGCTTTTGCAAAGTCCAAGTATATCACATCTACAGCATTCCCAATATCCACATTAGTGTTCACTACCTCATAAAAGCTGAGCATGTTAGTCAAACAGGACCTGTCTTTAGTAAACCCATGTTGATGCTGAAAAATACGATTATTTTCTACTATGAAGCCATGTATAGTATATCTTAGAAACCTCTCAAATAGTTTGCATACAACTGATGTTAAGCTTACTGGTGTATAATTTCCTGGATCAGATTTTTGCCCTTCTTAAATAATGGGAAACCGTGGGCTGTACGCCAATCCACTGGGACTCGGCCAGTTGAAAGAGAGCCACAAAAGATAAGATAAAGGGGTTTATCTATAACTGTTAGGACTGTTAGGATGCATGCCATCCGGGGCCAGGTGCCTTGTCTATTTTTAATTTATTTAGTCTTGCCTTCACTTCTTCCTGCGTTAAGTATTTAATATTAAGGTAGCCATACACTGGTCGATTTGCTATCAGATTCGACCAACAGATAGATCCCTCTCTGATCGAATCTGATCAGAGAGGGATAGCATGGCTGCCTTTACTGCAAACAGATTGTGAATCGATTTCAGCCTGAAACCGATCACAATCTCCTGAGCTGCTGCTGTCGCCCCCGTGCCCCCGCATACATTACCTGAAGCCTGGTCCCGGGCATCTTCTCCGCATCAGCTCCCGGCGGGCATCTTCTCCGCATCAGCTTCCGCATCCCGGCATCCGGAATAACTTTCTGTCACTCCGGTGACAGCGGAAGTTCAAATAGAGCGCCCTCTATTTGTACTTCCGCTGTCACTGCAGTGACCCAGGAAGTTATGCTGGATGCCGGGATGCGGAAGCTGATGTGGAGAAGATGCCCACCGGGAGCCGGGAGGTGATGCGGAGAAGATGCCGGGAGCCAGCTTCAGGTAATGCATACCTGCGTCGGTCGTACGCCACTAGCGATGCGCTCCTTACCCTCGGCGATCGAGGGTAATTTTCCGCACGGCGCGATCGACGGGACCGATCTATTTCGGGCCGAAATAGATCGAAAATTAGCATGTTACGTGAACGATTTGACAGCAGATTCGATCCCAGTGATCGAATCGGCTGTCGATCGGCGGGAAATCGGGCCAGTGTATGGCCAGCTTTACAGTTGGAAGATTGAGACTCTTCTGCATCTGTAATTTGCAACAGTGATGTTTCCCTTGTGAAGACAGAAGCAAAGAAAGCATTTAATAACTCTGCCTTACCTTGGTCATCCACCATTGAGTTCCCACCCTCATCCTTTAGGAGTCCGAGTTTAAAAGCTTGCCATTTCTCTTCAGTGTCTTCCCCTTGTAGTACATTATCCCAGTTCACCAAACTTAGTGCCTGTCTGAGTTGATTGAACTTTGCTTTTCTAAAACTCATAGTTTTAGCGGTCCCGCTGCCCTGCGGCCTATCAGTCACCAGATCAAACGTTATCATGTTGTGATCACTATTTCCCAAATGTTCTTGAACCTGCACATTGGATACATTATCTGGTCTATTAGAAATGATCAAATCCAGTAACACATTCCCCCAAGTTGGTTCCGTTACCATTTGAGTCAAGTAATTGTCCTGTAGTGATGCCAGAAATCTGCTGCTTTTATCAGAATGAGTAGCCTCAATACTCAAGTCAATGTCTGGGAAGTTGAAGTCACCCATAACTATGACTGACCTTATTTTTACTTGCAGCTTTTTCAATCTGCTGTAGTAATTGCAGTTCTGCAGCTTCATGAATATGTGGTGGCCTGTAGCATACCCCAATAAGCAATTGGCAACCTTTATTTCCACCATGAATATTTACCCAAACACATTCCACATCTTCACAATCTTCCTCCATCTCATCGTTCAGGACACCTGTAAAATAATTCTTAACAAAGAGACAAACCCCTCCACCTTTTTCCCTGGTCTATCCTTCCTAAACACATTGTATCCCTCTAAATTTGCTATCCAGTCATGGCTTTCATCCATCCATGTCTTGGTTATTCCCATAATGTCAAAGCCTATTCAATCAGAATGAACTCTAGTTCGTCTATTTTATTTGTAAGGCTCCTAGCATTGTTTACCATGCACTTTATATTTTACCACTACATTTTCCAATTTTGGTTACATGAAATGGGCTACCTGAAGTTTTACCAACCTCCTTACTCTTTACACTGTCCCCACCCCCCTCTACACCCCCCATAATGTTAGGCTCCCACTGTCTTTTTACCTTATCTTGTCTATTGAGACTTTACCCTCCCACCTCCCCCCAGATCCTAGTTTAAAATCTCCTCCAACCATTTAGCCATTTTCTCCCCCAATGCAGCTGCACCCTCCCCATTAAGGTGCAGCCCATCCCTGCTGTAGAACCTGTAGCCGACTGCAAAGTCTGCCCAGTTCTACAGGAACCCAAACTCCTCCTTCCTACACCAATTTCTCAGCCGCTTATTTAACTCCCTAAGCTCCCTCTGTCTCTCAGATGTAGCACATGGCACTGGCAGTATTTCAGAAAACACCACCTTGGAGGTCCCTGCTTTAAGTTTATCTCCAAGTACCTGAAAATCATTTTTGAGGACCTTTGTCATTGGTGCCAATGTGTACCATGACAGCCAGGTCTTCCCCAGCCCCACCCAATAATCTGTCAATTCTTTTCACTAGTCAGAAGTCTTAGCGGGCAGGACGGCGGCAGTGCTTGAAGGAGACGTCCTACGTTGTTATCTGATATGCTTGAGATGCTCTTATGTTTGTGAGTAGCGCTAATGATTTATATTCTCTTAAATTAAAGGTTTTACATTATACCAGCTCTTTTAGTTGCAGAGGGCTGTTTTGTGTGGTGCTGTGGAGGAACTTCTTAAACAACAATAGAGGAAGTGAAGGGATCGTGCAAACATATGCTTTGGAGCTGTCTGTGATTTGGGCAGCCGTGATATCAGGTGAGCACGGTCCTGACAGGTGTTGGGGAAACTTGTGTGTGGTTTTGGTGACCCCTATAATAAGCACGGTGATACTTCCAGGTAGTGGTTTCCTCCACATCCAGAGAAAAAGCAGCCTGCACAATGATATTTTATTTTTATTCTTGTCCTTTTTAAACTGATTGGTCCTACTGTGAGCGATATTGGAGAACACAGGGGAGTGGAGAAGTTGTTGTATGGAATCTCATGAGATATAAGCTGTCTGTGGGGTCTAGGCAGCCATTATAAAAGGTGAGAGCAGTCCCTAAAGGTGGTGGAGCACAACAAGGTGGTGATACCGAAAAGGAAACTGCCCGGCCTAGAATTTGTGAAACTTGGAAGATAAACTGATTTGACAGTCTATGCGATGAGGATCGTTTTCTTCTGTTTTTGTCTCCCCTCTGAGGTTTGCCGGATGTGAAGACTGAAGCAGATTGGACCTCGCAGGTTGCATAGTTGGGAACTTTATACGTATAGTAGTGGACTGTGAGGCAGCGCAAGGTTTTGTCAAATTACTATTTATATGTTGGTGTAACATCGTGATTTTGCAGCAAACCCACAAATTACCAGAGGTTGTAGTGTTTTAGGTGTGGAGCTCACTGAAAAGATCTGCTTGATATATGTTATTCCTATTTTGATATTTTAATATGTACGGTAGATCTTTTATTATTATAAAAGATCTACCGTATAAAAAACAAAGAGTTGTGGTCAATGGATCATACTCAAAATGTGTGACTGTTAGCAGTGGGGTCCCACAGGGGTCTGTACTGGGTCCAGTGCTCTTCAATTTATTTATTAATGACCTAGTAAATGCAGTAGTAAGCAATGTTGCTATTTTTACCACAGTAAATTTTTTCCTTTTTTTTATTAGATAACTTTCTAGCAGTATATGAAAATTAATGTACTAACATATCATGAATTCTGGACATGCTTTTTGTAGATTGAGTTGTCTTATTTGGTGTAATTTTCCATAATTTGGTTTTGTTCCATAATATGCAAAAACGCATCAAAAACGCACAGAAGGAAAGTCAATGGAAATACAATGGTATGCGTTTTTCATGCATTTTACATGTGTTTTTGTAAAAAAAAAAAAAAAAATGTTTTGTGATGTATTTCCACTTCCCGTTGTCTTCCTGGTTATTTGCATAAAACACAATTGAAAAACGAACGCATACAAAACGCTTATGCTTTAAGACATATTATAAGCAAGAGAAAATATATTCAATATACATTACAATAACTGATATAGCTAGGGAAGTACATTTTGCAGCATGAAGCTACATTTTTATTATGGATTTATATTGTGATTTATTTATTTTTTGCTTTTTGATAATTTTCCCACATATTTGGCGTCAGTGAAGTGATAATTAGAGGTATGTGAGCAATATCCAAAGCCTGCTATACAGCGCTGCCATTCATCTTTCTGAGCCAGCACAGAGAGAAGGAAGTGCAGAGAGCAGAGCTCATGTGACCGCTTCTATATACGTGAGGAAATAGTTATTTTACATTTCTCTATAAAGGCAGCGCTGGGTGACAGGTTACTGATGCTCTTGAAACAGATTAGCTCTGCCCAGAGTTCAGCCTGTAAAATACATGATTGCATAGAAGATAAAGTCTTCAGAATGCATCAGACGTTTTTTTATGATCTGCCAATAGATCCACACTTTATATTTTACATACCCAAGTATTTCTAAATGTGTCCTTCCTAATGGTGTGCAGTGAAAGTTATTCCCAGGAAGCTATGGCTTTACTAACACCGTTTCTGTGCTGTGATGTTATTGTCCCCTCAGCCTTCTGGCATGTAGCACGTGGGATCATATGACTCAGGAAAGTCTGCTTACATAAACATAAACCACTACAAACACTCTTTCTACATCAATAGGGCTGGTAATTCTTGTTTAATGGACCCGCCGTGCTTGTGTATGCTACATTAGACCTGTAATTAAGCAGTGGAAAGAGACATTTCCAGATAAAATTATATGAAATGTTACCAAGCTCTTGACTTTTTGTCCATGACAAAGTCTGTAATATTTTCGTTATGTCATATAGCCAGAATATGGGTTTCTAGTTCTTTTGGCAAATAAGAAAAAATATGTTCTATACATAATACATTCTATATAAATTATGAAGCAGAAGTTAATAGACTTATTAAATGACTATAGTAATCAGCCAATATCTTGTAAATGCCCCCAGCGGACCAATTGATTATGGTAGGCCAAGAGAGGATGTACATTTATAAATGCAATGATTGCAAACATTGCGTTGTTTAAAGATCCTATCTAAATCCTGAGGTCTACAACCAGTCTCCAAGGGAACAAGAACAATAGTCTGGCATAATAGGTTCTGTATGAATTACTATTACTAAAAAAGAACAGTAGTACTCAGTACAGACAGTGCCCTACTTAGGGCCCGTTTCCACTATTGCGGTGCGGAATCGCCGCATATCACCGCTGACAAAATCGCATGCTGATGCGATTCCGCATGCGTTTTTTGCCTCGATTTCGCATGCGATTTCGCATAGGCAGGGTATATGCGATTTTAACCATGTCACTGCCTGTGTCAATTTACATTACTTTCAATGCGAAATCGCACGTGAAATCGTGGGAAAAAGCGCATGCAATTTCCCTATTAAATACATTGCCTGCGATTCGCCTGCATTCCACACGCAGGCGAATTCTGCAGGGTCTACCGTGCAGAAAAATCCTGCACAGAAAACGCAAATGAAAACTGACAAGTGGAAACAGTCCCATCCACTTGTATTGCTTATGCGAATCCGCATGCGTTGTCTGCATGCGGATTCGCGCTAGTGGAAACGGGCCCTTACAAATGACTCGAGTTACAACATTTCAGAGATATAAACAAAGTGGTCTTCATGCACAAAATATGCAATGCTCTTTTTAATACATATTTTTCTTGTTGAATTTGTTAAATGTTACAGTATTGTATAGACTGTTATAAGCAGTTTAACCACTTCAGGATGATAGCAGTTTTCACATAGCAGCCCCATTCATTCGCCAATAATTTTATTACTATTTATCACACCTAAATGATCTATATATTGTTTTTTCTCTTTCTTTATTAATTACCGTATTTTCTGTCCATTTTAAAGGGAAAACAAGGGAATAAATAGGAAAAAAACACTATTTCTTCATTTACATCCATTATGCTTTACAATAAACAGTGCTAACTACAAGTTAAACCCACAAATTGTATTTGTTTATCCATCCTAATTATTACAACATTTAAGTTCATATGCATTTTTTTTCACCTACTTTTTTTCATAGGTGATATTTTCAAAATTGTCAATAAAATACCTTTTAAACCACCAGCAAGCAAGAAAATAAGCAAAATAATTTTGATAATACATTTTCACCAACCTTTTGGTACTTTTTCAGTTGTAAAGTGCTGACGAGTTATTTTAAATAGAAAATGAAACATTATTTCCTAGGAGAAAACTCAGGTGAAAGGGTGAATTGCATATGAACCTTAGATTATGTTCCTAGTGCAATGTATGGTGACAATATTGTATTTGAAAATAAAGGTGTCTTTTTTCTGTTTTTGCTACCTCATTGTACACTATCGATGATTACAAGACCTTGTTTGCAAAAGTAATAGAATTATACCCTCATGGCATACATATTTAAAAAGCCAAGTTCCTATGGTAACAATATACATTTTTTCTTTTCTATTCTGTCACTTTGTTTTCATTTTACAATTATTTTATTTTGGTACAGAATATGCAAAAATGTAATTGCTTTTGATTCAGTTTGTGACGAAAAAGAATAAACAAAACATATGCCTCGTCCCTAAAAATCTCTATACTCTACTCTACTACTTATCATTGTTAAAATGTTACCACATATGTCTCTTGTAGTTTTGCAAAGACTTTTTCAAGTTTGATTATAATTTAAAAGAATAACTTTTTATGTTGGATTGTGTTTGTCTTTACCTATTTTTTGTGTGACGTAGGTCAAAGCTTTAAGACATACCAAAATGTATTTTACAACTCGTCCCGATTAAAATGATACCACGTGCTTCATTTAGTAACAAACTGGTGGTGCACTCTCCATAACTACACTGGGCGTATATATTCGTCCAGTTGTCATTAACCACTTCTGGACCGGCCGCCTAACCCCCCCTTAGGGACCAGGGCATTTTGCGGTGGAGGGGGGTCGGGCGGCCGGATCTCGTCTGTGGCTGGCTGTACTGTCTCCCCCCTGTGTGGCCAAGTGTCCCCCATGTGCGCAGCAGCCATCACTTACCTTCCAGGCTCCAGCGATGAGCCTCAGTAGCCCCCTTCTTCTACGGCCGGCATCTCTGCTCCAAATGACGCTCAGGTTGGGTCGCGGCTTGATGACGTCATCAAGCCGGGACCCGGCCCTGACGTCAGACGGAGCAGAGATACCGGCCAGAGCAGAGGGGGGCGCCGATCGTCGCTGGAACGGCAGAGAGGTGAGTGGATCCTCTTCTTTTCCCCCTGCCGCCGCCGCTGTCAAAGTGATAACTACGATCCGACGGCGATCGTAGTGATCACGTGATCAGCAGCCATACGCGATGGCTGCTGATCACTGAGGGGAGATGCCAGCTGTCATATGACAGCTTAATCTCCCCCTCCGGGTGCGCACGATCCCGTCGGGAGCAGTTCTTTAGCGCGGACGTTGAATCAACATCCGGTCTGAACTGTACAACCCCCTGCCGGACATTGATTCAACCTGTGGCGGTCCCCAATAGGTTAAGTCATTAAGTTGTCATTGAAAACAACCCAAAAACACAATATATACTACATGTCCAAATCCAGAGTTGTCCAAAAGTACGGTAAACCATTCATCAACATTTCACATTGTTTAATACAGGACTCAAATTACAAAGCAAATTCAACTTACAATTTCCCTGAACAGAACCTGTTTGTAAGTAGGCAGGATCAGGGCCGGCCCACTCATGAGGCGGGGTGAAACTTTTGCCTCAAGCCCCCCCCCTCCCTCGCCTGGGTCCCCCGTCCTCCGCTCCCCTCCAGCCTTAAATAGAAGCAGCCGCTATGTGTAAGAGGAACAGGCGGGGAGGACTCACCTCTTCCTCGTTCCAGCGTGCGCTCCACTGACGTCACTTCCTGCAACGCTGCAGGAAGTGACGTCAGTGGAGCGCACGCTGGGAAGAGGTGAGTGTCCTCCCCGGCCGTTCCTCTTACACATAGCGGCTGCTTCTATTTAAGGCTGGAGGGGAGCGGAGGACGGGGGACCCAGGCGAGGGAGGGGGGGGTCCGACCCCCCTCCCCGCCGCTGGCCCAATACCCCCGTCCTGCCAGCTACCCCTCCAGGGGGGGGGGGCGGCGGCGGCAATTTTTTTAATAATTTGCCTCAGGCGGCAAAAAGTCTAGGGCCGGCCCTGGGCAGGATAGGGTAGGAGGTGCCCGTAATGGACAGGTGTTGTATTATTCAACTATGATACATTAAACGCCGGTATATTCAAGTGATGAAAAGTAAAAGATAGTCCTACCTTAACCACTTCAGCCTAACTGGATGAAAGTTTTCGTCCAGTTAGGCTGCGCGCACTCCCGCGGCCCCCCCCGTGCGCGCCCCCGCTGCTGGTCGTTAGCCCATCGATCAATGAAAGGGATTATAAATCCCTTTCATTGATCGGACCCCCCCGGAGAAAAGCCGACAGCGTCTCTTCAGACGCTGCGGCTTTTCTGAGCTCTGGTCTTCTTTCTTCTTCCTGGGAGCGAGATTGATCCCTCCCAGGACTTTTTGACTTTGGCCATCTTGTGGCCAAATAGCAAACTACACCAAAAACACACTTTGTATTAAATAAATACATTTTTAAACATGAAAAATCCCCTGTTTACCTCCCACACCAAAAAATACCCACATACAAGTTTTAATTAAAAAAAAAAAAAAATTACAATAACCAAAAAAAACCTAAATAGTTACCTAAGGGTCTGAACTTTTTAAATATTCATGTCAAAGGAGTATATCAATATGATTTATTAAATTATGGGCTTCTAAATATTGATGGACGCAAATTGAATAAAATGCACCTTTATTTCCAAATTGAATATGGGCGCCATACATTGTGATAGGGACATAATTTAAATGGTGTAATAAGCGGGACAAATTGGTAAATAAAGTACATAGGTTTTAATTATGGTAGCATGTATTAATTTCAAACTATAATGGCCAAAAGCTGAGGAATGATTTTTTTCCATTTCTTTCTTAAAGCGGAATATAACCCTGCATTTCAACTTTGCTCTAAAACATTATTTACAGTATATTATATGCAACCAGCATTTTTTTTTTACTAGACCAGCATTGGAAGGGTTACACAGTGCTTTAAAGTTCCTGGAGATTTCTGCAGACGCATCCGAAGTTGACATAGATACATTTTGTTTACATAAATATATTTAAGTGTTGAATGTGACTCATCTCTCTGACTGAGAAGGAGTTGGAGGACAGCCAAAGAGTGTGTAACATTTCTCAATAGATACATATAACTAAATAGAATGTAGCAATCTGAACTTCTGCATATCTCTCCACGCAACTTTAAACCTCTGTGTTTAACCCTTCCAATGCTGGTCTATTAAAAAAAAAGCATATAATATGCTGTAAATAATGTTTTAGAGCAAAGTTGAAATGCAGGGTTATATTCCGCTTTAATATTCCTGTTAAAATGGATTTACAATAAATTAATCCTCAGCAAAATGTATAACCCACAGAAAGCCTAATTGGTGGTGGAAAAAACAAGATATAGATCCATTCATTGTGCCAAGTAGTGATAAAGTTATTAGCAAATGAATGGGAGGTGAAAGTTGCTCAGATGCAAAAAAATTTCAACCCTGTAGGCTGAAGTGGTTAAAAAAGGGAGTCCATCCGTTTAGTAGTATAAAAGAAAAAAACCTTTATTGGGCACTTTAAAATGACAACACGTTTCGCGGAACAACCGCTTCCTCAGGTCGAGTGCTGTGCCCTCAGGGCAATAGAGCAGCTATCACAGGCGCCCGAGATAGCTGCTCTATTGCCCTGAGGGCACAGGACTCGACCTGAGGAAGCGGTTGTTCCGCGAAACGCGTTGTCATTTTAAAGTGCCCAATAAAGGTTTTTTTCTTTTATACTACTAAATGGATGGATTCCCTTTTTTAAGGTAGGACCATCTTTTACTTTTCATCACTTGAATATACTGGCGTTTAATGTATTATAGTTGAATAATACAACACCTGTCCATTACGGGCGCCTCCTACCCTATCCTGTTGACGTCTACCCCAAATTGGGGTCATCAGTTTGGCAAGTGGATTTTTTGAAGGAGCAGCGACCACCCACGGACAAGGCCGAGCGGGGACGGTACCTCCCCGCATGCACACAAAGTGGTTGCTTAGCCCGCAACCCAATTTTGTGAGTACAACAATATAGGATGTTATGTTGATCTAACCATCAAAACTTGCAATACTGCACTAGATTGGGCTCCCGGCTTGTCCTCCCGTCCCTTTTTCTATTTTACCACAGCTTCACCACTGTTTGTAAGTAGGGGACCTCCTGTATATCAAAACCAATTACATTAATCATAAAAGTTACCAAGCACCCTCGAGGAGTAGAAGGATAAAGGGACAGGGGAGCTGAGGGGAGTAATCTCCAACAATCAAGAACAATATTAAATATATTGCATAAAAATGAAGTGCCCTTACACTAAGATAAGAGCATAGTTTCTCTCCTGATCGTCATCACTTTATATTTTTCATATACTTCTAATATTATTTCAGAGTGCCTAGAGGTTTTTTTTAAGCTCAAATTCAAAGTAAACTTAAGTTTGTCTCAAATATGTCTCCCTTTTTTGTATTTTACAGATTACTGGAGTAATTCTTTTAGCTGTCGGAGTGTGGGGGAAGCTGACATTAGGAACATATATATCTCTCATTGCTGAAAACTCCACCAATGCTCCCTATGTACTCATTGGAACTGGCACTACAATCATTGTATTTGGACTTTTTGGATGCTTTGCCACCTGTCGTGGTAGCCCATGGATGCTAAAACTGGTAAGATCTGTATATTTATTTTTAACAGTTTACTTTTTATTAATATAGAAATAGTTAACAACCTCTTTTTTTCTGGTTGTGTCATCTTGGAGACATGTCTTGTCCTTACAGGAGGTGGTGAAATCTCTCCCCCAGAGATAGCTAGAATCTCTGTAATGTTTTCTCTCTTGATGTCCCTCGTTTTCTGTCACCAAGACAGCCAGGATTAAACCCATACAGGTTTATGAAAGTTTGAGGGACACGATTTGAAGGAACACAATCTCAATGAAGACAAAGGAGGGAGACACCAAAAGAGATTCTAACCCCTTGTTACACCATTCAAATTTAATATATGTATGTATATATGTGCGTGTGTGTGTATATATATATATATATATATATATATATATATATATATATACAATGGAGATCACAGGGAGACACAGAGCGGCACAGAGAAGGACACATGGGGACAGTGGAGGACACAAGGGGGGGCAGAGGCAGACACATGAAGGGGACAAAGGAGGACACAAGAGATAAAAGGGGGATATAGCCACACTCACACTCTTTTGCAGTCCCTTTAAAGAGAACCCGAGGTGGGTTTGAAGAATATTATCTGCATACAGAGGCTGGATCTGCCTATACAGCCCAGCCTCTGTTGCTATCCCAAACCCCCCTAAGGTCCCCCTGCACTCTGCAATCCCTCATAAAACACAGCCACACTGCTGACAAACATCTTGTCAGAGCTGACTGTGTTTATCTCTATAGTGTCAGTCTGCTGCTCTCCCCGCCTCCTGCAGAACTCCAGTCCCCGCCTGCATCCCTTCCCTCCCTGCTGATTGGAGGGAAAGGATGGGGTCAGGGATCGGAGCTATGCAGGAGGCGGGGGAGCAGCTGAGACTGACACTACAGATGTAAACACAGCCTCCCAGCACGGCTGTGATTTATGAGGGATTGCAGAGTGCAGGGGGACCTTAGTGGGGTTTGGGATAGCAACAGAGGCTGGGCTGTATAGGCAGATCCAGCCTTTGTATGCAGATAACATTCTTTAAACACACCTCGGGTTCTCTTTAAGCATATTCCTTTTGCAAAAAAATACCTATGCTGCATGGAGAAAAAGTCCTTTAGTTCTTCAAAACACACACTGAATTAAAAGAACATTATTAAACTCCTATCTTCCTAATAATTGTAACATTCTTCTGTGCCTCCAATTACTTCTTTTCTTGCCAAGGCTCTTTGTTTTGCTTTGTGTGGGTGTTTGTCTTTTAAATGGGTAGTCCCTGTTCACATAGTAGCTGGTAGCCATCTGCTTTCTCCCCCTCTAGGAGAGTGGGTAGGTTGCACATAAACCCCTTCCCCAATGCCAGCCAATTCTGTTTGGGGAATGAGATTGCTGAAGAGCTCAGTGGTCATTAGCATTGGACAGCAATACATTGCAAGGGGTTTGGGAATTTTTGGCTATGTATGCCACATTGCTGAAAGACATGCAAGCAGGTACCAGAATGCCAGGGCAACCATTCCTCTAGTTCTCTTAGTTACATGGGGAAACCTGTTTTTATGTCTGCTTCAAGTTAGTAGCCCTTTTGTCAGGGGAGACTCAACAGTTAAAGAGGCTCAGAGCCGAGTTCAAGTATAGCTCTGATACTTTCCCAGGGCCTCCTCCTGCCCCATAAATACATCTAAGTCCCACCCGTCCTCCCGCGGTCTGCCGTTCAGCCACCGTGAGCTCCATTATCAGCCTCAGTGACGTCAGTTCGGGTCTCTTGTGCATGTGCGGGAGGTCTGTGCATGCGCAGTAGACCCTGACTGGCATCAACTGAGGCTGGTAACTGAGATCACCGCGGCTGAACGGCAGACCGTGGGAGGATGGTGTGGGACTTAGACGTGTTTACGGGGCGGGAGGATGCCCCGGGTAAGTATCAGAGCTATACTTTAACTCGTCTCTGAGTCTCTTTAAAGTACAGCTGAACTTAGAGGGCTGTCATATTTATCTCCTTTTAAGCAGTGCAGATTGCCTAGCTGTCATGCTGAGCCTTTGTTTCTAATACTTTTAGCCATAGACCCTGCACAAGCATGCAGATCAGGTGTTTCAGAATGAAGTCTGACTGCATTAGCTGCATGCTTGGTTCAGGTGTGTTGAAACACTACTGCAGCCAAAGAGATCAGCGGGGCTGCCAGGCAACTGGTACTGTTTAAAAGGAAATAAATATGGCTGCCACCTTAACCCTCTCAGTTCAGGTGTACTTTAAAAAAAATAGAAAGCCCGAATTACTTTTTCAGTGTAGTGGATGGGTCTGTCAGGGAAATGCCTTCAAAGACTTGCAAACTGTTGGACAATTTAACCTCCTGCCGCCCGCGTCACGCCAGCAGGCGTGGCCGCGGCGGCAACCCCAGGACCGCCTAACGCCAATTGGCGTAAAGTCCTGGGGCTCTGTTTAGCATGAGATCGTGCGCATGGTGCGTGCGCATCTCATGCTCGGAGGGCGGAGCTCCGCCCCGCCTTCAGTCTCCGAGCGGCTATTGCCGCTCGGGAGACTGTTAGACGGCGATCACGCCGTCTATTTACTTGGTGCAGCGCTGCGATGAGCAGCAGCGCTGCACCGGGGACAGCCGTGTGACACAGCTGTCCCCATGGGGGACAAGAGAGCGATCGGCTCTCATAGGCAGAAGCCTATGACAGCCGATCGCCATAATTGGCCGGCTGTGGGGAGGGAGGGAGGGAATACATTTAAAGGAACAGGGGATTTTAGAAAAAAAAACCTAACAATAATATTTATTTAAAAAAAAATAAACATGGGGGGAGCGATCAGACCCCACCAACAGAGAGCTCTGTTGGTGGGGAGAAAAGGGGGGGGGGGGATCACTTGTGTGCTGAGTTGTGCGGCCCTGCAGCTTGGCCTTAAAGCTGCAGTGGCCAATTTAGCTAAAAATGGCCTGGTCACTAGGGGGGTTTAGCCCTGCAGTCCTCAAGTGGTTAAAGAGTAACTGTCAGGCTGCAGAAGCTAATTTAAACCTCTATTCTCCTGTGTTAAACAGTTTAGAAGGAAGCCAAAAAGGCATTAGTGAAGATAAAAATCTCTCTTACCTTTGATGTGTGCTTATCAGAAAAGCTGTTAGACCCAAGCAGGACGCAAGCCGCATACTATACTGCAAAGCATTCTGGGGCCCTCCCCTCGGCTGCTAATGAGACGTTACAGCAGCTTGTAATCAGTCCAGCGCATAGCACTGATAAATCTCCAGGCAGAGTACACTGCAGGAGTCAGCTATTGTTCCTCGCCACATGGCTCATTAATATTCACTGCACACTGTGTTATTCAGTAAGAGCTTTTCTGTGATCAGGAAGCAGGCAGGACATGACGACACAATTGGCTTCATAGAAGACAGAAAAACATGGAACCTGCCATGAGCTGTCAGGAGCATCAATCTCTGCATATACTATATAAAAATTCTGTGAAGTACAAACGTGGACAGTGAAATGCATATGTAATGTAAGTACAGCCTATATTTAGCTACTGATATATGTTTTTATTTTCTCTGAGACCTTATACCTAACAGCTCCTCTTTAAGATAAAATGTTTTAGATGCCCATAGGCTACAAATAGATCATAGTAATGTCTGTCACTAACAAATAGAGACAATGGGCTTGATTCACAAAAGAGTGCTAACTGTTAGCACGGCCGTTTTCGCGTGAATTTTTGCATTGCGCGCGATCGCGAATTTTCGCGTGAACCGATAACGTTTTCACGCGCAAACGCGAATTTTACCGCAAAATCAGTATCGTTTTCGCGCGAAAATTCGCGTTTGCGCGCGAAATTGTTATCGTTTAGCGTGAAAATTCACGCGAAAAAGGCCGTGCTAACAGTTAGCACTCTTTTGTGAATCAAGCCCAATGAATGAGATGTTAATAATTCCACCTTCCATGCAAACTTGCATATCATATTTACTGACAAAGGAAATAAATAGTAAATCTCCCCAGCAGACTCAAGCAGCAATAGACCCTCACAGGAGTTCTAACTATTCCATTTGAGATTTGACTAATGTGGTTGTATCTTGGGTGATGTAAAGGATGCACTGATCCCTGTGTCTGATAAGGTCGTCTCAGTTATTTGTCAGAATATTGTATTCAGCACAGACTACACCTATGGAGAATGTGCTGTCTGTTCTGGCACAATTCAAGCTAACACAAAAAAATAGAGCTGACTGGTTTGCACATGATTTCCCTCTGGGACACTGGGGTTATCTCAGGTTTTATTGTGATAAAATATTCATTCCCCTTTCACACTAGATGCCCTAAATTGGTGGCTAGAAAATAAATGGTTGTAGCTGCAGTAAGCAAACAGCTAAAATAATATCAAAAGAATAAAAGACAAAGGTCCTAACATATAAACAAAATCATGTTGCATGTCAAATCTATTCTTTCTACAGAAGGCAGTCACATGAGAAATTAACTTTTGAGCTGGTCATATAACAATCAAATAATATATTTTCTATAAAAACAGAAAAATGTTTTACACTTTGAAATACAATGGTATATCAAGATACCTGTACCCAAAGCTGCAGATTTGCAGTGGTGTAGCAATAAGGGATGCAGAGGTTTCGACCGCTCCGGGGCCCCTGGACCAGAGGGGCCCCACTAGGGGCCCTACTGTATGCATCTTATTAGCTTTTCATTGGTGCTGTGCTGGTGATGAACACCTCTATATGTGCACTGAATCCTTAAAGGGGCACTATGGCGAAAAATTGTAAAATTAAAAATATGTGCAAACATATACAGATAAAAAGTACGTTTTTTCCAGAGTAAAATGAGCCATAAATTACTTTTCTCCTATGTTGCTGTCACTAACCATAGGTAGTAGAAATCTGACAGAAGCGACAGGTTTTGGACTAGTCCATCTCTTCATAGGGGATTCTCAGGGATTTATTTATTTTCAAAAGCACTTAGTGAATGGCAGTTGCTCTGTCCAACTGCCAAAAAAACTGTGTAGCGAGCAGGGAGGCTGGCCAGCATCATTCTTTAGATCCTTTTTAGGGAATATCTTTATAAAGAATAAAAGCCTTGCTGAGAATCCCCTATGAAGAGATGGACTAGTCCAAAATCTGTCACTTCTGTCAGATTTCTACTACTTATTGTAAGTGACAGAAACACAGGAGAAAAGTAATTTATGACTAATTTTACTCTGGAAAAAACATACTTGTTATTTGTCTATGTTTGCACATATTTCAAATTTTACAATTTTTCACCATAGTGCCCCTTTAAGGGGAACCTAAAGCGAGGCTTCCATATTTATTTGTTTTTAAAGGGACTCAGAGCTGGAAAATGTAAAAGATTTTATACATACCTGGGGCTTCCTCCAGCCCCATAATCTCCGATCGCTCCCACGCCGCTGTCCTCCTCTGCTCACAGCTTCGGGAATCGGGTCCTGTCACTGTTGTCAGTTGCAGCCAGCTACGCAGCAGAAGTGCGCCCTTTACGTATCTCACCAGCAGCTGCTGGAGAGATACGCAAATAGCGCACTTCTCTTACACTAGACTAGCTCCGACTGACGGAAATGCGTGGACCCGGTTCCCGAAGCTGCGAGCAGAGAAGGACGGCAGCGTGAGAGCGATCGGAGATTATGGGGCTGGAGGAAGCCCCAGGTATGTATAAAATCTTTTTAATTTTCAGCTCTGGTACACTTTAAGCAATACCAGTTGCCTGGCAGCCCTGCTGATCTCTTTTGCTGCTGTAGTGCCTGAATCACACACCTGAAACAAGCATGCAGCTTATCCAGTCTCACTTCAACCAGAGCACCTGATCTGCGTGCTTGTTCAGGGTCTATGGCTAAAAGTATTAAAGAGGAACTCCAGTGAAAATAATGTAATAAAAAAGTGCTTCATTTTTACAATAATTATGTATAAATGATTTAGTCAGTGTTTTCCCATTGTAAAATCTTTTAAATCCCTGATTTACATTCTGACATTTATTACATGGTGACATTTTTACTGTTGGCAGGTGATGTAGCTGCTGCATGGTTTTTTTTGGCAGTTGGAAACAGCTGTAAACAACTATTTCCCACAATGCAGCAAAGTTCACAGACAGGAAACTGCTAGGAGTACCACGGTCCTCAGAGTTTCTTCTGGGAGGGGTTTCACCACAATATCAGTCATACAGCGCCCCCTGATGGTCTGTTTGTGAAAAGGAATAGATTTCTCATGTAAAAGGGGGTATCAGCTACTGATTGGGATAAAGTTCAATTCTTGGTCAGAGTTTCTCTTTCAAGGCAGAGGATCAGCAGAACAGGCAATATGCATTGTTCAAAAGGAAATAAATATGGCAGCCTCTATATTCCTCTCACTTTAGGTTCCCTTTAACAAACTGTTTCCTTTGTGTGATCACAGTTTGTCAAACCTGCATTCTCCCAGCTGCTGTAAGGCATTGGAAAGAAGTATATATGTGCACAGGCGACAAAGATATTCTGCAACTCCCACGTTTTTTTGTCCTTTCAAAACCTGACCTCTGTCACAGACATTCTTTTTCTTTCTTTGCACTCCCAGAATTCTCTTTTACTGTATTATCTGTTGGAACAGCCTTGACTTCAGACATGACTGCAGATTGAGGAATTCATTGATGCACCTTTTTGAATTGTGTTGTGTAGGAGTTACAGGGGGGAGTTAGCGGAATATCATACAGTATATCCCTCCCTGGCTGACTTCCAGCAGATATTCCAGTAGTAGTGTTTCTACAGAACAATAGGCAGTGTGTAGGGAAATACAATTCAATGATTCATGCTCTGTGCCAGTTAAGGCTCATCTCGACAGTTTACAAATAAATCAAAATAATAATGGGAGGCTTGTGTTTGGTTACTAGATTTCTACTAGTACTATTCCACAGCAGCCTTGTTATCTTTTACCACTGGTCCATATCTAGATAGGAGCTGCCAAGCTTGTTAATACAGGGGCATCTCAATAAATTAGAATATCATTGAAAAGTTCATGTATTTCAATATTTCAATTAAAAAAAATGAAACTGGGGTTAGATTCATTACACTTAGATAAGACCAATAATAATGATAATAAAAATGTAATACAGAAATGTTAGCCTACTGAAAAGTACTGTATGTCACAGAAAGACAAAGACACTCTTGGGACCGCAATGGACTTTAAAGAGAATCTGTATTGTTAAAATCACACAAAAGTAAACATACCAGTGCGTTAGGGGATATCTCCTATTCCCCTCTGTCACAATTTCGCCGCTCCCCGCCGCATTAAAAGTGGTTAAAAACAGTTTTAAAATGTTTGTTTATAAACAAACAAAATGGCCACCAAAACAGGAAGTAGGTTGATGTACAGTATGTCCACACATAGAAAATACATTCATACACAAGCAGGCTGTATACAGCCTTCCTTTTGAATCTCAAGAGATCATTTGTGTGTTTCTTTCCCCCTGCATCTCTCATGCACTGAAGTTTCAGGCTGCTCCTTTCTTCCTGCAAACAGCTTTGCCCTTGTCTGTAATTCCTCACTATGTGAAAGCCCAGCCAGCTCAGAGGATGATTTATCCAGCTTGTAAAAGATAAGAGAGAAGCTGCTCTAATCTAAATAACACACAGGCAGTGTGCATAGAGGGGCCTGGAAGGCGGAGTTCATAGCAGAACCACAACACTGAAGAACTTGGCAGCCTTCCAGACACAGGCTGACAAGTCTGACAAGAGATAGATAAGTTGATTTATTACAGAGACTGTGATAGTACAAAGTGCTGCAGTAAGCCAGAACACATTAGAATAGCTTTTGGAACTTGTAGGATGATAAAAAACAGGATGCAATTTTTGTTACGGAGTCTCTTTAACATTGGAAACAGCATTGGAAGAGGTGCTTAACACACAGAATGGCCGTCAGGCTCTTCAGCACCCAACACCCACCACTTATATATCCAATATGTTCCACTTTCACCTTATAGAATTTCCATCTCTTTGGAATATCACTGATGCTGTATCCAACAATTCATGTTACTGCATCAAGTGCCAGATTCTATTTCTTTCTGGTGTCTGCTACTGAAAAGTATGTCCATGTACACACTCAATGTTTGGCTGTCAGTGTGACGTGTCAGGAAGGTGATCAGCCTGTGGCACTGCTGAGATGTTATGGAAACCCAGGATTCTACATTTCATGGTTTGCACGTTCCTCCTTTTATCCCATATATTGTATGGCCCGCCATCTCAGACATTATATATGTGTATAGATAGAAAGGTTTTTTAAAAAAAAATAAAGAAACAACAAGGACATGACTCTGGGACATTTGGAAAAATAATTATGGATTTTCAGGTTCTCTAATCTCCGCTTATTATCCTACTGATCACAGCAGCTGTAATATTGTAATTCCACATCCTGACTTGCCTTTTCTTTTTCTTTTGCCTTACAGTATGCGATGTTTTTATCCCTGGTGTTCCTGGCTGAACTGATTGCTGGAATCTCAGGCTTTGTGTTTCGGCATGAGGTGAGTGAAAAGGATAATTGTCAGTTTATTGTGTGTTATTGTGTGCAGGATGTACCCAACAGGTGGAGCAGACCGTGTACTGCTTCTACAGACACCCTTTACTTTCAGAAAACTATCTTGCCAATTATTCTTTTTGACTGTGAAACATTTACAATGCTCAAATGTGGTTATCTACGCAGCATTGCATCTATTAAATCATGGAAATGCTACTATAAGGTGCCAGCAATAGACGTTGCTGTATGAAACTGTGTACTGAGTGACTGTACACAGGATACATGCCATACAGTATATCACACTATACATTGGGAGGAAGGAGTAAGACACTGAAATTTTTCATGTCATCTTTTGCTTGCATTTCCATACCATGCCTGCTCTATAAAAGGTAAGTAGTGAGACACCTTGTAGAACAGAGGTTCTATGTTTAGATAAACCCAGGTCCCCATTTGCATTAGTTTTTTTTTTATTCTCCTCGTTATTTGTGAGTTTGTACTCAGGGCAATCTATTTTTTCCTCACACTTCAAAAACATGGTAGAACATTAAAAACACCACGAATAAGCAAAAAGAGCAAAAGCAGAAAGAAGATTTATTTGAAACTCCACTTAAAGTGGAATTAAACTCACTAAACTAAAAATTAAGTACCTTCTCTTAGGTACATAAAAAAAACATGTGAAAGCATTCCCTGTGCATTAAAATGTTTACTTTCAATGCAGAGAGCAGTAATACTGCTTTGCTAAACTCTGCTTATCGGCAAATGTAATCATTGCCAGCCAGGAACCACTCTGCCTTGACTTTTCACTCTGCTCATCCCTTTCTCTAATGCCGGGCATACACGGCTCGTTTTATGCGCCAGATCGAGCCGGCGGCTCGATGCCGGCGCATCCCCGCTCGTGCGTGCGTGCGGATCGATTGCCGCTCGTCCCCACTGGCGCTTCCTTATCACCGCTTGATTCCCTGCCATTGTCCGCCGGCGGGAATCGAGCGGGCGCGTGTCGAGCAGCATGATCGGGCCAGCTGAAAATTATCAGCTGGTCGATACACGGTACAGAAACGTACCGTGTATCCCCAGCATAATGAGTAGACATATTGATGTGGCAAAGGCTGAGTCACTTCAAGAGAGGAGGGGGAGCAGAGTGAAGAGGCCAGGTAGAGAGCTTCTAGTAATGAATACATTTGCTGATTAGCAGAGAAGTATAACATTTTACTGCTCTCTCTATTGAAAATAAACTGCTTTCAAATGTTCTTTTATGAACCTAAGAGAGTAGGTATTCAAATTTTAGTTTAGGGCATTTAATCCCTCTAAATAAAAATGTGATAATGTAATTACACATTACTTGTAGCATTTCATATTGAATTTAACCACATTCTGCATGATAACATGACAAAATGACTCTTCTTTGCATTAAGCTACCGAGTAAAAATAATAGTGACTGTTTCAAACCAGTGGTTCCAAAATACAGTATTCTTGGACAGGCCATTTACTTTTCTGCACTTAGGAACTTCAGTAATTTGAATGTTTTTCAATTACATTTTCATACCCTGCCCCCAAATCTCCTGGCAGCAGTTTCATAGGTATGCTTTAGAACCACCTGGTATTTCATCGGCAACAGGCAGAGCCATCATTCAGCTCAGCATGCACCCAACTGACCGGGCGACCGACAGTATAATACATGTATACAGCAGACTGGGTGAGGAAAGTTGTTAGAGTTGCACCCACAGAGATGGACAGACTGCAGATCAGTCACGTTTTAGCTCATAGATCTGAATTTCTCTACAGAAATCAATGCAGGCTTCAAAAAGAGAGGTTCACAATAAAGTAGTCAGTGCTTTGGGGGAACTAGAAGAACAAAATACTGTCTTTTCAGAAAAAGATATTACAGGCAGACAATGGAAATTATGAAATAGAACACAGGCTTTTGATTTTGGACTATTGTCCTTTTTCTGAGTCAATTTGCTGCTGCACTGTGCAGGATGACCAGATGACCTTTATCTCGATCACAAAGAATGATCTTGTCTTTATCAATGTAGGACATGTACTGGTCCACTGGTCATTTATGAATGCTTTCATTTTTGTAGAAGAAACCAAGTTGAAGCCCCGTGATTCTAATGACTTCTAATTAGTGCCCCAGATTGGCAGTCAGTAGGTTACCTTATAAATGAAGCACTGTCTGATTCTGTACAGAGCCTCTGACTAATGATATCATTTGTACAAAGCAGCATGGTCTTATTGGCTGCACACAGCTTTTTAAGGCTGCAGTATACTACCGTATCTGTATAGGATTCTAGGTGCATGACAGGGAGATCATTTATGGCATGCGTGTTTTAATGATTGAGAATAAACAAATGTATTTATTTTATCATAGCTTAGTTAAGGAAGTCATGGACAATGTCTTGGAATACTGTCTACAGTTCCCACTACATGGATTTGTTCTGCAATTATTGTATTATTATTTCAAAATTTTATGAAGAATAGAAAATAACAAACTAGGATTAAAAACAATGTTAAGAGAAAACAGGTTTGATAATTGAACCCCCATTTTCCTTTGACTTGTAAGAACAGGAAATAACTTAATAATTGCATAGCTACTTCTAGTGAACCCGCAATCACTCAGTTTTAATTAACCTGCCAGTGTATATGACATGTTCTTTCATATATTTCTATATACCTGATAGAGCAGCACCCCTGCCAACCCAGAAACATCACTGTAATGCTGGCCATACACCATACAATCATTATTGTTTAATCTTACCACTTCCATGTGGTGTGAATACTCGTACACACGCTAGACTAAATTCGGCTGAGGCAGCCAGTAAGGACTACCGGAGCCGATAGTCAGGCGCGTTTACAATGGCCCCTGAACTGCGACCCGGCAGATCAACTCACCCCCTCGACCAACAATTTATTTGAAGATGTTGCTCCCTGCCGCATGACGTTAAACATGCACTGCTCCATTGTCCCCCCCCCCATAGCAACAAAATATGTTGTCAGCTACACAGCTGACACGGGTCTGTACAGGCCAGCCTAGCGATGTGGCCCAAGGGGATCGGGTCCTGGTCCCCGATAGGTGCCATAAGTCAAAAGGTGTGTATGCACCTTTAGAGCTTTCCTAAACAATGTGTTCAAAGAATTTTAAATCTGTTGGCTCTTATACTGCATTCATGTGGTAGAATTGTATAATCAAGATTGTACAATGACTTACAAATACTTTTTACTGAACCATCTGTAATGAGCATTCTCCCCTTTATATTGTAAGCCTCTGGTATTGTCCTCACCCCTAGTATATCCAACTTGATCCTGTACACCTTTATCGGGTACCCTTCCTGCAGACCCTCTCGGACTGGAACTATGTGATCTCTAAGACTTAAACTCTGTTGCATGATCTTGTATCTTGTACCTTGTTCTGTCTCCCTATTTATCTATTCTGCCGCACTGCATAATATGTTGGCGGTACCATAAATAATAATAAACAACTGGTGGAAGAACTGTGGTGACAGCTTGAAGAATTAACTATTTCAGGGCTCCCACAAGTCCTCTTTTGGAGTTATGTGAAAATGTGTACTGTCACATCTAGGTTACTGTAGGCATTGCATATTGATTCTTGGACTGTATGTTTACAGGCACATTTGTGTATTTGATTTTTGTTGAATTGTCCAGAGATCTTTTTTTTATTACAGGATATACTTTTTAGTGACATTATTTCTGTGGTCTATTTTAGATAAAGGATACTTTCCTTAGGACATATACTGAAGCTATCCAGAACTACGATGGCAACGATGAAAGAAGTCGTGCAGTTGATGATGTTCAAAAAAGTGTAAGCAGTTACAGCAGAACTAGAGCAAAATAGTAAAAACTTGTGTAAATGTGGCAAAAATGAATTATTTAACTTTACAAACCAAAAAAGACACAACAGATTCAGCCTAATATATTATTACTGTATTTGTACTAAACATGTAAGTGTGTTATCATCTCTCTGTACTCCTTATTCTCCATGCACTCTGCCTGACACATTCCCAGGATCAGGGATACTACAAGTGTCCTAGTGGTATCTTCCTGTAGCAATGCAATACCGTAGTCCAGTGACAGTTTTCCTATAGCAGGTGCATACATGGGATCAAGATATGATAGTCCAGGAGACTTGTGATAACACAAATATGGCACCAGCTTAGGCATCGTAGAGAAATAGGAATTACAATACAGACACTAAGCAAGCAAATGCAGGCACAGCAGGAACTTAGCTGGGTACAATAGCTGTATTGATCTGCCTATTAGTGATTTAACAATAACATTTTCATGCAGAAGCTACAGCTACTAAAATTACTTTATTATTTGTATCCTATAACTATTTTAAGATTAGAAACAACAGTGTATTTAAAATACTGAATGTCCTCAGTGGGGATGTGAGGTTCTTATATGTAGATCAAAACTTACAACTGGCTCGTGTTGCCTTGAATCTTTCTGTTTGAGGTCACATTCACTAAAGGTGGCCATACACTGGTCGATTTGCCATCAGATTCGACCAACAGATAGATCCCTCTCTGATCGAATGTGATTAGAGAGGGATCGTATGGCCACCTTTACTGCAAACAGATTGTGAATCGATTTCAGCCTGAAACCGATCACAATCTGTGGAGCTGCCGCTGCTACCGCATTCTCCCCCCCCCCCCCCCCCCCCGCATACATTACCTGTTCCGGCCGGCGTGAGTCCCCTGGTCCCCGCTGTCTTCTTCTCCGCTCCGGGCTCCAGACCGTTCCTGCAGCTACTGAACTTCCTGTCCAGGGGAAGTTTAAACAGTAGAGGGCGCTCTACTGTTTAAACTTCCTGCCGGGACAGGAAGTTCTGTGTAGCTGCAGCCAGTCCGGGGAACCCAGCGTGGAAAGAAGACAGAGGGGACTCGCGCCGGCCGGAACAGGTAATGTATACCCGATGTTTTGCGTCAGTCGACGGGAATTCGAACGCCACTATCGACGCACTCCCGACCTGCCGGCGATCGAGGAAAATCTTCCGCACGGACGAATCGACAGGAACGATCGATTTCGGGCTGAAATCAATCGTTCTGTCAGCAGTGTGTGCGGCGATTTCACAGCCGATTCGATCACTGTGATCGAATCGGCCGTATATCGGCGGGAAAATCGTTAGGTGTATGGGCCCCTTAATGCTAGTTATTTTACATATGCATTTGACATACACAAGAGAAGAATAGTTTTGAAGCTAGCTAAACAAAACATAAAGTGAGAGGATTAATAAAGGTGATATATACTTGCCTGTTGTGGTTATCCACTGCTTCCAGCATTATCTGAATCCCTGACACAGAATGGGTGTTCAGATTAGGTGTCCCAGTGTCTGCCTGTCTCCATTGATGGCATGCTTGTTACTCATGTGAGTCACACACTGCTGGAGCCAACATGAACTGACAGCAAGGCACCGCAATTAACATTTTTAAAAAGAAGTAAATGTAGCACGATAGAACTTTTTAAAAAGAAGTAAATGTAGCACGATAGAACTTTCACTTCAGGTATGCTTTAAAGTGGATCCGAGATGAACTTTTACACATTGCATAATTGTGTTCCTTTCCTATTGTTTATAGGGCATTCCTCAAGCCAAATACTTTTTTGTTTTTGTTTTAATGCTCTAATTCCCTATAAACTAAATACGCCCCCCCCCCCCCAGATTTTCAGGGAGCCAAGGCACTTTCAGACAGTAGCAAGGGCTCATGGGAGCTCAGTCTGGGCAGGAGGAGGGGGAGGTATTACTAGCCAGAGATTTCAGAGGCAGAAGGGAGGATTGAGCAGGAGGGGGGATTAGTTTTTTTTTTGCTCAAGATGCAGATAAGCCTGCCTCTGTTTAATGTTTACAAACAACATGGCTGCTGTCATTGTATCACAGGAAGAAATATTCTTATTCTATTAAAGCTGTTTGCAGCTAGATTTGCTGTGTAACCTATCTAAACTTTAGATAAGATATATAGACAAGTTACTTGTTATAGTTAGTTTTTCATCTCGGATCCGCTTTAAGGACTTGTGCACTTTTTCATCTCGGATCCGCTTTAAGGACTTGTGCACATGTTCCAATATTCACTCCCAAACAGTGAATTATCCAGTCAAAACTGATCAAGGAATTGTGCTGTAGACCAGTCAAACTGATTAGTAAACATTAATTTTATTGGCTATTGTAGTAAAAATGTTTCTGTTTCTGTGTTGGCTATTGTGAAATCAGACTTGTTTTAATGTTAGGGGCATGTACAGATGAGTGAATTATCTTTTTAGAGACCTTAAAGAAGTATTGGGTAACAAAAGATCAGTCAGAAGCACCATCGTACACATGTGTATGATGTTTTGACACTTGGAACTGTTTCCAGGCCTAAGGATGCATACACATATTCAATTTTGATTGGCCAATTTTAGCATTTCCATGTACTATGACTGGCAACAGATTTTGTATACTATGAATAGATTGTGTAGGTAAGCTCTCATACTATTGACTAATTGACAAGTGATTGGCCAATTAAAATTGGATGCGTGTACGTCGAAGGGAGCCAAGCTGACACTTACACTTGCCCCTGGACCTGATAAATGTAGATACAGAAGGAAATTCTTGTCTAGCCTGTTAGGGCCCGTTTCCACTAGCCACTGCGTGCGGCTGCGAGACGTGCGGCGGCACGTCTCGGGTCTGTTGGTACACAGACAAATCCCAGAAGCCGTGCCATGCACTGCTATGGGATTCGCTACCTAGCACACAAAAAACTGATGGCACCACCGGCCGAATCGCTAGGGCAAGAGATTCATCGGAGGGCGCCATTATTTCCTATGGCAGAGTTTCCCCAAGCGATTTGCCTGTGGGAAAACTCTGCAGATTTGGCCCAGTTTCCGCGCTAGTGGAAACGGGCCCTAAATGTGGACAAGCTGGCCCCAAGTTGATTTTTTTGGTATTTTTTTTTAAATATTTTAAGTAGCAAATACTGTACTGTGACTTTTATGCCTTTGGTGTTACCGATTTTACCATTGTTATACATACAAATGTTAAATAAATATTAATGTTTATCTCTTTTTCTCTTGCAGTTAAAGTGTTGCGGTATTCAGAGTTACCTTAACTGGACCTCCAGTAGTTATTTCCCTCAACATGGAATCCCGCCTAGCTGCTGCTCCAACATGAGTGACTGTAATCCATCAGATATGCGTAATATGACTATCGCTCCATCCAAGGTCTTTCAAGGGGTGGGTTCTTCTGAAGATGCTGCATCTGTTTTCACCAATAAAGTCAGTGTGTGTGTGTGTGTGTGTGTGTGTGTGCGTGCGTGCGTGCGTGCGTGCGTGCATGCGTGTGTGTGTGTGTGTTTTAGCCTTTTGAAGGTAAGTGTGGTCTGGGTCATGTATGGACTGTCAGTCATCTCTCTGGCAGCAGGAGCAATAAATTCACCACTGAGGGGTTTTTCCCCCTGTGCACCAGAGCTATTTTCACCTTTCAGCGCTCCTCCCTATTTATTCCTTAATAACTTTATCACTATTTGTCACAACAAAATGATCTATATCTTGTTTTTTTGCCACCAATTAGGCTTTCTTTGGGTGGTGCATTATACTAAGAATTATTTTACTCTAAATGCATTTTAATGGGAATAATAAGAAAAAAGGGGAAAAATTCATTATTTCTCAGTCTTCAGGCCGTTTTAAAATGAAATATTCTTCTGTGGATAAAAGCCACACATTGTATTTGCCCATTTGTCCCGTTATTGCAGTGTTTAAAATATATCCCTAGTACAATGTATAGTGCCAATGTTTTAGTTGGAAATAAATGTGCATTTTTTTAGTTTTGCATCCCTGACCAATTACAAGCCCATAATTTAAAAACTAACAGTAATATAGACTCTTGGCATACATATTAGAAAAGTTCAGTCCCTAAGGTAACTACAGTATTTATGTTTTTTTTTAATTGTATTTTTTTTTAATGCAAAAAATGTTTTAGGTTCTATTGGGAGAGCGTGGGAGGGAAGGAGTTCATTTTAAATGTAATTGTGGGTCTTTTATTAAAATAAATCTATGTAGGTGCAATTTTACTATTTGGCCACAAGATGTGCTGGCGCATTACTTTCTCTTGCATAGTACGCTAAACAGGAAGTAATGCATGAACGTGTAACTCCGGAAGCTACAATGATGCAGGCATCTCATTGATGTTGGCGATCATTGATATGGCTGCTTAGATCAATGAATGGGAACAGCGTTCCCATTCACTGATCTCTGGTCTAACGGGCAGCGATGTGAACAAGCGCGGTCGCAGCGGAGTTGCTTATTTGTATGCCATGAGCGCTGACATGAAGTCTGCCGGGGCGTAGATATACTGTACTGAGGCGCGCAAGTGGTTAAATACTTTCTTGAAAGACCACAAAATTCCACAATCTAAGTAAAGTATCTGAATAGGATCTCAATTTATCTATTTTTAAAGACGTATATTCAAATATGATTCAATAAAATAAATATTGCAAATTGCATGCACACTGCCCACATGTAATATAGTTTAAATCACCTGAGGAAAAATGGCTTTTGGGTGCACACAATCCTTAAATTTTTAGCAGCCAAATAAAGTAAAACTCCAAACTTTATTTAGCTGCAGGGCTAAGTTTTTCCTGCCGCTGGAGATGTATGGCAGGGTATGCAGCACGGCGCAGGGAGCTTTCATAGTTACCTGTTACGGACACTGTACCGCCTTCCTCTCTTCATCCACCTGCGGTGATACACTCCCAACATACTCTTCTGATTTCTGATCATATTATTACATATGATCAGGGCTCAGAAGATAGTGCCAGCAGTGCAGCGTCACCCGGTGGTGGACAAGAGGTAAATATCCCATAACAAGTTGGTAAATTGACTGCTCAATAAGTGACTACACCAGAGGCTGCAGTCCACTATAGTGTGTATCACTAAAAGACACCAAGTTCAGGACCAAACATTGGGGGATCCCCAGACGTAATGCCTATGCATATAGTTTACCTACAGAATCAGGAACCTACGGGCTTCTAATATATCCAGATGAAAGGAAATGAAAAGTCCCGCTGTTAGATGTAGACAATTATGCTAGTGAATAGTCACTATTAAACAGTGCTGAATTTGTCCACAAACGATCAGGCATCCATATACTTTCATCCAAACAGTCAATATGATTCCCTGGATAAGTCTAACTCTTTGATCACCATCGGCCTCATTCTTCACCGCAGCATCATATAATTTAAATATTAGGCGGACACATTTGGGTTTGCAGGTAGAGGCCCTGTTTCTGGCTTTAGTCTGGCACAGCATCAGACTATACTACGCTGCACCGCGTAGCATTGTGATTATACTAGCGCATGCAATTGGGGTGGAGCTATAGCACGCAAGCTGATGCCTGCCCTGATGCCTTGCTCTAGTGTGAGGAGGTAGAAATCTTACTGGATCTTTGCCGCAAAGCACTCCTGTGATCACCAACGTCCCCCATGCACACTAGAAAAGGGTTAGTGCTGAGGGCACGTGGGTGATAAATTAATTACAGTCAAGGTGAGGGTCACAAGAAGCTCTACCCAGTGCAGTTTCTAGATTAAATTGCTCCTAGGGAATGCCACTTACAATACCACCCGAAACACCCTCAGCCAGAGGTCCTCCCTTCTAGTGCAGGTTACAGTGGCACTGGCAGGCCCCCAAACCACCACAGAGAGCTCTCTCTGGGGAGCTTCTCTGGTTGAGGGGGTTTGTAGGGCTGCCAGCGCAATTGTAACCTTCACTGGGCGGGGGGGATCTTTGGCTGAGGGGGGTCCGGGGTGGTATTGAAAGTTGCATAACCATTGAGCAGGGCGATCTCTGGCTGAGGGGGTCTGGGGTGGTATTACAAACCCAAACCACCTCAGCCAGAGATCCCCCAGGCCAGTTCAGGTTACAATTTACAATGGCAGCACCCCAAAACTCCTCAGCCAGAGAGCACCCCACCAAGTACAGGTGATGCCACTTACAATATCACACCAGCACTCCACAGCTAAAGTCTTGACATCCCTTGCCCAGTACAAGTTAAGTTACAATGACACTGGCTGGTAGGTCCCCGGAATCCCCTCAGATCAGGCAGAGAGACCCCCCCCCCCCCCCCAATTGTGAGAGCAGCCACTGCGGGAGGAAGAGGTACAGGAACAATAACTACACTTCTACAACTCACACCAATGACAACATCCAGGCAGCCAGGAGACACACAGGCCAACTCCTCCTTGGGCGCCATGATTCCAGTAGCTGCTGCAGTACCAGTCCAGGACATCAATATCTTCACTCGCAAGGCAACAGTGGTCATGTGACGTAACGATGACTTGATGTCAGCAGCCAAGGAAACACAGGACGCCCAGGAGGAGTCAGGTGATTGCTGGTGTCTCTGCTGTTCTTCGGCTCTGCCGTTATTGGTCCCATCCATTCCCCTTCTCCTTTCGCCTGCACCCCCTTGCTCAACCCTGCGCCCCAAGCAGTCACCCTCCTTGCCCAATGGCCCTGGCTCTATGACAAGGTTGTAAGAGTGATAAACTGGACCATATGCATGAAGTATAATTTGGCGATGCAGAAAATTTTAGGGGATAGAAAAACAGAAAAAGTAGTTGCGAACTAAAAAGGAAAGATTTATGGCACATCTGCCTCCAGACAAGAATGTGCACTATAACACTCCTGCAATAATTGTAATTGAGAAGAAGGGAGCATAAGCTGAAGAGAAACAGTTGTAGAGGATCATAAAACATAAGGACCCGCAGAGTAATTCTTGCAAAAAAAAATAAAAAGAGCCGTAGCATAAACTATAGGGCATAGAAATGTTAAAGCTTTTTGCCTGCCACATTATACTTTTGTCAGTTTTCTGTGGAAAGCCTTGTGAGAGATGTATTGGCATTCTATTAAAGTATAATAGTATATTTGCATTATAGAGTGTTTTTTGCAAGCATTTATGTTATTTACATAGTGGTGACATTCCGATTGTGGAAAGCAAAACGAGCAGTGTGCTATTTTTGCACATTTTTATGTTTTTGCCAATTCTTCCTAATTTTTTTTTTTTTTTGTAATAAAACATTTTATTGAAGTATAAAAATCAAAAGATACAGAATATGACATGTCGATACAGCAGTCAGATAAAGTGTACTTTGTAGTAATGCGTACAACAGTATGGAAAGGACAAGAAGTTTTGATAAACAAAGTTCAACTTAATACTATCTTTAAACAAGATTAGCCAAAGAGTAGTACTGTCCAAAAACCTTTTAGAAAGAGAGCTGTGAATTTAACACCATGTTTAGTTACTTCTAACTGTCATATCGTGAAAAGAGGAGAAAAGAAGACAAAGGAGGAAAAGAGAAGAGAAAGAAAGAAAAGAACAGTGAAAAGAGATGAAAACAACACACACTGTCAACAGACAGTATCTAGCCCCTTGCAACAGCGTAAAGGAGGAAAGCTCATAGACTTGACTTATGTGTCATACTTGAGATACGAGACCACTAATAGTGATTTTGGAAACTATGAGATGAGACCCTTAGCTGCTTCTGAGTCCCTATATTCAAACCAGACTGCCCACTTCCCCACGAAAGCCTCATTCCGATCATATGCACTGTAGAATAGGTCATCAAGTCTGCAGATATCATTGAGTTCTTTAAACACTTGAATGGGTGTAGGAATATTGGTGCTTTTCCAATTTCGAGCTATTAGTAACTTGGCCACAATTAATAGTGTGCTTGTTAAGTTTTTCTTAGCTTGGGATATCTTCCCTGGGATAAGGTTAAGAAGAGCAATTTCCGGGAGAAGTGGGAGTTGTTCCAAGTACAGGGACTCATTGATATCAAAAATCATTTTCCAGAATGGCTTAATCAATGGGCAATGCCACCAAATATGCATGTATGATCCAACCTGGTGGAGGCATCTCCAACAGGCATCTGATTCGGCAGAATTATATTTTGATGTCTGTAAAGGACATCTATACCATCTAGCAAAGAGCCTATAATTTCGCTCCTGAAAGGAAGCAGAGATTGTGGATTTATGTAATAGGGAGAAGATTGTTTCCCATTGGTCACTCTCTAGAGCATGTCCTATATCCAGGTCCCACTTATTAGTGATATTCAGAAGTTGAGGTGTGCTCAAGAAAGATGCCATATCAGAGTACAGTATAGATATTTTATGGTCTGTGGATACCGATGAGGAGCATAGGGATTCAAAGGGAGTAAGTCTTCTGTGTATATTGGAATTTGGTTTGAGAGCGTAATAAAAGGATCTAGTCTGTCTCCAAAGGAGCCAATTAATGTCTGGTTTTGTTTCAGGGTTGCCCAGTTCAGATCTGTCTTTGATGGTTCTAGGGCCGGTTATGTGTCTAACCTGTGGCCAGAAATCTCTATCCCAGCCCAATATACTTTGTGCCCTCATACCCACCCCGTATTCTGGATTGTCAAGAAGAGATGAGAGGGGTCCCGGTATTGAGGAGAGATTGTATTTTTTCCAGGCTTTGTCCCATCCCCTCAGGACAACCTGAGTGTTAATGGACATCAAATGGTCTTTAGGTCTGGAGGGGCCAGGCATCCATAATAGTGCTCTAGGGTCTAGGTCAGAGAACAGGGAGTCCAATACAACCCATTGCTTGTTCAGCCTGTTCTGAAACCAGTCTAAGACTCTCGTAAGGAGGACTGCCTGGTAATATGTGTGAATGTCCGGTAGGCCCATACCACCTCCCACTTTAGGTCTGCTTAATAATTTATGGTTAATTCTGTGAGGCTTTTTGTTCCAAATAAATTGTAAGAAAGACGTGTGTATTTTTTTGAGGAAAAGATTGGGAAGGTGTATAGGCAGGGCCTGCATCACATATAGTAGTTTAGGCATAATGTCCATCTTGACCACACATATTCTGCTAGACCACGAGAGAAATAAAGTACTCCATCTGGCTAGATCATTCAGTATTTTTGAAACCAGGGGTGGGAAGTTTAGTTTAAAGAGATCTGATAGGTCGTTGGGTATGTATACCCCTAGATATTTTATTTTGTCCTTCTGCCAACGGAATTGGAATGAAGCCGCGAGTTCCTGTACCACTTCCTCTGGGATAGAAATGTTGAGAATCTCTGTCTTGGATAAGTTAATCCTAAAGTTACTCATATGGCCATATTCCTTTAGTTCTTGCATGATATTGGGGAAGGCGATACGTGGATTAGAAATATAGAGTAGGAGATCATCCGCAAAGAGGGCTAATTTGGAATGGGAGTCTTTCCATTGAAATCCTTGAATGGAGTGGTTGTTACGGAGTGCTACTGCCAGATGTTCCATGCAGATAACATATAATAATGGGGACAGCCCTGTCTAGTACCGTTGCGAACGGGGAAGGCATCCGACAGGGCCCCATTAACCTTGACCCGGGCGGAAGGTCTATTGTAGAGGGCCATTACTTTAGAAATAAAATTAGGTCCCAGGCCCAGTTGAATTAAGGCTTCCTCTAAAAATAACCAATGAACCCTGTCGAATGCCTTCTCCGCGTCCACTGACATGATACACAGGGGGTAATTTAGTCTTTTTGCTTTATGAATGATTGATACTGTTTTGAGGGTATTATCCCTGGCCTCTCTCTTGATCACAAACCCGGATTGGTCATTGTGTATTATTTCCGGTAGAAGCGGTTTCAATCTCTCAGCCAGCATCTTAGAATAGAGTTTTAGGTCTAAATTGATGAGGGAAATTGGACGATAGTTGGCACAAAGTGTATGATCTTTATCAGGTTTTGGGATTACTGTGATATGTGCTATAAGTGCCTGGGGAGTGAAAAAGGAGGTAGGAGATATAGAATTAAATGCAGGGAGCATTACCGGAGCCAGACAAGAGCCTAATTTCTTATAAAACGACCCTGTAAAGCCGTCAGGGCCTGGGCTCTTTCCTGGTTTACTGGCTTTTATGCTAGATAAAAGTTCATGGGGGGAGAATTCTTGGTCTAATTCTTCCATTGTTGCTTGGTGTATTTGAGGAATTCTGTTCTTTTCTAGATATTCTTTAATCCTATTTCTTAGTGTGGGAGTCGACATATCGTCATATTTTCCTTTTATGTTATAGAGAGATTGATAATAAGATCTAAAAGCCTCAGCTATTTCTGATGTTCTGAATACTTTAGAGCCGTCATGTTTGGAAATTGAGGGAATAGAAGTTGTGGGGAGTCTAGGATTTAAATATCTAGCCAGTAATCTGCCACATTTTCCTCCTTTTTCATAAATGACCCCTCTAAGTCTTATTCTGTCGGAAAGAGATTTCTCATCTAGGATGGATAGTAATTTGTGTCGTGTATTGGAGAGTTCCAATTCTATTTCTGTGGTAGCATTTTGTTTGAGGGTATTCTCTAGTTCAGAGATTTTAGTTAATAATTGAGACATTTGCATCCCTCTTTCTTTTTTCAGTCTGGTCCCATGAGATATAAGAACACCTCGCAACACACATTTGAGGGTTTCCCATTTAATGGGAGGGGGCGTTTCATCCTGTGCATGGTCTTTCATAAAATTATCTATAGTTTGTTTAAGCTCTTGGAAGCAGGAGGGATCTTTAAGTAAGTTATCGTTTAGTTTCCAGGATATGTTTGTGCGTGGGGAGTTGTCTAATGATAGGGAGCAGGTGACTGGGGCATGGTCAGACCAAAGTCTGTTGCCTATTGCTGCTTTCAGTCCCCTGTCTAGTAATGGTTGGGATAAGAATATGTAGTCTATCCGGCTATGGGATTTGTGGAGGTGGGAGTAGAATGTGTAGTTGGATTCGGTGGGGTTCATTACCCTCCATGAATCTACTAGAGATGCTGACTGGAGTTTAAGACGGATACGTGAGAGAGAAGCCAGAGGGACCGAGGTTTTACCTGAGGATGAATCCTTGAGCGGCACCATACAAAAGTTAAAATCTCCGCATAGTATGATGTGCCCTTTAGCAAAGTTAAGTAATTTATTAAGATAGGATGATAAGGCCTGAGTCTGATTTTGATTAGGTAGGTAAATATTTCCAATTGTATAGATCTTTGGGCCTATTTGTAGGTTAATGAATAGGAATCTACCATGTGTATCTTTAAGATCATCTATGAAGGAAGCATTTAGGTTTTTATGTAACCCAATGGATACACCCTTTGATTTACCATCTGGGTTAGAGCTGTGGAACCATCTATTGAACCACCTCGATTTCATATGAGGAATAGAATCTGTGCGGAAATGAGTTTCCTGCAGAGCCAAGACAGAGGCCCTCTGCTTATGGAAGTGGTAGAGGATCTGAGATCTTTTCTGGGGGACATTCAAACCATTAGCATTGTAGGATGTTATTATGAGGTCAGCCATCTCACATGTATCGAAAAGGTAGCTGCATATCCCAGATTAGTGGTTCTGTGAGGTAGGACAGTCATTTGTATTGTAGGCAAGGGACTTGGGGGGGATAAGAAGAAAACAAAAAACATAAAACATATAAACAATGAGAAACCTGGTATCAACGTACCTATCCACCTTTCTCCTAGTCGGTGATCAGCCATATGTTCTGCCACAAAGGGAGCGAAACAATTTTCGCTCTGCAATGTGGCTCTGATCAATGAGGGGTGGAGACGCATGGGATGTGGTCTGTCCCTACGTGCGTATGTTTGTGAATCTTTGGTTCAGACCCGTATCATTATATGGTTATTACTCGTATATTCTCCATTGTATAGGTATACTTATCTTATAACATATAACATATAACATATAACCAAACTGCAAGACCTCGTTCAGAATAGAAACATTGCAACCCATATATATAGTTCTCATCCCTCTATCAGGTATAGAATTTTAAAGATCCTTAAGTTCCATAGTATTATTTTAAGAAGGGGGGGGGGGATGATTAATATACTAGGTAATGCCTGTGTGAGATTAGGCCGGGCCTTTGTCACATTTAACTATTGGAAAGGATTCAGCTTACGACAAGTATGTTATTTAGGCAGTCCCAAGTTAGTGTTATAGGATACCATTCCTTGTCCTATAGTCTGGCAGGTAATGATGATATATTTGGAGGAGTGGGAGGTGAGTAAATCTCCATATTAGTGTTACTATCAGGCGCTTATGGGTAGTATAGGGTTTATCGTAAACAACGGAAGAATTACTGATGTGCAATCTTGCGCTTCAGAGATCGAGATGGTGTGCAATCTTGCGCTGAAGGATGATATGGGGGATGAGCAGTCTTGCAATTATAGAAACGAATACGTAAATAGTCCCATGTATAAGGGCACTCCCAGGAGATCATTCCGTATGGGATAAACGTGTAGAAAGTAAAGGTTGTATGTAAAACCATAAACAAGGATTTCCATAGATCTTAGCCCTATAGCCTATGTTGCATCTTGTCGTGCCCTTCTATTGTCGTTTCGTCTGTTTACTGGTTCCCAGCGGACTCTCGAGGGACGGGAGGCAGGTGGTTGAAACAACGGCCAGTCGGTGATTTTGATGTAAGGCAGGTCAAACAATGATCGGATTTTAGGCAGATCTTCTGGAGAGCGGAATGTGAAGGATTTGCCCTCGTGCTGGACATTTAGGGAGAATGGATAACCCCATCTGTACTGTATATCTTTATTGCGTAGCTCCTCGAGTAGAGGACGAATTGCTTTCCTGAGCTGGAGGGTGAGGCTGGAGAGATCAGCTAGGAGTTGAATTTTAGCGCCATCAAAATCAATGTCTCCTTGCGACCGGGCTGCTTTCATAATGGCCTCTTTCTCTTTATAAAAATGTACCCGGCAGATAATATCTCTAGGCTTGGAGGGGTCTGTTTTAGGCGGGCCCAGGGCTCTATGGGCCCTGTCTATTTCAATTTTGTGATCAGGGGGTGCTCCCAAAATCTGTTTGAATAGGCCTTCTAGAGTTGCCATGATGTCTGGGGGCCTTGTGGCTTCAGGAAGGCCTCGTACCCTAATGTTGTTGCGTCTGTGCCTATTTTCCATATCATCCATCTTAAGATAGATGGATGAAATGTGGTGTGAGTTATCATCAATGGATTCTTGTTGTTTATCTAGCCTTTCCTCAAGAGTGTCCTGTCGTTTTTCCACCGTTTCTACCCTCGAGACTATGTGGCTTACCTCTTGTCTGAAGTCAGTCATTTCTCTCTTATATGCTGCCTCCATGCGTATAATAAGTCTCTCAAAGTCTTGCTTTGTCGGGAGGGATCTCACATAATCATGGAGATCTACCTCCAGGTAGGATTCGGCTCCTTCTGATGTGACGGGGGAAGTTATCCCTGAGGTCTGATGGCGGATGTCCAGAGCTGATCTTGGTGATTGACCAGGAGAGGCTGCTTGCCGGAAAGATGAGCCCGGGGAGGCCTGAGCCTGAAGTGTGCGTGGTGACGCAGTGGCAGTTGTCCCCATCTCTATCTCGCCGTGCTCCGGTGTCAGAGATTGATGTCCTGCTGGGATCATACCCTGGTTTTCGGGTGTCTGCACTTCTCCCTGGGTGGACTTTGGGGAACCTCTGGGTGAGTTGGAGTGTCTCTGTGGAGCCGATGGCGCGCTCGGCTGACCTCGCGGCGACGCCATGTTGCTTTCTTCGGCTTCTGCTAGTCTCCGCTCTAGAGGCCTGAGGAATCGTAGGATATGAGCAGAACTTCTGTGAGAGGGGGTCTTCTTGCTCCTCTTCTTCTTAGAAGAGCCCATGTGGGTAAAAGCAGTCGGAATTCACGCTTTAGTTAGCTTTTAAACCGTAGGGAATCAGGAGCCTCGCTAGGCTGCTTCCTCACTCTTCCATGCGCAAGCCACGCCCCCCCTTCCTAATTTTTTCAAATAGCACAGCTTCATTCATTCTAATAGAACAAACTGTTTTCAATAACAAGACCTAATAAAATATAATATACTGTATGGTATCGGTGAAGAAGAGAAGACTGCATTACCTTTTCCTCATTTAGGCCAGCATTGTTGTGCCACCCCTTCCTACCACCTTCCAATGGGCAGCCCTCTTCTGTGTATGGTAGCCACCTCATCCAAGTGCAGCAGTCACTGTCTGCTTATATCTTCTGACCTTCCCATGTGCAGCAGTCCTTTGCAATTCCATGTACAGCGTACTCTCTTCCTTGTTTAACATATGTATACTGCAGCCCTTAACTCCCCTACATCTTACTTTAGGCAGCAGCTCCACATTTGCAGCCTCCATTTTCCATTTTCAACAACTGTCCCATTTTCCAAATGTGGCCACCCCTTTGTCAGCAGCTGCCCTAGGCAATGGCCTGAGTGACCTTTGCTGATTACTGGTAACTGCCCACAGTCAGTGATGAAATCTCGGTACACGAGTTTGTAAAATCTCTATTAACAACTAATGGTGGTGATGTAATGATAATACATACAATGCAGTGGAGAAAGAATATTTATTTCTTTTGGTATTTATTAGCATTGTCATATTAACCAATAAATGTATGATTAAATTAACAATCGTATATCACTTAACCAATTTATAAGATAAGCATTGTAAATAAAGCCTACTGCGGTGTGCAATTCATTAAGGAGGGTTTATTTTAATTTGCTTGCATCCACAAGCATGGAGAGGCATGAGTAATTAATGGAATAAAATTATAAACATATTTATTTTATAGTGCTAACAGCACACATGAATGTTTGTAGTGAATATAATGAATTCAATTGACTTGCAATGGTGTGAGATGTGGTGGGGATATAATGAATAGTTATGAGTGTGAGAGAGAGAAACAGATAAGTGTGAGAGTAATCATTGTGGGGGCTGTCAATTCTGATTTGGATGATAATGTGAGGATGAACTTTTGTTAGCTGCTAACCTGAAGGGCCTTTTATATCTCTTGAGGTGCTCACACACTGGCAGATGAACAGCAAATTCAACAATCAGATAGATTGATCTCTGATCAGAATTTGAACATAGAGGGATGTGTTTCTGCCAGTGTAGTGTACATAGATTTCCAATCGATGTCAGCATGAAATCGATCAGAAATCTTTGCAAAAGCCTCTGCCTACAGGCCCCCCCAGGTCTCCCCCATGTAATATGTACACCCTGAGCCTGTGGTCAGTGTGGAAATGGTGCAGCTCACCTATCGGCCGGCACGCCTCCTCCTGTGTCTTCTCTCCATTGCGGCTGGGGTTACTATACCCGCACCCTGATGGCACATGGGCAGCCTCGTACATGCAGCACCTGTAGAAGAATGGGCACTCTCCTGAGGACGGCAACGTGCACGTTCTAAACATCGAAACGTGACAGAAACCATCTTTTTCAAATCATCCCTAAACAGAGATGGGGGTCTTCAACACTGTTTATTATCAACATACAATACTTATTTTCTGTGCTTGGAAGATATTTTAAAGACAATGCTCATAATCATCCAAATTTCAATTATGTTAGACCCTATGTTGCCTTCAGTAAGTTCATTTTCTGTACATATAAATATCTGGGCATTTCCTTCACTTCACTTGAACTGTAAAGGCTTGTGTTCTAGTGATAAAGACCAAAAAAATGATTCAGTTCAAACCACGGTATGTTATGTTTGTATTTAAATACATCTGTTGTTTTGTTTGTACGCTTATTCACGTCAAAGGAATTTGCTGCTGCCTGCTGGAAGCTGCCATTGTCTAACTCACAAGCTGTCTAGTAGTCCAAAGGATTGCACTTAAGTCTCAGTGATGTTGTTCCTCCACTGCCCAGGAACTAGTATGCAGCTTATTAGGCACACAATGCCAACCTTCAGCAGCAAGATATGTAGCTTTGTGATGTCCTGTAGATTCCTCTCACATCTCCTTCTAACAAAATGTTTCGTTTCATTTCTAAATGTATCTTTTTGCATCCTTTAGGGCTGCTATGAACTTGTCACTAATTTCATGGAAGTTAACATGGGAATCATTGCCGGGGTGGCTTTTGGAATCGCATTCTCACAGGTATGGCCATTTACCACAGCTGTGTCTGGGGTCATCTACTGCGCTTCCCTTACACGCTGTCTTGTGCTGATGTACATGTAGACATGTGTACTGTTTCTTGTGCTGATGTACATGTAGACATGTGTACTGTTTCTTGTGCTGATGTACATGTAGACATGTGTACTGTTTCTTGTGCTGATGCACATATAGACATGTGTACTGTTTCTTGTGCTGATGCACATATAGACGTGTGTACTGTTTCTTGTGCTGATGCACATATAGACATGTGTACTGTTTCTTGTGCTGATGTACATATAGACTTGTGTACTGTTTCTTGTGCTGATGTGCATATAGACTTGTGTACTGTTTCTTGTGCTGATGTACATATAGACATGTGTACTGTTTCTTGTGCTGATGTACATATAGACTTGTGTACTGTTTCTTGTGCTGATGTGCATATAGACATGTGTACTGTTTCTTGTGCTGATGTACATATAGACTTGTGTACTGTTTCTTGTGCTGATGTGCATATAGACTTGTGTACTGTTTCTTGTGCTGATGTGCATATAGACTTGTGTACTGTTTCTTGTGCTGATGTACATATAGACATGTGTACTGTTTCTTGTGCTGATGTACATATAGACTTGTGTACTGTTTCTTGTGCTGATGTGCATATAGACTTGTGTACTGTTTCTTGTGCTGATGTACATATAGACTTGTGTACTGTTTCTTGTGCTGATGTACATATAGACTTGTGTACTGTTTCTTGTGCTGATGTACATATAGACTTGTGTACTGTTTCTTGTGCTGATGTGCATATAGACATGTGTACTGTTTCTTGTGCTGATGCACATATAGACGTGTGTACTGTTTCTTGTGCTGATGCACATATAGACTTGTGTACTGTTTCTTGTGCTGATGTACATATAGACATGTGTACTGTTTCTTGTGCTGATGTACATATAGACTTGTGTACTGTTTCTTGTGCTGATGTACATATAGACATGTGTACTGTTTCTTGTGCTGATGCACATATAGACGTGTGTACTGTTTCTTGTGCTGATGCACATATAGACATGTGTACTGTTTCTTGTGCTGATGTGCATATAGACGTGTGTACTGTTTCTTGTGCTAATGTACATATAGACTTGTGTACTGTTTCTTGTGCTGATGTACATATAGACATGTGTACTGTTTCTTGTGCTGATGTACATATAGACTTGTGTACTGTTTCTTGTGCTGATGTACATATAGACATGTGTACTGTTTCTTGTGCTGATGTACATATAGACATGTGTACTGTTTCTTGTGCTGATGAAATCAGCCGCCCCCGCTCCACACTTGAAGCAGTGATCACTATGGATAGCACCAATCCTAGCTAGTCTGGTTGGTGTATAATAAATTGGGTGGGGCCATTTCAACTGTGTTAAGGTGGCCACACACCATACATTTTTTTAAATATCTGTTCAATTTAAGAATTGCAATACATTTTTCTGACTGATTGTAACATTTTAAAAAAAATATGACCAATGTACCACACACCTATGTTCAATTTTTTCCCAGTTATGATAAAAATGATTGGAAACTCTGAGAAAATTGCTAGGGTGTGTATATTAATAAACTGACAATCTAACACACACTACACAATCTTTAGTGAAATTGAAGAAAAATATCTGGCATTCCGGATAGATAAAAATCGGAAAAAACGGGAAATCCGATCAGATTTTTCAGTCGAATAATAAAAAAACTTGTTTTTTTCAGGAGATCCGATAGTTTTTATCGAATTGCTGTAAAATCGGATCATTTTATTGTATCGTGTGTGGCCACCTTAACCACTTGCCGACCGCACACTCATACCGTGCGGCGGCAAAGTGGTAGCTGGAGGACCAGCGACGCAGATCTGCATCGCCAGGTGCCTCCCTAATTAAACAGGAAAGGCCGCTCGTGCGAGCGGCCGTTGCCTGTTAGATCACAGAGCGGGTCTCCGTGAATAGCCTGCGAGCCGCTGATTGCAGCTCGCAGACTAAATGTAAACGTAGGAGACATTTGTCTCCTTTGTTTACATTGTACGGCGCTGCTGCGCAGCAGTGCCGTAAGGCAGATCGGTGATCCCCGGCCAATCAGCGGCCGGGGATCGCCGCCATGTGACAGAGGACATCCTGTTACAGGCTGCACAGGACGGATAGCGTCCTGTGCAGCCCCGATCACCAGGGGGGCCAGGTAGGAGAGGGAGGGGAGGGATTTCGCCGCAGAGGGGGGCTTTGAGGTGCCCCCCCCCCGCAACATGCCAGCCAGGAGGAGCGATCAGACCCCCCCCTGCACATCATCCCCATGGGGGGGAAAAAGGGGGGCGATCTGATCGCTCTGCGTGCCAGCCGATCTGTGCTGGGGGCTGCAGAGCCCACCCAGCACAGATCACAAAAAACAGCGCTGGTCCTTAAGGGGGGGTAAAGGCTGGGTCATCAAGTGGTTAACTTTGTCTCTAGAGGAGTTTGCTATCTTAGGGCCCGTTTCCACTTGTGCGGTGGGAATCGCTGCGGAAATAATTTGCATGCGGATGCGAATTTCGCATGCGGTTGTATGCGAATTTTCATGCGAATTCGCATACGATTTCGCATGGATAACTATGTATGCAAATTTAACCATGCCTGTGCATTTTTCCATTGTTTTTATGCCAAATCGTATGCAAATTTGCATGAAAATTTGCATACCAAAACCGCATGCGCATTTCCTATGAAATGCATTGTATGCAAATCGCATAGCGGTATGCGAATTCTGATGGCTCTGCCGTGCAGATTTTTTCTGCACAGAAAAACGCTCAGAAATCCTGACAAGTGGAAACAGTCCCATTCACTTGTATTGTCTATGCGAATCTGCATGCAGGAAACGCATGCAGATTCTTTCTAATGGAAACGGGCTCTTATAGTAAGTGTCAGTCAATTGCTCCCAGGCTTCAGACGTCACAGGAGATCCCTCTTAGGGCCCTTTTCCACCAGCGCAAACCGCTGGCGATTGAATCGCAAAAACGCAAACCGCTAGCGATTTTACAATCGCTACGGTTTGCTTTTTAACATGGGAATCGCGGTAGGTCATTTCCACTACCGCGATTCGTTTTTGCCGGGAACGCGAACGCGCGGCGGAGCGATAATTGCCGCGATTTTGCTATGCAGTGCATAGCATAGCAAAATCGCGGCCGCGAACGTCGGGGAATCGCCGGTAGGGCCCTAACTGCCACTTTCCCTCCCGTTTCGCAGCTCGATTCCGTATTGAACACAATGGAAAAAGATAAGAAAAACGAGCTGAAGGAATCAATCGAGCTTTAAAATCGAGCCGTGTATGCCTAGCATTACAGGCTGTAGTATGCACACACAACTAGCATCTCGGTGAGACTCAAAAAGAGGGTCTCTAGATTGAAGGGTGGTACACAGCTAAAAAACAGGCCATCACTTGCATTGATACGGGATGTGCTCAACCATAACTGTAATGAGAAGGTTTTTTATAGTTGAAGGCTAGAGTAACCTATTGCACAGCACTGGACAATTTCTGATTAAACACTGTGTAGTTGGAGGTTGTGAAATTGACCTCAACTAACTCAAGATGATATTGTTTTGAGAATTGACTTAATTACTAATGTAATTTACCTAAATTCAACTACTCTAATTGTCTTGGGAAGTAATTATCTTGCATTTCTCCTGTAGTGATATCCTGATATCTTATTATATTTTCTGTTGGGCGTATGTGTGTAGATGGGACATTGCTCTGCTTCTGCCTTGAGCTCGCCACGACCTGTGAACTGCGGTCCTGTGACATCTGCATCAATAATTTTACCTTTTCTTTTTCTGGGTTAAGATGAGACTTTGAGTTTCTCTGCTGGAGTCCAGAATGGAATTATAAGTGGTGGGGTTTACTTTTTAAACTGTAATCAAAAACCCAATTTATAGCACAAGGTAGGGCAGAAATTGCATGACGTCCTGCCGCTGTGAATTAATGGTAAATCCAGTGTGTTGCACTCACCACGTCTGCTTCGTGTCTTCCTGTTGTGAAGGCTGTGTGATTACTCTGCAGGAATGATGGAAATCAGGAGAAAATATTGACCTAAAGTAGGGAATATATTTTAGCTGTGCAGCCAGCATTGATCATTAGTCAGGTGGGAACAGAATGTAGAGCCTGTGGTGTCCACATTATCTGTCGCCATAATGGAAGGCAACTTTTATTCCGTGCCATCATTGTTTAACCGCCTTTTTGACAGACTGCAGAGATGGTTATTTATAGATAAATTCTGCCTTCTGTTGTCTCCTTTTTCTGCAACTAGTATTTAGGCTAATATGGAACATCTTACAATTAGCCTACAGGTTACCAGTAATCTGGAGCACAAATTCCATTCTTAACATTTGAAAATTAAATTGAAACTAAACTTTAAAGTGAAACTAAACTCTGGACTTTCTCTGTGTGATTAGCCACAGCATGATAACTTTTATGGAGAAAAAAATCTTTATAAAAAATGAAGTTTTAACTTGGCTTCACTTTCTAGGAAGCAATACAAAGGTAAAGCCTTATGCTGGGAATACACCATGAGTTTTTTCAGCAGATAGATGGCTCGATAGATAATTTACGACAAGTTCCGATCCAAATTCAATCGTTTGTCTGATTGATTTTCTCATAGAAGTTAATGGAAATCTATAAGAAAAACGATCTGTTTAAAGTGGACCTGAACTCAGAACATCCTCTCTGCACTAAACGATACACAACAGCATAATAACCGTTAAACAAAAAAATGTCTTTGGTACAGCTGATACAAATCCTAAAATAAATCTGCACTGTTTCTACTTCCTGATTCATGGAAGCAGACATATTGCTAACCGCCTGTGCTTTCAAATGAGCTTATCTGCCATCACTGCCATGGCAGACACGGGAGAGAGCACAGTGATGTGGGGAATTAAACAGGCTAAACTCTCTAAATACATACAGGGTGCATTTTTCTCTGTTTTCCTTCTGTCCTGTGCAAGAGTTCAGGTCCACTTTAAGCTGTCTGCTTGA